>NC_140301.1:53631024-54363524 GCF_964211825.1 Aythya ferina
ACATTTGCAGTGCTATGAAAAGTGATTTTACTGGTGCCAGTTTAGCTTATGAAGCACTCAGGAACAGCTTGATGAAGTCAGGAAACCCAGTCCTGGCTTCAGCTGGAATTTTCCCACAGAGTAAATCTTGTGGTGCCCATCCTGCCTTGGACCCTACTCACATGGACACCACAGTTGGGCTGGCAGCACCCTGTCCCATACCCAGCTGAGAGATCAAAGCTTTGGTAGCTTGCTGTGATTGGATTCAATTGGAGAAGGTCTCCTTCTTCCAGTTCTGGAGATGAGCACTGCCATCCTTACAAGGACAGAACACCAGGCTGAGGGACAGTTGGTTTATTTTCATATGGCCACACAGCAAGTCAGCACTAGAGCAGTGCGGGAGTTGGGAGCACACCGTGGTGCTGTGGTGGTCAGGCCATGCGCCAGTACAAGCCGAGACATTCTAGGATAAATTGGCAGTATGCACTCTGTGAAGTTTCCCTGCATTTATTTCATTATGTAGTGAATGATACAGCAAAGTAGTATATCTTAAAAGGATACAGAATAGATGTACTTGCTTGCTGAGGCTTTATACCACTGAATCCAAGCCTGAAGAAATGGAAGCTGGAACAAACTATTAGAAAAGTTAAAAGGTCAATTAAAGTTTTGAAAAACAGTGTGTTTTTTTCATAAGAAATCATCATAGGAAATGCGTAAATTCATAATTCTCATGTTTTAGGTCAAATTCTTAAAGCATTTTTATGTGTATTGTATATCTACATTAACTGTGTTTTAATGCTCAACAACATATTTAGCTAATAGGTTAGAGAGCAAATAAAGTGATATTTTTAAAAGTCCCATATAGAGAATGAAGACACTGAAGAAATTTTAATATGGCCATTAGCTCTTAGGATGAAAACAATTCATTGATAACTATTCCACGTGTTAGTCTGTGGCCCTCAGGGAGCCATAGAACTGTTCAACTTGAAGAAAACAAGTTTTAAAAATAAATAAATAAATAAATAAAGGAAGCACTTGAAAAAATTTCCCCGGAAAATCTGCTTAATGCTGGCAAAGTTAAGCCACGGGCATAGCTCTGTGGCTTGGGACTCCTGGAGAACTGTGCAAAAACTTGAAACTGGGCCTCTGAGTTCCTGGTGATAGAGTCAGTGTAATGTTACAGGAATGCTGTTGGTTTTTTTTTTGAACACAGGGAAGACTTCAGCAGTTGATCCTTGCTCCTTTTCTCTGCCCATTCTTCTCTCCTATGCAGAAATGTCATTTATTTAATTAGAATAAATGGGCTACGCTAAGTATTTGAACCAAATCTGGGATGTAGCAATATTTGGATGTGCCCTCAACCACAAACTCAGCATGCCCGTGCCTCTACAATGTTGACTTTGGACTCTTGAGAACCCAAGAACAACTGGGGCACTTGGGGCAGGAGAACAGGATAAGCAGAAGAAATTTTGTGGGCCAAGGAGCTTGACTAAACATTGTGTTCCAAAAGACAGCTCTGTACACAAAGAATAAGGGGAGCAATAGTTTATTCAAGTGCCTCAACACAAAACAGATGGTAAGAATTCAACTGAGCAAGGGACTGATGGGTAGCTAAAGCCAGCAGGCACAGGCAGGCAGGAATACTCAGAAGACTGAGACCCCAAAAGTGATACACTTACTACTGTGATATTCTCAGAAACTTAAATTTCTAAAGCCAATATGAGTGTTTCAGTGTTCAAATGGACAAGTAGTGTTTCCTCAAACTCTTTAGAAACAGTTTCTTTTAAGGGTCTTCAGGCTAGATGTTGCTAAAATTTGTTTTTCTGTTTTGTTTTGTTTTGTTTTAATGTTCAAATAAATCTAAAAGGTGCAGACAATCATCCTAAAAGCATTCATCACCTTCTATGAGACCTTCCCACCTCCAAGCAGGCTGTCTGTCCTAGGTTTTTTGATCTTTTCCTCTGAATTTCAACCAATGAACATTGACCCAAATGGTCTGTCATTATTGTTGTCACATTCCTGATAACCACCTCTAAATGTCCCTCAGGTACAGAGAATGAAAATGTAAAGTATTGAGCCATAAAGAAAAAAAGTCTGAGGTACCACTTTGGCTTCTGATGACAGGAGTGATGAGATATTTCATTTTGTCAAATTTAGAACAAACTCTATAATCATGTTTTTTGGAGACAGAATAGAACTCAAAACTATTGAGCCTAAATTTTCTTTTGCTTCTGGTAAAATACAAATTCTAGGCTGTAGCAGGTTTTTTTGTTTTGTTTTGCTATAATTTTATTCCCCTGGTAATCCCAGAAGCAGAACAAGAATTAATTTCAAACAAGGATCTTTATTGTTTGCATAGTTCAGTATTCTGTTTAATTGCAAAAACATGTTTGTTGTTTTTTTAATTTAGTTTTCTTTGAGAAAGTGATGGTTCAAATTAAGGGGAAAAATGTTTTGCAAAACTCAACAGTTTTGTGAAAACTTAAACTGTTTTTCTTCATGTTGTCTAAAGATTTTAAAAACACTAAATGCTACCAGCTTTTTAATATTTCTTTAAAGGATAAAAGACCTAAATCAGTCATGGATTACAGTCAACTAAATCCAGAGAAGTAACAGTGGGTGAAGTTCCTAATCACACTATCAAGTTAATAAATATCTTTTTTTATTCATTGTGAGTGAAGTTGTTCTGAACATGCAGGTGAACAAATGGATTATTACTCACCAGAATTTCTCTTACAGCTCGTTTCCTTATTGCTATGAATAGTGTGTAGATTCTCACTGAAAGAGACAACATCTGTTGGGCAGGGAAGGAAGGTTTGTCAGGGTTTTTTTGAAAAAAAAAATCAAGTTAAAGTGGAATCAATCTGAAAATATTATTTCACAGTCCTGAAAGTGAGATCTTGTTTAAAATCACCAAAAATTCATCCAAAACTTAGGTGTCATATGAAGCTTGACATTCATTGGGAGAAAGATATCATAAGATTTGTTTCTACACAATCTACATTGCCTGTCTTGCAGATCAATGGAGAATCTCCAATGGGTATTAATGAAAAAGCTGCATTTTGAAGTATCTTGAACTTTAGCAGAAATTATCTGATTTGAAAATTCAGACAAGATATATATATATATATATATATTGGTGATCATTTAAAATTTTGTTGTCTGCCAGTAATGTAGAATTAATGGCATTTTTTTTTTTTTTGCCAGCATTTTAAAAGATCCAATAAGACTTCTCCCTGATGCAAGTGTTAATTCCATCTCTTCCAGCTGTGGTGTATTGCAGACAAAAGGACCTGTATCAAAGATTTAGATTGGCTTTTGCTTTTTGACAATCATCGTGCTTTTTGATGATCATCGTAAATTTTGATGATTGGCTTTTGCTTTTTGAATGTTTTCTTAGGATCCAGAACGAAACAAAAACATTTGGAAAAACTGTTATGTGGGCACGTACAGTCTCTGTGTTTGTTTTTTGTTGGTTGGTTGGTTGGTGCATTGTGTTGTGGGGTGTTTTGTTTGTTTGTTTGTTTGTTTGTTTGTTTTACAAGAACTTAAATGTCCAATAAACCTCAGCTACATATTTACCTAATCTACAAAAATCCGTCAATTTCATTAAACATCACAGGAGGCAGAAAATTATGAAGTTCTGATTGCTGCCTTTGGGAAACATCACCTCATTCCAGAATTTAGGTTTCATATTGTTTAACATGTTTATATATACCAAGAATAACTTGTCTCCAGATGGGGTAGTTTGCCAGAATCCAATGTGTAAAGTTGCTCCATTGGACACAACAGAAGTACCAAAAACTCCTGTAAGCTATAGCAAGTATAATCCATCCTTTTGCTTATTTCTACTGTGATTTTCAAAAACACAATCTGTAATAAACAAAACAGAAATAAACTGAAGTGAATCTTGAAGGATATACAACACATTTAATGTGATGCAGACTTTGATAAAATATCTGCAATTGACCATATCCCAGCAAGTGATTTACAAGGCATAAATCATTTGTACTTGGAAGTCAAGTCCCGACTCTGATGAAGGGAGTGCAAGTTTTTTCTTTGATTTCCAGGGGCCTGGATTTTACTGTAGGCACTTTTTGTTGTTGTTGTTGTTCTAAAAACACAATTAATATGGAATTGAATAGACATATTACATTACAGTAGGTTTGATGTCTGTTACTCTTTTTAGAAACTCCTTATGAACAAAATACTACACATATTGTAGACCTGATATGGTAGCAAAGAGATGCTAATTTGAAAGAGAGACTCTCTTGACATCAAAGAATCAGTAATGTAAGCCCAAATCTTTCATTTATACATTTTTACGATATTCATAGAATCACAGAATCACAGTCACTTAGGTAATTTCACCCAATAATGTTCTTGTATGTACCAAAAAATTGTTTGAATTTGCAGAACAAGTATTAACCCCTGGCTCACCTAGGCGTTTAACTATATGCTTTCCTGTAAAAAAGCAAGCTATGCCTGCCTGCAACAATAGGAGTATTTCCATCAGAATCAGCAGCAGTTCCCATGTCTTAAATTAGCTGTATCCCCAAACTCTTGCTGAATCACGAGTTTTATGATTAACTTTGCAAAACCCAGTGTTAAATGAAAGAATCTCTGATATGGACAGCATCCTTTGGTTTCTTTTATCTTCTCAGAGCTATTTGTGATTTCCTCCATGACTTTCCCTTCCCCTGGTGACCTGAGATGACCCAAATTAGCTATGTTGCACTGTGTGGAAAACATTCTCTCCAATCCATCCTTCCCCATTTCTCACTCTTAACTTATTGGCCACCCACCCCTCTTTTTTTTCTTTTTGTTGTTGTCCAAATTTTCCTATTTCCAGCATATGTTTTAAAATTAAAAAATGCTTATTTGGCAGATGGTATAAACACTGTACCTCAACAGATGTTTTTAGTGTCAGTGCAAGAAACAGCCACATGCTGATGCGGTTCTGGTTGGCACTATTTCTTGTCTGGAGAGACTGACGCTGCATGAATATATTCATTTTACTGCTGGTTTCTTTTTGTCATTTTTTTCCCCACTGTTCCCCTCTCATGACGCTGTGGCAAATTTGGTGTTTCTGTGACTTGTACCGTCTTTGCTTATGACCTTGTTTTAGAAGTCCTCTGTTTCTGAAGGCACAAACTGACCTGAATTTACCTTTGAGCTTGTCTGCCTCCCCTTTAGCTGTGTTACTAGGAATATGTTTTCAGGTTAACTTCCAGCTTTTACCAACTGTTTTTATGTATCTCAATCTCACTATTCCTATCCAAAATGTATTGCTATGCAGGCACATGTATCAAAATAATTAGGGCCTCAGTGAGTACTATCCACAAGTTCAACAGTTTTTTTCTATTTACTCAGCTGGTCATGTTCTTGTATGAAGGAGGGTGTTGGTTTTTTTTGTTTTGTTTTTTTTTCAAGCTGTATTTGAAACAGGGGACAGGTTATATAAGGGCATAATAAAAATATGGCTTTTGTGAAGGCACAGGCAAGAGCCTCTCCGTCTAAATCACCTTCTGTCTCCTAATCTGAAAGGATTTTTCTGGCTTTCTGATAACAAGGGAGATTGTTCTGCACAAGTTTGTGCCAGGTAACAGCTGAAGATGAGGACAGGAACAGTGGAAAAAAAGTTTTAAAAAGTGAAGCTAAAAGCTATGAATTTAGAGTGCACACTGATCTTAAAAATCTCTGCTGGTTGAGTGTTACCAAATGATGCCATATGAGACACCACAACATTTCCCTAAGCTTGCGAAAGGCCATAATTGTGGTGCTCCAGATAATTTCATGCAGTAACAGCTTATAAAAGTTGACTCTTTAGTAGAAATCCTATGCCTGATGGCCTAGCACAGATTATCTTGTTCTTTGTTGTCCCTCTGCATGAAGAGTGAATATGGTTAACACACATTATGGAAGAAAGAGTGAAAATCAAGTGATGGTACACCTGATTTTCAAATAGCAAGCATATCTGCCACAACCATAGCCTCACTATGAGGGTGCTCACCTGCCTGCCATGTTTGCTCACTCTGAATCTTTGAAAGTGCCCAGCATCCAGAAAGTCAACATGGACAGTTCCTGCTCTCCAGGAAGCAATGAGAGTTTCCATTCTTTCCCTGCCCTTTATGCAAACCACCTCCTGGAGGTGCTTATCTCCCCACCCAGACACTGGCTGTGAGACTGGGCACCTGAGTTTTAGGTATGGATATCTTTATGCTGAAGTTATCCCTTTGGAATTCATTCCAGCACTCAAAGAGCACATGATGCCAGCCAGAGGTGTGTGATATGTTGTCCCCTTCTCCACAATGGTTTTGAGAGAAATGATGCTGCTGTCTGGAAGGAGCAGCACAGGGCACAACTCCAAGGAGTAGTCCCTCTGCTCATTTTGCATTTCACTTCTTACTGATCCTTGCTGGGCTCCCTGGACCTTTCTTCTCTCTCTGCTTTATGCAAATGCATGAAGACATCAGTTAAAAAGTTGGGGTGATAGAGCTCAGCTTGACCTTAGGTAGCACTCAGTGGACTAGCATACCTCTATTGCAGCAGGCACAAACATACAAGCCTTTAGTGTCAGGGGTACGTCTCATTCTTCCGGCTGCTTTTCTCACAAACAAATATTTATTTTGGAGAAAGACGGGGAAATCCAATTCTCTACTTGTGGTTTCGATTCCTTTTGTCTGCAACATGTTCTGCTAGGGAAGTGATGCACAGCGGTTTCTTTTTCAAATTTGCTTCTGGCTCGGCAAGAAGGTGGGTGGCAGGGCAGTTGGAAGTCATCAAGCATAAGTAATAATGTTTAGTAACCTTTTGTGTAACTCAGCCCTCCAACATATTCAATGTCTTCCTTTTCCTATTCTTATTGGGGGACAGATCCTTAGAGGTCCTCAGTAACTTTAAATTTAGCTGAGACATTCCAAGTCCTAAACTTAAGCCCACAATCTTTCTAATCCATACTGCAAAAAGGGAGCCAACCACACAACTGGGGTAAAGTGAAGCAAGCCTCCCAAGGGCAGTAGAAGAAGGCAGCAACAGAACAATTAACATGAGCAGGCCACAATAACCTCCTCACACTACGAGTCAAATCCTGATCTCCTGGTCACCACTTGAGTAGATAAGGATCTTTATGGAATATGTATATTGAAGATAGAGCAGGTGCCAGATTTTTCTCAGCCCAGTGGTAAGCATAGCTGCCTTATTGCCACTAATTAAGCAAATGTTAGCATGAAAGACATGTTCAGAGGAAAAAAAAAAAAAAAAAAAAAACCAACAACAACAACAATAACAAAAAAAAAACCCACTCCCCTAAATCACAGTAGTTGCAATTGGTTACTTGTTAATGACAAACAGTGATGACTGGTGATATTTATTCATGTGGTAGATTTTCAAAGCAAAAAGTTGGGTTTAGTATCCCCAGCTAAAGCTTTCCCAAGAACAATATGATAGACCATTCAATGTGCTAATACTCAGTTCTAGTCATGCTTTTCATGTGCAGATTTTGGAAAGAGAGATTCCTTACTGGAAATTTTATTTTTTACATAATCATATATTTAATGCATAAATACATTCATGCCATGGAAGTAGGCAGGAGAAATACCTGTTTTTTGACCATGTAAGCTTTCCTTCTAAAATAGTTTCTCTCTTGTTCCTTTCTGTAGAGGACAAACTGATTCTGTCTTTCTTGATGTCCACTGTCAGGAGAAAAGGTGAATGTGAATATATATTCACATTCTGAAAAAAGCTTTCTAAATTTTAAATAAGTTGTTCTATTTAACAGTGATCCCCCAAATACCTATTGACACAACATTCACACGGAGGACACAACAGAGAGCTCCAGGTAAATCTCAGCAGATGATAGGAAAAATGAAATTTCTCAGTATTACCATGCACTTAGCTGAAGTGGCATGTTCTCCAATCACAGATGCAGCCTTGACTGTTGTATCAAAATTCTCCATGCCAGCTCTTATCTACATGAATGGTCTGCATGCAGAGATGACAACATCCCCACATCCTTCAGCTGGTGGCTGAAATCACCAGAGATCACCAGGAATTTGTGGTCTTGTCAGAAATCAGAAATAAGGTAGAACCTTACAGGCATTCAGTGTGTATAAAACACGTATGAAAAGCAGACAAAATTCAAATTTCTGAGATAGAATTCCAAGCCAGTAATAAGGATGGGTCTCAAAAGAAACATCCCATAAGGAATGGATACAACACACAGGAGAAGACCCTCCTATCCTCCAGGAGAAAGCAAACTAACAATAAACATTTTTACATATGGCAAATATATCAGTGAGCATGTTGCTACAGGTTCATGGGAAGGATGTGAGAAGGGTTCTTAACACAAGTTCCAAGTCTTACAGAGGAGAAAATTCCATAAAAAAAATGGAAACAGTTTGATTAAAAATTTTAGAATATTGAGGACCAGGATCCAGAAATAATGCATCCACAGGAAATGGAGGATGCTGCACATTTTGTAAGTAGACTCTTCCTAACCATCTAACCATAGCTCAACAGATTAAAAAAATAATAATAATAACTCAATCAATCCAATCTAAAAAAGTAAACTAGCCTTTTCAGTAACATCCAGGGTTTGCCTTGACCCTGGAAAATGAGAAAAGAAACAGCCATAGAAAGAGTACAAGCCAACACTTATGTCTCGAAGAAGTAGAAGTATTCATTCTGAAACTGTCCACACAATTCTAGGAATGAATATTAGGCAGACATCACTAAAGACTGAGGACTTCTTTTCTTGTGCTCTAACTCTCTCTCTGAAGTCTATCAAAAGATAACTATTCCTGGAGGTGTTTAAGGCCAGACTGGGTGGGGCTTGATCTAATGGAAGGTGTCCCTTCCCATGACAGGGTGGGTGGAATTAGGTGATCTTCAAAGTCCCTTCCAACCCAAGCTATTCTATGATCCTGAAACAGCTGAGAAAAGCATTGAAGAATGAGCTCTCTCTCAAGCTTCCAACAAACTTTCTGCCCACCCATGGTAATTTGCATTTATTGACTCTCATAAAATGAGCTTTTTATTCAAAGAAGAGAAATAAAGAAACTTCTGCTGGTACTGAAATCTTGTGTTTGAGCTCTAGGCTAATGAAGGAAATGTGCTCCTAACACCTCAACTTCATACAGCTGGTGCTGGAAATAGTTGCCAGAAGGGTTGGGGACGTTCACAGTGTTAGAGATGAAGGCCCTGGGTTAGTGTCATGTCCCAGTGATCATGACATCCAAGAGATTCCCAGATGAATAGTCATGGATTAGATAGTCAACAGACTGCTTCCAACCACTTGGCCCTATGGATAAAGACCATGTTAGTTGCAGAGGATTTGCTACTACAAGTGACACAGCTAACCTCTGTGAACCCCAGAGATCTGCTGCAATAAAACCATAAAAGATGGATTCTTCTCCTGACAGATTTACTGGGCACATGGAATCTGGGTTAAATGGCCTTAAAAACAAGGAAGAGTGTAAGAAAGGTTTTCAGAGCGTAGGTACATCCTCTAAAGAACTTGCAAAATTTGGTGCATGAAATCTTCATTGTTGTCAAAGTAGAAAAGCACAATCTGACCTAGTGCATGTGATTTCTGATTTAAATAAATTAATTAATTAACCAATTAACTAATTAAAAGAAAAAGGTCAAAGCACTGGAGGAGAGGTTTCTGAAGAACTGAGATGAACTTGTAGAAGGTATACACAACTCCTAAGTTAGAGTTAAGGTTGCTGAAAGAATAAAATATTTGTTCTCAATGGCAAGGTGTATGTATACCCTCTGTGCGAATGTATATGTTGATATTATTAAAGGCCTTAAGATCACTGAATCATAGAATCACAAGTAATCTTATACATCTAGTCTTACATAACCCATACCTTCTGAATATATTTCAAAATAAAAACTTCACTGGTGGAACTTGAAGCAATTCTTTGCAATGGTGTAACAAAAAAAAAATAAAAAAAAATAAAATCTGACTAATCCTTAAATTGACAAGACAAATTTCAGTATTCACCTTATGAAAAAAGCAAACAATGGTTTTGTAAATTCTTAGTTTATATTACTGTGACTTGGAAACTATTTTTGTAAATGATATTATATTGGAGGTCATGATTTTCCAAATATTGAAGCACTTGTTTATAGTTTGGTGTTTAATAACCAAGTGCATTAAACATTTTGTGCTCTAAATTTACCAGTTCTTGGATATTTACCAAATTTTCTGCAGTTTGCTGCTCCAGGAAAACACTATCCAAGTTTTGATGACAGCTTAAATTACTTTATACTTTTACAGCATTAATAATCTGCAATATTAGAAATACACTGAAAAGAGGCAATTAATTACTATCATAATTACTATTGTCAAGCTAATCCCAGATTTATGTTTCGTATTTACTTCTCTCCCTTATATTTGCTTTTATTTTAGATTTATGGGAAGTTTATTTTTCAATAGAAGTGTTTTTGATACACACACAGATTGTGCATCAAGCCATCCTCAGTTACTGATAAATGCCAACCTGTATAAATGAAGTTTTGAAACCAGACTGTGGTTACCATACTCAACTGTGGATGTACTAAAATTAGGCACATGTATTCCCATTTAGCCACTTGAGTTATTCACATCACTAAAAAAAGGCCACTTGTTTAGGTGCCTTTAGTTAAGTGACTAAATTGAGACCCCATGTGGCATGCATATTACAAAATAACAAGAGCTTGTTCCTTAATAGGCTCCCATGAAAGCCAACGGGAATTTAGTCATAGAATTCAAAGGGGACGGACTGCACCCAACTAGCGGATTGTGTAATAGCTTTTATTTTGATGTTAGGTTTTTGGTACTTTTTCTCAGTAAAAGATTGAAAACACAAGTTAATAAATCTTCTAATTAAACCACTTACCAATATTACAACATTAGTGTTGGGATAAGAACAAGCAAAAAGAAAGGCAATTATAAAAGTGGAAAAGAAACAAAGACAAAGGAAGAAAACGGGACAAGTAGGTGGATTCTGTCTTTGGCTGTTGGTTTGGCTCTTTCACTCTCTCACAGTCCTTTGGGGATCCAGACTGGGCAGCAGATTTCAAAGGTGTTGACAAGCCTGGCAGACCAGAGATTTCAATTTGTACCCCATCAACAATGCCAGGCAGCTGTAAATGGCTAACATTCTCTGCTTCATGATGGTTCCAGGATTAGGGATAGGTTTTTGCTTTAAGTCCACTATGGACTCCCTGCTCAGAGGCTCATGCTTACTTAGACAGTGAATGCTTTCAGTCTATAAGCCACCAGTCTAGTTTCTTTTTCTTCAGCCAATATAAAAGGGGCAGAAATCTTTTAAAAGGTGGATAAGTACTTCCACATTTTTCTCTTATTTGCTCCCTCTTTCAGGAAACAAACAAGAAAAGTATGATGGGGTCCCGCTCAACCATCTTTCTTTCACAGGGATGGGTATGTACATTCTGAAATCTCTTCAACAGTTTGGAAATCTTCCATCATTAATTTGAAGGCATATTAAAAATTTTGTTCTTGCATACAGGACTTACAGCACCAATTTGTTCAAAAGTAATATTAGAATTTTAGCAAAGGGTGGGCACTTTTCTCCAAATTCTTCCTTTCCAGCTCAGGCAGGTTTTTTTGTGATAAAATAAAAATGGTCTATTCTTGATACCTGAGCTCAGCACTACCTTCTAAACAGAATCAGAAGGAGGGCATTATCTATCGAAACTTCACGAGCACCCTCTCCGTCCAACCCAGTAAGTGGATATAAGGCATTTGCATAGCCATGCTACCTTATAGATCAGTGGGACCACCAGAAACATTGGACATTACAGCCTCCTTTTTCCTTATGACATGACAGGTCAGGGTTGTTAAACTTTGGTTTGTAATACAATGATACAGAATGGACAAAAATGACTGAAAAACAGATGACATCTTTTGATATTGTCATTAAAAAAATAAATAAAAAAGAAAAAAAAGAAAAAGAAAATTTAAAGTTTTTTTTGTTTTGGTTTGGTTTTTGTTTTTGCTTTGTTTTGTTTTGTAATCTCTATTTTCTGCATTGCAAACCTGAGGTTTTGGCTTGAAGACAGAATCTCTTAATTTCTGGATAGTTGTGATTATTACATGATTCACACTGAACCACTAAAATAAATGGAGTTCTGCCACTGGCTTCACTGGAAACTGGCACCAAGCCTTCATTTGGTAATTTAATGTCTGTTTTACAGCTGTAAACCAACGCACAAAGCGTATGGTTTCTGATGCCTCACAAGTTAGAAGAACTGCCTAATGAACATCATCTTAGCAAATCACTCTTTTATGTATAATTTATTATGTCTTCATCAGTGAAACCAACTCAAAGCACAAATGCAAAGCAAATATATTGGAGCTGAAATTAGAACTATAACAATACACAATGGTAAATGTGCAAAACATTTTATCTTTCTTCAGTAGTTCTAATGGAAGCCTTCATGAACTTGAAAAAGACTACTACAAACAAGTACTGCCTTCATTCAGCAGACTTTGCAAAGTTGAAGAGCTTGAAAAAAAGGGGGAGGGGAGGGGAGGGGAGGGGAGGGGAGGGGAGAGCAAGGGAGGGGAGGGCACGGGAGGGGAAGGGAGTTTCTTGTCCCTGAGTAAAATCAACATGGATGTTGATTTTTTTTTTTTTATTTGAAATCAGTACCTTGCAAAAATTAATTAATTACTTAATTAATTGAGATTAGTTACATGCCACTCTGGAAAATATCGACAGAATTACATTTTTTTAAACTACTTTTTTTTTTTTCCCCTGCCACTTTCTGTCTTCCCAGCAGGTGTCAATAAGAAAAATTGCATCCAGTGATTCTAAAACACAATGTGTTCTGAAACACATATGGCTGAATGACAACACGAAATACTTTTTTATCTTATTTTTTCTTTCATGGCCTAAATCATTAATTTGCAGTGTGCCACACATAACTCAGTTTAAGAATAAAATTATCTCCGGATATAGCATTTCTGGTGTTGCCAAACTGGTCACTTATAGTTGTTTATCATCTCTTTGTTTAATCTGCATAGAGTTGAAAAGAAACAGAGTGTTTTTTGTATACATACTGGGACATGGAGAGGAGAAATACAACAATATTAACAGAGTATTTCTCAGCCTTCCTAGCTACGCTTGTTGTGTTTGTCTACTCAGCTTCTTGCCAACCTTAAAATTCATTAATAGGAAAAATACTGAGTTCATTGGCTGCAACACCTCCATTGTAGAAATCAGACTACTACTATCTACCACATGTTCTGGCACAAACCCAAGTTCATTCTCTTCTTCTTCAGACTTCTCCCTCCATCTCACTAAAGACCCACAAAATTGCCTGTGGAAACAAATGTTTTAGAAAAAAGTCCTGACAAGGACAATCCCTAATGCTGCCACTTGATGCACAGAGCCACAACAAGAGAGCACAGAACTTCATGGAGGCCACTGGGGTACTGCCTGGGTGTGGAGATGTTCCCACATGGAAGAGATTATAGAATTGGAGAATGAAGCCAAGCAATTTGTTAATCCTTCCTATGATCATGTATTTTGCATATGTTGTGCAGCAACGTACCTTTCAGTTGGGACTGGTTATGTTATGCTGAAGTTCATCTTACGTAACTCTGATCAGTTAGACCACAGATGCTGAATTAAGTGGGCCTTCAGGAGTTGGCCTTCTTGCCCCTGAGTTCTTGACAGAACCAAGAGCAAAGTGTACCAGGAGTAAAATAAATCAAGAACTGAAGAACAACAGTTAAAACAGGGCTCTACATGGACTCTTTATCCCAAATTGTCTTGTTTTTGTTTTTCTGCCATCTGAGCAGATTTCTGATCACTGCATACTGTGTCCAGGTTTCCTTAGAGTTCTGCCAGAAATAAGAGCCGGGGCATGTTTATTTCTGAGGGCAGATCCAAGAGAGGGGATAAGTTCAGCCAGCTAGCAGGCGCTAGCATCCAAGGAAGCGAAAGAGGACACATAGAGAACATAGACACTAAGCAGGAATCGGGTTTTTCAGTGGGACCCAGCATATAAGCATTCATGTAGCCTAGATTTATGAGTTTGTAAAGGTGCCCCTCTCACACTTTGATGGCCAGGTGTCTGGTCATGAGTATTACATAAAGTTCAAATTTTGGTGCTGAGATTGGCCATTGTTCATTCCTTTGAAATGATGAACATCAGGTTGAACACCTGGTTTTTGAGAAAACTGTATCATTTTTATTACAGTAATAAAATCAAAGAATAATAAATTTGGCTTTTTAATTGTACAAGCTAACTTTTAATCTAACTTTTAATTTATAATTTTAAGGAGGCTAGAATAGTACTGGTAAGTAAACTAAATCATTTCTGTTCCTTCTCTACTGCAATTGCAAAGTCTGCATTTTCCTTCCTTCTTTCCCTAGATCAGGCTCATGAAATTTATCTTGCAATGCTAAACCAACAAACCAACAACAACAAAAACTTACCAATCTCTATCAGAGGAATGTGTTTGATCCACTGCTGTGAGTATTTTTACAAACAATCCCAACACAAGGATTTGAGTTAGCTACCTAAATTAGCTACTTGTGACACATATTATAAGTGGTTCAGACAGACAGGTTTCTGCAGCAGCAGAGATGCAATGCATCTAGGCTAGATATTTGTACTGAACTGCCCTAGAAGGAACTGCTTGCATTCCTTATTCAGGGAGAGTTTGATACATCTTCTCAGTCCTCTTTTGAAGCAAAGTGTCTTTAAGAGGGTTTTTGTTGAAGTAAATGATCTATTTCATCCACAATATTTCCATTCAAAGGAGCTGAGGTTTTCCATGTAATGGTGCCACAGTTTCTGTCAACTGACTCTACACAGATATCTTGAATCATAGAGCAAGTGTTGGAATACTTTGCATGAGCAGAAAGTGATTGTTCAGGCAGTGTCTGTAGAGATACAGAGGACAATGACTGCTAGAGCAAACTAGCCTGGCATGGATTCTTCACCTCTTTGCATTCTTAAATCAAGACTAGATGCCTTTCTGAACTACAACTTCTAATCAAAGGTAATTTGTCTCAGTCCATGAGTAACTAGTTTAAATTATGTAACTTCTGCTATATAGGAGCATGGACTAAATTATATAAAGATTATTTCCTGCAAAATGTTGATATTAAAAATAAATCTTCAAATTTCTTCTCACACTCAGGGGTTTATTAAGGAGGTCACCAGAGATTTGTGAGGTCTCTTTGAACAATTAATTTAATCCTGAGTATGAAAGAAAGAGAAAGTTAGCAGATATGTGAACTTAGAAACACAGATGATTATGAAAAATCATATTCAGCAACTACTCAACTACTTCAAGACAAAACAATCCATGCTTTTGCAACTGTCCTGGATTCTTGCCCCAAGTTGCTCCTTGTTTCAAAGCTGTATGGTTATGTAAAGTGCTACTGACCTGAGAAGCACCAAGATTAGGGTCTGTTGAATTTTTAGCTATTGATAATATGCAGTTAACAAACAAATTAGCCTGTGCAGTTAGAATGCCGTTTGCAAAGAGCAAAATTTAAGACAGTCTTGCTTTGACACTTTTGGTATACTTCTATTGTTCACTTTCTAAAAACATCTATGGCACAGAACTGACACTGTGATGGAAATAAGGTTCAGATTATCCCACTGTAAGATACTAATAACCAATAACATTCTCTACCATAAGTAAAAGTACATCAAGTATTTCCTGTGTAATTAAGGGAACTGGCATATTTTTAATGGCACAGCTTATTTCAAAATTAAAGGTGTGCATATTTTCCAAATTTAAATTCAAAAGAAAATAAAAATACAATTCATCAAATACACTTTTCATTAATTTCTCAGCTAGTTCAAGAATTTCATGTTTATTTTTTCAACAACAGGAAGCTGCTTAATGACAAATTATAATAAATGCAGGCTAGACCCTTCCCTAGAAAAGGTTCTGTCCAGCTGTATTTTTATTCGGAATGGATTGCAATCACTACAGGAAGACAATGAATTGCCTTTTTCAGTGTACAGAAATAAATTAGAAATCAAAAACTTATTTTTCAAAATTAAAGGTGAAAGCACAGGAAAGCTACTTGAAAGGACATCTGTCACTTTAGAAAGTCTGTAATAAATATATATATATATTTACCATAGCAACATACAGGAAAACTGCTAGGAGAGTGTTTTAAATCAAGGCATTCTGTTCTGTCCACAGCTTTTTTGCATTTAGTTTTTTAGTTCACTTTACTCTTATCTGTTTGCCCAGAACTAATTCAGACTAAGAAGCTATATGTCACTCAGTAAACAGTATAATTAAAAGTCCTACTGCTACAGCTGGTTTGAAGCATTTGGGAATTACAAGGAACTCATATTAAAAATAAAAAGGATGTAATCAGATCCCCCTTGTACAGTTTAATGGGCAAGAGTAATTTCATGATTGCAATTGGTTTGAAGGTAGTGTATTGCTCTAATTATGTATATCATGTATACACACAAAGACTAGAATCTATATAATCATGATGATTTAAAATATTCTTGGTAACTTTCATGATTACGTTTAATCTGGGGAAAGTATTTACAAATCACAAGATCGCTTTATACCATGATGTAAGATAGAACCACGTTAATGATGGACACCAGACACACATTTAAACTAGACATTGTGATGTAGTGTCCAACCTCCTGGATGAATGTAGCAAAGAGAAGCAGACTCATGTCTGTAGCATTTTCTTTTTTAAACTACCAAACAACTAAACCACGTTTCATTGTTCAGCATGCCACTGGTGAGGATACCTACACATGTTAGTCTTTTCCGTGCCATACTATACTTTCTGGAAAAGTCATTCCAGATGGATGTCAGTTTGAGTATATGAAGGCTGCAGACTTGTTATAATTGTAGTACTAAAACAAACTGTGCTTGTGCTAATATTTTCCATATTCCAGTTCAGTCCAGAGTAATTTTTGCTTACTTTTTAACAAAATCAGTTCTGTCAGTTTTTGTGTTATTAGATGATATGTACTTTTCCCATATAAATTGTACACTGAAGTGCCTCAGATAAAGCTGAAACTAGAAACTTTAAATGCTAGATTTTGTAGATCAGAGCAGTGATTCAGGAAGCAACAGGAGGCTGAATCTCACAGGTTTCCATTTCTAAACTACAGCTATTCTATATTAGCATGTTTAAACTACCAGATCTTGGAGTGCTGTTTTTATAGCAGGAGTTTTGCAGATTAATACAAGCTTGTTTTTTCTTTTTTTTTTGTTTGTTTGTTTGTTTCCTAAAAAGCCTTAAATAAGAATGCTGTCATTATGCAAATATACTTTAGAATACATTTGTTTAAAAACAAAGCAAAACAAGCAAACAAAAAACTTCATGTTTTCTTTCTCCTTCTCTTTCTCTTCATTTCTCTTTTAGTTAAAATAACTCTGGTAAGTGAAAAGCCTGATTCTACAAAGTTCTGATTAGCTCCTGCAGAAGTAAAACCAATGGAAGGTAACCATGGTCAGCGCCTGTATAAACAGGCTTACCTGCCAAATCAAGAGAAATACTGAGAAATACTGAGAAAGCAAAAACATAAAAGAGCTAGTGGAAAGGCTGGTTTATATTTAGTGAAAACACTTTTTTATTTTAGCACTTTGAGTTTTACTTTGGAGCTAAGAGAGTAAATGAAATGATTTCTTTTTAGCCAGTACACAGGGTATACAGTTGAAATTGTTTCCGCTGCCCAGAGGAGAGGACATAACGTTCATAATATGGATATTAATTATACAGCAGTTTGAATCAGGGAAGTTATCTGGACGGTATACTATCATCATATAGCTCCAAAGTTTGGGGTACCTTTGGATAAGAGTCCAAACTGCATTGATTCAAGACTGTGTTTATTTGTTTAAAACTTCTGAATATTTCTCTTTTCACAAGGTTTACAGTCTGATTCCACTCTCAGTGTTGCTTCAAATTGTGCAATTGCATTTTAATCATTTGGGAACAGCTTCACTTGATCTCCAGTAATTTCATTGAAATATGTTTCATTATTTATATTGGAATTATCTGATTGTTCACAAAATATGTTTTGCACACATTTTGCATTCTAAAACTTTGGAAATTAAGTCCTAGATATTGCTATCTTAAGATTTTATTTCAGTTCACAGTAACACTTCATACTTCAATGAAAAAAATATTTCTGAACACAAAACACATGACATTAATTTTGGATATTTTTCATCTGCTTTGTCTACATCAGTTCAGGTAGCTGCTGTGCCAAATGCTTAATAAAAGTTTTGTGTTTAAATTACAAAGAACTCTATTCAATGAAACAGCAGAATACCCTTTTGGCTTGCCCAACTGGATACATAACAGAGACATCTGGAAAATTGGTCTAATTTCTCATTGTAAAATAATGTAGAAAAGTAAGAAAATCTTTCCCTGTTTTCCTTTACTGACAGGATTATATCATGTAAGTGATTATAGGCATAAAGGACATCATTACATATACTGCTGATCCTATTTTAATTATTTTTTTGTGATTCCAATTTAAGAACTCATTTATTTTTTCACTCACACCTGACATATTCCTGTTGTTATGCTGACATTTCCAGTGAATTATCTCCTCCAAAACCAAGGAGTGTCTCTCAGGTCAATTTTGAGTGGTTCATTTTGTATTTATTTACAGATGCAGAAAATAGATCCGCCATGGCTTTGTTTCCTCTCAAGCTGTCTTGGGCTAATTCTTTTCCTATCATGGGGCCACTCTGTCCTTATTTAACTTGGTTATATTTAAATTATGTCCTGTAACCTTTGCCATTATTTTTTCCTTAATAGAAAAAAGATGATACACTATTAACGTGGCTAAATTTTCCATCTAAACCATTCAAACTTCAATACTTAATACATTTGAGATTGCCTAAAATTTTCCCCCCATCAAGAACAAAGAGAAACATATTGGTAAAATAAGCAACTTAAAGATGACAAGCTTACTGTCAGTATTCTGCTCTGTATGTGAAGTTGGCAGCTGCTTAACACTTACTCCACTTTCATAATGATGGACACTGGAAAATGTAGTATTTTTCTCTCAGCCTTTCCTAATTCACTCCATATGTAAGCAGAACTTCCATACACTTACCTCATGCACCCAGATTTCTAGCACCCCCTCCTCATGTAGGGGCAGGTTCTCTAAAGCAAAAATAAAAAATAAAAAATACCTTGGTGGTTTGTGGTTTTTATACACACTCTCAGTCTCACATACTCAGAACCACTAAAAATCAGCAGCTCCCTAGAGAGCTAGGATTTAATTTGGATCACACGTTACCGACCAGACTAGAGAGTATCTTTACAATAACAATATTTACTTATATTCATAAACAGATGGTAAAACAACACAGAGAGAAATGCTTGAAGAAAAGTGAGCAGTTTAGAACAAAAACAATGGCCACAACAGATAAAGATTGATTTGCTTTCTATTAACAGAGATGCATACAATATTTAGTTCTTGAATAAGTATAGCTTGTTTTTTCAAAATATATTGTAGGTCAGGTACTTCTTCTTTATCTGTCTATCTTAACACTGAAAATCAGGTTTATTCTATTCTTCTATTTCTTTGGTCACTGCCTTTTTACAATGCAAGATAGAAATCATGAAACAGCATTAGTACACACAGCACCGGAATGCCTTTTTCTAGAGATGTTTCCAAAGAGCTGACTTCACTGGCCATAGTTATATGCGGCCATGTGCAGAAATACCACAGATGGACACAAATACCAGAGCAGAACCTAACTCCCATAGCTGTTTAGCTATTTTCTATAATCATCACTATTCTTTGGAATAGTTGCAAGACTAATATAGTTTTTAATTTGGTTCATTTCTCTCTCCCTATACAACTATTATCCCAGATGACTATATATTTTTCTCCCTTTTTAAGAAGGTTGGTTCATATTGGTTTACTCTTCTCAGTTATTTTAACATGTCCTATTTCATGCAAATCTTAGTCTATAATCAGGCTATTGAAATTGTGCTTTCACTGGACTTTTCTTTTATACACAATCTGCCTTGAGGTGAAGAAGCACTCACATGAGATGCATACATACTTTGTAAGATAATTCCATGGAAAGCATTCTTCTATAATGTAGGTTTTCTTGATTTCTACCAGAGTAATTGAGCTCTTCCCACAACACCCAGGAAGACAGCAGTAGTCTCTACCCCTTAAAAAATAAATAAAATAATAGCAAAGGAAAAATTCATAAAGAACAATTATTTATGCAACTCAGAGAGGAAAGGCGGCAGGAATTGGTACTGCATGATCCCTTATGTAGCTAAGGGACAATTTGCACATTAAGCTACACTGGGTAATATGAAAGTTGAATCTAGGCTACAAAAGTCAACTGGAGTTAATATGCATAATACAGAAACTTTAACCATCAATCACTTCCTGAAAAATTGTCCAGCTGACACTCTCTGGAGTGTCATATACTTCTACCATTTTTCTATTTCATAACTTTCTGTCCATTTATAGGATCCCTTCAGACATAGAAGATAGTCTGCTTAAAGGGTGGCAGAAGACTTAGTGAAACTACAGATCCTGCTAAAGAAAGTAATTTTTATGCATTTTATTTTCTGAAACATATAAGACCATTTTTTTCCTGTGATCAACTGTAAAATTACAGTACTCCTTTTTCATGACTCATTCATTGACCCTAACCATACTACTAAGACAATCCAGTTCTTTGAGTCAATGTTCCTTGGGACAATTTACTACAGATGTGGAAGAAAACCTCAGCCCAGCATGAAAACGAAGACTTATTTAATAGTTATTTTAAGCATTCATTTGAAATTATTTGTTTGTAAACTATGTAAAGATTTATTTCCAAGATATATGAATGTCTAAGCATTTGTTCTGTTTCTGTTTGATTGTTCATTCAAACTGGCAAACAACAGCAAAAAATGAAGCAAATGAAGACTACTGTGCAAGTTAATGTGTGTGTTTACCTGGCAAACCTCAGAGGAGAAGACTGCTGCTTGCTATAAGCAGGTCATTTGTACAGCTAAACTGTACAGCATGTAAGCAGCAGCATAGAATTCTGTGTAAATTAATTAAAATCACTCCTGTAAACATGTTGTAGACATACCCTATCTAAAAAAAAAAAAAAAAAAAAAAAAAAACAGAGCAAAAACGTGGTCTGACATAATTCTTGAACCACTGGATGTCAAAAATTTGTTTCCTATAACCATATAAATAATAATGTGCAAAAATCAGTTTCCTATAAACAGGCAAATTTCACTGCTCCCAGACTGTCTTGTGTTCTAAGAGTTGTCAGCAAAGAGACTATCTTCCTATGTACATGGGGGCTTCTAGGCAGAACAATAGTGCTTTTTGTTCCTGTCTTCTTTTTTTTTTTTTTTTTTTGCCATTACTAGTGACTTTTCCTGACTTCAACACTTTTGTAATAAAATAGTGGGTGTTTGATTGTATCTTTTACTTGAGGTCATCCCAAAAGACTACAGCTTGTCATAAAAAATGGACTTACTCTTGAAACTAGCAGGTGCCAGCCTCAAAAAAAAACAAGAGGGGAAAATTTTCCCATAATACATAATTATGCAGTGGGACACTGTATACCAGATACTCAATACTATTAGTTCACACGGGTTCAGAGGAAAACTAGACAAGTTTATGGAAGATAAATCCACTGAGACAAAGTCACCTCAATACCACATCTTTACCCCTGGGTTAGGAAACCTCCTACCTGCAAACTGTTGACCAGGAGAATATTCTTGGGAAGTATAACTGCCTCCTTCCCCGCCTTCACATACCTCTGTAGGCATAGACTTTAACGACACTGTCAGAGACAGTATGTAGGGCTATTGTAGCTATTTCTGCAGCAAGCATGCAATAGTATGTTTAGGTCAGAGGCAGACTTCAGTGTTGCTGGTGTTCCACGTTTGCCTCAGTGAAAGCCCAGATGAATTGTTGACAGAAAGCAACCTTTTGAGATTTATTGTGGACAGTTGCTGCTAAAAGAAGTTGCAAATTAGACAACAAGCTTTCCAGGACAGGAGTCAGCTTTTTGTTATGTGTTTATATGGTGCCCACAAACAGCTCGTCTGATGAGGACAACAGGTTTCCTGGAACAGTAGGTCCCAAACATTTCCACTCACCACCTCACTTGAAAGGGCATCATGACCTCTCCTTTTCTAACATTTCTGGAATTGTGTCAAAACTCATAACTCCTCTGTCTTTTATATTTCTGTGATTGCATCCCCAAGCAGGAATAACAAGCCCATGTTTGGGAATTAGTGTCCATGAATGCTAGCATAATGCAACAAACACAAAACACAAAAGGAGTGTTTTGTTATCAAACAGAAATAAAATTCAGAGAGAGACTGAAGCATAATTCTCTCTAGCAAAATGTCTGCAATTGTCATTGAAAAACAAAACAAAACAAAACAAAACAAACAAACAAATAAAAACAATAGACCAAAGAGAAGAGTTAACCAGAGTTTTTCTCATTCTTCAGAAGAACAAGCAGTGAAGCCATAGATGCTTGCCAGCATTTGTTGCCATTTAAATAGTACCAAAGACACAAGTGCTTGGAAGAGAAAGGTTGTATGTGATCTAGCAAAGCTGCAACAACAGCACTCTTATCTGTGGTGCTGCAATAATATGAGCAAATGGTTATAAAATTAGTTTATAAGGGCAAAAATAGCAACTTGCCATAACATTTAGGCTTTTTCTCCCTTTAAAAGTGTCTAGTAAACAAAATACAAAGATGTTAAGAATTATCCTTTCCCAATTTTCTTTTGTACATCTGTTATCTCCCTGAAGCCAATTTTCTCTGAGAAGTTGATGTTTTGTTGAAGCAAATCCAGTAGCTGTACAGCTGTGCTGCTGTGCAGAAAAGCAACCCATTACTCACCATCCTGAGAACCATGCAAAACTTGGGAAGGATAATTGTCTCTAAATTTCAAGACTGTTCATATTTTCTCCCCTCTTACAGTATTCCAGAGAGTAAGGAGTAAAACACAGCAGAGATCTTATAGCATATCGAATACTCCTGCTGTAAATGCAAGGTACTTTCCATCAAGGAGAAGTTTCTTTCCATTCAGTTTGCATTTACTGCTGGGAAACAGACTGCATATGGGAAATCACCATGCCGTAGATGACATATTGCAAGATGATATTCCAGCTTATCTCATTCACATACACTCACCTTCAGAAAATGAAAAGAGAAGGTCATCCATTTTCAAGAGCAAAATGGTGAAATTTTAGACTTTTTTTAAAAACTTTACATACAACCCAGGAAAACCAGATGACCAGCTGTTTTAAGAGTAATTTTACCACTAATCATTGTATATATGCCAAGTAAATTTGTTTTGTCATCATACATCAGTGTATTTAGATGTATCCTCTCTATCCAGAATTGAATTTTAACCAACTTATAGGCAATTAAATCTAACACATCACTTCCTAGCAACTCCTATTGGAGATAAACATCTTTGCAAATTTTCACCTGTCATTTATATTTCTGCTCTGTATTTTTTTTCTCTTTCCTGTCCAGCTTTTCTATTTACATAGTCACAGCTGTCCTGGTCCAAGCACAGTTTACTGGTGAATATGGGTGTAGCTCCAAAGTGGATATTGAAACGGCTTCATTGCATGCACCTCCCTTCTTCTAGAATGAGAAGTGTTAAGTGTCCTTAAATGTTTAGAAATGCAAATATGGACACTTGTTACTCTTCATGGTGTCTAGGAATGCAGTATCACCAGAACTATTCATAATATTTGTTGGAGAGAAGACAATGATTTTTAGTTGGAATGGTTTCTGCTTTCTCATTTCCAAATAATCTACAAGCATTGCTTTGGAAATTTCCCTGACATGAAGTTTCAATGCAATGCTCTGTGAGTGCTCCTTGAGTTAACTCATGCTCCTGTATATTAAAGGAGCCCATAGATGACTCTCAATGATTATCCTTTCATTTCATATCTGAAACAAATGTTTTTTTCTACAAAAACAAACAAACAAACAAACAAAACTGTGAAGACGGATGTTCCAGTTACTCCTAAATAATGGAGTATACTCTTCTCATCCTAAAACCAAAGTGTTCAAAACTAAGTTGAGGGGTTGGCAAACTCTGTAGTACAGTTTTATAGCTTGTTCATGCTGAGTGTTCCTTTAGGAGGTGCTGTATAAACCAGCGATACTCAGGTCTTAAGGGCCGTAAGAAGAACTGGTTAAAGATAAATAATGTTACACAGAATAGGTCCATGAAATCCCGTAAGCAAATTTTTCTTCATGGAACAAAATATTATGACTTCCAACCATCAAAAAGTTATTAGTTCTGAAGAGCAATAAACAGTGAAACACACCAGAGGAAATGTGCATAAATCAGCATGAAAAGCATTTCCTCAGGGACATGCACCCCTGTTGCAACCTTTCTTTTATCTGCTTTCTCCTGTGGATTTCCTCATTCTTAGCATGTTATTTAATTCCACAGTAGTGGAATTAGTTTCCAGTTTTATCAGTGTTCTGTCCAGTTTGCTCAATTCACTCCATTCATCTTCATATACTGTCTTTAGTGAAGTATTATTTTCACTTCTGCACCACCACCTCCTCCTCTCAACCTGGCTCCTCTTCGTGCCTCTAACCCTCTTCCTTCTAACACTAATTTCTGCTCTTTTATTTTGTATTTTCCTTTGCTTCCTATTTAGCCTCATACCAAAGACAAGATGTCAGACCATTTTTCACAACTAAGAACGGATAGTCCACTCTACTGTGAGCACTGTATACTTACCTTTATGCTAACCAGCATCCTATGGAAAAGGAGCCTGGCAAACTGTTCTCAGTATTTTTTTCATGTACCCCCCCATGTACCTTGATATCTCAATGAAAAGCCAGTCTTCTCCTGTGTATGTTTCACCAAGGAACATTAGACATATTGTATTTTGAAGACAGATATTGTCTGCAAAGCAGACTCTAGGGGGAGAAATACCTAAATAGTTGTTTTGGGTTGGTTGGTTAGTTGGTTGGTTGGTGGGATTTTTGTGTGCTTAAATGCACGGATGTAGCCACACTTTTTGATACCAGCTCTGCTACTACTTATCAAGGAATTTAAGACTAAATAATAGAGAAAGGAAATGAGGAAAAGACCTACTAATATAATTACTTTCACAAGTGAATGCTAATTTGAGGTGAGCTTGATAAAAAATTAATTATAAATATAAATTATATTATAAAAAATAATAACCAAATTGATGTACCTCATACCTTAAACTACAAGTTCAAATTGGAAGCAACCCTTCCCAAGGGCCACCTAAAGTTTTCATCAGACTGCCTTAACAAAGTGAAGTAACCAAAGACCAATCTGTTTAGAACTGCATAAAAACTGCTGACAGTTAATACAATGTAGATGTGTTTAGGAAAATAATTATGTATGTATTTCAATATGCACAGCATTACACCACATAAATAAATACACATGAATTTTCTTACTTCAGGCCAAAATGATCTTACATGATTTTTAAAGAAAGTGGCAATGATAGGATTGCAACAGTAAAGAAACATATGAAACTGGTGGCAGAAAAACTGGAAAACTATTTTCTCCTCAAAATATTCATGCTTAGTCTCCAGTATTCTGGACTCAAAACTCTGATTAATGAACAGTAGAGTTTAATTAAATCTGTTTCAAGTTTGTATCTCCCTTCAATACAGACATCTAAATCTGTGTGTATTTATATATAGGTGTGCATACCTTTATAAATGGCACAAGAGTAGAGAAAGGAAAAGCATAAGAGTTAAAATCTCCAGCTTCCTTCTGCCACTTAGATGATCACAAGAAGATGTTTTAAAGATCATCTGTCCTCTTTATCCCTTAGTCCTTCATCTGTAAAATAAGAACATGTGTTTATCTCAAAGGGAAGAAATTTATTTAGTAAGAGTGGTTACTAAATCTGAGCTCCACTAGACTATGGCAACCTACTACCAGACAAAAGAAAACTTCTAGCAATAATGTATAGCTACAGTGAAGTACACTAAATAGGGGAACATTATGAATTTTAATAGGATCTGGAGAGAGAGAGATCCATGGGTGCTTTAAAAATAATTTGTTTGCAAGCACTTTAAACTTGTTTCCACTCTTATCTTCATCACAATAAATGAAATATATTGTACAAAGAATTCAGACAAAAAGTACTTCCTAATATGGTATAGATTTTTTGTACCGCTAGATTTGAACTCATTATAATGTAAACACCTGAACATTGATAAAACAGAAGGTAAATATGGCCCCTTCAGACTATATCTGTCTTGAAGTGATCTGTTATTTTCTTGATAGAAAGACTTTTTTAAAGCAGAATTACCTGTAATATAAGTTGAATGCACCCTTATCTCCTTTCAATGCATAGAATTGATTATACGTGATGTCACAAGGATATTTTTACACCATTTAGATATTAAAGTAACTTTAAGAGAAGAAAAGAAGCTGTATCTCTTCCATATATGGCTTACCTTACAAAAGTAGAAAGAGAGTGTAGTTCCCAACGTGTGATACTCCATGTTTTTGAAATTGCAGCCCTTAGAGATTTGTTTGGCATGGAATTAAAACCACCAGCAAATTGCTAGTGGTAAAACATTGCATGAACATTGTTTCTTGCAAAATATTGGAAATAACTATTGTAGCATTACTCAACAGTTAAGCAACCTCTGTTTACTGTAAGTATTAGCTCCTTGAACAACGTGTCCTGCATACGTAAATTCATCCCTTTTGGATCCAAATTCCCAGCTCCTAACACTTGGATCATAAAAGTAAAACAAAAATATATGAACAAGCCTTCTTGCACACTGGTCTAATGTCTGCAGCTGAAAGAAACTGCTTACTTCAAATAAATGAACAATAAACTATGGCTAAAGAGAACCATGCTTATTTTTCAAATCATTCCATGCAAACAGTTCTAAAAGGATACATTTCATTTACTGGAGAAATATGATTTCATTTTGCTTGTTGCATACATCTGACAATCAAATTGTGTCGTGACTCTTCTTAGGAAAAGTAAGTAGAACACTCTCAACCATATATTCCATCATCTCCTTTAGGTCCACTCAATATGTATTTGAGAAAAAGAGGGCTAACATGTTCCTATTCTCTCTCCATTTATGATGGAATAATATACTGGGAAAATAATTGAAAAATTTGAAGAATCTCCACAGGTGTGAATGAGCTTAATATACTGACAGCAGAACTCATTTAATTTCTTCCCTTCTCCTCTCTATAAGACTAGATCCACCATACTAAATATTGGCTCTTCTGAGGGGGCAGAAACAAAGCCATGTTTCATTCCATCCTCTCTCTAACATACTTCTGTAGCAACGTAAAGTATAAGGAAACAAGCTTGACTTGTAACCTTAGGTCCAATTTCCTTATTTTCCTCTCTCAGATTTTTTAGATTGTTCCCTGTTTGTGGTAAAGATGGGTTGGAACAAGTCTTCAGGACTGAAATCCTTCCAGCTCAAAACCAGCCTTACAATGGAGCTGGTACTGGCTCATCTTAGAGTTTCAGGTTCGTTGACCCTCAGCAAGTTTGCAGATGACACCAAACAGGGTAATGAAGTCAACACAGTGGAGGAAAGGGATGTCATTGAGAGGGACCTTCAAGGTCTTGAGAGGTGGGTCCATGTGAACCTCATGAAATTCAACAAGACCAAATGCAAGGTCCTGCACCCAGCTCCTGCTAGAACATGTCCAGAGGAGGGCCATGATCCAGCTCTCTAGCTGGAGCACCTATCCTATGAAGAAAAGCTGAGAGAGTTGAGACTGTTTAGCCCAGAGAAGAGAAGGCTCTGGGGAGACCTTATGGTGCCCTTAACATATATGAAGAGGGGCTACAGAAAAGACAGGGATTAAAAATTAGTCACAGATGTAGAGGCAGGATAAGGGATATTGGCCTTAATCTAAAAGAGGGTAGATTTAGTAAAGAATTGCTTTCATATATCTAATCTATGAGGTGGTGAGGCACTGGAACAGATTGCCCAGAGAAGCTGGGGATGCCCCATCCCTGGAGGTGTTTAAGGCCAGGTTAAGGCCAGAGCGACTTGGTCTAATAGGAGGTGTCTCTGCCCATGACAGGGGGGTTGGAATTAGATTATCCTTAATGTCACTTCAAACCCAAACCATTTATGATTCTATGATTTCTAATGCAATTTTCCTATTTTATTCCAAACATGCATTTTGACAAATAAACAAGAAGTGGTGAGCTTTTATACAGGTGCTTTTGCATATATTTTTCCATTTCTAAACCATCATTACAAGTAATGATTGCAATAATAAAAGCACAACTCTTAGAGGAGAGCTTGTTATTTAATTACTTCACTGTGGTTGACAGCTAACATGCAGAAAATTAATTTTGATCCTACATTAATCCCAGAAGCTTAACAAAACTGTAATCTGGGAAAGAGCACAACCATCTTCTCTGTAAACTGAGAGGAAAGAATGTCACAATACATTTAGCACATAGTATGCCAGCAGCAGTAAAGCAGAGATGGGAGTTAGCACCTGCTTAAGAAAGGAACAAGCAAGCTAACACAGGGAGTTGGGGGAATTTCCCACTAAACTACACCATATAGAAAGTAGGTCACGTTTACTCTTTTGAGAATGGTGAAAAGAAATAAAATTCTGAATTATATATGAACCATTACTTTTGATTTTCTTCAACTCCACCGCCTCCCAGGAACGTTGCAGACTGAAAAATCTGGATTTTACAACTCTGGCAATTATCTAAGTTAATACCATAAAGTTCTTTGTAACAATTTTCATTATTGCTAAGGGTCTGTCTTTCTATTTTATTTCCCTTTACACTTCTTTCTGTACCCCTTGCTCTGGATTTAGCATTTGCCTGTAGAAGTTTACTCCAGATATAATTTGGCACACAAACATCTTACGAAAAGGCTTTAGCTAAAATAGATCTTAAATATTTCTGCAATTTAACTTAGTTAATTCTCTTGCCAGGTGTTGCTGGCAGGAAAAATGGTCAGGTTCAAATATCTGAGGGGTCTTCTTAAAACTAATAGATATGATTTGCTTAAGCAACCCACCCAGAAACCTGGGAAAACTAAATATCTTCTTTGCGTGAGCTTGTGTGAATTCTTTTCTATTCTGAAACGTGGAGTCTGTGTACAAAACACACAAAACATTATGTGGGGAAAAGGAGAACTTCAGATTGATAACATACAGTAAACACTAGCATCTACAAATAGGGACAGCAAAGCTATCTGATAGTAATGTTGAACTTAGGAGTCACATTTTGTCAAATATAAAGTAGTAGGCTAAATGTAAAACTGATTACAACACTTCCATGGAACAGATGAAACAGTAAAAGTCAGCACCCAAAACAGATGCCTAGAAAAAGAACTAACCATTGCAATTTTCCTTGGGGATTAAGAGCAAATTCAAGGCAATGATCACTGTTCAGTGGAGAACAGGAAAAAACACATGCACACATAGATTAGGTGGCAGAAAAATCCCAGAGACAACTAGAGAGCAGGTAAGGTGATTTTAAGAAAGAATTTAAGCAAAAAAAAAGAGGTGGTTATAGTAGATCATTGTCCAAGGAGAGTACTAAAACAATGAGTCTCCCATGTTTACTTCTTATAGTATTCAAGGGAAATGGCAGTCCGTAAATATTCCTTGTACATAGACAGAATTGCAACAAAGAACAATTATATTTCCTCATCCTTTTGCAAAAGCACTTCCCCCAGATACCAACTAATCACCTAAAGTTAGAAAGAATGAAAATAATAATAATAATAATAATAATAAATCAAAATAATGCAGCAGTCTAGCACCTGAGTCCGTCTTCTCCCAGAGCAAAGACTTTTGTAACAGCATTTCCCTTCACCTGCTGAGCAACAAATTACTGCCAGTTTGGTCTCAGCAAAGTAGTTTAAAAGCATTTATAGGCAAATCTATTCCCAAGGAAAGTTCTTCCCTAACTTGTTGTTGAGAGTCTACTTCAAAATTAAGCCTTGACTTACAAAGTGGAAGACACCCTCTCCGTTCTTGTCAGTGGGATTCACCCCCACATTCCCCAATCCTCACAGCCTCACAGCTCCTCACAGTTGAAACTCCACCACCCAGTGCAGTCTATATATTCAAAGGGTACCTTCCTGGAGCAGATGCAGCTCCTCAGAAGAGTTCATCCACCTCCACTGATGCTTGCTCTGGCTTTTGTGAAGAGCCATCTTGGCAGCGGCTCCCACAGCTACGAAAGCTGCACTTGAAGGCGTAGTCTGGGGCAGCAAAAGGTTAATAGCATCAAAGGCCCTGAAACGTAGTCTTTACCATCTGCAGACACTGAATTGTCAAGGCAGAAGTTCTGTTCCAGTTTTATAAATCTAGAACTATTTTAATTAAGAAATCTGGTGTTTTCTTATGTTTCTACTCAGCATGTGACATATGGAAGATGCCTACAGAGGTTAATCTTGTGAGACCCACAATAACAAAGAGAATATGATTTACAAAGAAACAAAGAAACATGGGCAAGAAACAAAGGAAATCATCAGCATGGAGTGATGCCAGCCATCAGGAATGGTGAATTTTCAGATAAAATCCTTGGGCAGGCATTAAAATTGTGGAAGCAAGAATGGAGGCTCCATACAGAATTTATATTGGAAGATGACAAAAATCATTGTTATAACATGTTTTTGTTTTGTTTGTTGGTGTGGGTTTTTTTGTTTGGTTGTTTGTTGTTTGTTTTTTTTTTGGGGGGGGAAGATTAGCAGGGCACTACTCTTGGGGGAGGGGGAAGAGGGGGAAGATCATCAGATCATCACGGCACTATTCTTGGAACAATGCCTTAAATATTGGAGCCCATCATGAAAATATTTAATGAGCCCAGAAAGAACAGTAGAAACAAAAATGTTATGTTTTGCCTTTACCTGAGTAAATATTTGTATTTAATAGCAGGGCAAAAAAATGTTTATATTGCACAGCTCACACTACTGACACCCACATGTAATCTTAGAAAAGGCAAAAACAAAATCTTTTTTACATTTGTAAAACCTAACCTTAGAGAAATGTCACTCACTGAAAAAAAACAGCTATAGTGAGCATTGAAAGGAACATAAGAATAATGGATTGGTGCAGACCAAGTGCATAAACTCCAGCCTATGCAAATAGTATGAAGAATGCAGATGTCATGTATTGTAGTTGCCATCTAATGCATGTGCTACAGACAGCAATTTGACAGAAAAATTAAGTGCCAGCCTATACACAGCAGGGACAGTAACAGAGGAAAGAGTATCTTCATATACCACTGATATGCAAGGAAAAACACAGGCAACAACTCTTGCTGTTTCTGAGACTATCTGCAAAGACCTCTACTGAAGGGAAAGCAATCTGCAGTGTGAAATAGCAGATGCATAGAAACTTTCTGTATATTTATTACAGAAAAAGGCAGACAGAAACTCATCTGATATATTTACTGTTACTCTATTAAATCAGTAATCAGTTCAAATCAAGCCAGATGGCAGAGCCAGATGCATTTTCATGCCAGCTACATCAATGGAGTAGCAAGACCAGGTGCTGATGAGGTACAAAAAAAACCCTGTTTGAAGACCAATAGGCCAAAGTAAACTGTGGATAATAAGCCCATGAAATAAGTGATAATACCTGTCAGATTTGGTAGCAGAGACAATAAAATTTTACTTAAAAGGGACCACAGTCCTTTCAGTAGCTGATACCAAGAAATGCTTCACAGCTGAGAACGGGCATGTCAGAAATAATTAGGGAAGCACAACTCTTGCCAGAGACAAGCTCCAGTTCTGAATGTAGATAATGCTGTGTGAGATGTGCAAAAGTTACAGTAATCCTTGCAATAGAAGAAGGCTTTGCAGCTTCACTCAGTTCCAGTTTCAACTAGGAACTGGTTGGAACAGAGCTTCACTTTTATTGATGCAAACTCCATGGTCCAACCATACCACTCCAATTTCTGGGAGAAATATCATTTGAAGGACACAGACAAGAAGTCTAATTTGGAAACTGAAAGTTTGGCAAAACTAGCAGACTGTGCTCAAACTATTATTTTCTTTATTTATATTTTTCATACTCTACCCTTTAAAGATCATGTTTTCAAATGTTGTTATGCAGCTGTTGTAGTCAGAAAGATGATTCTAAAAGTATGGTCCTTATATTATTGTGGTCCTTATATTATCCTATAAAATCCCAAAAGACAGGATTTTAAAGACAACAACACATATCACACAGTTCAGACTAAAGATAATAAGAGTTGCATCTCAAAAATCTTAAACTTCCTCTGCTTCTTTCTTGATTTGATGTTTTAATCTTGCATCAATTCCTGTTTATTAATATACTGTTTATAAAAAAAAAAAATAATAATTATTCCTGACTTTTTACTTTATTCTTGACTCATCTCTTCATGTTTTAAGACACTACTCATAGGAAGTGATACTACAGATAGGAAGCAGAAGTCAATTAACTTTACTTTTCTAGAGGTACAAGAATATAGGAAAAGACATGAAAATGAACTGTGCTGTTTTCCCCACATAACCATCTGTGACAGAAGACCATCATGTGAATAGAAACCCCTAATTCACTCACGGCTTAACTGATGTTCAAATATTACTTAACTATCATTCAATTGATTTATGATACTGGCCAAGGCCCACAAGTGATAACTATTGCGTATTACAAGCAGACCAGATTGGCCAGATCATAAACCGTTAAAAGAAACCCCAGTTTTAGCCCAATAGCCTCAGAGGTTTGGCAGATTAGAAATCTTGCATGTTATGCAGAATATTTTCTTCTAAAGAATTTCCACAGTTCCTCAGAACAGATTAAACATTAGATGTGGTGTTTCCACTCTACAGAGATCAATTGTTTTGCTTCTCAGTGCAACTCTGGCTAATATCCTAAAAGAAGACAAGAGTTGCCCTCTCCTCAGGATGGCAAACACATCAGCCATGGCAGAACAGTGTAAAGCAAAGTGCAACACTTCTGTCCAGGTTCTTTCATTGAAATAAAATCTATTTTGAGTGATATGCTGTACACTTCTCAAGACAGGCTGTCATTAGCTTCATGTATTGACAAAACCAAAAATATGTATTCACAATTTAAAACTAGTAATAACAATTCTGCCTTCTGTTGAACACCATATGAAGGTCACAGCACTGCTGACACCCAGATTTTCTGTTCTCTGTTTTACACAGCTGCGTACAGATAAAGTGGCTCTTGGTTGCCAGATTCTGAGATCAGGCTCTAAGCAACTATGACATCAGCAGCTGCCAAAAGACATTTGATTCCTCTATTGTGAAATGTCAGGTTGGTTCTGGGACATGGTGAAAAGCCAACTCAAGTTTAGAAAATTCTATAGTGAGTTACTGTTTGATACCAAATAACAATCTCTCCTGATGCTGCTGCAAATCACAGGGTATCCAAGGACATCTAACACTATCACCAATTTCTACTCCTTTTGCAAAATACTGCTACAGAGCTACATGTATCCAGACTACAGAAATTGCCTGTGAGAGAATGGAGACCCAGGCAACTCATTGTCAGGAATATGAATTAAGAAGCTGAATCTGATAAGTAAAAGGAGCCATTTTTAACACGAGTTTTGTGCTCTCCTGTCTTCCACACCTACAACAGTTCCCTCAAAGCAAGTAATAATCATCATGTCTCCAAAGTATTTTCTCCTGCAAACTTCTGATATTAGAAAAGCCAACAGACATTATAATTTGAAGGTCTCATTTTCAAGAAAGAAATACTAGTGCAAAGATAATTTTTATTTGCTTGAAAGAGCATGTGGTAGAAGATACAATGTCTTTGTATTTTGCCAGTGGCCGCAGACACTAAAGAAATATCAAAGTTATCAGAAGCAAAAAGGTGACAGTGAATACAGTTTGGGATTCAGTGGACCAATAAGATGCTCAGATTCTTTTTTCTACTTTTGACCTCAGTCTTGTGGCTTTCCAAGATTCAGACTCTGATTATTTCTGGACCACAGATGAAGCTGTCTTCCACAAGTAGAGGTAGAGGTCTGGATCAAGTTAAATTGGCCATGGTATAATGAAGATGGGAACCATGATGCACTGAACATTTTCTTACCTGTATGAAGTGATACCCCTACAGCTATACCTTTCATGGAAGAGGAAAAACAGAGTTAAGAGTCTTACTGGGTATTTTACTGGAGGTAGATTACCAAGAATAGCCAGCAGGATTTTGTTTATGATACAGATAGATATTTCTGGTGCTGACACATTGAATACTCTCCCCTTTGTCTCCAGATTAATTCTGATGAGCAATATTCTTGCAACACAAAATTTCCAATAAATATTGAATGACTAGCCTATGTCCTGAGTATCTATGTTTGATTGCAGCCTGATATTTAGCAAATTTTTGCATTGTTCCTGAGCAATATAGTATTTTGGGCAGGTTCTCCATGCAGTTTAAATGACTAAATATTTCCTCCTGACTTTCTGACACTAATTTAAATGCCTAAATGAAACTACTGCTTATTTCAGCCAGAGAGGGCATCACTCACCAAAAGTATGAGTGATGACACTATGACCAACTCACTACCTTCAAATCAAAGCAGTAAAAGGTAACAGAGGGCAGTTTCTCAAACCAGCAGTCTGTGCTTATTAGAAGCAAGGATTGCTTGATTGGTAACATAAATTCTATGCTGCAAGACTGGTCATGATGCCTAACACATATGCTTTTAATTAACTTTATCTCTCTCAGCTTTGACTTTGGAAAAGAGGACTGTTGTGCAAAAGAAAAAAAAATAATTTCCAATCTGTGTCATTTGATACCTACTTTGTCTGATTATAGATACTATGGAAAGCACTCATGAACTCCACAAAGGTGTGTGGAAAGGTACTCAGAATGCAGAGTACCAGAGTAATCTTAATAGAGGGGTTGTCTTCTCATTTAATCGTGTAGTAAGATGATAGGGACAACAATACTGTGAAATTTCCAATGACATCTACATTTATTCAGATATGCTGAATACTTGGTCATTTTTAAATATAAGATGAATTTATAAAGACCCTCCCATACTATATTTGATCAGTTCAAGTATCTAATTAGCCCAGGACCCATTTCTGGTGGTGTTCAGAAGTGGATTTCCAGGGAAGACTGTGATAACGGTGCGATATACCTCAATAATTCCACAGAAAATTTTTATAACCTCCAGCGATTTGTGGCAGAGCAGTTTCTGAAATAGAAGGAGCATCTCTATCTTTAATAGTCCTGGATATTTCTTTCATTTCATCCAAGAACTTTTTGCATCTAAGTGTTTTAATAACCACAACATCTCATGGCAGAGATCTTCACAGTTTAACAATGCCATTTGAGGCAAAAATAACTTCTTTTGCCAATTTTGAAATTGCCACTTGCTGATTTCATTTTATATACCCTAGTTCTTCCTATAATCCTTTGCAGACAAATCTTATTTTGACTATTCTGAATGACTTAATGTTGCCAGTAAAATAAGATACCTCAAGATTTTCTCCTTCTCATTTCCAGGCTGCTTATTAATGTCAGGAACAGTGCAGGCCACAGGACAAATCCCATGGATACTTCACTGGTAGCTTCCTTCCTCTGTCTGAACTGGTCATTTATTGCTGATTTCTGCTTTAGGTCTTTTAACCAGCCTTTACCTATGTGAAGTCTTTTTCTTTTATCCTGAATTCTTAGTTTTTTTAAAAAGCTTTCAGTAAATCACAAACCAAGTAGGTTATATCAACCATAATTTCCTTATCCACAAGTTTTCTGGCTTCTCTGAAGGATGGTACTAGATTTGTGAGGCATGATCTCACTTTACAAATCCATGTTGATTCACTGCCAACATGCAATATTCATCCCTGTTTCCACTGATTGTTCCAAAAAGTTTCTAATGATTTTACATAAAACAGTAATTTATCTCCTTTCTCTAGAATCCTTGGGTGAACACCATATACTGCTGTTCTTTACTGTCAATTTATTCTGTAAGTGTTTCTACCAAAACTAGCTATATGGAATCTAATAGCATCCTGGAAACAACAAGCTTTGCATTCCTGAGTCCTTACACAATTATAAAGTTATGATTATAGCTGGGTAACCAATAGCTAGAGCAAAACCTAAGACAAATTAATGGGATTTGGTGAAATAGGCTTTTCTTATCCTTAATGATCACGTGGAATCCAACAGGACACAGGCTTCTTCAAGCCTTATTTTCTGCACTCAAAAGTCAATTCTAATCTAGCCTGAAATGTAATTGTAGGACTAATCCCTACAGGAAAATGTGAACTTGAAACATCAGTCACTGACATCATCCCTTGTCCTAAGATTTCAGGTCAAGCCTTTTCCTACCTCAAACTTGAGATAAACTCCAGCCATCTTCCTACTTAATAAATGGGCAGTGAACTAATTCTTGCAGCTAAAACACATTAAAGGCACTAGTTGTATCATCACCAATAGTCTTTCTCAATCTCTGCCCCTCCCAAATCCACACAGTTTGTTTTCATAAGAAATCAGAATAACGTCCTTTACCTTTTATGACACTAACCTGCTTCCTATCCCTGAAGCCATTCCAGATTCAGTGACAAGCTGGGCTCAGGAAGCCTTTTCTTCTTAACTCTGCTCCCGTTTTTAAGCAAAAACTGAAATGCAGCCAAGGGACTGATTCATGAAGAAAAACTGATTGAGTCATTAACAACCAACCTTATTTCTTAGCTCTGTTGGTCCTAAACAATCAAACTGTGAGTTTGACGGATACAGCCTCCCTCTTTTGGGCCATAATGCCAGCCTAAACCTAAGCCTAAAATTTATTAATTCAAAGTGACCAATCTTCATGGTAAATCTTAATATAAAGTATTTGTTCCTGATTATGCAAACTTAAATCCTATCTTTGCCAGTCTGGCAGAATGCAAGAATAAAAAGGCTTTCTACCTTCTTTTCTGAAAGCATGATTCTATCCCTAGCCCTAAAATTAACATGTACTGTAGACAGAGGATGAAACTGTATTGGAATACCTAATATGAAGCATATGCTCCTGCCTACACCATAATACTTCTACCTCTGAAGACCCCACAAAAAGCTATTATAGATATGTTTTTTTCCAGTTCCCTAGCCTTATCCCAAACCTTCCTTAAATGGAAAATTTGTCCAGGAATACTGAAAATAAAATATTTGCTTATGACTTTGCCAGCCTTCTCCCAAACCCTTACAAATCCAGCAGTAAATCAGACTTGATACAGCCCTCCTTTCCAAAAGCCTAACCCTATCTTCTACCAATCCCTACAGGAAAATAAAAGATATTATTCCCCAATTATATCAGCATTCTTATTCTTGCCAGTTATGTGGATCTGAGGTTCTAACAGAAGAGGTTCTCAAGGCTTTTTTTTTTTTTTTAAATCCAGATCTAACCATAAGGTTACCTATACCCAAAAGCTCTACCAGAAAGCAAACTGTGCATTCCGTCTTCCGTTCCTGATGACTGGGTAAGAATCTCAATTTTAGATGAGCTTTTCAAACCTTGTTTGCAAATTCTAATCCAAACCCACTATTTGGAAATCAGTACTCCAGAATAAAGTTCAAGAACTGGTGAATTACACTGCAGTGGCTATTAAAATGTTTCTTCCGAAAGATTAAAGGGAAGTTAAACAACATTAAGGCACTGGGTCAGGCAAAGCTGTTTTTATAAGTACATTGGACTATGTTTATGATGAATCTTTTAAACACCAAAATAGCGTTTAGCACTAAACAAGCCATAAATAAGGTTTGCCCTATGAAACTCACTGTATAAAATATAGCCTTGGAGGAAACAAGATGCTGTAGAAAGCTTAAAAGAGGACACTGGCAATGTGATTTCATTGCAGGTCTGTCTGACCTACTTGGTTAACTACATGTTGGGAGTAAAGAGGATTTTTTAATGATATTGCTAAGTATTAATGTGCCTTACAAAGACATGAATGAGATAGCAGGATCCTGTATATCAAATTCAGAGGTTAGTTTGAACTTGGAGCACTTAGCAGGCAATCCAAAGATGGGAATGAGAGATAGAGGAGATGTGAGAACCTCCATGTATTGTTTCTGCCTTCACTTATTAAATAGAAAAAAGGTACATTCCATACAGCAACAGATTTGTGGTTCTGGCAGACATACAATCAAAGTCAGCTATGTTGCCACATCATTCAGCCTTACACATCCCAAAGTGATGACAGAAACAACCGCCAATGTGGCTGTAAAATACTGGTCAGTCTTTTACTTTGTCTGTATCTCCACTGCTAACATTTGGCAACCCAGAAAGACCTGTTTTAAAAGGGGTTTTAAACAGCACTAAAAACTGCATTACCCATTATGTGCAAGCAAAACTGAAAGGAGAATTTTGGAAACATCTAGTTGTATCTCTACCAAGTTGCCATCTAACAATTACTCCAACCTACGTCAGATGACAATTTAACTTTAAAATGCAGATGAATTACCAAAAAAAAAAAAAATGTATTACACTATTCTTATCTTTGCAAAAGAATCTTTCTCTGTAGAAATAACACTTTTCACCAACTGTGTGTGCACTGTTCCACACACACAATGACATAACACTACAATAAAGTAAAGCCAGATTCCACTGGAAAGACAAAAATTCATTCAAACCACCTGCGCTGAAACACTGAGTGTACCCTGCAAGAATAGCTTCCATGACCTTGTAAGAAGGGGAAGCAATTTATCATTATCAACCCCGTGATATCTGAACATAACTTTGCAATTCAGAAATGTGCTCTGTGACTTTCACAGGTTAAAATACTTGTTAAAAACATGTGTACTGTTGCTAAGAGAAATGACATGTTTGGCAAGGATATGTGAGTGATAACTGGAGATTGTTGAAAATAAATTAGATTTGGCTTACAGGTTGTTGTTGTTTTGTTGTTTGTTTTATCTTTTTTAAAAATTTTCTTCTGAATCTTTAGTAATAGTTACCAATAAAATGCAAAGAATTAAGTAGCACAAACTCAGTATATACACACCCAAAGGTGAATTTCCTATGAAGTGCCATCACCTGAGATAGAAATATGCAATTTAGATAAACGAATTTAGAACCTTTACATAAATGTAAATTAAATATCTTCCATTTCATATATGAATTTAAATAAAGCTTTTCTTCTGCAGTAGGTAACACTGGTTCAGATTCTCAGCTCTTCACAGATCATTGTGCCAGCATGCCTTGTCTGTTCGTAATTCCAATTCTGGTATAAGTGAGCTGGGATTTAGGTCTTATCAGGCTCAGCTGGTAGAAGAACATGACTGGAAATCAATTCCACAGGTTATAGACTTCTGTGAAATCCTAAAATAAATAAATAAATAAATAAATAAATAAAAAGTGCTTGGAAGAGAAATATCACAGAATCACAGAATCACAGAATTTCTAGGTTGGAAGAGACCCCAAGATCATCAAGTCCAACCTCTGACCTAACGCTAACAGTCCCCACTAAACCATATCCCTAAGCTCTACATCTAAACGTCTTTTAAAGACTTCCAGGGATGGTGACTCCACCACTTCCCTGGACAGCCTGTTCCAATGCCTCACAACCCTTTCAGTAAAGAAGTTCTTCCTAACATCCAACCTAAAACTCCCCTGGCTCAACTTAAGCCCATTCCCCCTCGTCCTGTCACAAGGCACGTGGGAGAACAGGCCAACCCCCACCTCACTACAGCCTCCCTTGAGGTACCTATAAAGAGCGATAAGGTCGCCCCTGAGCCTCCTCTTCTCCAGGCTGAACAAGCCCAGCTCCCTCAGCCGCTCCTCATAGGACTTGTTCTCCAGGCCCCTCACCAGCTTCGTTGCCCTTCTCTGCACCCGCTCAAGCACCTCCATGTCCTTCTTGTAGTGAGGGGCCCAAAACAGAACACAGTACTCGAGGTGCGGCCTCACCAGAGCTGAGTACAGGGGGACTAACACCTCCCTAGCCCTGCTGGTCACACTGTTCCTGATACAAGCCAGGATGCCGTTGGCCTTCTTGGCCACCTGAGCACACTGCTGGCTCATATTCAGCTGACTATCCACCATCACTCCCAGGTCCTTCTCTGCCTGGCAGCTCTCCAACCATTCCTCTCCCAGCCTGTAGCTCTGCTTGGGGTTATTGCGCCCCAGGTGCAAGACCCGGCACTTGGCCTTGTTGAACTTCATGCAGTTGACCTCAGCCCATAGGTGCAGCCTATCCAGATCCTCCTGCAGAGCTTTCCTACCCTCAAGCAGATCAACACATGCACCTAACTTGGTGTCATCTAACTTGGTGTCATCTTACTTGGCGAACTTACTGAGGGTGCACTTGATGCCCTCGTCCAGATCATTGATGAAGATATTAAAGAGGACCGGCAAATATGATGTTACTGAACTATTTTGCGTGTAGTTAAATGGTACTATAGAAATATGCAGACAATGACTTCATAGAAATGAAGTTGTTACTTCAAAACTCTAAGCTCTGCAAACAGTACAGTTCTAAACCATTCCTTAACTAGAAGCACATGATTCAGCTTCCATCAGCTTCCTTTGGTTTCCTACATGGTTTATAAGCTAACTGTTAGACTAGATCAGTTATGTACCATACTCTGAAGATCAAGGGCAGTCCTTTAACGAGGTTCTTAGTACTAACATCTCGGACAGTGCTTTGCTTCTTTAAGCATTATATGTATTTTTAAGTAAAAACAAAACAAAACAAATAAATAAAAAAATAAAGCCTCATTGTTGTTCTGCAGACATTGCTTTCAGAGAAAAACAGCTACAAAACTTTTGATAGAAAGAGTCAAGTATTACTTGGGATTTTCATGCATTCAGATGCCAAAATTCTTTAAGAACCTGTGCATTAGTTGTAGACTTGACCTTAGCTAACCCTAAGAAAGCCACAGGCACGTCTCCTTTTCCTACTGGAAGCTCCTTTAATTGGCAGGTTCACAATGAACACTTTTGTTTGCATCCTAAACATGCAGAACACAATTAAAATATTTGATACTTTCATCCTGAAAGAGAAGCAAAGAATACATTTGTTTGTTTTTTTTGTAGCCCAAGTCATTACACATTTAAATAGCATCAGTCAAACACTTAAGGAACTTGTTTTACAAGGACTCAAAAGATTCCCCACTTAAAATTATATGGATTTAGCTTGGTTTAAAAATAGACATTTTTGTTTATTTTCCACTCAATTGCTCTACTATTTGGTTCTCTTTCCTTGCAAACAGTCTCTGAGTATTTTACTACCCTCTACTGTATGGAAATTAAAATGTGCAATACTTTGTAGTGGACTATATGCTACTAGCACCCCTTAAGAGCTCCCTATCAGTTGGGACATTGAGTGGGTGGATTCAGAGTCATTGGAGGTATGGGATCCAGTTTGATTCGTCACATGAGGTTCCTAGTGTCTATGGTGTGGATAGCAGAGAGCAAAACTTTCTTGACAACTCTGAGGTAGTAGACTGTTACTGGAGTAGCATAGTTACTGGGTTTGTATAGTGCATATCAACATGTTTCCAAAGCAACTAAAAGTGCTTTGTGAAGCAATGAGTCAGATCCTGGTTGTGCAGTAACCACACACAGGGATTTATGTTTTCAAAACCTATCTGTCCAAGAGAAGCATACTGCTATATAGGTCTTTGGCACTAAATGTATTGGAAAGCCACTGAATCAGACTGAACACCTCTAAAGCCATGTAAGCAACACTTGGTGTACTACTGTGTACCAGCACAACCCACATAATATTTACTCACTTGGGCTGCTATGTAATGTGATGAAACTCTCCACTCTCTGCTGAGCCTCATGGCCTCTCCTGGTAAAGCGCATAACTTCAAATTGCCCACACACTTGCACAAGATTATGCACATTCCACATGCGGGTTGTAGGTCAGAAAAAGTGCACAATGAAGTCTTGCTCACCCACCATCAGAAGCCAGAGCTGATCATTTCTCTCCTAGCTTCTTCACAAGATGATTTGCCAGCACATCTCCTTGTTTTTTCCATGCCGGAAGAAAAGGGAGTTAAGTTTGTGCCCAGTGCATTTCCTCTCCTGCTGCAGTTCACACTGGGTTAGTTAACTTGAACTAGTTCAAACGAGTTCAAAACATCAGCTTTCCCTGATGTCACCAGCTTGGTGGCTGGTTCCCCACAGTCCAGCCCCACCTGCCTTGTTGTGTAGCAAGGTGGTCTTCTCCTTGCACTCCCCAGCTATTTGTCCTAGCCATGCTGCCTGGGAGGTAAACCTAGCTTCTTGAGTGTTTGCAAATTCACTGAGTCTATCCCAAAATGTTTTTTGTTTTGTTTCATTTTTGTTTTCTAATTCATGTCTTGTTTAAAATATCACACACCTGTCTTTTCTGATTTCAAATGCAAAATTTAATAATTTAGAAATTTCAAGATCTTCTTTGAAAGAAGTACATTTCCCAAATAGCTATTTCCCAATGACTGCAAGGGTAGTTTGTACAGCTTGGTCAGTAGGCTTGACAATATTTTAGGTATATTTTTCCCACATTGAACTACAACACCCTTGTCAAACTGTTTTTTGTTGTTGTTGTTTTGTTTTGTTTTATTTTAATCTGTACAGGCTGGACTGTGACCTACCGTCCAGTTGTAATAATGGTAATGTTATGTGTATTGCCCAGCAGCAGAACATGTCCTAAATGGGAACTCCCGAAGCCTCAATCCAATCCCTTGGTCCACTGGGGAAATGACCTGCTCCAATGCTTTTGCTGGCACCAGTCATTTCCTGCTCAGTGCCAATGATGATGTATGGGCCAACATTTTGGAGAGATGGATAAAAAGTCTGCCAGATCCTCAGCCCTGTTTACAGTCTAACACTTGTCTACACACAAGGGAGCCAGCAGTTTGGCGTTGCCTGTTCTTCCCCTCCAACTTTGACAATAATCTTCAGCAAAAACAGAAAGGAGCCCCTTACAATCACTTGTTCCTTCTGGATGAGCATAGATCTCATTCCATGAATCATTTCTAATGCTTTGGCACAGTGCTCCTGCCTCTGAACAAGCCACCACTCTACCACCCTCTATTCAGAAGGAGCCATTTGTAAAGGGTACACAACAGCACTAGCATGTGATTTCTACCACTGCAGAAAAATGAACTCAGCAGGTAAAGACAGATATCAGTTCAAATTCCACTTTGGTACCTAAAACAGAACTGATAACCCCCTGATCTTAGCTCTTCTGATGATATTCAGCACTCATTGACACCAGTAGATGATAAAGGTGCAACAGTTAGAGACCTTATATACTATGAAAGAGATAGATTAGCCAGACTGTTTTATACAGCCAGCTCTTTGTAAATCTAGTCATATCCACCACAGTCTACTTCTCTACATTTTTATTTATTAGTTCTTACAAAAAATAATGCATTTGCCCATATTTTGCCATGATGTCAAATAAATTATTTGACAAATTCTTTTTTAATTTTATTTTAATTTTTTTCAGACTGTTCAGTTAGCTTTAATAATAAAACTGCCTTATTCTGTCTTCACTTCATTTAATTCACTTCCCATTTCAGGAAAAAAAAAAAAAAAAAGTCAAGACTAAACATCTACCAAATGTTATTCCTCTCCAACTGAATGTGACGGATGGTCTAAGGAGCACATAAAAATTAAACAAAAAGTGCATTGTTCCCTTCCAGATTTTTCAGCTGGTGTAAATCAGCATAGCTTCACTGATGCCAAGTTACAGAGATGTACATCAATTGAGAATCTAGCCCTTCATCTTTAGGAGAGAGATATTTTCCCCACAGTTTAGGTTCTCTGCTTTTTCAGACTCACAAAAACTCCAGCCCACTTTCCATGCTCCACGTATCACCATAAATTATCTTCACTTTCGTTAAGTTCATTACTGCTCCTAACCTGTGAAGAGACCCTGTAAGGAGAGCACAGGACAGATGTGACTGGACAATCATTCTGTCTCAGACTGGCTGAGATACAGACATCTTAATTACACAGCATTTCTATTTCTGATTGGTGAAATATGTCCTTAGCAAAGAGACATATGTATAGACTTTGTTCACCCCTGCTTCTCAGTTGACCAGATCTCACAATGCTGAATTCTATACAACTTATAAAAACCCTACATCAGAACTAATGAACTTTAATTTAATTTAAAACACAGTCTTGAGGGGACCACTATTTTCCACTGAGTTTGATCCTTCTGGTGCCCATTTATTTATCTCCCCAAAATCCAGAGGAGCCCACCTATGGAAGGCACCTGGTACCCTCTTTCTACCACCTGGGTAACAGCAAGCGTGAGAGGCAAGGAACTTTTACAGTGGTAAACCCCAGAACTCCCAGGCTCCTAGAGCCCCTTGCTCACACTAACTAGCCTCACACAAAAGGCAGAAAGGTACCTGCAGCTCACAATCAGGAACACATCAGGATCACTAGTCCACTTCTTGACTTCTCCAAAGGAGCTGGGAGAGAGCCAGCTCTTAACCACTCATCTCTCAAATGCTCTCTTCAGTTTTCCCCTCAGTTGCTGTAGCACCATTGGTTGTTTTTCTTCCTTCATTCTACCCTGCCTACCCCATGATCCTTTTCTGTCATTCCTCTCCCCCCGGCTTCAACCACAGCCCTTCCCAAACCAGACTAATGAAAGCTTTGTTTTCATTATATAAGCCCAGCGTATAATCAAATACATTTAAAAAATAACAAAACCATGGAACTGACAAGACATGTGTCTACCATCACCCCATATCCAAACACTGAGGTTTGAGCTTGGCTCAAGCATCCCTGAAAATGCCAAATGTGGATTTTCACAAACACAGAGAAATAAATCCATAGCTGCCGTAAACAGAATAAAGGTGCATTGTTTAAAGTCGCCTAGCAAATGCACACAGTAAATCGTAGATGCCTTGAGAAGAAAGTTGTACACTTAGTCTGACAAACACTTAAGCACATGTTTAACATTAAGCAATTGAGAGTCCCACCTCAAGCAGGACATTCACAAGCTTAAAGTATCAGCCCAAGTATTTGAAGGACAGAAGTCTGTCTTGCAGGCAATTTCTGTTCTGAAAAGTGGTCCACATTTAGACCATAGATAGCTTTGTAGCAATTCAAATTGGGCACTTTCTTCCTTTTTTCTGTTTTTTTGTTTATTTGTTTTGTTTTGTTTTGTGTGTTTTTGTTTTAAAATTGTTTGTAAGTGTAACATTAAAAACAAATTACATTCTTCTACAACTGAAATCAGCTAAATTGCTGAGGTCTAGTAGTGCAAGTGAAAACAGAATAGATCCTAAGGAATCATCCAGGCTAGGTTACAGGAGAAAAACTTATATAACATTCATGATTTCTCAGTTTCAAAATGGAGGGTCAGCATTATACAGTAAGCAATGAGCCCTGCTCCAGGTTGCTTTATCACACACAAAATAAATGCAATGTCACCTCCGGTCCTGAGAACCTGACAGAGCTGGACAGCAAAACACACTGGCAGACCACCAGGAAACCTCTTTCTCAGATGTTCTCACACCACAGAGATGTTGCATGTAGCTTAGACATCCACATGGATGTCATATTCCCACATCCAGAGGTGTCCGGCATATGCTGAGCTCTGATTTGGCACAGCTGCATTGCTCATGGCAAGTGAGTTGGCTAGCTGCAACAGCAAGTTTTTGTTAGAGCAAAGGACTGAACTGCAGACATGTCAGGAGGAGAAAAAGCAAAACAAAAAATAAATAGATAAATGAATGGTGGTGGTGGGAAAGTTAATAGAAAAATAAGGAAGCAAATGAGTGGAGAATAGGAGAAGTTCAAAACATCAGCTTTCTCCATCTTCCTAATTAGCTCAATTCTCTTTGCTTTTAGGGTCTCATTGTTGGTTTTGTTTGTTTTTGTGTGTATATTTTTGTTGTTGTGTTTTTGTGTGTTGTTTTTTTTTTAATTGTTCTTGCATCTAACTTTATTTCCAGAACAATTTTCTATATAGAAATAAAATACTTCTGAATTGTTCCTTCCTCAAAACTTTAACTTGATTCCTATGCAAGGAAGGAGACTGCAAGAAGCATAACTCTTATTTCACAATAAGTAAAACTCTCCTGCTGTGTCTTTGTTCATGATAATATATTATGAGGAAAAAAAAAAAAAAAAAAAAAAAAAGAACTACAAACATATTACTAGCAGTATAATAAATAGCATGTGCAAAATGTACAGTATAATAAATACACTACAGGGACTACTTACTGAGTCTCTTCCACTCTATAACCATCATCAACCGTCTTCTGTGGTTTGGCACATCAAATATTTGCTATGTACTTTACCATTTTAACAGCACTGCAAATCCTTGGGTGGACACCAAACAAATGCTGTACATTATTTTGTCAATTTTTGCCTTGTATATTCAACATCTGACCTTATCTCCCCCTACAGTTCAATGTGTAGAAATGCCAATAAAATAGATTATGTTTATTTCCAGTGGCTTTTATTATTTAATAGATCTGTCTCACTGACAAACCAAATGATTTCTCTTTTAGGGGTGGTCTCTGAGGAAATCTACACCATTAGGAGAAAAGGACTTTGGACATATTTTTGAGAATCATTTCTGTTAAAGAACTGTTTTGCAAGTTGCATTAGCAAATACAGCTTCATTATCTCGAGAATAACATAGTACTTTTTGTATTACTGTGGAAGAGCAGAAATACAAATGATCCCCATGCACTCCTTAAATATATCACTAAGGAAAAGCACACCACCTGCTAATCAGTGAATGTGACACTAACACACATACACACCCCAGATAGAGCCATCTACACAGGTAAGGGAGTAGAGAAGAGAAGGTGCAGGGAGGCAAGATGGGGTAATTTATCCTTGCCATGTACTTGGCTGGACTACAAAGTCTCAGTAGCTGAATTCCAGAGCAATTTTCAATACTGAAGGTGGATCAGTCCATCTGGTCACCCTATAACAGCTTTTCCATTCAGGTCTGCCTCAAACCTGTCAAAGGAATCAGCCCCATTACAAATTACAGGATACTATGTCTTATCCAAGAATGAGTAGAGAAATAATGAAACAAATGAAATGAGTCCAAGTGAATCGAAATACAGAAGAAAGTGAATGAGGTCCCTCTTGTACAGGGACTATAAGAAGTGAAACTGCTAAGAAGGCTTCAGGTTGTGATATCATGCAGATGCTGGCAGAAGGGAATGTGATTGCCAGCTTATTGAGTATAACATAGTCAGGAGCAATTCATTATGAGTAGGAACCAGATCGTGAGATGATGTCATGTGGCCCTGGCTCTGATAAGTAACAGGTGATTAGAAAACGTACTAGAGGGATAATAGAGTTCCATCCAATTTCTTAACAGCAGATATGACATTTTCTCACCAGCTCTAAGGAGCTTCCTCTACTTGCCTGGCATGGGTTCAGGCTGGAATCCACAAGAATACTTGGTGGTGGTACAAGCAAAGCACAAACTTTTCAGTCCATACTTGTTTTTAAGTAAATTTCCTGCAGTAAATAATATGAATGAATTCACAGAAACTTAAGGGGTAGGTAAAAAGAAGCACGTTTGAAATAAAAAAAAAAATACAGTCCATGTTTTATTCTGAAAAATAAAATCAGAAAATCAAAACACACATAGCATGTATAAGCTATGTATGTAATAGAAGAACTATTATTATTGTCATTATATGCCAGTCACAATGTCCCTAAAAAACCTTGTCAGTTCTCATGGATCTGAGTTCCTATGGAAACAGCTTTTATTAAGTACTGGTTTTAAAACTGTTGTTTAGCATATTCCAGTTCCTTCTAGGTCACTGTTTTTTTCTGAGATACATTAACATCTAGTAATAACAGCTGCCATAGTTCAGCACAAACATTTAGGGCTTTGCTTTCTCTCATGAAAGAGAGCACTTCTAAGCATTACATCAGCAAAGCTTTTACCTCACCGTTCTGAAATTATGTTGGTGAAAATACATACTCTGTGGCATCTAGCTGTCTCTATTTGTACTCAATTTCAATCTTTCAACAGAAAGCACATTCATAGCTAGTGCATTTCTGGAGCATTTAAATTATCACTATTCAATGTGATATAACCTCTTTCTGAAAGGTCAGCTGAAATTTAAAGTCCCTCCTTTCCTTTCCTTCCCTTCCCTTCAGACTGTATTTAGATCTGCATAGCTAACCGTATATTATAGAAAAACTCCTTGTAGAAATTTGGTCAATTCTATTTACAGATGTGATAACCATGCACCAAAGAGTGACCTCAAGGCTTGCTTTCAGTTATTTAACTCAAGGAAAGTAGCCTCTCTATCACTCTTCTGTTAGCAGATTGATTGCAAATGGGCTCTTGCCAACGCTAAACTGATCCGGTTTAAGGATGGATGTTAAGTCCAGACATTTCTTTGAAGAGACTGTTTTCTTCTGTGCCAGCAGCTAGGCTTTCATCTCAAAAAAATATGTGAATGTCCAGAGTTTAGTGTTGCGAGGATAAGTTCTAAATACAGAAGCAAATATTATCTGATACTGAAATGTGTGGCTCAAACTGGAAAAAAAAATAAATTAAAAAAAAAAAAAAAAAGGTTAAAATAATACCTTTTAAGAAGTAGAACTTGAAAGTCACCTCGAAGTCACCTCAAGCTATGTCAGCACCAAACCCAAATGATGGTCCATGACTTATGACTTAAGACAAGTCTTAAGCATATTACAAAGTTTTCAACATTCTTTCGAGAATGATTTTCTGATTTTAGTGCCTTAATATGTCAACAGCTATTCAGCATTACTGTCTGCAGGAAGGTACCCCTCAACCACTTACTAGATTCTCTACAGTCCTTTTGCAGGCAAATTTACAGAAAGGTTTTGGCTCCCCAAAAGTTTATAGTCTTAGTTAAGAAGCAATGAATATAACCAACAGGAAACTGCATTAAAGAAGGCAGAAAACATCGAAGACCCCTAGATTTTGAAGTCTAAAAAGACATCTGACTGTATAATACTGGCCAGAGTTTCATCCAGGTAGTTTTGCACTGAGCCATATCATTTCTGTTTGAATAAAATATGTCTACCATAAAGGCATTTAGTCTTATTTAGAAATGTCAAGAGAGAGAGAATTCACTTCTCTCCTGGGTAGTTTGTTCCAGTGGTTTAAGCCAACAACATTTCCAAAGCCTACAGAATGAAGAGATGCTTTTTGCACTTATATAATTCAAACCCTCATCTATGCAGACATAATTTCATTAAAGTCAACAGACCTAAGTCATCACTGAATTAAGCTAAACATTTTAAGTTCCATTGACTGACATTACAGTACATTTTTTTCAAGCCAAGAACCCACCCCCCAAGATATTTACTTGTTTGACAGGGAAGAGGAAGATGTGTACCAATTTCTCACAGAGCACTGGCTTCAGTAGATAAGAACTAAAAAGATTTGGGTTTTCAATCAGCATAGTAAGCGAGGCTCTTCAAAAAATGACCCAAAAAGACATGGCTGTACTTCATTGGCAAGAAAACGCATGATGGGTCTGGTACAGCTTGGAAAGAAAGTCAAACATTTGTTAAAGAACTAGATGATCTAGCTGTGGAGGTTAGCATGGAACAGAGAACACAGTGGATGCTTGTTCTCAGTGCAAAATCATCCTTTCTCCCTGCTTTGCAAATCTCTTAATATCTACTCACTTTTTGAGTGATTTTGCATTGTCTTTCTTCAATATTTTCCTATTACCACTGTCTTCATTCATTATATTGTAAATATGGGTGTCAGAGTTTCTTCAGATGTTTCCAATAAACATCTGTGTAAGTGCAAGGATGTATGGGGTGGGTTCCTCATAATCACAATCATCGGTAAGAATTTAGCAAAAAGTCAGAGCTAGCCTACTGCAAACACCTCCTGCCACAAGAAGTGTTACAGTTGCATTCAACTCCTGTTTGTCTTAAGACAGCTGGCCTTCAGAAGGCAAGTGGAAGTTACAACACTTTCTTGCAAAGAAGCCCGGAGTAACAGCCTCTTCCATCAGCCAAAGGTTATAGTTCAGCTGAGAAGAGCAAGAGTTAAAGATTGTTTCGTACTTTCTAGATATAAAAACAGGAGCACAGGAAAGCAAAGGCTCATGAGCAAAAACAGGTAGAATGAAGAAAAGTACAATGAGGGAAATTAACCTAAAAATTCATGTGATAGATTATGTCATCTCTATCTCAGTTAGACCACCCTGCATTTCTTCTCGTACCTCATTAAATGATTCTGCTGGGAATAGGCATGGGGAAATTCACAAAATTCTCTTGCACAAGCTTAATTACACTTCCCCATGCTTCTTAAGGGTAAACCTTAAAAACTTTTCTATTAGGACTAGTCTTTGTCTACACTTGAGACATTAAGAGGAATATGAGGAATATCCTGATGTTGAATGTAAAATCAGTACTTGGAACTCTAGAAAATTCCTTGTCATTTTGCCTTTAGACACAAGATGGCAGCAAGAAATTCATTTCAAGCATATGCTTCCTTTAACTCAAGTGTTACCTGGCAGTTAATGTTAAGAATGTGGGTTTGGTTATTATGAGTATTTGATGGAAGTCTCCACAAACATTTACACCCTCACACTGTTCTTGATTCACCTGTGACCCTGAATTCTGCTGTTAAGTCTGGTCATAATGACCAAGTACCTATTGCATGGGGTGTGCAGCCACACACAAAATATACCTATGGAAAATGCAGATGTTTAAGGACTGCCAAGCATAGTCCCTGTCCTAGTGGCCATAAAACAGGACAGAAATCATTCATCAAGTCTTACTTGATGTAGCAGCCCTGGAGAACTTATTTCTAATCTTCATTTCCCCAACCTACAATATTCTAGTATTTGTCTGATCCAAAGTACCAAGCTTAGAGTTATTCAAGAAAGGAAGACTTTTCAAGTTCCGGAGTTTCTTTGTCAGAAGGAGTTTCTTTCCTTTAAGTCAAAAGTGGTTTTCACAATTACAGAGAAACATTATCTAATTTTATTCTACTGTTAAGTGAACACATGAAAAAATAAGATCTTTAGCCTACTTCTCCACAGTTCATCTGTATTTGTGGGATATTCACAATTTTTGCTGATAAGAGAAACTGCTCCAAGGTCCCATAAGACATTGCTCTGTAACTAAAGAACCAAGCTTGCCACGTACAACCTATGACAGAAACACATACTCTATGGATCAAAAGAGAGCACATATAATACATAGACCACATTTGAATTTAAAGGATAAAGCAAGCTAAAGTTTTGAAGACTATCTCAAAATTATTGTGCAGACAAGCTCTCACAAGCAAGCTTGTGCTATACATGGAAGTCATGAAACAAAGTGAGGAACAGAAAAGACGTTTCCTTAGTCCCTTGGACAGAATCACCCACATTTTAGCCTCTGAGCAGAGGCATGACAAACCAGCCTGGGGCTGCTTGGCTACAGAAGTGATGTGTGGCTACAGGCAGTGGCAAGAGTTGACTCTGCCCAAGAAGCAGACCATGTCAAACAGATGACCCAGAGTATACCATCCAAGCTGGTAAGCTGGAGCAGCACACCTTGTGCTCCAAGTAAGCCAGTGCTGCAATCATTCCCATCACACCTAATGCTGAAGTAACACAATTAAATTACACTGAGTACAAAATCTAAGAAATTGTAATAAAGGTACCCATATACACATCTATTTTTGCCCATCTGCCTCCTATATGGATTAAACTTCCTGATAAAGAACGTATATTTTAATTATACAACCTTAAAGTTATGTATGTCTGTCTACTTTATTGCATATTTCCATTGTCTTTCTTTAAATGATTTTCTTCAAACTGCTAGTATCTGATTTTAAGTGTCTTGTTAAAACAAAGCTGTTTGGGTCAGTCCAAAAATACTTATTTAGTGCTTTAACTTCTCCAAGCAAATATTCTGTCTTCATTGTAGCCAAAGATCTCACTCGACATTACAAGGACACACAGCTATTATAACATCTTGTTTGGGACACATGTGATATACAAGTATACAGAAAATTTGGCCTTATGTCTAAAGCTTGTTAGTGCTTTTCCCCTCAGAAGTCTTCCAAAAAAAACATCTCACAAGATTAATGAATATTCTCTTTGTTAAAAACTTTCATTTTCTCTGTTCAAGAGGAACAATTTCCAGCTAGTAATTAATCTGCACTATGGTTCAAGGACAGAATTATTTACTTTCAGTCTTGGAATGCCAGAGATTGAAAACACATTTTCATCAGATACTAACAATACTGAGAGGGGCAGTGAGGTCTGAAGACCTCAGGTGAAATTCTTAAAATAGTCACCAAAAACTGAGTTTGACTTTCTTCCCTTATTAATGTTAAAATTTTCACTGGGCTTTAGTATGTCTGTCTCACCCTAAATAAACTTTCAATGACCCCAAAGTTTACCTTTTTCTTGGAAGCAGTCCTAATGTTCCCATTAATACTAAGAGAAGGTGAAGTATGAAATTATGTGGTTGGATGGAAATCTATTCTATTTTTCCTCATGAATATGATTTCCAGCATAATGTTTTAGCAATCTTGCACTTATTCTTTTCTATTCACTAAGTTCTGAAGAGCTTCTTATTTGACCTATGTCTGAAAAGCTAAAGACTGTATTGCACTTATAACTTTTCCAGATAGCAATTCCAATTTTTAGAACTTTTGTTTTTATCTGCTATATACAGTGTTCACTTAGGAAAGCTAACACCAGAGGAGTAAAAATCCCTCTCAGCAATCTAATTACTGCAAACAAATTCTGGGGGCTTGAAATTCACCCCCCCTTTTTTCTTCCTTGAAGGTCATGCAAATGTTATCATGATCTGAAACTTTCACGCCTTCTTCTGGTACAGGCAAAAGACAGAACCACAGGTGTCATTCCTATCTATAATCATGGGAGAAAATTCCTAGCAGTCACAATAAATTGCTGCTCATTTCTGAGGACAGCAAGATTTTTGATTTACCATCTTAAGCTACATACCACGGAAGGAAAAGCATGAACATGCTACAGGGATACCTCACCTGGGATAACTCTCAGACAGCCAGTTTTCTACTGATGCAACTCAAAGCTGCTGGAGAAGAGCCAAGGCCAGGGTTCAACCAGTCATCTGCTTGGAGAACAGAAAGCTGTGTCAGTATCTTCCATATGCCCAAACAGCTCTGTACATGGTACAAAGCCTTCATCCACTGAGGTGAGTAAACATGAATCGGAATAGGATTAAGCCATAAATCACACAATTTATAAACTCAGTCAAATAATGTAAACTTGATTTTCTCTTCACAGGTACTTTTAAACAAATTTACTTTGACTGGTCAGATATTATTTATATGTGCTTTCCATTAATCATATGGTACAAATACGTGAGCTTTTGAATCAATGCACAAATATTCATAGGAACCATATTTTAAAACTACATGATGAACAACAGTACCAGGTGCTCAAAAATTTATCCAATTTGGTAGCAGAAACTGTTTATTGTCTACCAGAAATTTACTAATTAGTTAAACATCACCACTTCATTTTCAGATCTTACTGAGTCAGTGTTCCCAGGGAAATTATCGTTATCAATCAAATTTAGAGTAATTTTCTGATTACAAAAATTGGTTAAATCAGAATAATGAATAATTCAAACTGCTTTGTTTATATAATATATTGAAGTGAGAATCTACATTTATCAGATAAATTATTCATTTCAAAATTACTCATTCTGTTTTGCCAATACCTATTACATACACAGACTCAATTACTAGAATTATGGCTTAGGAAGCCTCTTCTGATCTTAGCCTCCAGTTTCAGCACAATCACTTAGTCAAACACAGGACCTTGAGGCTATCATTAGGATAATGTCAGATATCAAAGAAAATAAATGTATTCTGAAAACAAACAAACAAACAAACAAACAAGCAAAACACTTTACCTAACAATACAACTTAAATTATAAACAATTAGGGCATCATAAAAAAACAAGTGATATACAATTATTGAAATAATAGCCTGTTCTGGACAGAAAAGGGTATTATAAATTATTGAAGAAGGAGATATTTATTGCAGAGTATAAATACTGTAGGCACAACATTTTTGAAAACTGATATGAGACGTTGCAAGAATGTAGGAATCTCTAATTTTGATTACACTCTGAGACAGATGTACTTTAAAAACTAGGACAAAAAGAATCTTGAAATACTGGCTCTTTCAACTCCTTTGTCTTACTCAGGTATATCTAGTGAATCTGATTCATTACCTGTAACAGAGCTGATATACCACTGTTTTGTTGGAAAACAGCTCAATTCAATAAATATTGAATATGAAAAAAAATAATAATTTTTAAACCATAAGACATCATTAAAATGATATTTTAAACAGGAGAGGGCTCTTATTTAGTGCCTGACAACTCACAACTGTGGTTCATATTATTTTGCCTAGATTTTTAAATTCAGGGAATACAAAAACTATTCAAAATCAAATGAAGACTGATTTGCAAGCACAAAAGTAAAGCACAAAGACAAAACATGTATTAATTTCAGAAAATGTAAAAATTCCCTACAAGAATACTTGACAATAAGATAATAATTAAAGAAACTGTTATGGCTATGGAATGATTCACACAACAAATCATGTTTTCCTTCAACCTCTATCTCTTAGAGTCCTGTGATTATTAAAGTACATAAAATTCATTTCAAATAAAATAATAATTAAATAGTATTTGCAGCTGTGAAAGTCTTAGTAATATGAAGAAAATGTTTTAAAAAATTAAAAATTAGAAAGCAAGAAAAATAAAACAATAATATATTATTAAGAGAAACGCCCTCATATTTGTATTGAGACTAATTTGATTCATGATTTTTAATGTCTGTTAAGCAGGTAGATTTCAATTGACTAGACAACTCACATATTATATCATAAATACATTTCTTGAAAGCCGTAGTTTAACTAAAAGTAGAAAACATATTAGTCAGTGGTATTGGTTTCACTACAGTATGAAGGTTTTTCTGATTATATCTTCTTACTTGAGAAAGACATGATATAGGACAAAAATACCCAGTAGACAGTACTCTCTCTTGTCCAAGTGTGTTTGCAGTGAGTTATTAATGCAGCCACCATGGAAGTATTTTTCTATATATCAGATAACCTTCATTAAAATTAGGAGCTGAAAAAAATACTCTGTATTAGACCATCTGTGCATGATTTTATTTATATTAATGGCCCTATCCAGTTATTCAAAATTCTGCATAGTAATGCGTTGTTCAAGTCAAAAAAAAAAAATAAAAAATTAGTTGACATAGGTACAAAAATGTAAAATATTCTAGCACTACTGAAGTCAACAGCTGTTTATCCCATAGCTTAAATGGAACTAAGAAAAGTAAGACTTGCAGAAATCAGTAATAGGTAGATCCTTCTGTCTTAAGCATATCTTAATACCGTGCTTTTTTTGTGTAACTTTCTAAAATCTGAAAGTTTGCTGTTGCTAAGGAAGAAATACAATATCAGCTCCATCTAATCTGCTGTGACTAAATTAATTAAGTAGATAGAAAAATAAATCCATCCATATATGTATACATACATATTGAAATAATTCAAGCTGTAAATATCAGGAAAATAAATAAAAAGGCTATTCCCTTAAACATGTAAGTTGAAATGTTTTATTCTTCAGTGGCCATTTTAAAAATAAGTAGTTCAAGTGCTAGGCTTGAAAATAAAGTAAACAATGAAAAACATCAGATGAAGGAAATGCAATTAAAAAATATTGTAAACCAGCCAAAATTATATACCCCTAATTGAATAAGCAAGATACTGTGACAGACAGGCATGTACAATTAGAAGCAACACACTTCGTTTTGTACAAAGTGTTCCTTCAGCTTGTCAACGAGTAAAGAACAAATACCAACCAGGAGTTTGAAATGGCTTATTCACCACATAAGGAAATGTGTTGAACTGGATTAACCAACAATTGAAGAATTTTATCCAGGAAGCTGAAGATGCTTGGAAACTGGATGAGTAAAATGAAAAGAATTATTTTAGAATACTTGTACTTAATGGAAAAATAAATAAATAAATAAGGATAAACTTACAAAAATTACAAATATTCTATCAAAAGCAATTCATTCACTAAGATAACTGGTGGAATATAATCTAGATATTATTGTTATAAGATCAGTGTAGAACTGCATGAAAAAAGTGAGTCCCAATGGCTCATTTTCAAACTGGAAGAATATGCTTGAAAAGATCTCAGAAGAGTAAAAGTCATTAATATCTCAGTGGAAAGGGAAACACTCTTAAAACCTGGGCAGAGCACAGAAGACTGCAAGCAATTTGTAAAATAAGATTTAGAGTAAAAGTGATAAACTGGGGAAGGAGACAGACAAAATCATTTAAATTAAATTTTATAAACTACAAAGTTCTGTATTAGAAGAGAAACTCAGATATACAATATCAAACAGGGAAGGCTGGAAAAAAAAAAAAGGACTGGGTATGTTGGATTCTGGACTGAATATGAGTCAACTGCTGATGAAGGTTTCAAAACAGAAGAATATAATTCTGTGTTTATTAAAAAGAAAGCTCTACATAAAACATGGAAAGAAATTATTCCACTCTACTAATGACTGGTAAAACCTTAGCTACATCTATTTTTGTCTCTCAGCTTTAAAAAGATGTGGTAAACTGGAAAGAGTCCTGAGGAGAACAAAGAACAATGGGAAAATTTATAAAATATGGTCTATCAGGAAAAACAGAAGATTGAAGACAGGATGATAAACATCAACCAATGTTTACTTTACAAATTTTGAAGTCATCACTTATCCTGTTTCCATCAAAGGATGGCAAGAAGTAATCAGCTTCATGTGTGACAGAAGACTTAGATTAGTTGTTAGAAAAAACCTTCTTAGCTGTTACAATAAAGCCTACAGAGGGAGAAAGGCAGCTCCAACAAGTACCCTTAAGATAGGTTCAGGAAGGCTGGTAGGAGAAGTAACCACTCCATTGCTGTGTCATGAAGCAAAACTTTTGCAGCTGAAAATGAGGTAACTAAAATGGGGATAGGAAGACAGAGACACTGGCTCTCCATCAAATAGCTTCTTTCACTCACACTCTGAATTTACAACCTTCAAGTACTTGTGGCCAGTACCTTTACTGGATAAAATCAGTACAGCTTGAAAGGCTTAAATGTTTTCTTGGTTGGTGCCAGACCTTGTCCTTTGTCTATAAAATGAAAAGTGGGAAATGCCTTTAAAAAGAGATGTCTCTGGACAACCTTGGGTGATAGCCTTGTACCAGTGGCTGATCTCCTTCATCTTAACAAAGTATCATGACAGAGAGTGCTTCTACATCAGGGAAGTACCCTGTTAGTTTTCAAAATATCTTTTCCTCTCAGCTGCAACTATGATGACATCTGGCAGTCACCCTCTTATCTTTCCCTTTTACAGACTATTCAGGTTTATGGTCTGACATGCAAATGCATTGGACAGGAAGATACCAGTAGCTGCAAAAGACACACCAACATTCACCAAATGAGGCATAAGCACAGTAAATCTGTAACCCTACAGCTGCATTAGAAATATTTATTTGCCTCCATCTTGGTATTCTGGCCAGGCAGATCCATTTGGATTTGTAAATAGTCTGGTTAAAATGAACTGTTTTTCTTAGTAGTTGATTTTAAAGTTTCCTCTTGTGAGGAAATTTTCTTGTTGTTTTGCAGATAAAAATCAAATACATTTTGAAAAGATTGTCTACATGTGTGGGGGCAGAATAATATTTTGACAGAGGAAATGTCAATGTTTCTCTGCTTCATGCTCAGCCAAAGTCACTCACCAAGGTGTGGGAGGTGGCGGGGGAGGCGGGGAGGGAAAGGGCAGGCCTTTGGATTTATACACAGTTTGGCTATGATTCTTCCTGACTTGAGAAGGTTATTTGGGAATTATTGGCTTCAATGAACAAATGTTTTATCTATGTTTCTCTTTGGTTAATCAGTTTGATTGGTGCTCTTACAAATGTGGAAAGCCTTATCTTTTAAGAGATAATGCTTTTAAGAGATAATGCTTGACAACCTGTCCAATACTCACCTCTTTAATATCTTATTCTGGGCTATAGTCACTGCTTGAGTGTGCTATAATGAGTAGACTGCAGTGCAGGATGCTCTTTAGGTGACAGCAGATGTCTCCTCCAGTCCAGGATCTAGTCAGAAGGACTAAAGGTATTATCCAGTCTAGTCCTGTCTAAATAATGTCATCATGGGATGGCTCACATTCTACAGAAGATCTGTTGATAAGATTGATTTTAATGTTGTTATTCTGCTCTTAGACAGTTTAAGAGTATGGTTTTGGCCATTTGTTCCTTGGTCTCAGACCTGAGGTACCCCAGGGTGGTAGCTCACTAGTTGTCCTGAAGTATTACCAGATCTGTGTGGCCAAACTGCTGGACTTGAAATACCTTACTAAAAAACTCAGCTGCTCAGCTTGCAGTCCCACCCTACACAAAACCTCTCTCTGTCCCCATTTGACCTAGAACATTAGAGGATGAGAAGGTTTGTCAGATGCCTCACCAGATGCTGCCAGATGTCAGATGCCTAGCCAGAGTTTACCCTGCAGCTGTTGGGCTGTCACAGCTCTTTCTTTAACCTGTTCCCAACATGATGCAATTACATCCCACCCCTCTCTCAGAGCAGCTTCTCCAGTTCCAGCCAAAGCGGAAGCTTTAAGAAACAGACAGTGAAACTTTGGGTATCAAAGTGCAATGCAGGCACAGCAGCAACAGACAAAATAGATAATTTTTTAAAGCATTTTACCTAAAAGCAGGAAATGACTATGAAAAAAGCACTGAAGCAATGCATCAGCAAAATGCTCGGAGTTAAAATAAACACTGTAAACATAATACAGCCTTTCATAGTAGGAGAAAGACTGAGGGAGGAGGAACAGTACAGCCTTTGCTGTTTTGACTGGCATCACTGCTTGTCTCACTCTGACAGGTTGCCAGGTTAAGGTTTTGTTTTGAATCAGTCATTTCCCTTTGAACAGTGGCAACTGTTACCATTGTTACCCTGTTACACTGAATATAAAACAAAATTTCCACCAGCTTTCTTGCCATATGCTTATTCTAGAAGGCAGCAGGCATCTAGAATTTGGTAACAATCATAGTGAGGAAATATTTGCAGGACCTGTCTCAACAAAATAATTACCTGCATCACAGAAATATCATGCAGAATGCGACACTGAATTCACAACTGTTGTCCATGAAAGCTAACCTGAGAAACCTAATGAAAGGTATTGTGTTTCTTTGTTTGTTTTAATTGATTGCGTATTGCTTCAAGGAACTAAAGCATAAAGCACACACCTGAGGGATTACTCTTTAAACTCTGTTGAGCATGTTTTAACTGCTAAAGCATTTAACAGATATTCCTGAAATATTTTTTTGCTTTGTCTCCACAATAAAACTAGCCACTTCCTGGTGAAAGCAGTTTCCTTTAGAAAAGTGATGCAAGGGGCTTAAAACAGGGCTTCATATGGGTTTCATATTAGCACAGATTTAATTATGAAGGCATTTGAATGTCTCCAAACTATCATGATTTCTTAATTACTTATGGAAAATATTTTATAATGAGGTGATATGTTTCTTATTTATTTGCAGTGTAGTTTGTTCTTCCTAATCCTTTAGATCTGAAGAACTAGATATAATGAAATCAATGAAATCTCTCTTTATAAGTATTTTTACACTTACATGTAAATCGGATTATCGCTATAGTCATTTAATAAAGTAATTCAATCATTAATGAGTGCTCCCTCTTTTTGAGTTTCTAGAATGAATGGCCAGCATCAGTGAACCTTCATGCCTAAAAAACAAAACAAAACAAAACAAACAAAAAAAACTAGAAATCACTAGAAGTGATTGAGTACACAGTACCACAGTACCCATATGGTCTTCTGGACTTAAAAAACTTGAAGCCTGATGTAACATTACAAGCATTGGATTATAATTTATTAATAACAGGTTGTATTTTTGAAAGAATTTAGAGGAAGTAAACTCCCAAATCCAAATACCTTTGAAAGGGAAATTATTGCTAAATCTCATAGGTTCTTTTGAAATTCCAGAAAATCATTAAAAAGTAGAAGAGAAGAAAGATACATCGTTTTGACCTTAAAAAGAACCTACTCTCAATAATATTGATATTATTATACTGCTTGGTATTGCATGGATTAAGTATATGTTTATGAATGAGATGAGTGGTCTTCCTTAATCTTAGAATTTAGTCAACCTTCATACTCACCTTTTTTAAGGTAAAATAATCTTCTTATATCAAAGTACTGCAGTTTGTTTATTATTCTGCAGACAGTTAGATAATCACCTTCATCTTGTTTAGCTGCATTTAATTCTTTGAGCATTAACTGGAACAGTTTATGTGTGAGATTTATGTCATTACGAGGCAATTTTTACAATATTAAGACACCAGAATGTGAAGGAAGGAAAGATTTTAGGAGATATTCTAGAAAAGGCAAGGACAGCAAAGTTGAGCAATTAATTAAATGGGGTGCATTCGGAAGAGTGTTGCCAGCAGGTCAAGGGAGGTGATCCTCACCCTTTGCTCAGCCCTGGTAAGGCCACACCTGGAGTATTGTGTCCAGTTCTGGGCTTCCTGGTGCAAGGGGAACATAGAACTACTGGAGAGAACCCAGAGGAGGGCTACAAAGATGATTAGAGGACTGGAGCACCTGTTGTAGAAGGACAGGATGAGAGAACTGGGCCTGTTTAGCCAAGAAAAAGAGAAGACTGAGGGGAGACCACATCAATATGTATAAATATCTGAGAGGAGAGTGTTAAGAGGATGGAGCCAGTCTCTTTTCAGTTGTCCTCAGGAAGAGAACAAGAGGTAACAGGCATGAATTGAAGCACAGGAGGTTCCTGCTGCGTATGAGAGGGCATTTCTTTACTGTGAAGGTGACAGAGCACTGGGACAGGTTCCCCAGACAGTTTGTGAAGTCTCCTCTGGAGATATTCAAAACTCGCCCGGATGCCATCCTGCACAACATGCTCTAGGTGATCCTCCTCAGTAAGAGGGTTGGACAAAGCGATCTTCAGAGATCCCTTACAACCTCAGCCATTCTTTGATCCTGTGATATTCTGATGTAGAGTATCATTAGAAAAATAAACACACACACACACACACAACAATTATAACCTGGCAAAATTCCTCATTATGGAAATGGATCTGCCCCGGTAGGATTTACCTGTTTTTGTTTTAACAAGTAATTGGTCTTGTCTCTTTGATAAGCGATTTCTCTGGTCATGGAAGTTTGCCTTCAGTGTTTCAGTTGGAGGGAATCCATTTTTAAGAAAAATGACTAGGAAAAAAAAAAAAAAAAGGATTAAAAAATAAATGAAAAGAACTTACCAGAAAGGGGCCAGTCTCCCTCTTTCACAGAAAACACTACAAGATAAGAAAGCTTTTTTACCTGATCACCTATTTGTTTTCAAGTTCCCAAGATACATCAGGAAAAGCACCACAGAAAAGAAATAAGAGGAGGTAAAAGAGGAAGAACATATAACAGATGTTAAGGTATGCACAGAAAAACATAAGAGTAAAATACACAAATTATATTCAAGTTTTTTTAGTTGTTTTCTTTTATTGACTAGTGCTGATGACTAACAAGCTTTTCATTCCATCACATTTTGTGCAAGTAAAGTGTGTTACATTTGCAGATTCTGAACAATTGATGAGGTAAAGTAAGTTATGGCAAAATATGTATAAAGACCTTTGGATTGAAATATCTGTATCTTCTCAGTTAATAATTTTCAGTTAAAAATAAATAAATAAAAATGACAGCTTCCTTATTAAAACCATAAAGTGACATAGGACATCCTGACTCAAGAACTCCTTAAACGTAAAATAAACAGTATGTAAAGACGACACACTTTGCTCTCAACAAAACATTCCCATCTTTTGGATGGAACAAGGAAGCTGTATAAAGTTAGCTAAATGTCCCAGTAATCTAGGGAAGGAACTGGAAAATAACCCTGCCAATTGAAACTGCAGGAGTTCTTTTGGCCAACGTAGTGTCAACACAGAGTCACTTTGGCCAACAAAGTGGGCTATGGAAACAACAACAAAAATAATGCAGTGTTGTCAAAAGTGCTCAAGAATATATAGAGCTACATTTTCCAAAGGCAGAAACCTTTTTCAAGCAGACAAAAGGATCAGCATGAATTATACACCTGTATTTGCCAAAATGCCATATGCAAATGTCCAAGGGCAAGTGGGAAAAAAAAAATGGAAAATGTCCGGTCCCCACTTTTTTTTTTCTTTTTTTTTTTTCACAGAGAGAAGTACAAGAGGAATTTCAGGTTCTTCAGTGTTCTGGGGATACAAAGTTCAAAATATACAAGTAAAAACCTGTGTATGTGTATAAACCTAAATGTCATTAGTGATATTGGCTCTCAGCTTGGCTCTGCACAGGAACTTTGAACATAAAGAAATCTAGTCTCTGTGTTCAGTGCTATTAGTTATGCTTGCATACGTTGGTGCAAGTTTTTGTATGAACAAACCAATCATTAAAGAAAAACATACAAAATAGAAGCCCCAGAATCTTCTATAGCTTAATTATCCTAGGAGTTGATGAACCCCACTGCTATCACTGGGAGAGAAGTAACATCTACTGAAGCCAGCAACCCCTATTTCAATAACTTAATTTGGGGGTTGATATCCAAATATGCCAGATAGATGGGATGGTAGAAGTCTCTGAAGACTTCTATAGGTTTAGGGGATGAAACTAAATGTGACTTTAATCTTTTATTTCAGATCAGTTTATCCTTTGATGGAACCCCTATACTTTCCCAAGCCCCTTAAGTGAAATGGAATGTAAGTCAGAATACAGACATAAATAAATGCAAACATGCTGTTCAGTGACATCTGCTCCACCAAGAAGAATTGTCTAGCTCTGTTCAGAATAAGTCAGCTGTTCAATCAGCTGGAGGGAGTAGAAGTGTCTGAAGAAATCAGAAACACAACAAATATATATTGCTCACACATGAATCAAAAATGGCCTTTCCTGGCAAAAAGACAGGTATCCAACATGAAAGGATTGCTAGCTGACGATTGTATCTCTCTCTGAAAGCATTTCCTTAGGGACATTTCTTTGGATTGAGGTGATGGGAAGGAGATTTGTCAGCATAAACTCTATATCCACAAACAGCTTTCTGAGAAGTGGAAGTCAAAATGGCTTTGTGGCTTGCATGTGGCTTGATTTACACTGAATATTTCTGCTGCCAAATCAAGATTCTTAACTCTGAACAATTTCTACACAGCCTATGTTTCTTGAACTGGAGGAAATCAGTTGTTTACTTCTATATATATCCTTTTATGGTAAGTGGTAGTAGTATTTCTACAAATAAATTGATCTCTTGCCCACCCCAAACTATAAAAATATTAAAAATATTAAAATAATAAAAATAAATTGCTATTTTTCTATATTACTAAATTGATTCAGATCTGATAAATAAACTTAAGAAAACAAAAATAAATAAATTTACAAGCAAGCATTCAGAGAAAATGGCCACTTAATATGGTCTCTACCTGAGACCAATTTGTAAGATTCAAACTTGAATTCAGAAGAGATTTAAAGGAAAAAGTTCAGAAGAGTTTTGTCCAACTCTCCAAACCTGATTTATCACACAGTAAAAAAAAATAATAATAAAATAAATGAAAGGCAACTTAGTTACCAGGAATGTGTGAAAGGTGGCAAGGTTACAAACCACAGGAAGTGGAACCAATAGAGAAGGACCTGAAATCAGATAGTAGAGATGTACCAACACATGGTGGAAGGGCTGTCACCATTGGAATGTTGGTATTGAAATACATACCCTTCTAACAGCTAGAAATAAAATTAAGAGTACTGCCACAGTTTAATAAAGAGAACTTCTGCAAGTAAATATTTTCAATAACATGGATAAAACTGGAATTTTAAGGTCAAAATTAAATTGAAAGAAGTAATTTGAATTAGGATCTGAATTTGGTCATTCCCTAACTTGGGTCAAATTTAAACCTGGATGAAGACCTCATCAATATTTTGCTGTATCATTATATAGACACATTAATTTCCCACACACAAACTGGAAAAAAACATGCTACCAAGTATGGTAGGACCCATTTATTCCTGAATGTACTAGCCAACATATTTTTTCACCAAGTGTACTGTGACTAATAAGTCCCATTATTTAAAAAAAAAGGGGGGGGGGGGGAGGGGGGATGGGCGGGGAGGAGGTTCTGGTCAGCTAGAAATGACAGATCAAGCAAAAGAGCTGGGCATAGAACTTAATCACAAGATTACTATGAGTCACTAGCATGATGATAAAATGTAATGTGATACTAGACCACAGAAAAAGCAAAATATTTCCAACAAATATAGGGTCTTATTAAAATGGTGATGCAAGGTGACAATAAACAGCAGCCTCTCTATCTTAAGTTGTGTGCAAAGATGAATTCAGATCAGAAGAGGTAGAAAGAAGGACCAGTCATCCTCACAGGGAACTGATAATCTTCTTTGATATGAGAGAGAAAAAAAAAAATAAGAGCACAGACAAAATATGGTTGTTCTGTGAATTATGTTAGCTCAAAGTAAAAACTGGAATGATAATTCTGGGAGGCAAAGACACCTGAATTAATTTAGGAAAGAAGAAAAAAAAAGGCTTCCTTACAATCCACTGAGTAAAGTCTTGAAACAGCTTAACAAAAGAAGAGGAGGAGCAAAATTTAATTCATTACAGGATTAAGAAATTAGGGATGATCTCTTGTTCGGGGTCACCCATTATCATTACACATATCTGAGATGCAGCTTTTCATGAACAGGTAGAGAACTACTCACAGAGAACAATTATTCTAAGTAAAATTTAGCATTTACTTAGTGCTTAGTTTGTTGTACTCTGTATAAAACTTTACTAATTTATATCAGTGTAAGACATTGTTTAATAAATTGGGTTGAGGGGCTGCACTGTAATAAGATTCACAAGACTTATGCTATGGAAAATGTGGGAAAAATATGAACCAAATGTAGTAGCACCAAATACTAATGATTAGCACTGGCTTTTCACAATGAAAAACACTTTTCAATCCTTCCTTCCTCCCTATTAACCTCAGTTTAAAACATGACCATATAATAAAACAAAAGGGTCACATCTAGAAAACAGAAATGAAAACAGGTGTTTGATTTAACATAAATAGTTTAAGCTGTGTTTAAGAGGTAATAGAATACTACACAATATGTGCTTCCTCTATCTCAAAGCCAAGTCCAATGCTGTATTCAACTCTGCCTGCAGGTAAAGTTTTCTTTTGGGTTTTGTTGTGACAAAATGTTACAGTTTAAAAAAACAAAGATTTCTATGTGTTATCTATGGTGAACCTGTGGAATGTACTGCTGCTGTTAGTTGTCACTGAGTCAGTGGACATTTAAAATGAATGAATCATTTTATGACCACTAATATTTTCTGTAGCTATGCAAGATAGAACAATGAGTTCAGCATTAAAATTGCATATTTATTTTTTTCAGGAAATTGTTTGGGAGTATGGGGTAAGAAAGGAATTTATTCTCAATTTCAGCTATTCATTTTGGCAGATGGACTTGGGGATATTTCATCTCTCCCTGACTGTAGGGGTTGTAGCTGTCGCTGTATCAGGACAAGAGATGAGACAGTGATTAAAACTCCAGTACAATAGAGTTCTATATCCCTTCATTGAATATTCTTCCTTTATACTCCATATATGAGGACTAAAATCAGTAAAACTGATGTAATCATGAGAAAATTCAGGCTTAAGTTTGATTAAAAAAAATAAAAAAATAAATAAATAAATAAATGAGGTATTCTCTAAAATGCAAGCAACTATTTGTACAGTATTTTATCATCAATATACAAAATTATGTAAGCTAAAGAATTGTTATGGCCAGTGTCAGAATTTCAGTGGTTGCCTGTATACTTTTCTGATATCATTAAACTTAGAATTGTCACTTTGCTATGAGCTTCCTTCCAGCCTCCACAACCATTCTAGGTACTGAGGGGAGTTACAAAGCATGTGTAATTGTGTATTGACTCATCAAGAGTCAATAAAGAACTTTCACATTACATGTGCATTTCTGCATTTGTACTATATTAGATAGGAATGAAAGAGAAGAAAATGCATAAACCGATTACACTTTACACTTCTAGGTATCTACACTTTTAAGATCCACTCTAGAGACTTTATATAACTGCAAACCACATCTCTCAAACCACATACAGAGCTACAGCTGTCATACTTAACTTTTAAGTACATAAAATCACAAAGAGGACATCTAGAGAGCACATATAACTTTTCCTGAAAAACCAAGCTTTTGGCATTCAGGCTGAATGTTTAATGTACTACAGAAAAGTATAAAAGTGCTCAGAAGACAAGCTACAGAAAATGGACTCAACAGCTTTTTTCTCCATTTTGCCAGAGCTTGAATACATCAGACTGCTGTGGACAGTTTGAGTCATTTTGGTCTATCTGCCTGTGTTGGGCTTCTCAGGAAACATTTTGTTCTTTTTCCATCTAATAGGACACCTAAGTACTATATCAAATGAGATCCACCAAAATCAAAGTACCTAGCCGATCTGACTAGACACTAGAAACTTAGAGTTTTGTTTCATGATTACAGCAAGTATACTGTGTTTCAAGTAATAATATTTTGAGCCAGGTGTTTGTATTTTAACAAGTGATTTAAAGCATTTTTAAACTAGAATCATGGGTAAATTGCCTGCAATAGAGCCATCCATCTGGAAATTTCAGATTTTGTTTATCTATTTTCACAGGAATTTTGACACATCACATACTTGGGGTTGCAGAAAATGACAATGTGCATTTTGACTACATGCTGTCTAGGTAAACACTTGTCAAATGAGTTATACTGAAATCAAAACAAGCCTTTGTGTGTGTGTCACTCCATAAGTTACAGTTTTCTGGCTATTGGACCAGATTTTAGTTACTGTTCCAATACTCATCAATAAGAAAGGCAGCACTCTGCAGACTGCTGGTCCTATAGCACAGAGAGTTGCATTTTGGATGGTATTATAAGTATATAATTATAGTAATCTTTCTACCATATCCAAAAATGGAAGGAGCAACTGTTGAAGCCACTTCATGGGTACTCATCACATAAGGCATGTCAGTAAACCAGCCTCACTGTAAAATGATCAAACAAATATTTGAAAAGAAGCATATTTTGGTATGACAGTGGAAAAGTTAGTAGAATTGAACTTGCCCTAGCTGGAGGAGTGTGCTAAGAAGAAAGCCTTTAGGAGTGGCAGGAACAGGCAACAAGGACTACATATTTTGGTTGAAGTATGAATTTATATTATTTTGAAATTGCAATGCAGTGGTGTTATGTGCATGATATTATGCAGTCTTGGTGCCACAGTGAATTACAGATTTTTGGTTGTATGGGGCAGTTCTGTATGAAAACATGACTTGCACTAGCACTGCTGGATAGTCTGCTTTGTGGGATGTTTTAGCAGGTCAGCCTAAAATGGCCACCCTGATCCTGAATCTTACTCTTCTGTGATGTGAAATTGAAGGTATACGTGTGCAGCCCATATAGATTTCTGCCTTCTAATGTCCTCCATTTCTTAAGACACTGCCTGGTCTTATTTTTGCCAGTCTGTATTACACTTCCTAGACAGAGAGAGGTGATGCTCAGGTGTTTTTTCCCCCCTAGTTTTTTCTAAGTAGATTGTGGGAATACTTTTACAGACCCTGAAACTGCTTTTCTGATGGTTAGAGTACAATATTGCTGCTATTCTGCCTATTCCTTATTTTAAGTGAAAGGATTGAATCTCCTAACTTCCCTAAATCAGAGTTGGAAGCTTCATCTATGACTGAAATGAAGATCAAGGCTTAAATGCAGGGATTAGATAGTTAAGCTGTGGGTTTAGAAAATACCCATATTTGCCATCAGATAATTTTGTGATATTTCTGTAAAGAAGGCTCTTCAACAAAAAAACTGGAAGAAATTCAGCAGTGAGGAATTCCAGCAGTGAAAATTTGAGATGTTTGGGAAATCAGGAGCAAACTGAAACTGAGGTCTTAGAAATGGTGGTATTTTTTTTTCTGGTGCCAAAAAGCAAGCCAAGTTATTTTGTCCTGAATAATCTGTAGATTTAATCACTGTTGAAGTGCCCAAGGGATTCTCTGACAGAGTTTTGGAATCTGTAGTCCCACTTGGTGCTCTGTTTTACAGCTTCATAACAAAATTCTGAAGCTGATTTCTGCAATGGATAAAGTGGAGTTCAGTATATATTTGATCTCTTTTAATAAGTAGAAACCTTAACTGTTCTGTAAACAAAGACTCAGCCTAGTGTGACTATACCTAAAAAAAACTTTCTTGGGTTGTGGAAGTAGTGTATCTTGTATCTTCTTCACTTATTAAAACATAAGGCCTTAATTTCAGAGCTAAGAATAAGAAAGATGACAAAGAATAAGACTGGACTGGAAACTCTGCAGCATGTGCGTTAACTCCAGTGAAAATAGTTATGGTTGAGTCATTTTGATGAAAGCATATACAGCAAGATATCTACAATTCAATAAGTATGTGTATTTAAACACATGGAGTCAATGATTATCTGAGGAATACTTGAAAGCAATATTTTAAGCTGCATAATTTTTTTCATAATTTACCATGAAAATGTGTATTATTCTATAGATTTCCTTCCTCTTTCTCATAGTCTAAGAATTGTTGGGGCCAGAAGCAACTTGTTTTCTAACTTCCTATTGAAGACTCAATATGCCACATCTTTATTCAAAATATTTCCATTTTCAGGTGCATCTGCCAGGAGGGGGTACTGAACTCTTTCCTGCTGTGGGCAGACATCATTCAGTTAAGGAAAAATCAAAAAGATGACACAGAATTGTTGTAGCACAGCAACAATGACCCTACAAGGTATAGCCTTGAAGATCTTACCATTCCATACTGAACTCAAGATCTTTATTTGGACATTTCCATTCCATAGAATCTTTGGGTTGGTTAGCAACGTTAGGGATAATTTAATCTTTACACTTCCCTTCTCTTTTATCTAGGCATTGCACTAGCAGTAAGGAAGGATAATGAGTGTATATACATATATAAGCATATATATATAAGCATATATATATATGGAAGATAATTTTGAACTTTTGATGTCTTTGAGGTACTTAGGTAAATGGAGTGCTCTGAACAAAGGTAGGGGAAAAACTTTTATAGAGAGGTAACGCCTTTTTACTAAGATAAATTGTCGAACTGGAAAAGAAACAGAAGCTCTCATGCTGATGAAAGCTTCTCACTTTTTTCCAAATTTTATGTCAGTTGCTCTGGTTTCTGTGGCAAAGTAAATTCATTTTGTTGTTGTTGTTGTCATTGTTAATAATAATGACTTCTTAAGTTTAAAGTGTATGTTCACTCCAGACAGAACATAACATAACCTAACTATTTGACTTACATGGAAGTTGCCATATGAGGCTATCATGAGGGATATGCGCTTCTGATGTTGTGTTTCACTTTGTGTGTCTAACTTAAAAAGTACTTGTAATGAACACCAAAAATTTTGGTATAGTGGTATTTTAATAGCAATGTATATAACAATGTGATTCTCTGGTGAGAATTAAGTGTGTGAAAAGTGTGACATATGCATTAGCTGTCCTTGTTTTGTGAACTACCTGAAATTTTATATCTGAACCCCCACTGCCATGTGCCATCATAGAAAGCCTGGTTTACTGAAGTGTTAAGCTCACTGCTATTCAGGAAATTGTTTCTTTGGATTCCATTTTCTCTGTTTTTAATAAATCTTGGTTTTGGCTAGGATTGCTCTTGCCTAGGTAATTTTACAAAAATGCCTGTAGAATGTTGAGAAACTCATCTGCTTTATGAAGAAGACCTTAAGAGCTTCCAGAACTTAAAAGTTCCTTTTCGTGCCAATCATTGGACGGGAAAGAGATTATTCTGTTATGTTTTGTAATTTCTGCCTATTTTAAGGCTACAGTGAAAAAAAAAAAAAAAAAAGGCACAAGCCCACAGACTAAGAAAAGGAAGAAAGTTGGTATCGGTGAGTGTCAATGTAATATAAAACAACATGAAATATGTCTAATTTCTACTTGGCTGAGCACGTGAGGCATGCCATCCCTTAGCCATCATGTTAGATGAAGCATTAGTCACAAAAGAAGTTCTGCAACTTGCTGATATTTCCCTGCATAGGGGACATTCTCAGAGGATTTTTTAGGTCGAGTCCATGGCTGCCTGGACTTGCCAGATCTGTGTGGAGCTGCCAGGGTGTCTTGGAAGGGCAGCTCTTCATCTGCAGTAAAATGACTGGCTTGTGAAAAAAACATATGAAAAATCAAATATGAGATGGACTGCTGCGCTGCAGGTGACATTTACAATGTTGCAAATTTTGGTACCTTAGCGCTTAGAACTGTTTTACCAAGAAATTAGAAAAACTTTACCCAGAAATATGGATTTGCCTGTTACTGATAGAAATAAAGTATTTCAGCAGTTGTTCTAAGAACCCTTTTGACTGTGGCTAAGACAAAAATTAATGGCTTCAGAAGGTAAAAACATTCTTATCCCTTCTTTTGTATAAAAGACAGTATCCCTTATTTCCTATGTGTTAAAAAAATATCTATGTCTTTAATAGATACCGCCGTTAAAGATAACAAAAAACGTTTTTATAAATACATCAACACAAAAAGGAGGACTAAGGAGAATCTCCATCCTTTACTGGATGCGGGGGGAAACTTAGTTACAAGAGACGAGGAAAAGGCGGAGGTGCCCTATGCCTTCTTTGCCTCAGTCTTCAGCGGCAATACCGGTTGTTCTCTGGATACCCAGTACCCTGAGCTGGTGGAAGGGGATGGGGAGCAGGATGTGGCCCTCACTATCCACAAAGAACTGGTTGGTGACCTGCTACGGCACTTGGATGTGCACAAATCGATGGGGCCGGATGGGATCCACCCAAGGGTACTGAGAGAACTGGCAGAGAAGCTGGCCAAGCCACTATCCATCATTTATCAGCAGTCCTGGCTATCGGGGGAGGTCCCAGTTGACTGGCGGCTAGCAAATGTGACGCCCATCTACAAGAAGGGCCGGAGGGCAGACCCGGGAAACTACAGGCCTGTCAGTTTGACCTCAGTGCCAGGGAAGCTCATGGAGCAGATGGAGGAGATGACTCTCCTCTTGAGAGTCATCATGCAGCACTTGCAGGGCAAGCAGGCGATCAGGCCCAGTCAGCATGGGTTTATGAAAGGCAGATCCTGCTTGACGAACCTGATCTCCTTCTATGACAAAGTGACACTCTGGGTGGATGAGGGAAAGGCTGTGGATGTGGTCTACCTTGACTTCAGCAAGGCTTTTGACACCGTCTCCCACAGCATTCTCCTCAAGAAACTGGCTGCTCTTGGCTTGGACTGGCGCACGCTTCGTTGGGTTAGAAACTGGCTGGATAGCCGGGCCCAAAGAGTCGTGGTAAATGGAGTCAAGTCCAGTTGGAGGCCAGTCACTAGTGGCGTCCCCCAGGGCTCGGTGCTGGGGCCGGTCCTCTTTAATATCTTCATCAGTGATCTGGACAAGGGCATTGAGTGCACCCTCAGTAAGTTTGCAGATGACACCAAGCTATGCGCGTGTATCAATCTGCTCGAGGGTAGGTAAGCTCTGCAGGAGGATCTGGATAGGCTGCACCGATGGGCTGAGGTCAACTGCATGAAGTTCAACAAGGCCAAGTGCCGGGTCTTGCACCTGGGGCGCAATAACCCCAAGCAGAGCTACAGGCTGGGAGAGGAATGGTTGGGGAGCTGCCAGGCAGAGAAGGACCTGGGAGTGACGGTGGATAGTCGCCTGAATATGAACCAGAAGTGTGCTCAGGTGGCCAAGAAGGCCAACGGCATCCTGGCTTGTATCAGAAGCAGTGTGACCAGCAGGGCTAGGGAGGTGATCGTCCCCCTGTACTCAGCTCTGGTGAGGCCGCACCTCAAGTACTGTGTTTAGTTTTGGGCCCCTCACTACAAGAAGGACATGGAGGTGCTTGAGCAGGTCCAGAGAAGGGCGACAAAGCTGGTGAGGGGCCTGGAGAACAAGTCCTATGAGGAGCAGCTGAGGGAGCTGGGCTTGTTCAGCCTGGAGAAGAGGAGGCTCAGGGGCGACCTTATTGCTCTTTACAGATACCTTAAAGGAGGCAGTAGTGAGGTGGGGGTTGGCCTGTTCTCCCACGTGCCTGGTGACAGGACGAGGGGGAATGGGCTAAAGTTGAGCCAGGGGAGTTTTAGGTTAGATGTCAGGAAGAACTTCTTTACCGAAAGGTTTGTTAGACATTGGAACAGGCTGTCCAGGGAAGTAGTGGAGTCACCATCCCTGGAAGTCTTTAAAAGACGTTTAGATGTAGAGCTTAGGGATATGGTTTAGTGGGGACTGTTAGCGTTAGGTCAGAGGTTGGACTCGATGATCTTGAGGTCTCTTCCAACCTAGAAATTCTGTGATTCTGTGATAATATTTCAGCCTCATTGCATTTTTGACAAGCATTTAGCACTACGCAGGACTGCATAGTGTCCTTGAAGATGAAGTTTAATGCATGGGAGCATTTTCTAGTGGCTACTTCTAGCCTTTTGACAGACATTTATATGGGGTGGAATGCACGACATACTTTCTGGCAGATCTTTCAGTAATAAAATTTAATATTAAATTCATTACATTATTAAAACTTTTGTTCTTGTGTGATGTGATCCTGACAGGTTCAGGATCTAAGGTTCATACTACGTCAACTGGAATATATGTGTGAAGGGAGAGTCACACTTCCTAAGACATATATATCAGTCAGGAGAAAGTCAGAAGGCAGTCTCAGTTCTTTTTTTCTATGTATCAACTTTTATTCTAATTTAAATGAACAAGAATTTGTTTGTACTTGGTAGAAAGTTCCAGCCTTTTTTTCCCTGTGAAAACTTTGCTGTTAGGCCTGAGGGAATAATTAGTTTTTCACTTTATTTACTGGACTAAAAAAAATTAAAGAAATATTCCAAATTGAATCAAAGTGATTTTTTTTTTGTTTATCCTACTGTAATGAAAAAAAAAATGTAATGCAAATAAAATACTGTTACTACTTGGACATTTTATGCATCAAAATATCAAAATATTATTTCATATAATTTTTAATCCTCTTTAAGACTGAGTTATTAAATGTAGATACATCTGTAAAAAAAAAACATTCTTTTCAATGGAATAAAGAACATTTTGTTCAAGAAAATATTCAGACAAAAACATTTTAACATTTTCAAGTCTCTTACATCCCTCTCTGCCATCACCCCAACTGCATTTTCCAGCAAAATAATCTACTGAGTGTTTTTTTAGGTTGATTTACAGCTGGTTCCTTTAACTGGGCTTGTCATTTTCTGACAGCTGCTTACTGTGGTTTGATCTGTTTAGCAAAATTTTCAGAGAATTGTGATGTAAGCATTTTATGCACCTGAAAATAAATATGGATGTAAACACATAAAGGCCCTTCCTTGCTTATCCGTAGTTGGTATAGGCTGCTGTTTAGGTTTGTTTCAATCTTGAAAATCTTAAGTTTCTATAGGTTAAATGAACCTGAACCTTGGTTTTGAGGTCTTGGAAGGGAATCAGACCAGTGTTCCCTTGTCCTGTCTCCACCACACTACAGGTCTCTGCTTACGGTAGAATCATAGAATTGTTTAATTTGGAAATTACCCTTAAGATCATCAAGTCCAGCCATCACCTAACACTACCAGGTCCACCACTAAACCATGTCCCTAAGAGCCTCATCCATATGTCTCTTAAATGTCTCCAGGGAAGGTAACTCCACTACTGCACTGCACTCCACTACTCAGGAGCCTGTCCCAACCACGCTTTCCATGAAGAAATACTTCCTGATATCTAATCTAACCATCCTCTGGTGCAACTTCCACATGTCCTAGTACCTGTCACCTGAGAAAAGAGACCGGTCCCTGACTAGCTTCAGGAAGCAGTACAGAGTATTGAGGTTTCCCTCAGCCTCCTTTTCTCCAGACTAAACAATACCATTTCTCTCAGCCAACCCTCATGTCTTGTTTTCTAGTCACTTCACCAGCTTTGCTGCTCTTCTCTGAATGTGTTCCAACAATTCATTGTCTTTTTTTGTACTGAGGGACCCAAAAATGAACATAGGACTCAAGGTGCAGCCTCACCAGATCTGAGTACACAGGGACAATCACTTCCTTAGTCCTGCTGGCCACACTATTTCTGATAAAAACCAGGATGCCATTGGCCTTCTTGGCCACCTGAACACACTGCTGGCTGATGTTCAAACAGCTGTCAACCAACACTCCCAGGTCCTTTTCTGCTAGGCAACTTTCCTGACATCCTTCCTCCAACCTATATCACTGAATGGGGTTGTTAAGGCTCCAGTGTAGCACCTGCTATTTAACCTTGTTGAATGCCACACAATGGGATGCAGCCTATCTAGGCTATCCAGATCACTCTGCATAGTGACCCTACCCTTGAAGAGATCAACACTCCCACCCAACTTCATGTCATTTGCAAACTAACTGGGGGTGCACATGATTCCCTCATTAAGATCATTGATTAAAAAATATTAAGCAAACTTGTTTCCATTACTGAGTCCTGGGGAATACCGCTTGGAACCAGCTGCCAATTGGATTTAACTCCATTCACAATGGCCCTTTGGGCCCAGCTATCCATCCAGGCTTTTTACCCAATGAAGAATACATCCATCCAAGCCAGGAGCAGACAGGTTCTCCAGGAGAATGATGTAGGAAACATTATCATAAGGGCAACTGCTCCCTTTTGGCAACAGTACAGATTTTTTTAGGCAACCACAGCTTCTATACTTCAGTAACAGTTATCATTTGGAAATAAGCCATAAAGGCATTTGCTATGATGCAGTGGCAGAAATACTTATATATGCTTGCATTTAAGACAAAGTGTGAGCCTAATACATTGGCACTGATTGGTGCTACAACAAGCAAAAACTTTAAAATTGTAAGTCTTATTTTTACTTTCAAACTTTGTAATACAATAATTATACTTCCAGGTACATTTCTACTCTTTTCCTTGTCAGAAATGCGAAAAAGCAGAGCTAGAAAGAAAATGGGAACTTTTCTGTATGGAAAGTATTGCCTTTCCTTCAGAAAAGCCAACTATTCAACCTTTTTGAAATTTGGTAAGAGAAAACCAAATATTTTTGGCCAAAGCCACACAAAAATAGTTTGGGGGTTTCCCACAAAAAGCCCTGCAAATTTCTAAGAAATGTAGATACTATCTGGAACAAGTACATTCAAAAAAATCTTTTCCCATTCAAATAAAGATTCATGCTAAAAGGTTATTTTGGGTAATCTTCTCCTCCTTATTTCATCAATTATGCCATTGACTCTAGTTTCATCGGGAGGAAGAATCTTATCAACTACTATATTAAAAAAATAATCCTAGACTGGATTATTTTTGGGGGGAAAATAAATACATCCATTTTTATTGGTAGCTGTTGTAGTACAAATCTTTGAAAAACAATCAACACAGTACCACTGGTAAGTTTTGTTGTACATAAGACCAGCTCCTGATTACAAGTTGATTACAGGTTCAGACAATGCCAAAATATTCAGCTCAATCACAGAAGAAGCTAAATGTAGGTAGAGGTGCTGAAGAGAAAGACAGCAACAAACTTCAACTAAGTATCAAAACATCTTACACTGGTCAAAAGGATTTATGAGCCTGAAATCATGTGACTTCAATTTGAAGAACCTGATTAAAATTTCATGTTGATCTGTTTAGCAGTATTTGAGGAAGAAAGAATGAAATGCATAGTCACCCATTACCTATGCATGAGAACATATCTAAACCACTAAATACATAAATAAGGGATATTCTAAAATGGTATATTCAACTTAAAAAAAAAAAAAAAAAAAAAGGAGTGTTTTCCACTTAATGATTCTGCATAGCTTTAATAGGCTTTAAATTCACATAAAGATATAAGATTCATATTCAGAGAAATATGAAGAAGAAAGAGAAAGGTGGAGAATAAAAAAAAAAAAAAAAAAAAGAAAAAGAGGAAAAAAGCAAAGTCCACATACCCTTTCAATAAAGGTATATACAGATAACAAAAAACAAACTGACATTTCAGGAACAGAGCCCCTAGAACCTCTTTTTTTCAGTTCCCAAGACCATATATATAGGCTAAATCAGAGCACATGAACTAGTTTATTTAAGTCAAAGATTCCTGATATTTTTCCAGTGAATATTTCAGACCCATTTTGAAAAACACACCCGAGACATATTTTCTTCTAGTGTCTGCCTGAATAGCACTTTTGCCTCTGCATAAAAATGCTGCACTGTTTTCAAATCCATTCCAATACTTTTCCCAGTGTTTCACTTTGAACTGAAGAAAATGAGAATTCTGAAGGCGCACCCTTTTAAAAAACTGAGTCACATCAGGTCACAATGATTTGGCTTAGATGGCTACATAAAACAGTGCAGTTGGCACAGATCTATCATAAACAGCTTGGTAGTGATTTTGAATGAAAATGAGTATGCTTGGAAGCCTGCTGAAAGATGAACATGGAGATGTAGATTTCCAGTTCTCAATCCTATTCATGCTGGCAAAGCACCTGCATGTTGTTACAGGCAAATGCCAAACTCTTTGTTTTGAGGCAAGAGTTTACTCCCTCCCTCATTTATAGCCACTTTCATGGCATTCTCATGCAGGCTTTCTTCTCTGTTTATTCTCAGTTTAGTGGTGTGACAGCCTCTGGTGTTCCATCGCAACAGTAAATCCTATTTTCCAAGTGCCTTGTTTCCCAATAACCACAATGTAAGATTCATGTAACTTCATCAGGAATTATTTTTAAAGACGAGCTGGCAAATCTGGGGTTCAGAAACTTCTTCCAGTACCAAGATTATACCCCATCTCCTCCAAGCGACCCTAAAAGGCCTCCAGCTCCCACCTTGTCACAGCCAGGTCCTGAAGAGGACAGAACTGAAAGTGTCATTGTGGCTCTATGGAAGCAATACATGCAAAAAGCAAGAGAGATGAGGCACTGTTTTTCTCCAGTTTTACCCTAGGACAAATTCACTGACTTGAATGAAGTCACCCTGGAGTAGAATTAATATAATACAGTGATAAATCAAGCCTATTGATTTACTGACAGTGCCCCTGTAGGACCTTCTTGAGCAGCCAGCCTACTGAACATTGCTTGCAGCATTGTCTTCCCCAGCACCGTGCCATGCCATTTCCACAGACAAATTGTTTCCTGACACAGCATAGGCTGATCGCCATGCTTCCTGCTCAGTTAATGCATTATAACCACATTGTTTTGCACTGGTTGCCCTCTAATTTGCGTGCAAAGGGTTTTTTGAGTCAAACACACAGCCCTCAGCTGTGACAAATCCATGTGGAGTTTTGACTCCTGAAGCATTCAAAGATCAGAGGGGATACAGATGCAAAATGGATTTCCCAAACTACTTTTATGATTTGATTATTTGAGAAGCAAGGAGAGAAAAGATGTATCAGACCATTGGAGCCAAGAATGCTTTCTAAGGAGGCAGTGGTAGCCAAACTTTTGGCCTTAAATTCAAGGTAGCAAAAGATGCCCTGAGGAAATATTTATACATCTCTTGGCCTTTTCCAAATTCTTCAAATTTTTCCACCTTTTGTTTTCAGTCAGATATTAAACCCAAGAGGCAGCTTTAAACACTGAAAAAAATTATGTCTGGTCATAATTGCTTGACAATTAGCAGCTCTCGGTGCAGCAAGCCAAATAATAAACCTTTCTTCCAAGTATATCTAGTCATTGTTTTGATGACACCTTTTCAACGCAAGGCTTCTCTTTTCTGTCCAATGTCAAAAATGCCACAGGGGTGGGACAACATGAAATGAAAATCTGACTCCTCTTTGGAAATCAGATGGGAAGAAAAATACCTTAAGAAAAGAAAGTACAAGAAGAGCCACTGTTCTACTCTTCTTTCAACAACTTCAAGAGACCTTTGCTGTTGGAAATGTTCTGTTTTTCTCCTGGAGTTCCAAAATGTCAGCAGATTGTGTGGTGTCCCAAGCAAAGCTCCAATGAGAAACATCAGAAATTATATTCAACAAACAGATATAATTCATGTCTGTTCTGAAAAGTCCTGTCAATATTTAGTGGAGAGGAGAAAGGCAACCTGAGAAGGAAGATGAAATACAAAAGAGCACCTCTGTAAAATGCCCCACCACTGTGAGATAACAAGGCAAAGAATGTTGGGGCTCTCATCTTTTTTCATCTCCTGTCTAGTCAATAAAGCTATACCAGCACTGTTATGGCAGAGTCTATTTGACATTTTAGACATCTGCTTTAGGATAAGTTGGTACCTGCAATCCATTGACCATATGGAATGCATACCCTCTTATCATAGAAGGTTGCTCAGTAACTTCCATAACTGTAGACTTTCACATTTCATATGCACTTATATGTAGTTAGACAAATTCCACCCCATCTCTAATCACATAGTTCTACTGCTATTGTAGGCTCAGATAGCAAAATCTCCTTTAGAAAAGAATGTCTTCCAAAAGAGGAAAACAACATGTTTCATTGTCAGCATTCTTCAGGAAACAATCATGGATGTCAGATGTAGAGAACTATTGGTCAAACACCTGTAAGATACCCTATCCCAAGAGGCACGAAAATATGGACAGCTCTATGACTAAAGGGTTAGTTCCAACATATAAACAAATGTTATCATCCAGATATCTGTCCCAACTATTCTAATAGGAGGAGTATCTCTCTCTTCCTTCTCTCTCTCTTGCTGAGGAAAGGACATTTGATCCAATTGTGAAATAGCTCCTGAATTACCTGGGCTCAGTCCAGATGGCCCTCCTTGGGGCTAGGAAACTCCATCAAGAGGAAGAAGAACACAGTTAAGGAATGGGGGAGGTACCTATTTTTAAGCATTTCCAGACTCCACAGAACTACTCTCCCAGAACCCTCTACAAAGCTGAACGAGGTGTTTTGAAGGTTGCATTCATCTTCTGGTATACGCTTCCATTCATTTCTAAATCAAAACAACATCCAAAAAGAAGGAAAGACAGAAGACGGGGAGAAAGAAAGCACAAATTAACTAGAGATCTCATACATTCACTTCAGACTTAAGTGCTAGTCATGGTCTCTATGTGAATAAAGCAAACTAGCAGAATGACAAATTAACCAAGCTTGAAAGGATAACAAGAGATGAAAATATTGTAATTGTACAATGTTCACAGAAATGCCAAGCTGAATTACTCTGAATTGTAAATGAGACCTGAGGGTCAAGTTCTGTCCCAGAAAACACATCAAAAACTTCACCTAAGTGAAGTAGCGGTGACCAGTAATCCAGTGCAGGAGTGTTTGTGTGTGTGCATGCATGTGTACATACATGCATCTACCCTTCCCTGGGGACTCCCTCCCTCCCTTTGGGTTCTGAGTCTTTGACTTCAGGATTAAAAGCACCGTCATCTTGTATACTTACTCATTAAACCTTCTCACTCCTCTACTATTTGCTTCCTGGTAGAAAAACTTGAGCTTCAGCCAACAGAACACATCATCTTAGATTTCCTGACTTGCACTTGTTGAACTCCCTGACTTCTCCACACAGTGACAGGTTCCTAATGCTCTGGATGCCCTACTTTTAATAACTGCAGCCTTTCTGAGATAGCTCAAAAAGAATGCCCCTCAAATTTCAGTCTACAACTTAGGCCCACAGTTTAAGCTCACTTTTGCTCTAACAGCAGATACAGTAAAAGGAGAGGGGAAAAAAAAAGAAGAAAAAAAAAAAAAAAAAAAAAAGTAGAATCTCCCTAAATCTAAGACTATAATTAGCCAGACTAACAGCACAACATACCACTTCAGACACAATTCCTTGCAGTTGTCACAATTTAAAATACCTCAGGGATGCTTTGAATTGCCCTCCAGTTCAGGATAATTAGCAGGCCCTTCACATACTCCTCTGCTTGCTCTCAGCCCGCTGCTACACTTTGACCACTGGGCCTTTCTGAGCTTAATCGCCTTCATAAGCATGTTGGAGAGGATTTGTTCCATCTAACTTCCCATTTCCATTTGATATGGACTTGGTGCAAATTGCAAATACTTTTCACAAGCTATCTGTTGGCAGAGAGTTTACCTGGTGATCTTCCAGAATGGCTTCTTTTACTCCTGAGCATCATATTAGGTGATAAATTCTGTTTCTTTAACACCTTTCATGTAACTTACTTTCATTGATTAAATCAATGCTGATGATATCCTACAGATTTGCAGAGGGACTTCACCTTCTTATACATAACCCTGGAAGCCTTTTTAATGGGATGTCATGGAGTATACTTTGGCAGACCACTGAAAACAAGTTTATTTTACTTGCAAGATCACATAGCCAGCTCAGCAGTGCTGAAATGTGGCAATGAATTCCTCTCATCGCGTAGAGATGATGATCAGCAATACTACCAATAGATAGGAAAAACTAACCCAGTTGTCCTAGTTAGTGGATCTTACTTGCATTTAAGACTGACACATACATAGCAATTTGCCTGTGTTCTGCAGCAGCTGCAAACTATTAACTATGACAATGAAGTTGATTTTTAAACCAACAAATATGACAGCTATTATGAAAGTTCTACCATTGTCACATGGTGTGCAGTCTTTAAATTCATCCCTTGCTGTGTGGCTGAACTTTTATTGAATTTTTTTTAAATTAAAAGAAGGTCATGTGAGGACAGAAAAACTCTTTGTCAATCAGACTGTAGTGCACAAAACTCTTTCAGAACTCTCCCAAAAGCCAAAACCAGCATACTGCACTTAAAGTACAGTGTTGCAGAGATACTATGGCTGTATTTGACAGATGAAAAAATATTCTCCCTCATTATCCATTGTTTCCTTCCACCTCCAAAATGCCATCATGTTTGCTGGGTTCCCAGAAAACCTAGCATCAAATGACCTGTTTGCTGACTGAGTAAACAGTTTTCAAGAAACCTTCAAATGATACCCACGACCCAAAACATGCACCTTTGCTATAATACACTGATAGAAACAAAATGTAGGAGAACTGTCTGCCAATCCAAGAACTACAGAGAGAAGGAAAAAAAGTATTTTAGTTTCTTCTAACAGCAAGGAGTTGCATTTGAAGAATTCTTACAGTGAGATATAATATAAAATATCTCTTATTATGCACAATTAAATCCTGGCCAAAGCATTCCCTAAAAATCAAGGTCTAGCCTTTAAATAATGTTCCTTTTTCCTCTATGGTCCCAGTGACACAGGCCAAAACATATGTGAATGCTAGAAGCCCTTAAAGCTATTCAGCTGAAGATCTGATTCCTCCTGGTTTCTATTTCCATTCATCTTCTTTCTCACCTCATCATATGAGCTACCCTTCTCCTTCAAAGGAACTGCACAGAAACCCACAAGAGGGCACGATCAGGCAGAGAAGGGGGTGAGCCTCACTATTTTACATAACACAATCATATGCATCAAAACACACACACACACAACTTCCCAAATGTCTGAGGTTAGTTATCCTTCATGTCCTGACAAGTTACACCCACCTTTCCCAGAGGAACTAACTCACTCAATAACAAGTACCAGACTTCTGTTAAAACAGCAAATAAAGTAGGACCACCTACTGTCCAATCCTGCAAACACTTACTGGTAGACAACCCTGCATGCCTACCACCATGCACAACCTCTGAGTTTCAGCTGCTCTGCCCATGTTACTAAGTGCCGTATCTCCAACAAATGTTCACAGAGTTATGCTCTATTGCTAGGTCAAAATCAGGCCAATTCTGCAACCCCTGTTTACAGTAGGCCTCAGGCACTAACATTTGATGGAATAACTCAAAAGAATGGAACACTCGTTTGGATTTCAGGATAAGGCCCCCCAGTCAACATGTGGGAGCATTTATGCTCTGTGAGACCTACGTTAAAAAATAACTTAAAAACAGACAGTGTTTCCCTATGAGTGGCCTGTTTTCCCATGTTCCAGTTTGCTCTTTCAAAAAGGCTGGTACGCTGAGATATCAGTCACTATGTGAAAATGACAACATTCAATTAAAACAATAGCAATTTTCAAGTGACACTTTTTTTTCAATAGATGTATGACATTCCTAGACATTCTATTAATTAGCAGGCCCCAGGCAACACATTTGGTAAAACAGAACAAGCTGGCCTTTGATTTTTATCCAGGCTTTACCCAAGATCACACAGAGGTAGTCAGGCTGCTGATAGATCCCCCACACAGAGCACACACCCCCAGCAAGCAGCTGTGCTAAGAACTGCATGTACCCCACTTTGAAGAATTTTCAATCTGCATGGAAAGAGAGAATGATTGATTAATTAATAAAAAAACTGCATGCGTTGGACTGGGCAAGCAGAATCTGTTAAATGGACTTTACTATTCAGTCTCAAATTTGTTTCTGTTTTCTTTTTTTCCAGTTATCTGTCTCAGCTTCACTTCAAAAGCTATTCTGATTGAAAAACGTATCCTGAATGTTTCTTATATGTCAGGACCAGGAATTCAAACAAGCTCATTACTTCCAAAGTAAGGAGTCTATTAATAACCCTATGAGCATCTGAAATTAACAACATCTCAGGTTGTACACCTACATGATGCTTATCTAGGAAACTGGCATCCTTTTTACATCTTTTCTGGGCAGCTACAGTTACAGTCTATCAGAACACAGGATGAAAAACCTCATCTCAGTAGAAGATGTTCTAAGGTTCCAGCTGAAACACTCAAGCTTTTGATATTCCCACCTGCATTAATAATTTCTGGTTGCGTTGGATAGAGCTCTATGAGTTCCTTCACGTTTAGGAATTTATTAAGGTAACCAAAACTTTGTAATTTTTCTTACTTGTATTATTTATTTCATCTGTAGATAATGGTTCTCAGAATCACAGAATCACAGAATTTCTAGGTTGGAAGAGACCTCAAGATCATCAAGTCCAACCTCTGACCTAACGCTAACAGTCCCCACTTAAACCATATCCCTAAGCTCTACATCTAAACGTCTTTTAAAGACTTCCAGGGATGGTGACTCCACCACTTCCCTGGACAGCCTGTTCCAATGTCTAACAAACCTTTCAGTGAAGAAGTTCTTCCTAACATCTAACCTAAAACTCCCCTGGCTCAACTTAAGCCCATTCCCCCTCGTCCTGTCACAAGGCACGTGGGAGAACAGGCCAACCCCCACCTCACTACAGCCTCCCTTGAGGTACCTATAGAGAGCGATAAGGTCGCCCCTGAGCCTCCTCTTCTCCAGGCTGAACAAGCCCAGCTCCCTCAGCTGCTCCTCATAGGACTTGTTCTCCAGGCCCCTCACCAGCTTTGTCGCCCTTCTCTGGACCTGCTCAAGCACCTCCATGTCCTTCTTGTAGTGAGGGGCCCAAAACTGAACACAGTACTTGAGGTGCGGCCTCACCAGAGCTGAGTACAGGGGGACGATCTCCTCCCTAGCCCTGCTGGTCACACTGTTCCTGATACAAGCCAGGATGCCGTTGGCCTTCTTGGCCACCTGAGCACACTTCTGGTTCATATTCAGGTGACTATCCACCGTCACTCCCAGGTCCTTCTCTGCCTGGCAGCTCCCCAACCATTCCTCTCCCAGCCTGTAGCTCTGCTTGGGGTTATTGCACCCCAGGTGCAAGACCCGGCACTTGGCCTTGTTGAACTTCATGCAGTTGACCTCAGCCCATAGGTGCAGCCTATCCAGATCCTCCTGCAGAGCTTTCCTACCCTCAAGCAGATCGACACACGCACCTAACTTGGTGTCATCTGCAAACTTACTGAGGGTGTACTCAATAATAGATAAATAGGATAAATAGATAATAGATAATTAAATAGATAATTAGGACCTTACATGGGCTTTCAAAGATATTTCCACATTTTTCAGTGATGTAGCTGTAACCAAAACAGCATCCAAAGGCAAAAGAGGAGGAGTATTCAATCTTGAAAGCAGCCAGACTGTCTGGTGAAGATATATTTTGAAGGTTTTATTGGTGGCCTTCTGAGAAAGGCAGCTATGACCTAAGCTTGAAGGCTAGCAAGGACTATGTGGGTTTGTGTGGGAGGGGGTTAAATCTAATTTGTAAATGGTGAGTTATTAGCCCTGACATTTGAGAATAGACACTGCATTGTGTCGATGATGAGAGCAACACTAGTTTTCTTTTTAATGGCAGTGATTCATTCTTTCCCATTCCACTATTGTTCCCATTTACCTGGCAAAGAGTATTACTTCTTATGTGTTCCCAATTGCTGATTTCTGGAGAGGCGATTAAGATGAACACAGGAGAAATGCACCAGACAAGCAAAGCTCTGAGAACAGTACTAGTGGATCTCAGAATGGGTGTGTTACTACTGAGTGGCCTTTTCCCCCTTCTCCACTTTACCCATGAGAAAACCCTGGCTTTCTTCTGCTTTACTCAGAGGTTTTGATTACCCTTTCTTTTAATTCAGGTTTATTCCCTTAAATTTTCAAAAATATTTTAAATATCTTCAGATAGGTAAAGTATTTGGAAGCATTAACTGTCTCGGTGAGGTCCTTCTCCTTCAAATGTATGTGAAGCCATACATTTGGTATCAGAGAGCAACCAGCCTTGGATTCTCCACTACTGCCTTACCCAACTGCACAAAAGCAGCTATGTCACAAGCAGCCTCCCATGACACATGAGACCACCCAGAAACATGGAAAGGGTCTCAGCCAATTATCTTCACAGAAGTCCATATATTAAGTTTTTTTTTTAAAAAAATGTCTTAAAGACATGGAATATCAGGACAATGACCTGATTGTCAAGACTCAAGTCTCCACACAGAGCTGTCTCTCCAACAGCCTGTTTTATAAATGCATCTGGCTACCGCACTCAGACTGTTTGTCACTTTGCAAAGTGCAAACCCAACACTTCTCAGGCTGCCTCCCCTTCCCCCCCCCCCCCCCCCCAGCAGACTGTCCCACTGCTAGACGGGTCTGATCCCTGCAAATGTGAAGTGGCAGAGCCTCATTGACGTCAGCGATGATGCTTCTCTTTATTACAACTACCAGTCTGGCCCTCCTACTTTTACAAATGGCCCTGAGGGGACTACATGAAAAACAAAGCTTGGAAAAGTACAGAGCTATGACTTGGGAACAGCCCATGGCACAGATTAGGGGACAGTAGCCATAAAGAGTTTGAATCCAGATGTGAAATTCCCCAAGGCCAGGGCTATTCAAACCCTATCTAGTATGTGAAGCAAATTAACTGTTGGGTCAACCTTGCCCATAAGACACAGCTTTCTGAGAGCAACTCCACCCAAACATCTTTGGGAACTATTTACTCTGAGGTATGCAAACAGCTGTATATCTGCCAAAATGCTGAAGCACATTCCACCATTCGTGCAGCTATCCAAGGCCACTGCAGCAGGCACAGCAGGCAAGCTGACTGACACACCGGGGCTTGTACAAATAGTTCTTGTGCCCAGTGAGCATGGAAACCACAGCTGCAGTTTCACCAGTGGAGCAGAAAGCGTCACGTCCAGAGACAGCAGAGAGCACAAAAATGACCTCAAATAAACAAAGTTTAAGTGGAATTTGGTAACCTTAATTCCATCATGGGTTTCAAGTGACTAAGTGAAGAGATGCATAAAACTTGTATCAAGTCCCCAAGCTGTTAAGTGCCTACTGCATAGAGTTACATCCCTCTCTGAGCTGCCACAGCCAGCCATAAAGGTAGCTGGGCTTTGGCCATGCAGAATTCCCACAGATTTCAATGGGAACTTCTGTGTTCCAGTATGGACTCCAAGAATGCAGTTTTGGACCCAGAGCTCTGAGAGCTGGAGCCGCATTCAATATCAACGTCTGGCAACACCCATTTGTAAAGCAGTGACTCATTCACAGGCACAACTTTAGAGGGACAGACAGGATGACTTTAATCATACATTTCCATTTTGTTAAGAAAACTCAGTAAAAACAGATGAGCATCCTGTATGATAATAGTTGGTATTAATCTAATGACTGTATAGTGAGCCATTGCCTTAGTTAAGAATAGTTTTATATCACACAGAATACATTGTTTTAATTTGGTTCAAGAACATGTCAATTAATGGACTCCTGGGACTAAGGACAAAATAATTGTTTAAATAGCCATAGCTCTTTTTAAATAGCCAAAGTTTCTTTTTCTGAAAATAACAGACATGGAAATGAAATACAGAAAGTAATTTGAAAGAGACACATCTTGCAGAAGTACCTAAGTGACCCAAGAGTCTAGGACACCAGTTAAATAAGCTGCCATCCATTAGCACTTTCTATTCATTCTAAGGAAGGAAGCAAGTTGCTTGTGTGATGGTCTGTACTGGAGTGACATACCATTCAGGCAGCTATTACTTCAAGGTGTTCACTTGTCATGGTTGCACAGTCCTTCCCACTGACCAGCTGGGTTTCCATTCAGATACAGTTTGAGTAGCAAGTACAGTTGTAAGTCTTTCCCTCTAACATTAACATACTTCAAGCTTCAGACCCAACAGAAGGCACCTGAAAACAGATAGTTTGTTAAAGCTGGAGTTTGGCACTAGATTTTTACTGAAGGTTTTTTGTGTTTGTTGTTGTTTGTTGTTGTTTTTAATAAAATGGGCAGTGTTTTGGGAACTATTTTTCCAGGTCACCATGTTTGGCTAACTCTTCTAACATATTCAGGGTACACTTCCATGGGAGATTGCAAGCAGATGCCAGTTCCCTCTGTAAGTGCTCCAAGATACCCAGATAGAAGCTAAATCTAATCCCAAAGTCATGTAATTGCAACCCTGTAATGCTGATCACAAGTTAGTATATTCTGCTTCCCAGCAGGACTTGTTAGTTCAGGCTCAGCCACATGCTAATCATGGCTACACAGCTTCGTATTTAGAGCCAACTTTCACCCAGCCAGTTTGGAGCGTGGACAGAGCGAGTTCATATCTGGCTGCCAAACCCTGAGTAGACATACCTTCGGTGACTCAAGTACTTAGTAGTAGAAATGCAGGATAAGTCTTGTGTAATATTCTTACAGTTCAGTAAAAGGCTGGCCTTGTTCACTAGTTTGAAGAGCAAGTCAGAGCATGGCAGTTTGCTTTGCTTTCTTGATATGATTACTCCTTCTTCCTCAGAGAGACTTCACACTAAGTCCAGCTCCACTAAAAAGGTTAAGTGCCCTCCTGCTAAGGGACATGTTCCTTCAGGATTTGCCTCCACATGAAAAATTAAAATGAAATATGACAGGCCAAACTCCTCTTACTAATTTAATTTCCCAGACTCTGTAAGATGACAGAGTTTATCTAGGTTGTCAAGGAAATCCAGGATCTCACAAGATATTTCTGAGCTGATGAGATAGATTTAAATTCAGTATTGAACCTGAAAGGTTAAGGTCATGGCCATCAGCTGATGCATGACATTTCCTACAGCTGCAGCATCAGATTTCCTAGAGCTAAACATCAGGTACTTTGATAGAAATGTTTTTTCTACAATGCCCACAAATCTTTTGTTTTATCTTTCTAAAGTACAAAGCCAAATGAGAACTAAAAACCGTTTTACTTATGAAGCTTGTCCACGTCAACTGCCAGCCCCAGCCTGACGTGCAGTTCCACCATGTCTCTTAGTTACTTTTCTAGATCTTGGGCTACTTTCTCACCCATTCTTTTTATAGTAAAACACCTAATAGGAAGTTTGTCTGCCACCTCCACCCAGTGGCTAGTGACGTTAATGCACTAGATTAAGTGGAAACTACCCACTTGAAAAACTGCAGCACTTCTGATCTGTTTGCACCCAAACATAATGGTAAAACAGTAAACTCGTACAACACAAGAGTTCCCACCCCTACTCCCCTTTCCAAATAATTTTTTTACTTTTTTCTGTTTTCTCCTCCACCGTCTACACACATCCAGGAAAAAAGAGTTTCCAGTCATTATGTAACTTTATTGTTGTTGTAATTCACCTAACTTGGACCCAGAAAGGCCATTCATTTACCAAATAATATCAAGTCTTAGTAAGCAAACATTGGTTTTCCAGTATTATAGTTGTCCATATTTGTAAGAGCCCTTATTTGTAACTGCTGTATATACTTTTTCTAAAAGTCATATGGATAATTTCTCTAGGTTTATACAACACTTCTAGTCAGGCAACACCAACCTTGCAACATCCTCTCCTTTGCACCTTCCATCATAACTGCAGCCAACTTTTGCATAACTTTTTTCACTAAGTCTCTAATAGTCACTTAAATTTGAATTTTCAGTTTCCACTTTACTTTAGACAGAGCCTGCAGCAATACATCCAATTCAGCAAACTCTTACTAACCTTTGGGACTGGCAATGAAGTTAAGACAGTGATTTCCATGCCTTGAATAATGTGTTTCCTTCTGCATCTCTTGATTTCAACCAGTTTCTGATAATACTTTCCTAGCAACCTGTCCATGTCTTGCTGCAGCAGCATAAAATATAACTCATTCAATTTCACATCGTGACAGCACACTCAGAGGAAAATCTAGGTTTACATACTCTTCAAATACATTTTACTTATTTTCCAAATTCTCTGAGGTAGTCATCTACAATCCCTAATGAAAAAATGTGCAAAAATGTAAAACAGCAACAACAAACAAGATGTTATTATCCTACAAATACATGTTTACTGGTTGGGCAAAATAAGAATGGTCCCTTCTTTTACTCTCTTCTTTAGCTCCTTCCTTTCTTCTGCTTCATTTAATACTAAAAGACCCAACATGAACAAAGAATGACGTCTGTAATACTCTCAGTTGTGTTTCAGGTGCAACACACATTGATTTCCTTCATGCGATCATACCTTCTTCCATTGTACAGTCTGAGAAGCCATCCTGCCTATGACTGCTTTGCCAAAGGAACTTTCTCTTTACTCATCTCCCGGCTTAATAACCGCAGTGTTGCTCAGCATCTGCAATTGCAGTTTATTGTATGTAGCACATTGTTTATGTACAGCACTATAAGGTGGGTAAAGCACACTGCTTCCCACTTATTTTTATAAGCTGAACTTAATTAGTGTCATTTCGTATGCCAGGGATAAGAGGACAGCTGGAAACCATCAAGGGAAAATGGGAGCAGTGCATGAGCTGTTTTTTTCAGTCAGCTGTTTCACTGCCCAAGGCGCACACACACGCACACCCTCTGCTTCATCTCTCAGGTCCAGTTATGCTTTCTGTACTACCACTGCCACTCAGAAGTCAATAGAATTATTCCAGCTTTACAGTGGTATAACAGAGAAGAGGCTTGGCCTGTATCCTACTGGCACTTGAAGCATTCCTGTTTTATCAAAATTTGATACTTAAAACATTCTGGGGATATAAATAATCAGGATAAAATAGCAATTAATACAACACACAATTGCCTAGAAATCTCATCCAGCACACAAATAAAAGTGCACACAGTACAGCCACAAGTCTCAGCCTACAGATTCCATCACATATCTTTGTCATATCTCCTCGAGACCAAACATGAGATTTATCCTAACCATAAGGAACAGAAGCAGCAAACTGAGGTTCACTGAAAATGCCATCTTACTGGTCTACTACTCAGCCCTGGGAATAGTTAGCCAGAACACTTCTGCTGACCTCAGCTTCTGCGATAGTTCCTCGCTTAACCCTGAACCTTTCACATACACATGAAGATAAACACCCAAAGTTCTACATACTAAGACTTAGACAAACACATTTTATGCCAAAGGGCATAGGCCAATAACCTGCAAAGATCCACACCCACACAGAATTGCACAATGGACCACACGTATTTTGGAGTGTGGCATTTGCCTATCACTAAGAATTATCAAGCACCAGTCATTTCCAGAAATGGTTTGCTGGTCTCAGCGGATCAGTTACACTGCATTTATTTTTGCTCTAAGCAATACCTTCTATGCCAGTCATTCATACCAATTTGGGAGCTTACCCAGATCCTTTCTTCACCCTTTTCCAGGTCCTCAAATTCAAGAATATTTAATTCACCAAGTGGAATTCCTCTGGCTCCTCTGCAATCCTGATTTCAACTTTATCCTGAAGAGCTGCCAGAGGCATAGAGAGCCTACTCCACAGGGATCCCAAATTCCACAGTCCAGTGCAGCTCAACACTACATGGCAGCAAATCTTTCAAAAGAGGCTCCATAAACACCATCAGAGGTCTAACATTTCAAACAAGATTTCATGCATGGACACTCAGCTGATGCACAGTTCTCTTCTGATCCTCAAAAGCCAAGCACCAGGTATCTCACTGGTGCCTTGGGTCTAAGCTCTGATCCAATGGATGGCAAGTGGATGGAGCCCAGAAAGACCAGTACTCCTGTCAAGAGTGTCAGAACTTTCCTCCTAGTTCCACCACTTGCAGAGTAAGCAATACACCATTTAATTGGCATCCTAAGTGACTCTTTCAGAACAGATACGAAGAATAGAAGCTGAAGAAGCAGCTCCTGAACTCATCCAGAATGCTAAATTAAAAGATGTTTTGTAGATTTTCAACTGCTGTTCAAAAGGCCTAACTAACAATCCGATTAATCTCAAAATAATAAAAACCCTTAATCTAACATATATCAGCAAATTCCTGTTTCTCTCTTTTCTAACAAAAATAACAACACTTTAGTTGCCAGTGCATTAATAAGATCCTATTTCTGCTCCAGAGACTGAATCAAACCTTTGTTCTTCACAGCAAAGGATTAAGAAGGTTGCTATTTTGGTAATGAGATGTGGTAGAGGTACTTACGTCATAGCTGAGATCCAGGCTGGATGCCTGAGAAAGGAAAAAACTCTGTTACCTCAGATGAACTTTATTCTTATTATTGGTATATCAAACTCTGCTAGTATGTCATTAGCAATAAAAGACAATTTATGAATAATTACAATTTTATAGTGTTTAAGCTCATTTACAAAATGTGCCCTATGTTGTACAGAAAGTCATGAATGTAGATTGTAACATAGCTAAACATACACCCGTACTAAATAAGAAAAAGAATTACTTACTTTCTAGGTAGCTTATTGGTCAGCTGCTTCTTTTTTCCATTTTTTTCTGGATATCTCACCTCTTTTAACAGCACGTCATGGGGAAAAGCTGTCATAAAGTGGCACAAGAAGAAAGAAGTGTCAGAAAAACAGCACATGGACAGGGACAAATGAGAGAACACTCTGAAAAGAAGATCAAATCATAGGACACAGATCCAAGTGCTGAGGCACCAACTTGGTGCCCAGATGATTGAGAAAACTGTTTGTGAAGCTGGAAAAGGAAGCAGTGACCTGTGAAAATGAAAGCAACTTCATGAAAACATTAGTCATGTCACAAATATGTTGTTTATAGTTATCATAACAACATTTTTATTAAACAAACATGTTTAGTATATGAAGTTGTTGCAAGCAAAACATTTCCAAAGGACTAGGCTAGGTAAGACAGTGTGGTTAGAAGCTGGCACCACTTTATAATTACATAGGCATTAACTTATTGCACATAGAAATGGAAATGTTTGGGGCTCACATCAGAGGAGGTCCAAATTTCTGAATGAAAAGTATTATTGTAACAAAATCTAGGATCATCTTCATATATAGCAAATGGAAACAGAAGTGAAGATAAACAGAGACTCAATATCTCACTTGCATCCTGCCTATTGGCTGATGACATGACAAAGGACTTTGAAAAAATGACAAAAATGAAACAATTTACTAACTCTCATTTCTCATCTGGCAGGGCAGTTGTATGTATGCACTTTTTTTTTTTTTAAAGACCACCATGATGAAAAGCAATCCCAGAAACTGGCAGAATGTCAGAAGGAAATTAGTCCATTGGTAATTGCTAATATCCTCTAGGAATGCTGTTTTACGTCAGATGAACCTCTCCTATCTCTCCTTCTCTACTGAACAGTAGGAATAGAACAATAAAAATCCACAGGGGTTCAGATATCTCTGGCAGTACAGGTGCCAGATTTCCTAGGGAAACAACACTTACATAGTCAAGTGTTGCTTACATGACTGATCACATGCATATTACCTCTTAAATAATTTTTGGACACAATCACCAATTCCCACCATATCTGATAAAAGCAGACACCTCAAATATAATTGCATTCCTACCAAGATGTAGGAAAATAGTTGGATGGGTAAATAGGCTGACCTTAATACTGTTTCCAATAAATGAAAGGCTTCAGCATGAACATACCCTACTAGGCCTTCAGAGAATCCACTAATAGTGAGCAGTTATGAATTTCCCAGCTACTGGAAAAGCTCCAGTTGGAGCTCGTGCCTTGTTAGAAAACCAGACAATCCAAAGCCATAGCAAACAAAACTTTAGTCATTCTGGGCTCAGGGAATCACAGTTTTTCAAAATGAAGGCTGGAGATTAAATTGTGCTCACAAGTTTGCATTTGCAGGTAACACTTTAATCAAACATACAAGGAATTGGGCTCAATGCAAATGTGAAAGAGCAGTATTTTTGGCTGTAATATTCAGGAGGTCAGAATGCATGAATAAACAGTCCCTTCTCTTTGAGTCTACAGAATACGTTTATTCCCTCAGCAGATTGCATTGAATCCTTCATCAGGTTAACAAAACAAAATATCCATTTGCGGCATAAAAAAGGATGAAGATCTTCAAATATTACAGAATAACAGAATCACAGAATTTCTAGGTTGGAAGAGACCTCAAGATCATCAAGTCCAACCTCTGACCTAACGCTAACAAGTCCTCCACTAAACCATATCACTAAGCTCTACATCTAAACATCTTTTAAAGACCTCCAGGGACGGTGATTCCACCACTTCCCTGGGCAGCTCATTCCAATGTCTAACAACCCTTTCAGTAAAGAAGTTCTTCCTAACATCCAACCTAAAACTCCCCTGGCACTACTTTAGCCCATTCCCCCTCGTCCTGTCACAAGGCACATGGGAGAACAGACCAACCCCCACCTCGCTACAGCCTCCTTTAAGGTACCTGTAGAGAGCAATAAGGTCACTCCTGAGCCTCCTCTTCTCCAGGCTGAACAAGCCCAGCTCCCTCAGCTGCTCCTCATACGACTTGTTCTTCAGGCCCCTCACCAGCTTCGTCGCCCTTCTCTGGACTCGCTCAAGCACCTCAATGTCCTTCTTGTAGCGAGGTGCCCAAAACTGAACACAGTACTCGAGGTGCGGCCTCACCAGAGCCAAGTACAGGGGGACAATCACTTCCCTAGCCCTGCTGGCCACACTGCTTCTTATACAAGCCAGGATGCTGTTGGCCTTCTTGGCCACCTGAGCACACTGCTGGCTCATATTCAGCCAACTATCAACCAATACTCCCAGGTCCTTCTCCACCAGGCAGCTTTCCAACCATTCCTCTCCTAGTCTGTAGCTCTGCTTGGGGTTGTTGCGCCCCAGGTGCAGGACCCGGCACTTGGCCTTGTTGAACTTCATACAGTTAAAATTGCCATCTGAGTTATCAGTGCAAAGTTGTGACAGGAGTATCTACACACGGAGTTTTCCATGTTTATTCTCTCCAGAAACACCAGTATAGAAGATAATTGCAGATAATAAACTAACCCCCTTTTTGAATACTTTAAGAATGTGCAGCATGGTTTAATTTTCATATTATAGTAGAAATGCTTTGAACCTCAGATTGTAACTTTCCTGACAAAGTCTTAAAGGCCCTGACCATGCAGTTTGACCCACATTGGTGCAACTCTGACAAATCTCCAAGCCACATAATGCTTACAGAAAAAAGGATCCCATCCATTCAAGACTGGGGACTGAAATTTTATTCCAACATATCAGTATGTTCCAGATTCTGGAGATTTTGCATATGCATCCCTGACATCGAGGTATTCAGCTGCTGAACTGTACTGATCTCTAGGAGGAAAAGGCTTTGTGGTTGAACAAGAAATTCTGGATGTGGTAGCTTAATTTTTTTTTTTAAAAAAGAAATCTTTCAAAAGTAAATGATACCATTTTAGTGTTGGGAACTCAAATGGAAAATAGTGTCTTCCATGTTTTAGCTGAGCTCTTTTTGATAGCTGACCAACACTGGCACATGCATAATGACCCATGATCATGGACAATGAATGGACTGAAAGGACAACTGCTGGAGCAGAGAGATGTTGAGCTGGATGAAGGCTGTAACATCTGTTTCTAAAAATACAGTCTGAGTTCAGAGAGATGGATGGATAGATAAACACATCCACTTTTTTCTCAATTTACAATACACAAGTGTTTTACATTCACCTGAAATGCTCTCTCACTGCACATAATATAGCTACAGAATCAGGCATTTCCATGACAATAGTCTTCCATATTTTAACTGCATATTATCTCAGACTTGAACATTTAGAAGTAAAATAAAAAAAAAAAAATAAAACCATGCACTAAAATGAAACACTTTGGTAAGTGGCAGTTCTTTCTACTGCATGGTTAGAAAGACATCTGAAGTCTCTCTTTCCCCAATATGTAGAATAATGTCCATTATTAAGTTAAGAGTTAAAGAATATGACTGGCCTGAGAAAGGTCCTAGACACCAGCTAGAGGTTATACTACTTTAAGAGCAAGAAAATGCAAGTTAGTCATACGACAGCTGTGGCTTTCCTCTGGCTTTGTGACCTTTCTGTGAGGCTGCAGAGCAGATGCAGTTGTGTTTATATGGTCACAAAGTTGATAGAGGGAAAGGCCAAGGCACTGGGTGCTCCCCTCCCTGTCCTCCAAGTGCACTTGCACTAGGATGGGAAGCTGGCAAGAGGTATCCTAAGTCCTTCTTCCCTTGAACAGTCACAGCAAAAACAGGTGTTGAGAGTGCCCAGACTTGCTGAAAATGAAGCCATGGTTGTCTTGACTTAGACAACCAGACTTAGAAACAATTTTTGAAAATGAGAGCTTGCAGGGAAACGAGGGTTAAAGTGAAGCTGTCCTAGCTCTCAGGCCTCACACAGAGGCAGCTCTTTTGACTGTAGGACTCCTTTTTCCTCTCACTTCCCCTACCCCTTTGCAGTGAGGTGGGGCAAGAGGGAGGCATTTTCAGCCTTCAGAAGACCTTTATACTTTATTAAAAATATGGTTTCTTTAATGTTTCCTTTTTCAAAAGTAGTAATATAAACTAACTGAGTATGCTCTTAGGAGAGCTTTTGGCAAGGGTATAGGACAATCCTCTGCCAAACCTCATCTTTGGCATGAAGAAATAAACAGACTGTGGTTCTGCATAAAGACAAAACTTTTGGAAAGCCTTTAGAATATTTCTCATAATGAAACAGTGGGGGGGCAGTTTTCTTGAAATTCAGAATACTCTCCAGAAGACAAATCCAACCTTTAAATGTTTTGGTGTCTTCAATTATGAACTGAGTTCCTTCACTAAAATAAATAAAAATAAAAATAAAAATAAAAATAAAAATAAAAATAAAAATAAAAATAAAAATAAAAATAAAAATAAAAATAAAAATAAAAATAAAAATAAATAAAATAAAATAAAATAAAATAAAATAAAATATAAAATAAAATAAAATAAAATAAAATAAAATAAAATAAAATAAAATAAAATAAAAAACTAACAGTAAAAGTAAAAATAAAGATAAAGACAAAAATAAATAAATAAGTTAATAAATAAGTAAATAATGAATGATGGATACGTTCTGATTTTGAACAGTCCTTAGTAAGGCTATTTCCATAACATTTCATCTGCCTGTAGAAAATACACATATTGTGTCAAATAGGAATGAAATTATTCTCATCTCCCTATGTTACAGAAAGGGAGACTGAGATCATGTGCTATGCCTAACACCACAAAGGATCCACTGCCCCGAACAGCAGTGCCAGATTAGCTTGCTCTAGACTCTGGCAGTTGAGCTCTGTGCTTCTTGATCATGTTCCCCATTCAAGATATCTGAACAAGAACATTGTCAAATATGGGCAAGAAAGGCCTAACCTTGGATTTTATTTCTGTGTGCTCTCACTAGTGTCCCATAGTAAACTGAACGGTAATGCGGATTATATAGAGGATTTTAAAGGAAAAGCAATTACAGTGTTTTAGAAATATTTCAGTAAAAGGGTCCTGATACCAGAATTTCTCATTAACATCACACTTTAGAGAAAAATGGAGCAAGTCAACTAAGAGACAGGAAACCTGCTACTGTTACGTTATTTGGGTTAATTATGTGAAACACAACTGTCATGTTATAGAGTAGATCAATCTCCCATATTTAACAAATGAGGTTTATCACACATAGTTCTGAAATACACTTAGATGAAGATTAAGTATCCAAAAGGCTACTATGCTTTGCCAATACACACAGAATCATGTTGGACTGCCCAATGTATCATGAGTGTTATTAAAAGAAACCAAATACTTTAAGAACATTTTAATAGTGTTCTTTTTTGATTTTGGGTGGAAGGGGAGATTGTTCTTTTCCTTTTCAGGATTATTTTTCCTAAATACATTTCTAAATCCTACTTCATTTTAACTACAGCTTTGTAAACCTTTTGTGTGTTTCTGTCTCTCTCAAGTCTATGTAAGCACTTTTATCTCTCTCCTTCCAACAAGGATTTTGCTGTATTGCTCCTTTTTGTTCTTTCAGAAATCAAGCCTCTTTGCCCACAATTTGGTGAACTTCTCCTGTCCACACCCAAGTCCACTGCTGCAGGCAGCACAAAGACTTCAGAATTAATAACCTATGAAAAAAAATGAATGAGGCAATTTCCAACTCACTAAGCTTTAAAGTTCTTTGCTTATTCCAGCAGATATATCTGTACTAGATTCATTCATGCCAAATATTCAGCTTTTCTCTGTAATAATGATAATAACAAAAATATTTAAATATAAATTCCAAAATTCTGACATCACTGAGACTGTTCAAGCTGGAGCCAGGACCTTGACTTGGTCTGGACCTTGACACCCGTCGGTCACTTTGAGAAAAAGGACATACCTCATCTGCACAGCCCTCCAGTACAGCTACATAGTTGACATGTTTTCAAGCACCTCGGTGTAAGAAGTAGTGGTTAAGCCCAAAGTTTCAAGAATTTCACTAAAGAATGTACCAGTATCTGGTTATGCAAAGGCCTTTGGTTAAAGAATACATAAACTCCAAATACCACTGGGGCTTGTGGGTTGAATTTTTGGGGGTTTTGAGTTTAGGAATTTAAGTTGCATCTTACTGTGAGAAAAGAGAAAGCAAAAACAACTGAGAAATGGTATTAGTCCACTAAAAACTCAGAGCCATATGCTGTTATGCCACAATAATAAATAAGAGGCTTGCGTAGGACAGAAAGACACACTGTGACCTCCTTTCCACTAATTATCACATAGCAATTTTGCTGAATTTTTACACTTTCCTATCTTCACACTTCGTACACTGCACCCATATAGTTCCCCTCATTATCTAGGCTCAAGGTTGATAACTAATCAGTACAAGTTCTGATCTGTCTAGGTGTTTCCCATCAAAGTTAGTAGTCACGTGCCAGAAGATGAAAGGATTTTCTTTTAAAAAATCCTTTTTAATTTTGTCGCAAGTCAATGCATGGTCTACATATCCTGTGATGTTACTACACAGAATAGGGCAAGACAGGATCCTTTAAGCCTGAGATGCATATAGCAACATTTTAGGCTGTAAATGATTCAGAGGTGTTACAGGAAAGGCATTTCCTGTAAGTAACACTATAAAAAAGTTGTTCTATAAAAGGCTTTAACAAAACAGAGTGGAAGCGGTTGACCTACTGGGCGGTGTAACATGAAGATGGCATGAAGCCAAGAGCACGAGACAGCTGTGTAGCACATTAGAAAGCAGGACATTGAGCACCAAGATGTGTTTATAAAAACCCAGGCAGAGGTTTGGTTGTGAACAGGTTTGGTTGTGAAGAACTTCAGCTGCATAGGTGAGAAAGCTAAATGTAGTTTGGTCGACTGAGTAAGCACTAGCTGATGGAGAGGAATTCCAAGGCCTGATCTAACACCCTGTAAAGTTAAGGGAGTGCCTATACTGACCAGGCTCCACATTTAGAGGATGAATAGTGAGCCCTGCAGTGAAATCTGACACCAAGAGAGTCAAGTAAACTCTATCCCTATCAATAGAAGTGGTGTTGTTCAATGAAAATTAAAACATGCTGGGGATGTTTCTTACACAAATGCTTGTTACAAAAAGTTTCATGGTCTATCGTGTACATGCACTGAAATATGCAGGCAAACACAGACATTCCTTACATAAACATCTTTAAGGTAATGTGCATGCATGTCTAGCTCTGAAGGGTACAGTCTGTGTTTTCTCCACTGACCTAATTCTGATCCATCTATGTTTAATGTAGCCCACCGCAGCAATTCATTTCTTTAGTTGCTAAGTACATGGATAAATGTTGGCTTTTCCTAAATTGCTGCAGAAGGTAAAATCATGATTTTTCAGGAGGAAAAGAGGTTTCTCTTATGTAAACTTATTTTCTTAGCAGGCAATTGAAAAGATGTTTTAAATATCTTTGTCTTCTTTTTTTTTTTAAAAAAAAAAAAAAAAAAAACAGCAGCAGCTGTTTTTTGGATGAGCTGCACTGTTAATTATTTTCTTAAAATGCCCAAGCCATGAAACTCATTTAACCCCTTGAGGAGTGACACAGAAATGACATGATGTGCATCATACATCAAATAAATGGTCACTCCTGCTGCTCTTTAGACATCTGGGGCTTAATTTGCAGTTATTTGCATTCATAAAGCAAAGCTATACAATAGAAATGGGAACACATCTCTTATGTTGATTCAGAATTAATTTTCAAAGGGTGACATGCACCATAAATCCTATTGCGTGATTACTATAAACATGCAAACAAAAGAATGAGGAACAGCGTTGTCTGCTAATGGATGTTCGGTTATGAATTTCAATTGTTACAACATGTGATTAATTTACATGTTCAAATTAAGTCTCCATTTATGCATGTTTAATTATGAGGTATTTAAAAGCAAGGATGGGTGTGTTTGATCATAAGCAGCATTTAGGAAAAGCTTGGCACTTGTAATTTGTTTGTCCTGGCTTAAAATGTTCTCATTACATCATGGAATGAAAAAGTTAGAGAAAGGAATGTCTCTGTTCCCAGCTAACAATGCACACAAGTCAAGAACTCTTCTCTTTCTAATATTTCCCATAAAGATGTTCATCAGAGATATCTTTTAGTCAAGCAAGTGACAGATGGAATCTATGAAAACAATAGTGTCTTTGGAAAGTCCAGTAGTATACATACTGTGGATACCATCTTTTAATCCCACTTTAGAGCTCCTGCATTTCCGAAAGCTTCAGACACTCCTAACTTTTAGTGGGACTTCCATTTCATGACTCTGTGCCATAGATGAACAGCTCCAGGGACTATGCTACAATTTTCCTAGTAAAACGCAGGGGTCCAACTGCAAAGGAGGGCTTAGGGCTGTGCAAATAACTAGTTTTTCAGTTCGGCTGCCAAGGCAAACAGTTGAAAAAGAATGTTGGTTCAAACTGAACCGAATTCACAATTTTTCCAGGTTTCCACACCAAAACCACTACCATCCCCACCCAGCCCACTGTACTTCCTTTAACATGAAATGTTCCATATGTCTCAAGAGGAAACATTTTTGGCAAATGTAAATATTTGGCAAATGCAAGCATAAAAGGCAAGCAAATATAGGGCAACATTTACGAAGTTGTTGCAAAAGGGTTTTTCTCTGTGACTTAATATACATTTCACTCCTTTTTTATACCGAAGAAGTTTATTCCACACGATGTTTACTATAACAGGGTTTGTCCCAGCTTCCCAAGTGAGTGCCATTAACATCAGGTTGGAGAGTCATTCTTCCTCTACTGTTCATTGACTCTCAACTATTATTGAAGTAGTTTGCATAAAGTGGCTTAATGGACTTGGTTGCATTTTGGAGTGATCTGAAGAATAATTGCTTGTACATTCATATGTGGAGTTAAGGACTCAAACTCCTGCCTTGATCAGACAGAGCATTGACTCGAACTCTGATTCAACTTTGTTTAGGTACTGGAGGATTTGAGGTAGGTTTCCACCTCTTGCATTGGAACCAGTTCCCTTCAAATGCACTGCTTAAGGGTTCAGCACCAAGACTAAGATATCTTGGATATTAGGAAGATAATAGGTTGGATATTAGGAAGAACTTCTTTACCGAGAGGGTTGTTAGGCATTGGAATGGGCTATCCAGGGAAGTGGTGAAGTCACCATCCCTGGAGGTCTTTGAAAGACATTTAGATGTAAAGCTTAGTGATATGATTTAGTGGAGGACTTGTTAGTGTTAGGTCAGAGGTTGGACTCAGTGATCTTGAGGTCTCTTCCAACCTAGACAATTCTGTGATTCTGTGATCTTTAAAGCCTAGAAATTATCACACTGAGCTAGCAGAGAGGGTACGAGTCCCACAGACAGTTCCTTGGAGGTGAAAAGTGTGAAGAGGAACAACTGAAATCACATTGTGGTAGACCTCACTGCTGCTAATTGTTCATGTACTGTTCTGAGAGATCTAAATCTCTGGAGCAGAGAAATTTTCTATTATATAAGGATCAAGTTGTGCCAAATGAATTTCATAATGCCAGAAATGACTTTTTTTTTTCTTTTTGGACACTACAGATTTTTCTCTCATTGTCTAGGCACTACAAGATTTGCACTCACCTATAAGACAGAAAACCATCAATATCCTGACATCAAGCAATGCAAAATAAATAAATAAATAAGTCTGGTAAATGTAATGCCACACTTTTCTAAATAAAAATTCTTAGATGCTATCATATATATACTCATGTAGATATACAAATTATTGGATACTATCATATATATACCCATGGTAATGTACACACTTGAAAATGCTTATATATGTGAAGCTTCAAGGCATCTCAGCTTGGGAGACCAGCTGTCTGATTAACAAAAAAGCCCTGGAGAAAATCTTAGTATACAGCAGACTTCAGGCCATTCCTCTTCATTTCCACAATATATGCCTTTTTCTGAGTGTTGCTGCTAGTAGCACAAGGTTGTTGCAAGACAAACCAAAATGTGATTTCTAGTGTCTGAATTCACAATGGTTTGTGAAGGAATGGCCCTTTTGTTTAGCAACCATTATACATCTACCGAGGTGTCATAATGACAGTGAGAGCAGTAGGGAAATATATTGTTAATATATTTAGCAGAAGCAATGATTTCTAATGTGACATAAAAGCATTGCCTAATGTTGCCAGGTAATAGTAATCACTCATACTTGCTAAGTAACTGGATGAATCAGAGCAGTCCCTGCCCCAAAAGACATACATTCTAATTTAATAAATATAGGTATATACCTGAGTTGGTTGAAGTTTTAATTCCAAATCATGCTTTACATATTGTGAGTGTCAGAAGAGAATAAGGGCAAGCCTGGAGAAGAGAAGGCTGCAAGAAGACCTTACAGCAGTCTTCGTTACACAAAGTATGCCTACAGGAAAGCTGGGGAGAAACTCTTTGTCAGGGACCACAGTGATAGGACAAGGGGTAAGGGTTTTAAATTAAAAGCAGATAGATTTAGATTAGATGTTAGGAGGAAATATATCGCTCAAAGGGTGGTGAGGCATTGGAACAGGTTGCCCAGAGAAGTCATGGATGCCGCATCCCTGAAAGTGCTTAAGGCCAGGCTGGATGGGGCTTTGAGCTACCTGATCTAGTGGGTGGTATCCCTGCCTATGGCAGAGGTGTTGGAATTAGATGATCTTTAAAGTACCTTCCAATCTAAGCCATTCTGTGATTCTATGAAAACTGATCATATGCAAAATACTTGCCCAATTTTTCCTATTTTTCTTCTTCCTGAATGAGGAACACAAAATTCAAAAATATTTGGTAAATTGGGATTAGGGTCATGATTCCAAAATATCTGCAAGTTTTAGGAAAAGAGGAACCAGCCTAAAGCCAGCACAAACAGCCCAAACGTATTCTGACAACATCATCTTTGAATGTAACAAATAACAAGGAGGTAACAGCCTACTTTCAACATCACAGGTTGGAAGTACAACTGCTAGGAATTTTATGAATTAAAAAAGTTTTCTTCACAAAATACCTTTTAAAAAATGGGGAACTGGATTAACTAAGAAATAACCTTTCTACTTACTTTCTTTTTGGTTTGGCTTGAAGCATGCTTTCCTTCCCCTTGTTGCTTTTTTAAGCAATGCTATCAAGCAGTAGAAAATAAAGAAAAAATGAAAATAGTGTTATTTTTTAAAATACTGAAGAAATTTTAATTTCTCTTATACTTTTTTTTTTTTCCCCTTTCGTCTGGGAGTCTTGGATTGACTGATAATGTCCTGCAGTTATCATTGTAGTGTTGAAGCCTTTATAATATCTATTGCTGTAGGTCAAGTAGATATTTGCAGAAGCTTGTTAGGTTTATTATTAAACAGCAACTAAATGAAAAAAAAAAAAAAAAAAAAAAAAAAAAAAAAAAAAAGCTATGGCTTTGAAAGAAGACCTGGCATACAGATAACATTTATGACTGAGTAAATTCCACTAATATTTCTCATATTTCTCTAAGTCATTGTTTTTCTTTTCTTTTTCCATGTTTTTGTGACTTTCAACATACCTTCCACTTCACTTTAAGTATTCAAGACTTATTAGTTAGCTTCTTGACTGATGATGAATTTCAATTTCCAAATTGCTTATGTGCAACTGGTATTCTCACCACTGCTTTGCCTACCACAGAAACTCAGCTATGGCTAGGGTCATAGTTTACAGTAGGCAATATAAGAACAGGAATGCACAGAATTTCAGCCATTGGCCTTGTGTCACAAACAGCTTCATTCATTGAGCTACACCAAATAAAGATAAACAAGCTCTTGTAATCAGCAACAGCAATTAGGCTAGTTACAATACCATGCAATAATATTTCTTGATCAGGGCTACCTTGTTCAGCACCATCTGAAGACACTGTGCTTCTCACTGAACTATGGCACACCAACCTCCTAAAAAAAAAAAAAGTACATTAAAATGTCTTAAAAGGCAGCTGGATCACTCAGAGCCAGAGTAATACATTCAGTGAGCATTACAAGAGCTCTAGCTTGCACTGTGGGAGGGTATTGGTAGGAGCTTTTAAATATTATCTAAGGAAAAGGATAGTTTATATAATTTGAGCACAACTCTTCATTCATTCTGTTTGGATTTTTAACAGTTGTATTGCTCTTGTTCAATTAGGAGATCGTCAGAAAATTGCAATATTATGGACATTTTCAAACATTTCACATATTTTTGTGTCAGAACTGTGGTGGGTCACATGACATGCAGCTGTGTTAACATATTTAGGGTTTGGATACTTACAAGCTCTTGCTTTCTGGAGTATTATTTTTCTACTTGTTTACATTTGAGAATTACTGGATTTTTTATTTTTTTTTTAACCACAAGGTTAGAATTTATGGGAAAAAATTAAGCAATAAATAGGTACAGTGTCTTAACTTCATTTTTCATGTCCTGCCTGCCAGCAGAAGGATTAGGGAGACAAAGCTGGTTTTCTTCTGTGAAACTGCAAGTAGTCCAGTCACAAGCTCACAAACACTCCCCTCCATGTCAGCTATATTTTGACCACACAAGTGTGATTTAGAGATTATGGAAGTTACAGAAACACATCGCAAAAAGCTCTCAGCAGTCTCACTTATGTATCAGCAGGAAGAGCTTCCAAGGGACCTCTCCATCCCTGCAGTGCTGAAAAACTTCCAGGGAAATCTTCCTGGATACTGATGATCTTGTTTAATGCTGGGAAAACTGTATTATTCTCAGCCAGTTATTTCAATATGAGAAAGTACCTGTTCCCAGAAAAATCAGTCATAAACACGAAGCTTTACCTTCAAAACACAAAACTTTATCTGCATAAATCCTGGTAACAAATACAAGTCTGTACAAGCAGATCACAGACACACTTCATCGCTTAATCACAGAGACAGATGAATAGACCTCACAATTCTTTCTAAAGGTGCATGACAGCAATCATAAATAACGTAAAAGTTGTGGTATGTCATTCGAGCCTCCTTCATCCCTTTTTAAGTCTCCAGCTTTTTAAAAATGCCAGCAGTCTCAGTAGTGGAATATCAAACATGATTGATACTGTATGGAAGCTGGTAACATGACTTTTAATGATAAATTTGCAATTAGATATATAAAGACAATGGTTATACTGTCTGAGGAAATTATAACACCTCTTAATGGGGAAATTTTCAATGGAATTTTTTCATAAAGATTATTGAAAGTGATCTAATAAAAACAAAATGAGTCATTCAGCTGGCTGCAGGTAGGTCAATTGACAGTTCCTCAAAATCAGTGCTGCAAAGTTTGTAGAACTCAAAGTACTAGCTCCTTACGTTCAAAACAGTGACAGAAAATTCTATGGTTAGAGGACTAAGATGGGTAAGTAGGTCACTTCCAGTCTCATAGCAAAGTCTTCAGCACAGACTCAAGGAATATAGTCTGCCAGTCCTGTTGCTACAGATTTACAGGTATAGCTTATACCTTCCCATCCAGACTTAAGACACACTTCAGCATACAAAAATCACAGTCAAATGCCATCCTCAATCCAATTGCAGAGAATAATAATAAAAAAAAAAATATTGCTGAAAATATTCAGGTCACTACCTAAAGCCTTATCTGAGCTTAAGGAGAGGTACACATAATTGTTCTTAAAACCACTTTCACTGACAATAAGAAGCATATTTCTATTATAGAATAAACTACTTGCATCAGTTAATCTATTCCTGAACACTTAGAAGCACATAGAGGAGGTCAACTCAATACTAGAGCATAATTCTGACCACCTATTTACTTGCATATATTTCAGCTACCTCATTTCTGCTTAAATACCATAACAAGGTAACTATTGTATACTCACTAACTTGCTTTAGGAAAGGAAAAAAAAATTACAAATAGTACAAAAATTTCACAAATTGTCAAAGAATACCAAGCGTACAGGAGAGGCTCTGAGTAACTTTGTGATGTGTTTCTCTTGTCTTTGATGTATTGATCTGGCATAAAGTTTCCATTGTCAGAGAGTGCCACAGTTCTCCAAAGGCTGATAAAAACTCAAACATTCTGTTCTGTATGGAGGAAATTCCTACGGTTCCAAGTTAGTCTTCATTCTAAACAAGACATCTCAAATTTTCCTGGAAGAAGGAAATTTCAACACACTCAAATAAAAAAAATAAAAATAATAATAATTAAAAAAAAAAAAAAAAATCATTGTTTAGTTGGTGTTTAGTTGGTTGTATTTTTTCCCAAAATGAAATTGGGTAACAAGATGCTCCAGTGGAATCCTGAGATTGCCCCAAGACCTAGAAGTGCTTGAGGAGTACCCCTTGGGACTTTGCCATATCCAGTGAAAGCAGATTTTCAACATCCTCTGAAGTAGAACTCTTTCTGCTACAAACCCATCTGGTTTCACACACAGGAAGTTTTATGCACTACAGAATCTCAATATTGGTTGGGTTTTGCTCATACATATAAAGTAGAACATGCATTTGGGCTCTACTTTTTGCCATATACCATCTTGTTTATAATTTTGTTTCTCATCTCCGATACAGTACTCTCTGCCTGCACAAAACCTTGTAAAGAACTGGTTGTTAACCAGATATAACCAACAGAAAAGTTTGTGGTTTTTTATTTGTTTGTTTGTTCGTGGTTTTTTTTTTTTTTTTTTCTCAGTCAATGTAAAGATCAGTCTAGTCTTCCCTTCAGCTTCAGTAATAACTAATAACTTGGTTAAAAATTAAATAAATAAATAAATAAATAAATAACCACATAATCGTAATTTCACATGAATGTAGGCTGAACTAGTTCACTGAAAAATACAAAATCTCCATCAGGTTCAAAATTTTGCCATCAGATATCATCTTGGCACAGAGATGTGTGCATAAGCTCCTGTACTTTTTTCCTATGTAGTCTGTCTCCTCCTACTCCTGGTGAAACTTCTATTTATATTTAAATGTGTTGTGGTGTTCTTTTTGTTTATGTTGTTTTTGAAGAGAAGCCTATAAAATCAGAGCTATAATACCTGAAGACCATATAATAGTGGCTTGTAGCTGCACCTCTCATCCCAATCCAAGGGGATGACCAACAAGACATAAGGGATAAACCCCTTCAACACATATTTTCTGATTGTGTATCCTAAAAGGGTAGTCTTCATTACTACTACAACAACCATGCATCACTGATCAGGTTCTGATGGTCCTGTACTGGCAGAATTCCTATTACACACCCACCTGTGTGGTTACAATGAATCTGTTTCTGCTTTGCACTTCTGCTTCTGCTTATTGCCTGATAAAGGTCCAGATGCCTGTTCTGAATCTGGCCAGACAGGAAAACAACACCTTCCCCTAATACCAGGGGGGAATAACTGTAATGACAGTGAAAGAGCCAGGAGCTGCCACAGGAACTGGAGTCATAAGTAGGAGCAAGGAACCCAGACAAACACAGAGGAAACAAGGCACAGAGAAGCATGAACAGGAAGAGCATGATGAAATTAGAGGAAGGCCAAATGAATTGTAGCATTATCCAGAATGACTAGTTTCTTTTCAGAAAGAATAAATAAATACTTGTCACAGTAAAGATTGATGGAAGATGCCTGAAATATTTGCTTTCCTGATAGTCCTACCTAGCATTCACCATAGAATAGGAAGAGTGAAAAAACATGACTTCAAACAGACAACATGACCACAGATGGGAAGCAAAGAAGGAAGCAGCTGTAAACAGAAGGGATGTGTCCAAAAGGAAGCTTTTTTATCCAGAAATGGGTCTTTCTCAGAAAGTGTTTGAAAACCTTGCAGCACACAAATGATTTAACCCATCCCAGGAATGTCTAATGGTCTACACAAACCAGTGGACTTCCTGGGGCTATGGCAGGTCATACAATCTCAGTCCTATTCACTTTGAATGAGGCAAATTACAGAAAGCAGCCTGTCTGATGCAGGTGCCAGAAATATACCCTCTGAATGCCAAGTGCCAAAACAAATGTCTGGGTGAGTGTCCAAACTCATTCTTTTCTGTCCTATATTAAATCAATATGCAACATTCTTTTCTATACTACCCACTAGCCAACTTGAAGTCAACTCAGTGTCAATATAGGTGAAAAGCTTTGGAAAAACCACCTATCTACAGATTGCAAGATGAGCCATGGCTTACAAAGTCTGTGTACATTTTGGTTTGCTTTCAGGAATACAGCCTATTGGAGTCAGTCACCAGAAACAAATTAGTCTGGGTTTTGCAAGCCATTATCTTTACTGAAGATTAAAGTGTTTACAATGTATTCAAGTCTGCCAGTCAATATTCTCTGTGATATACCTTCAGGGAATTGCATAATTATCACCTAGATTCACCATCTCCTGGAAAGCAAGGATTCCTGTTTCACCTGCAAGGCCTACACCTATTAATGTATCATCTACAATGGGAGAATAAAGTCAAGCCAGAAACAATAAAGCACTATCTTATATCAACAGACAGTCTACACTGGTTCGGAGACCAAGTACTGAGCATTTCCATTGCATTAAATGAATCAAACACTCACAAGTCACAACATATGCACAGGAAATCAGCCAACACACTAGTAAACACACAATTGGCAATGCATACTGCCTCAACCTATCAGCTATACTACAGCTTCCTGCATTCGTACCTATAGTCTATTCCTCTAGGAGGCACTATCGAACTACAGTCTAGGGCACCTAAGGCATTTGGAAAAGCAGCCACAGCCATAAATCCTCTTTTCACATGTTGTTGTTCGTCTGCTCTCTATGAGGAGATGATTTATTTCTGTGGTAGAGAGCTAACTCAAAGGAAAGCCTCAAAACATCCGAACAAGGATAAGTGTGACATATGTGTTATGTCAGCCACTACCCATTAGAAGGCCTATTTCCTAGAACTGACATAGATGCAAGTATTTTCTGTAAAACAGTCAAAGTGCTGAAACCTTCTCTGATATTATGAAGGTCATTGTGAACTAGGAAATGCAACTTCCACAGATCTTTTTGTTTAGTCTAATTTTTCAGAACATTCTTCCTGAAACATGTCAAGTCATGTCAGGACACATCACGTCATATACACAATACACATCTCATGTCATATACATCCTCTATCTCACTACACTGGGCCAAGATTTTCTGTACTGTCTTGATTCTTCGTGACATCCAGCCAATATAGCCATTAAAAAAGGATTCCCACGGACAATAATTCTCTTTCCACAATGAATCAGCAGTGCTTATTCTCTGCAAACCAGAATCCTCTGGTATAATTGGAAGGATTCTGCAGAAGAGCAGTATGAGACCTCTTCTCTTCAAATAGTATGGGTAGCAAAGCTCCATCTTTGTTCAGTTGAACTGATTTGGTGCAGAACTGGAGCAATATAGTGGTGAGTCAAGCTCACTATGCTTGCCCATGGAGCATTTCATTGTGTTCTTTTTGTTTGTGGTTCATGCACATAATCTAAAAGGTCATTCTACACAGAAAGCAGTTGTTTTGCTTTTTCTAGTGGAAAAACAATTCCCCATCTCTCAGTCCATAATAATAAAAAAAAAGAACAACAAAACCCCACCCACATGTAAGAACCGGAAGAACATCCCATTGCACAACATCTCCCCATCTCATGGAGGCCAACACTTCCCAACTTTCCCTCATTATCTGTTCAAGAAGCTGGGCTGTAAAACATACCCTGAAGGTGAATAACTCCAAGAGTTCTTGGTCGTCTGCTTGATCCAAGCAATTACTGTGACTCATTGTTCTTATCTTATTTCTTGAATAACTTTAGTTTAAGGTCAATATGACAAGGAGGTTGTCATGCTTGGACATTAAATGATACACAGAAAACAGATGTTAACAGGTGCCCGCATACTACTCCTAATTGCCACTGGACTTACTGCACGTTATGGTGCAGATAAAGTTGTACTCTGGCCAGATTAATTTGCCTTTAACAATTCCTTTTCAAAGTTGTTCTGTTGGATTTTTATTTTTTATTGAAACTGGAGATAGTCAATATTACATTGAGGCTTTTTTTGTAAAAAGGTCAAATATGCATAAAACATCTACTTCAATTGAAAAATTAAAATCACTTAATTGAGACCAAAAAAAAAAAATCTCAATACCTTTAAAAATATATATATTTGACAGTTTTATTGTGTGGTTTTTCTTCTGTTCTGCTTATGTTTTTAACACAAAGTTAGTCCAAGGTCTTTCAAAAGAGAAAGAACGGTATTCTTTGTTCGGTGCTGGGGCCGGTCCTCTTTAATATCTTCATTGATGATCTGGACGAGGGCATCGAGTGCACCCTCAGTAAGTTCGCAGATGACACCAAGTTAGGTGTGTGTGTCGATCTGCTTGAGGGTAGGAAAGCTCTGCAGGAGGATCTGGATAGGCTGCACCGATGGGCTGAGGTCAACTGCATGAAGTTCAACAAGGCCAAGTGCCGGGTCCTGCACCTGGGGTGCAATAACCCCAAGCAGAGCTACAGGCTGGGAGAGGAATGGTTGGAGAGCTGCCAGGCAGAGAAGGACCTGGGAGCGATGGTGGATAGTCAGCTGAATATGAGCCAGCAGTGTGCTCAGGTGGCCAAGAAGGCCAGCGGCATCCTGGCTTGTATCAGGAACAGTGTGGCCAGCAGGGCTAGGGAGGTGATCGTCCCCCTGTACTCAGCTCTGGTGAGGCCGCACCTCAAGTACTGTGTTCAGTTTTGGGCCTCTCGCTACAAGAAGGACATTGAGGTGCTTGAGCGGGTGCAGAGAAGGGCGACGAAGCTGGTGAGGGGCCTGGAGAACAAGTCCTATGAGGAGCAGCTGAGGGAGCTGGGCTTGTTCAGCCTGGAGAAGAGGAGGCTCAGGGGCGACCTTATTGCTCTTTACAGATACCTGAAAGGAGGCTGTAGTGAGGTGGGGGTTGGCCTGTTCTCCCACGTGCCTGGTGACAGGACGAGGGGGAATGGGCTAAAGTTGTGCCAGGGGAGTTTTAGGTTGGATGTTAGGGAGAACTTCTTTACTGAAAGGGTTGTTAGACATTGGAATGGGCTGCCCAAGGAAGTGGTGGAATCACCGTCCCTGGAGGTCTTCAAAAGATGTTTAGATGTAGAGCTTAGTGATATGGTTTAGTGGGGACTGTTAGCGTTAGGTCAGAGGTTGGACTCGATGATCTTGAGGTCTCTTCCAACCTAGAAATTCTGTGATTCTGTGATTATCTGAAGATGAGAAGATGAAAAAAAAAAGAAAAAAAAAAAAAAAAGTCTAATTTTTTATCAGCTCAGGAGTAAAATTTGTATGTTTTCACTTCTTCCCCCCAGGCCTCATTTTTGACACTAATAGAGCTGACATACAGCACTAGCAGTCAAGCTTTAATCTCTTTGGTATGACAACTTGAGTCTTCATCAAAACACTGTCAAAGCCAGCACTATGCCTCCTGTGAGGGAGCTCACAGGAGACAGAGTCCAAGGCGAAGCCCAAACTCAGCATGGAGATGGCTCTGTACTAGAGGGTTGAATTGCTGCTTGTTCACACAGAATTCTGCAGTCCATTCATTGCATGTCTGTCTCACTTTCCTCCATCAGACGATTGCTTTGCAGTGACACAAATAAAGCTCCTGAACTCTTCACTGCAAATCAAAAATGGAGACAGCTTAAGGCATATAATTTGGGTTATGATTTGCAATATTCATGAAGAGATCAGCCAATTTTGGCAAAGAAAAAAATGCCCTGAGCTACGATAATGAATACATGGTTTGTTAAGGCAACAAGACTGATGGTCTCATCCATAATGGTCTGACAGTGGCTGCCTTTATATGGTACCTTGTTTTGATTTTCATATCAATAATTACATTATGCACCTCAAAACATCTGGCTGGCTGGCCGACTTGATGTATGTTAAAACGATCCAGTCTGTGGATATGCATTGGAATAGGAGCTATTACAGGATCACATAACAGATGTGGGAAGCAGTAATGATTCTTCAAAATTCTGTGCTACACTAGGGCCAGAGAGCATTCGCTGTGGTCCCTTCTGCCCTTAGAAGATATGACTTGAATATGTGAACTGTCTTCCAACTCCTCTGCAAAAACTCCTCTTTATGTTTGTTTTTTTTTTTTCCAAAAGCTTTCCCAAAGCAGAGAGTCAACACTTGAGTAGCACTCAGATCACTCTCTTGCAGAACATGACAGGACGCTGCCACCTTGTCACCCAGTGCAAACTAGAGAAAGAATTTCTGCTGAAAATTATCCTGCTAATTCCTGGCTAGTATGGCCATGCTGTGTTTTAACTTTCAGATAAATTGCTCGTCTGTTGGCCCTAAAGTTGTGTATCACTGCCCATTCACAGGAATGTTGTGCTTACTGCTTCATGTGGGGCCTCAAACACGTCAAACAGTCCTTATCTAAGCCAGACTAAAAACACTACAATTGATTTGGGTGTGTTTTTTTCACCTATTTGTGTTAATTCAAACAGGTTGGGTGACTAATGGATATTTTTCCATCTCAATCTAAAATTATGATAAAACTTTTCTTCATACTCAGAGCCCATTTGGCTGGCATGTATCTCACTCTCTTCTAGAGCAAGAACAGAAGACAGGGAAGAAAGTACAAATCTCAGGATCACAAATGAATGCATACTCTGGCACCAGAGTAACCAAGTACTTGGGTCACAATGAAAAGTAACACGAGTTCTAAAGGGAAGCATTGTATTTTCTGTAGAGCCTTCTGTGGTGTAAATGCCTGAAGTAACTAGGAAAATAAAACTAACATTCACATTTTTAAGGAAAAGGTACAGCATTGAAGAGGCTTTCAGGGTAGGGCATAACTGCTTTATCAGAGCGTTCCCTAGGCTCCCAGCCTTAGATGCTATCGCGCTGGGGAAACTTGGTGTGCTAGCTCTAAGGAACAGCACGGAGCATAGAGTGGAGTGGAGACACCACGGCTAGGCTCTGTAATCAGATGGGACCTCGATTGTTCTTGTGCACAAAGCTGCACTTTTTGCCACCCTAAGCCAAAGACCTGTCATGTTTTGACAAATGCTGTACCCTAGTGTACTTTTTGCTCATTATAATATCATTATAATACCAAAACACACCTCCATCCCAAAAGCTACCCGCCTCCAAGGTGCGACCACCCCTCACTGAGCATGCGCTCTGAATTCCTCGGAGCCTATTACTTTAAACGGAGACGGGAAAACTTTACACCAATCATAACTAAGATATGCTTGACTAGAGCCACTCAAGCTCCACCTAAAAGATAGAAAATAATATAAATTGGCCCAAGAGAAAGGGGATGTTAGGGAAGATACCACCGTCAGGGGAGATACCATCCCGAGGACAACATCCTTAGGACCTCCTGACTCTTGGGATCAGTCGACGGGCTGAGCCTCTCTTCCCCCCCCATTGGGACGCCTTTGGGTGAGATCTGAATACTTGCTTATAAACCTCTATAGAGTCTTTGATCCTTTTAACGCGTTTATTTCTAGGCTGCGCACCTGTAACATCTGTAAACACCTGTAACACCTGTAACATCTATAACATCTGTAACACCTGTAACATCTATAACATCTATAACATCTGTAACATCTATAACATCTATAACATCTATAACACCTGTAACATCTATAACACCTATAACACCTGTGTATTTTATGCATACTAACTTGCTTTTGCAGACAGTCACTATCGCCGGCAATCCAAAAGAACCTGATTATCTGTTGCTGTAATAAACCATACTTGATTGCATTGTGATAACTCTCATTGAGTGCAACGAGGGTGAGGGTGGTTATCCGTGATAGTTCAGTGTTCTGAATCTAACCAGACCCCCAGGCGGTTAATGCATTTTTGGTGAATGTCCGAACGGACCCCCAGACGGTTAATGTGTTTTTGGTGAATGTCCGACTGGTTCAGTAACCTGAATCTGACCGGGCCCGTAACGGTTAATCAGCTACACCCCTTAACGCGACACCTTCTCTAGATAATTCATTCAGTTGTAGGGCCAACACTCAGGTATCTTAATACAAACTCATACTCATTGCAAGTTCCAAAGTTAACTCTTTGTCTGAGGTCTGATTTCTTGTTATTTCCCTAAAGGACAGAATAGAATAGAATAGAATAGAATAGAATAGAATAGAATAGAATAGAATAGAATAGAATAGAATAGAATAGAATAGAATAGAATAGAATAGAACAGAACAGAACAGGAATTGTTCAGTTGGAAATGATTTTCAAAGATCATATAGTCCTACCACATGACCATTTGAGGGCTAACCAAAAGTCAAAGCATATTAATGAGGGCATTATCCAGATGCCTCTTGAACACTGACAGCTATGGGGCATTAACCACCTCTCTAGAAAGCCTGTTCCAGTGTTTGACCATCCTCACAGTAAATGCATTTTTCCTGATGTCCAGTCTGAATCTCCATGGTGCACCTTTGTGCCATTCCCATGTGTCCTGTCTTTGGTTACCAGGGAAAAAAGATCAGCATATCTCTCTCCACTTCCCCTCCTCAGGAAGTTGTAGAGAGAAGTTTATAGCTCATGGATTTAAAAAATGGTTTATAGCCATCTCAGTCAAGATTCTTTCCACAATTTTTTTTTTTAAACAGACACGTGGCTTTTTCCAAATTCACAAGCTTCTGCAACAGTCTCTCTGATCCAACGCTCTACTACTCTTGCAGTGCATTCTCCACTGTCCATCCCCCACCTCTCCCTATTCCCTAGGGCCAAATTGTACAAATGAATGTGTTGGGTTTTACAACATGGACAGTGTTGAGAAATGTTAACAATAAAACCCAAAATCACATTGTTTGTCTTGCTTCAAATTCCCTTACAAACTTAAAACAGACTATTTTTTTCAAAACCTTCATTAAGATACAAATATCTCCCAAATAAATTCTAATTAATTAAGCAAAAATCTAATTAAGCAAAACCAAAGCAGCATATGATTTTGCATATAGAACTATGGATGTCATGACTTTACAGTGATAATTTCACTTTTTGTTTTATCTTTAATCCTGGAAGGATCTGGTTGAGCAGGTAAAACAATAAAAGTTGTAATTTCAGCTAAATATACAGAAATAGTTGTCACAGATGAAGTCCTGGGACCCTGATCCACTTGGTCTTAATGTTCAAAGGAAAAGGAAGGTCCTGAACTCAGAAAGATTAAAAGCAAAGAAAATCCTAATCCAGCACCCTCCTGTGAAACCACAGGAGACCAAAGGACATATCATCTTGTCAATATTTACAGGGCTATGTGTGCCCACCTGACTTTGTTGTGCAAATCACTGATATAAATTCACAACCCCTACCAGACAACTACATGATAAGAAGTGTTTGCACACGTACCTATACATATATATATATATATATATATATATATATATGCTCAATACATAAATAAATAAATAATCAGGCTAGCAGATCTACCAGGGATTTGGGTATACAGTTCGACAGAAAACAAGTGGCATACACAAGTTATAACTGAACCTTGGCTTCTTCAGAGGCACAATGCTGCTGAATCGAGCATTTGTGCTGCCTACTGTAGCTCACTTATTACTATGTTTTTAAATGTGGTTTTCTTTAAAAGGTTATTTAACTTCCTGGAAGGCCTTTCCATTCCAGCCCTTCAGTGAGGAGCTCCACTGAAATCCGCTTGACCTATACTTGCAAAATGTAGAGCAAAACCATACTTCAGTATTTAAATTAACAGGCACCTGCAAAGAGAACCTGATCCTGCTTGCCTCTTGTATGCAAACAGTTTACTTAGCAACAAAGAAACCACTAATACAGCAGAGGCAAGAAGTTCTCACCTGTGAGTGATTAATAGGAAATCACAGAGAGGGAAAAATAAATAAATAAATAAATAAATAAGATTAAAAAATCCATTCCTAGTGCCCAAGATATGGTAATATTGTATGAAAATGTCATTGGGACCATTAAAAGTAGCACTGAAAGACGCTTGATATGATCTAATTCAAATTCTGATTACCAGATTCCGTTGGCAGTCTGCTATACAAATTAGGAAAGAAGGCCATAGAAATTCTCTCTGATATTAAATATAACCGAAATTCATTAAGTGTTGTGCCCAGTTTCCTTTCATACAGTCCATATTAGCAGTGGAAAATACACTTCATGTTACCTCTATTACTCAACAATTAGTGTCAATTCCTACCTGTCTGCTTCATAGAAGCTGCCTCCTCCCTCCATTTCTCAGACTACACAAGTAAATAGGGTAAACAGTAGCTGGCTACAGGCAAGGTATCTTCCAGGTTGCAGAAGAACTGCCACAGGACTGTAGTGATGGACTTAATACTGAAGGAAATTTTAACAGCTAAGTTGCCCATATCTTTCTGTGATGATCAGTATTACTTGAATATTGCGTTCTGGAGTGACTGGTCACTGTTAGTTAGGGTAGCTCAACTAACAGCACTGCTGTTATGGTGAAAAGATGTATCATTCTTTTAGGACAAAGGTCATGACAGTTTGGTTTTTGTTGTTGTTGTTTTCTGGCATTTTCCACATAAACAAATTTGACCCATGATATAAACACAATAAGTCAATAATAAGTAATAACAATTCTTTATTAGTTCTTCACTGTGATGTTTTCTGGGATACTCCACTTAGCTACATTAGGGTAATTTCGTTGTTTTTCCAGTCCCAAAGCAGAACAATAATGACAGTAGCATCCAAAGAAGTTTCTTGTAATTGCCTAAATTGTATAACACCTTACCAGGATGACAGAAAAATGGCCAAAGAATTTCACATTATAAAACTGGGCATATCATCTGATATAGCAACTTTGAGCACATTTTCAGACTATGCAGAGTTTAAAAGCTTTCCCAATTCTAGTTTAGCCAAAAGTCTTTCATGGGCCATCTGGTTCTAATGATACAAAACTAGAATATTTGGTGTCCTTTTCACTATGCTACATTAAATTACAGCTTAAAACATCAGTAAAGCAAAATCCATTCTTTTTATATTATGTTTTTTAAATTAAACGTTAAGTATTTTGGCTTAGAAAATGTGTTTATTTTTGTAAAACTGTACAGCATATACTATATATTACAGTCAGCAGAATCCTTAGTTCAGTTACTCTTGCATGTTCCTTGGTCCACAGCCCACTGAGGCAAAGGGAAGTGTTTCCATTGACATCAATGGGCTCTAAATGAGGCTCCTACTGTGAGTAACACCAGATTCTTACTCATCCTAAAACATGTATGAGGTTTCAGTACTTCTCCCAAGAGAAGAGGTTCAAATTATGCTTACAGTAGCTCTTCCTAAATTAAGTATTCCGTGTACACTTGGTAACCCAACTGAAATTCAGTTTCAGTATTAAGGATGTGATATGAGGTTTTATACCTGGAAGACACTGTGAATTATATAGTCTATATCAGTATGCACTGTGGTTAACTATAAACAGACTTTCTGGGAGCAACTTTCACAAGTGCCTCTAAGACTTCAACTTCCGGCAGCTGCTGAAAAACAATGGAGTTTTGAAAATCCCACACCAAATGTAACTCATCACTTCTGTTACAACTCAGTCACAACAGGTTAAAGTTCTCTACATTTCACCACCATTCTTAGAAGCTTGTTCTGGAATTGGAAACACAGACCAGTATTTTGGAAGATGTGTAGAAAGAAAGTCCATTCATAATAATAGAAGTGCCAAGCATCTGTAGGTCAAAGAAGGTCAAACCAATCTGGAAATCAGAGTAACCAAGGTCAACAAATCAATGCCTCAGGAAGCTAACATCTGCCACACACCAGCTACAATCAACCAACACTAAAATTGATTTCTTACTTATGAAGCCAGTTTATAGTTTAGTGTAGCAAATGGCCATCATTTTTTTTCTGTACATTTTGTTTTTCTATGAATTTTCTATCACTATAATCCTCATTGTGAAGTTACATTGTGAAGTTGAGATGCAGGTAGTGTCCAAAGGGACATCATGTCCTGCTCTCTTCTATACTGTTCCTGAATCCAAATACACTAGTAGGATAGATTTCATTTAATTGCTTTCTCTCAGATTTTTCTTCTTACCCCATGGTAGTTTCCATGTTAACATTACAAAATAGTTAGAACATATAATTCCAACCCTGACTCCCTTACAAAGCACTCTAAACAGGAGTTCTGGAGTAAGAAAGGGCTAAGAGAGGACTGCATGAATTGGCCCATACAGAGTTACATGCTAACTGTTGTTATTGTTCTCAGAGAGTGCATTTAAGGTTTTGGGAACAAACAATAAAATGAACAGCTGAACAATTTTAATCATGGCCCAGTTCCTAGTTACAATTATTTTTAAGCTGTCTCACCATTAGAGTCTGATTTTTTCCCCAATGAATAAAATAAAAAAAAAAAAGAAAAAGAAACAAACAAACAAAAAGGATATATTATGTAAAACTTAAAGAAATACTGTTATAAAATGACAGCAAAACTAAAACAGAAAAAAAAAAAAAAAAAAAAGGTTCTCACATATGACATTCTATGCTCCTAGCCCAGTATTTGTGTATGAGTTACACATAATTTTTAAAATGTTCCATTCTCTATATACTTCATGTACAAGCCAATTCTCTAGGAAAATATGCTTTACTAGATAAGTTAAAAGTGTGGCCTCTGAACTCTGTGACTAGACAGAGAATATCAGTTTTTGACCACAGACATGTCTGAGCAAAATTACAATGCACACTCATATGAAAGACATATTTCATGCATTCCTTGTTTCAGAATGTTACAGCAGGGACACATCAAATCAGAGTAAGATGACAGCTTACACAAGCAAATAAGAATGGCAGAATAAGATGGCAGAAAGATGCCAAGACATTTGGAGAGACTACTGACCAAGAATATCCTTTTAAGATCCCTTCTTCATTCATTCGGGGCCTGATTCAATTACTTCCACTGGAGTCAACAGAAAGACTTGTGGTCTTCAGTGTCTGTTATTGTGGCTTGTTACTTGTGTTACAGTAGCACACTGAAGACTCAATTAAGTTCAAGCACCATAATGCCAGGTGCCACAAAAACACCCAGGGTTTAATAATCCCTTCTTACCAAAGCTTGCATGAAGCAGGACCTTGAAGCATGCAGGGCAAAAAGATATTGCAAACAAAACACAGAAAAGAATCCAAAGGGAGCCCAAGGGGTTTAAGCTGGGTTACAAAACAGCCAGTGGTAGAGCAAGTAAGACTTTGGCTGTTTGACTGTACCCAGTGACCCACCGATTAAACCAAGCTGCCTAATGATGGACTTTGGGCCAAACCTGCACTGCACTACATGAATTGAGCGAATTAAGTAAAAAACCTACCTGCTAAATACAATGAACAACTGTTGCACTGTTTCTACCTCATGCAGACTACATGCACTGCAGTAATATTAATGTGTGTGCAGAAGGCTGGAATCACTAGTGCTCTTCTTGTAACTCTTGTTTTTAATAACAGTTCTGCAGGAAAACGTCATAAACAAAAACACAGAATCACTCCAGAGGTTACCCATTTCCATTCCTCCCACACCATGGCAGGCTCAGTTGTAACCATGTCATTCCTAACAGATGTTTGTCTAATCTGTTGATGGATGCTACCAGCTATCATTAGGCAATCTCTTCCAGCACTTCAACCCCCCCCCCCCCCCCCCCTTGCCTATTAGAACTGTTTTCCTTCCTTCTAATCAGAACCTTTCTTCCAGCAGCTTATACTATTATTTATTCTCCTAAGTTGTTCTCTCTTCAGACTTTTCTTTAGACTCTCCCACACATTCAAATATCTCCTTTTAAATCACCTTGTTGGCTAGCATTCATTTTGCGATCCACTGTAACCTTAATACTTTTTCTGCAGTATTGGGTTCTCCATCCCTCATCTACACAGCTTATTATTCTTGTCTAAATGCAACAACTTGCACTTGCCTGTCAAAAAGCCCTTGAACTTTATGGGTAAATATAATTTTGAATTATATTGATTTTCTTCTATGTATATTGAATTTGGTGTCAACTGCAAATTTTAAAAGCCTGTTCTATACCACCATAAAAGGACACTACTGAAAATCTTGAATACTAGATTCTCAACAGATACTTTTTCAATATATCAAAGAACAACTGAAAAGTACCACTTAGATACAATCAGTAAACCATTTTGCACCCACTCTGGTAGTTTCATTGAGAACATTTGCTTTGATTTCTTATTAGAATGTCATATAAAACAATATCAAAGATCTAAAATCAGGATAGACTTACTAATTCTTCTGTAACCAGAGTCTGCTGTTCTGTTATATGTTGGCTTGACACAACTTGACCATTAATATATTTTTCCTGACTGTTATTCATAAGTTGGGGGTTATTCAACTCATTATTTTCTACGTGTTCAAAATGAGATTGTTTATCATTTGTTCCAGAATTGTTGGGAGGAGGGGAATGTATTTAAATTGATCAGTCTCTTCTTTCTAGCTACTCTTTTCCTCATTTCCAATAGTAGACACTACCTTTTCCCCATAACCTACCTGAGTTCTCAATTACTAATTATTCTGAGACTGTTTCTCTTTTAAAAATCTCTAAATATGGTACATAAGTTCCAGACAGTCTGAAACAATTACATTAAATACCACACAGTCAAAATCTGTACCTTAATGAAACTGCATAGGAAAGTACAGAAGTTTATTTTGCAACTTCCCAGGCTCTTGCAGTGTTTTATTTTGCAATGTTAATTTTCCTTTCAATAAAAGTTCTTCCTTTCTTTTTAATGACTGGGGGACTGAATGGTTGGTTTTGGCAATAACGTGTTTTTACCTAGGATCATGAGTCTCTTCACATGCATATTTGGTCATAGGGCTACAAGGAATAAATTTCCCATTTGGATTCTCTGATGACTAAAAAGGGATGAGTTCACATCATCTCTTTCCAAATACTATAGCACTGTGCATAAATAGCTGCTGAGTTCTAGAAACAGTGTAGTGGTATCATGAAACTGCACCAAAACTAATTAAATCTATTGTTCTTCAGAGCTAGTTTTCCCAGGCACAAAACGATGTTATAAGCATCATTGCTTTCAAATAGGGAATAAGTTCTTCAAAGATAGCTCTCTTCTCTTCTCTTCTCTTCTCTTCTCTTCTCTTCTCTTCTCTTCTCTTCTCTTCTCTTCTCTTCGCTTCGCTTCGCTTCGCTTCGCTTCGCTTCGCTTCGCTTCTCTTTCCAAGAAAAGTGATTTATCATTAATTTCAGCCAGAGCCAGATCAGATTCAAAAATGGCAATTCCTTCAATCTACTGCCCTTCCCCATAAAGATAAGATAATGTAAAGCCTAAGTTCATCTAGGTACATTCTTGAAGACATAAAAATGTTGTTTACATACTTTTTACACTGCCTTATCAGATTAATACTAAATTCCATAACTGTGCAATTGTAAGGGTCGAAGATTCCTATCTACCTTGTTAACAAAACACATAAACTTGAGAAAGGAATGGTAGAAATGAACTCAGTTAGTTCCTTTATTACACTAAGTTCAATGTGAGGAGAATAAACAAAACACATAAACTTGAGAAAGGAATGGTAGAAATGAACTCAGTTAGTTCCTTTATTACACTAAGTTCAATGTGAGGAGAATAATTTCCCATATCACTTCTTAATTTTTTGTGGCTTTACAATTCCAAGAATTTTAAGAAACAAAAATAAATTTTGTTGGGAAAACATAAATTACTGTCATAGTCACAGAAAAAATACTGAACAGGAATATTTAGATGGAACTGCCTCATTTGCTTTATTCTTTTTTGACTGTTGATAAACACATGTCTAATGATTCTAAATTCTATGAATCTTCAGCCCACTAACCATAGCCTTTCAATGCAAGGCCCAAACTACCTAATAACATCCCCTTACTGCAGTTGTTTTCAAAATAAGGGATGGTGGACTAAACTCTGGGCAGGACGACAAACCTATAAACAATTCAGACAGTTCTTTATACAAAGATTGGTTGGAATATCAAATAAGCTGCCAAAAGTTATGCAGCCAGCAGTTAAAGTGACTTGCGTACATTAATTCAAGAAAAAGTTGGATTACACTTTGGAAAAGAATGAAATAACTATGGTACAGCAGCCACTAACTTTTTACTTTTTTTTCTTCTTTCCTTTTCTTTTTTCTTTCTTTTTTGGAGTTTAGGATTATGGTTAAACTGTTTCACATAGCTAACAAATATACTAAAATTAGCAAACTTTCTCCTTTCACTTGCTGTATTCTGTAAGAAAGTTTCCCATGGTTATATGAGACTGACCACTGGGCTGTCTTTGCAAGGCTGCATTTATATCTTTAGTTGCTGAAGTAAACACATCTTTTTTTGGCATAAGGATGCCTAGCAGCACTTTAAAAAGAAATTAAAGCCTCAAAAAGCAGATGAGGAAGATGAGATAAAATAAGACAACTTAAAAAGTACATAGATGACTAGATAATTCAATAGATATCTGGAGAACAAAAAAAAAATAATAATAATGAAATTCTGTCATGACCCTTTTGTGGTCATCAAGACTTATTACACAGCAGGAAAAACAGATACAGGAGAGAAAGTTCAGGGAAAAGGAAAACATAAAAAGTCAAATGCAAATCCATTCTTCTTTTCTGTCTTGAGAAAGCCAATATAAAATTGTTTTTATTGGGGGAAAAGTAACTGTTAGACTTGCCAGAAAATTAAAACACCAAGATAATCACCAAGACAGAACACAGGAAGGAGTAAAAGGGAAAAAAATAATAATAATAAATGAAGCAAATAAAGTTTCAAACATTTCATTGTAAAAGCAAAAGATAAGAAAGTTTAGAGATTGTTGGTATTAGTTAAGTCCCCTTGTTCACCTAAGCTGTCATCCTGGCATCTGGTGCCACAAGCAGAAGCAGTAACAATGATGAACATTGCTGTTGCAACAGAAAAGACAAAAGAAAGTGGGAAGAAGAAGAAAAAAAAGTTTAATCCGGTCCTTTCACTTTCCAGTGTATTCTTGTTTCCTGTGGCACATGATCTAATCATCTTTCCAGTAAATTTTTAAATTTCTCAGATGATTAAGTTTTTACTGCTTCCTTTCAGAGATGCTTGTGAGCAACTAGAAATGATACAGTTATGAGCTAACAAGTAATGTAACTGGAACAACCAACATGGGCAATATCACTAACTGCTGATGATCACCTCATCACAAAGAAGTAAATAATGTCTTCTTCAGAGGACTTGGTCTTTCTCATCTTTGGAAATTATCCTTACCCAATACAGTATTTGTGGAGGGAAAATACAGCAGGGCACAAGCAATTTTCAAATTTCACCTCAAGAACAGTTCATCTCCATGTGCAGGAACTCAAGCAAAGGTAGCAGGATGTCTGAATGGATCAAGATGCTCCTGACAAAGTCCAAACACAAAAAAATGTATACAAGATGTGAAAGGTGCAACCAGGAAGAATACAAGCACACAGTCTGAGATGGGTTTAGGAAAGATAAAGCCCACCTGCAGTTGAATTGGGCAAGGGATGTGAACGACAAAAAGAATGGCTTCTATAAGTATATCAGCAACAAAAGGAGGACAGGAAAATTTGGACCAGTTGCTGAACAGGACAGGGGAAAAAGTACAAACAAAAGGCCAATGTATTCAGTGCCTTCTTCACCTCAGTCTTTACTATGAAAGACTTTTGGACTCAATGATCCTTATGGGTCCCTTCCAACTTGGGATATTCTATGATTCTATGATTCTGTGATTTTTGCCTTCAGGAATCCCAGGCTCCAGACACGAGTGGGGAAGTCTGGAGCAAGTAAGGAGGACTTTCCTTGGTGGAAGAGAATCAGGTCAGGGAATATTTAAACAAACTGAATACCCACAAATCCACAAGACTAAATAGGATGCACCCATGAGTGCTGGCCAATGTTATTGTGAGAGTATTCTCAATTATCTTTTCAAGGTTATGGCGGTCAGAGGAGGTTCCTGAGTATGAGAAAGCAAATGCTACAACTGTCTTCAAGAAGGGCAGAAAAGAGGATTTGGAGAACTAGCACCTCCTAGGCTCTTTTCAGTGATGCCCAGGGACAGGACAAGAGGCAATAGGCACAAACTGAAACACAAAAGAATCCCTCTGAACACCAGAAAACGCTTCTTTGTTGTGTGGGTGGTCCTCCTGGGAGATATTCAAAACCAAACTGCTCTAGGCGGCCTTGCTTGACAAGGTAGGTGGACCAAATGACCTCCAAAGGTCCCTTGCAACCTAAACCAACCTGTGATTCTGTGATTGGTTCAGTGAACCAACAAAGAATATTATTTATCTTGACTTCAAAGGGGTTTTTGACACTGTCTCCCAAAGAGTTCTTATGGGAAAAAATATATGAATTATTAGGCACAAATTGAAATACATAACAATACAATTAAATACAAGAAAAAACCCTCTCACAGTGACGGTGGTCAAACACTGGAAGAGGTTGTCTAGAGAGTTAGGAGTCTTCACTTTTGGAGATATTCAAAACCCAGCTGGATATAGCCCTAAACAACCTGCTATAGTTGAGTGTGCTGTGAGCAGGAGATTGACTTCCATAGGTTCTCTTTAACCTCAACCATTCCATGACACTGTGCACCAGGTAAAGCTGTCATGAAATGTAAAATATCTTATATCTTTCAAAGATACTTAGCTTTCCCTACAAATCCAGAAAATCTGAACCCTTGTTACTAGACCCAAACCAGTTAGTAAATAACCCAGAATCAGAACATGACAAAACCTGTAATGTGGCTGTAGTGTTATATCATCAGATGAGGTTCTGCATACTGGAGGTAAAATCCATGAGGGTTAAATTAAGACACAGAACAGATTTACTAGAAAGCTTCTGTTTTCTTGATCCAAGCATTTATCATCATTTTAGACTAACAGCTGAAATTCATCTTTTGTAATGATAAATTATAGCTGGATGAAACTTGTCTGGGCCTGCCCTTTATTTCATTCTTAGTTGCATTCCCTTGGTCTTTGAGGAACAAGTAGTCAGATTAGGAAGTCCTCTAACAAAATGGTTTGCAAGAAAGCAAGGCTATTTCTGTAAACAATGGAAAAGTCCTATTGCTGAATCTCTATTTGTGAGAGAGGAAAAGAAAATGTGGCTATTTGACAAAAAAAAAAAAAAAAAAAAAAAAAGGTCATACTGAACAGTCATGAGATGCCACAGGTAACAGTTAAATCTACCTTGGCATGAAAAAATCATACATTGAAGTGCCAGGAAGTAAAAGATTCACAGTTATTCAGAAAGCTACTAGACACAAAATGCTGGGAAAAAAAAAAAAAAAAAAAAAAAAAGTAAAAATCAAATACTCAAGGACAGGCTAAGGTCATAAAGAGAAACAATGTTTCTATAAGAGAAAGACTGAGATAGTATGTGTAAGCAGTGCTCGTAACAAGGACAAGGGAGAAAGGGAGGAGGACTGTGCCGGTACATATATTTTATTGCCAAATGGGCTGAAAAAAAATTCAACATCACTGCTATGGTATTTACTTCACTATATCTGAAGGACAGCAGCAGTGGAATCTGCTGTTTGTGTTAAAGTGTCAAGAGGGGAAAGAACAAAGACATGGAAACATCTGCTTTTAGAAGCCACTTGAAAAATAATTATGCAATACCCTGTCAAAAACATCTGTTAAAAATGCTGCTGTCCACCCATCACATAGAAAGAAGACATTTAAGGAAAATATAAGCAAGACCAGACCAGGAGAAGACCATGGCACATTTTTCTCTTGCAACCCCCATTACCAAAAACTGAAACCCAAGCATAAGTTCAGTAAGAGAAGTATATGATAGAAGAAAGCAGGATGATATACCACTGCTGAACAGATGGTACAACCTGCTGTTACATAATCAATACAAATTGAACCAGAAACCATGCTTAGAATGTGCACTCTTTCTGAATACAAACAAATTGCTTCCTGAGAAGTTGCAGCCCTCCCATTCACAGAATCCAATGCCTTGCAAGCAGTCATGGAGCTCATTCCACCAGAGCAAAACTATTCCAGTACAGAGTCTTCCTGCCCATCACATAGAGGAACTCAAGTTTTCTGTAAATCAAGTTTTCAGTAAATTCTGTAAAAACAACAGGATCCAAAGCTTTCCAACATGGATAAACCAGGTGTCAAATGCTAGTCCGTTGAAATCAATGGCAAAATAGATACCTAGGGGATAGGATATCAAGATAAGATTTTACTCAGTGCTAGAGAGTCAGCTAAGAAAACTGCTGAACTTTATCTGCCAGAGAGTCCAAATCAAAGTGGCTCCACTTCTTAAATCCTCTTAGAACTAGGTATCCTCTAACAGTAGGAAAAAGCTCACTACACTGTTTATGCACATTGCCATAAAGGGCAGTGGGCATATAATAGCATCTCCACACTTGAAGTGCTGTGCAAAGGTTAAACATGAAACAACAGGATTAACATCCAAACATTTCAGGTGGGCTTATAAGCCTAGTGCAGTATTGTGTTGGCATGATGTTACCTGAATCCTAAAGACCACCCTCTCTTCTTGACATTTTGATTTGCTGTACACACTTAACAGCTCATTCACATTTTAAAGCCTACACCTTCAGCCAAAGTAAAGAGTACATGTATGAGTTTTTAAGAGAGCTTATGTGAGCAAAAGCACAATACCCAATTTTTTCAAGTTTCTGCATTAACTACTTAGCATAGCTAACTTCACCCACAGTTCAGAAGACATATTATTGATGAGATTCTATATGGCATCTGACAGAAAGAGGCTGGATATGAGCCCCTGCCTCTCCTGTACGCTCAAGTTCAATGTCAAATTCAGTTACATAAGAAATTCTTTCTGCCAAAAGATCGGTCTCCTTAAGTTAACAGGAAATTCACCTTGGGCCTCAGAACAGACCCCTAAAATTCACCACCATAAGTGGCTGCATTAGCCTCAGAAGTGGGTATTTGTAGGAAGCAAAGAAATTTTTATAATCACAATATGGTTTATAAAATGCTTTGAGATCCTTTGTGGTGAGGGACAAGTTGGTGTCATGTAAGAAGATATTATTGTTGTATCAATAAAACAATGACTCCAAAATATAGACACCTTGTTGCTTAAGTTGTCAAAAGAATACATAATAGAGGGGGGGATTTAAACAGAGGGGAGATTTAAATGTGCCCAAAATAACTGTAAACCAGATTTTAGCCTCACTAAAATTTTCAGAAATTTTCTTCTCAAAACAATAGCTTGTTATAAGTGTCATCTCAATGTCTCCTCTGCTTATTTTTATATATTTTTATAATTTTTTTAGACTGTTAGTTTCTTTTCTTTCCTGAACAGTGATTAATTCCAATGATTAAATGACTGTGTTTTTTTTTTCTTTGTATTTTTTTAAGGAGCATCAAATGAGCTCAGAAACTCAGCCCCAATATTCAGGGTTTGGTAAAAGCCACCCATGATTTACTGCCCACAAAGATTTGCAGATGAGGAGTAAAACTTACTGTGTGTGACAGATTTAGGTATTTGTTAAAGAGTGGGAGGGCAGGTGGGAGAAATCTATGAGTATGTTCTGCTGTCCTCAAGTGTTTCTTTGAAATATTGTTCCATAACAAGATCAATGAGACAAATCTTAAACCTTCTCTTGCATATGGAGGATCTGTCACCTAATTCCCATGGAAAAATACACACTTTGGATATCTGGGAAGGGAATTTATGAAAATGAAGAAACACAGTGAGAGCTTTACAATATTCCCCAGATTAAAATGACACAAAGGAAGACCTCTGCCTATCACTGCACTTCAATTTCACTGGCAAGAACAGAAGATAGTGAACTATATTGCTCTCTGAATATTTTGCTCAATTAAAGACTGCAAAATTTGGCTTAAGTAATCCATGTTCAAATTCCTGTCTCCTGCAGCTGGAATGCAGTGAAGCCACCAGAATGAAGACCAAGCTAAATATTTTAACTGAGCAAGATACATTCTCATTTTGTGCTCCAAACTACATGGAAGTCTATATTATGAAATGGGATTATAGGATTAGAGCAGGTTTGCCTTTGGCATCTGGAAAGCGTGGCAATTGGCTTCTGTATAGAATTTCTCCAGCTAACATAGGTCACGTGGGTCAGAGCAATTTCCATGTCAGTGCAGGACCAGCATACGCATGTAAATGCCATATGCTTGCTGCCTGACTGTACATGATCTGCTGCCACTAACTCCTATTGCCAGCTAGTTTAACATTAACATTCAATGTAATATAATCAAAACTGTGGGCACCATACAATGTGCATTAAAAACATAAATTGCCCTCTCTAGTGACTATTTTCAATTGCCTTGGATGAGGGCAAGAGAAGAAAGACAGACTTCAGCTACTTACAACTGTTTACTAAAGCCTTTGTTTTTCTTTTTCTTTTTTTTTTTTCTTTTTTTTTTTCCTTTTTTGTCAAAGGGAACACAAACTAGAAAAAGAAATTCAAGAGACTTGGAAGGCATGAAAGCTCACCTATACAAGTGAAACGAATTTGGGTTAATATAGGGTTAATTTAAATATTAATCTTCCCAATTAACCCCTGATGAGACAGCAGCTTCTGGTATCATTTGTCTTGCAGAGTTTTATCTGAGAATCTGAGCAGGAAATTAATCAGGGACAATCTCTCAGGAGGAGCCACTCTGAAATAATTTCCTATTAAACAATCCCTGAGACTGATTGCTCAAATACTGTCAGGATGTACGCTGAAGTCCTCTTTTACATCTGACCAGGCTGCCACCTACAACAGTTGCTCAGCTCCACTGGACTCAGCTCTACTGGACTGTAGTCCAGTAGATAGTCGGTTACCTGATAGTCGGTTAAGTGTACATAGGAGAAATGAAATCAGAAATATCTGATTTGGGTCAGCTTCTTTATAAATCACCTAGTCCTATCACCTTCCAATCTTATGAGTGTCAAAAAAGGATTTTGAAGGTAACCACCTTCAATTACTATTAGGTCCATTTCCACTCAGAAATCTTTAATTTGATTTTATTTGTACGTCATTAACTGAGTCTTGCCAATGGGAAGGTAAAAACATTAAGGCAATAAACAGAAGTCAGTGGTATTGTTCCTCAAAATTCTCTGTCTGTCCTTATTTCTTCTTCATTAATGCTGAAATAGAGCTTACAACAAAAGCACAAGCCTCTGCAATTTGATATAAAGCTGTAGCTGCATTCAGTTGCGTACATTCTCTAGCATCACAAGTCTCTGAGATCAAAATTATTGTGAGCTAGAGGTATCAGATCTTCTATACTTCAATAATACCAGTTCATTTTGTAATACCTGGACACTACTTGGACACTAATATCATCTGTGCTACAGACTTCTTTTAGGAAGAAACTCACTCTTGATTTAAAGGTAGAAAATGCACCACAAATCTAGGTAAATTGCTCCTGCATTATTAATCACTATTGACATTAGCACTCTAGGCTGAATTTCTCTAATGGACAGAGGAAATAACACCTTTAACAGCTGTTTATATGTTACCAAAAAAAAAAAAAATTCTGTCAGAGACCTATATTTTAGAAACTCCAAGAGCATTTTACGTATGCTAGTTCAACCTTTTCCAACTTTATTGTGAAAATAATGATTATAAGACTGGACACAGTACTCCAGTAATGGTCTTCCTGCTGCAACACCAAAGGTAACATAATCTTCTTATTCTATTTGATAAACATCTTTACATCTATCCAAGCATCATCATCAGCCCTTTCAGTAACACCTCTGTAGGGGATGCTCAAGTTCTATTAGTTTTATATTACTTATTATAAATGTTATTCAATGATATTTAATACAGAGTTCCACTTTCTAAGCATAGTTATACTTTTATGTTTAGACATATGACCCTTAATTTACCTATATTAATCTGTATTTTTCAGAGGGCTGCATTTATCAAGCCTTCAGGTTGTGCATATATGTAAACCATTTTCATCACCACATTTCTTCAGACAAATGGCAGCACGATGTGACCAGATCCACACTCCTCAGACATGCACAATGGATCAGCCAGCATTTTAAAATCAGAATCTGGAGGGAAATCTAAGACAACTGCAATTATAAATCATATTTCCTTCTCTGCCATTTTTATTTCATCTCCAGATTCTACCAGCTGTAACATATTTCATTCTAGAGCCTCGATTAAAATAAATAAATAAATAAATAAATTGAAAGCCAGACTGGACTAAAAACACTGTCCTCAGGGTAGAATTACACCTATGACTTATGAGCTAACCAGTTTTTAATTCATATAATATGTACTACACTGATTTTTCATGGTGATATTGTTTTTTAAATCATAATGTCATGTGGAACTTGGTCAAGAGCCTCACAGAGGCCTGAGTACATCATGGCAACCACCTGTTAAATACACTGTTACTCGTTGAATCTGTCAAAGGAAAACTAGTCTGTGTGACCGAAGACTATATAAATTCAAACTGTAGTGAAACTTTCTGTTTAAAGCAAGCACCAACACATAGTGTGAAGAACAGAAGACTTCTGAACATTCATTTCCACACCCTGCCCTCTGAGCTGAGGGACTAGCCACAACACACTTTTTTGCAGTACAGAAGCTCTTCTCACTTCTACATAGCTACAGACAGTTGTCATAACCAATCTGATTATCAAGGATGTGTCTGGGCTGCAATGGATTCTTTCAGGAGCTGCGATGGATTACATTCATGCTGTTTACTGTCACAGCCATTTTTAGATCTGGTAGATACAATATACTAGGAGCAGCAGCAGCACGCCTGATGACGTTATGCACTCATTGAAGAACAGTTCCATTATTTTACTACATGTAAGCACTGCTGTTACATTCCTAGTACTAGTGGTTAAATCTCAGTAGCATCCTGCCTCCTTCACAACTGCCTTTTTTGGTTTTGTAATAACTAATACCTCATTAAGTTCAGATTGCATAAATAATGCTTGCAAAAGAAAAAAAAAATTCTTATGTACATAAAAAATGCATATAGGGTTGAAACTCCAGCATGCTACCTTTTAAGCTTTGTGGTATCTGCCCACTTTTCTGCAAGTATATCTACTGTCAGTGAGAGAAAGTCAGGCACCAAAGCAGATATTTTTATGAAGGATTTATTTCCCAGATATACTCATGCCAGCTTCTCCCCTAAACCACTGAAAATAGGCTCAATTTCTATAAAATACCAGCATTCACAGCAGTGAAAATACAATAAGCTGAGGCTGCCCATAATACTGCAGAGCAGACTGAGCAGGCATCTTGTCACAAGACACATTTATAAAGTTCTGGTTCTAAAAATTAAAGTCTGACAGCAGCCTATATCTCCCAATTTATTCTAGCTCTATGATCTCCTACAGAACTACTTGAGCCGCCCCTGCAAAATTATGCATGCCAAGCACTATGTGTTCCATTGAGTCCCTCTCTTTTGAAAAGCAGAAGATGGGAACACAACATATTCAAGAATCTGGACACGGATATTATTGCACACAACTGCACCCTCAAGAATGGATCATTTCACCCCATTTTAAAAGACCAGAAAAGTGGCTGAAGAGAAGGAATTCACCATGTATCTTTTTTTAGTGGTTTGGTGTTTTGTTTTGTTTTTAGTTTTGTTCTTGTTTGTTTTGATTTTTGTTGTTGTTGTTTGTTTGTTTGTTTTAAAACCAATTGAACACTGCAAGGTAAATACAGTCCTTAATGTAAGAGCATTGATAGGAGATTTCCAAACCTTAATCAGGGAGTCTGTTCCTTCATCTGGCTGGTGGAGCAAAATATGTCATCAAATATTTGATCACGATGTGCACCAGGTTCTTCAACCATCTCATGTCTACAGCAGAAAGAAGACATAAAAAGAGACTTCTTTGCAGAGACTTGTAAATTAAATGAGAATAATGAAAGATGGAAATGGAAGAGGTGATGGATTTGTAATTTTTTACCAACTGCAAAATCGGTATATCTGGTGGGATCCAGTTCCAGTCTGACCCGATTTAGGTTAGAATTAAAGAAGAGTAATTCAACCACTTCCAATAAAAATACCTGAGTATAACCTGCAGGATCAAGACAAACTCAGGGAAAGTCAGCATGATAAAAAAAAAAATCTCTTACAACTGCTTTTAATTGGTTAAATTATTTCACTCCATATGGATAGAACATGTGGTGGTTATTCTTGTTACAGAGATACAATACATACCTCCAATCAATGAAGTTGGCAATCCTGTTACACTCATCATCATTTGAAGTTATGAGATGCATCAGCATCTCATTTGAAGTTATTTGGCAAGCTTGCTCTGCAGCAGGTAGAATTCCTGAACCAAGACTGGACCAGTTCAAATAGCAGAATTTAGAGCACCAAGTGAGAGACTTCCATTTTGAATGAAACTGAAGACCGTATTTTGTGAATTCCATACTAACAGCACATAGTTGACCTACTTGATGTGTAGCAACTAGATTTAAACTCCAAAAAGGTGTGTAGATAGCAGGACAATTAGTATATGTCTACCACATTTTCTTAGAAAGGGAAAAGGCAGTTCAGTGTTTAGCTCCAGAAAAGCAACAGCACTGCTGACCACATGCATTAACAGAATACTGGCTTCTCAGCAGCCTAAGAAGCCTCAACAGTGCAGTGTCTCTGTGTCTACACACAGGGGGATCAGATCACTTCCTTGGATTTAGGTACCTAAATTCTGCCTAAGTTTTTCTTTAGGCATCTAAGTGCTTTTTTGGATGTCACTCTAAATTCTTACTTACTTATCATAGAACCTTTTCCAAAAACTCCATTAATTTCTCTAGCAATTACCAGAAGACCGTGAGATGATTCCACTAATCTACAAAATAAAGTATTAGATTGCTTTTCTGTTTTTAAATGAACTACAAAAGAAAATACATCTGCAAAGTAAACCTAAAACATTGGATTGTATGACTAAACCACTTTATAATAAAATATGTGGTGACTTCCGAGACCCTACTGCTGCAGACCATGAAAACTATTGCATAATTATTATTAATAAATGTGTAAATACACATCATTAACCAGTTATTATGCACACACCTCTCTTGTCCACACGAAGAAACAGAACCACTTCACAAAACTCCACATCTTTGCAATGTCCCCCACACTACTGGGAAATCATTCAGCATCTGCATGAAAAATTTCTCTGCAAAAGAACACATTAAATAAAGATTTCATGTTCTAGAAACAACAGAACATCTAATCCAGGCAAGTCTAATGATTTTGTAGTATTTTCTTCGGGAAGACAAATATTCTCTTTCCTTCTTTCAGAATTTCAGGATGTTCAGAAAAGTATCATTGCACAGGACTGGTGTAATGGTCATAAAATGAACTAAAAATATTAAGATTTGTGTTAATTTTAAATAAATCTGCATATTAGAACAAGAAGGAATCCATATGATTTAATCAGGACATTCTCTCATTTTCTTTACTATGTAAAACAAAAGAAGTCAAAAAGAAATTGCAACTCATCACCCTTACAGGAGGTAAATTTTGTTCTTCTTGGCAGACTTTTAGTATTCAAGCTGAAAGATGTGGGCTCTACTTTCATCTTCTTTTAATTTATATAATGACCCTGTTTGTTCGTGTTGCAACCAGATTCTTTATGAGCTCAGTATATTGTCAACAACAATAGGACTCAGCTAGGTTTTGTGGATGTTGATGCTGAGTTGCAATTGAATTTATACGGATCTGAGGTTTGCCTAAACCACAACCTTCAGATTCATGACCAAATTTAGGATGGAATCAGGCCCATGTTCGGAACCAGAGCCATTCTTCTTCTACATGGTTGTTTAAGGCACTCTAAGGATAATGTTCCACAAGAGAGATGGAGGTTTCACTTCTCTCAACAAAGTAAAAAAATATAATACTGAGATATTCCCCTTGGAGTTCAAGAGGGGTAGCTATAAGAGCAGTAACAGCCTGTGTTTTTGGCCTTTTCAAGAAAGTAACAGAGATATCTGAGCATATCAAATCACTAACCACAAAAGTAAATTTCAGTGTTAGTATTTTGCATCAGTATTATAATTAAAAGTATGCATAGAAACATAAATGAAATGGGAAAAAATGAAGGTCACATACAGTGTCTTAAAATGTGTCTTGGAGACAAATATCCATTAACTCTTCATCTACCATGGTTCATGATCGCTTTTCAAGATAAAGTCCTGCAAATGCCATATGAAAAAATGCTATGAATTACGGAAGTGCATGAAGCAGCTCTTGAAAATATGAAACATTCAGACACAGACCTCAGGAACTATGGCCATAACAAAACTCCTTGGCTAACACAATTAAACTATTGCCTGTAGTAACTATGGCAGAAGACTTTTCAAAGAGCCCTTTAGTCTCAGAACACTTGCAGTCCCATTAAGAGACTCTACTAGCATTCTAAATGAAATTACCATTGTAATTTAACCTAGTGATAAAGTCATGGCAAATATCACTGTGATTATATTAGTGGCTGTAGCTCGATTTCTTAATGGAGGAATGCAAAATTTCTTTCAAGAGCAGGTGCAATATCAGCAAACGGAGTTCTGTGCTCTTATAGATTGTGGCACCTGAATACAAAATGTTGGTTTTTGTTTTGTTCTTTTTTTTTCTCTTTTGCTAAAGAATGTTACCACTATAAGTTCAACTTAAATATGCTTTTCTCTAACTTAGGGGCCACTTCCCACAGAATCCAGTATCATCAAGAGCTGGACTTCCAAAATCAAAAGCTTATTTTTTACGTTACAAATTTTTTCTATTACCATAAGAAGTTTGTGTCCATAGAAAATACGGATTGCAGTACCCCAAAGGTTTTATCTCCATTCCACATCCAGCTCTGGCATGTCTCCTATATCCTGTTTTATCTCAGCCTCTAAAATCTATTATTTTTTAAATTGTGGGGTATCAGGGAAGCAGATAAACAGGGCAGGCCAGGATAAATTAAGATCACAAAACCATACTGCATCTTCAGTAACTATCTGATCTCCCACAAAACAGGATTTCAAACTTTCTTTGGATTCATTAAGAAACAAATTCCCAGAAGCTTTCTGTGTATGACGATAGCCCACTTTCCCTTATATTTTTTTAATAATGATTCTTCAGAAAGGGCACAAACTGATTCCTTGGAGAGATAGTGCTTTTTATCTACAGGGATTTTGTAAACAAATTGATCCAGCTGTTTTGCTTTAGAACTCTCCAGACATAGTAAATTATTCCTTACGACATCAACACTTCATTTCCTCTATTTGCAGTTAACATCTCAAAACAGACTACTCTTCAAAAGACAAATAACTGAAATGTATTAGCATTAACAAGATCATTCAGACACTTTCTTAAAAAAAAAAAAAAATCTGTCTTCTATATATGGATACATTTGGTGCCATAGAATACTTTCCAGAAAGGATCAAGATCAAATGTGTTTGGTCCTTTTCCTAAGCCACTGAAAATTTATCAAAGAAATCTTAAGAATTTCATTTTTCCTTTCCTTTATTATGCTGTGATTAGCTGCGTTTCTGTTTAAAAAAAAAAAAAAGACATTCAGGATGGATTCCAAATGCTGTTAAAACTCAGACAAAAACTAGTTTATCTCCTTAGGATCAAAATAAAGTGGGAAAAAATAAGAAAGAGGAGGAACAGATCTATGGACTAGGCAAAATGAAATTTAACAATATTTGATAATATATGCACATATAGACTCAAAAATTAACAAAGAAGAATGAAAACTGCTCCCTGTGTTTCTTAGTGGCATGCCCAATAGGCCATTCTTCAGAAATGTGTATAGAGATTTTATTATTTTTTTAACTAACAGTAAAAAGTACTAATTGGCTTTAAAGATATAAGAGACTTTTAGAGATAAGAACAAGACAAATATATCATCTGTAAAATAAAAAACAGTTCCTGAGCTGTAAAATAAAAAACAGTTCCTGAGTCCCAGGTGAACACACTGTATCAAAACATTTTTTTTTTTTTCTGAGTTCACTAATCTTCTTTAGATATTTTTCTTCCATTTTACAATGATGTGACCAGTTTTTCCATAATCTTTCCTAATTACAGGCTTTCTGAAGGTCACATGCTGACAAATATAGCAACCAGCTTTCCATTCTATACTTCCTGAATTAGAATATTTGCTTTAAAATGAAATCATTGGTAGCTTTCCAGTTACTATAAGGACAGCAGGATCAACTGAGTGCACAGCAACAGATTACAAAGCAGGTGGCTTGAGGCTAAATCTAAACAGTTTCCTCACATAGCTTTGTAAAGTGTGGTCCTGATAACTCCTAATGAGTGTTAAGGGCTGTCTGGTCACAAGGTCTAGACAGGTCAAGGTCTAAGGATCGGAGCTTCTAATTGCATTCTATTAAATACTCGGTTGTAAAAGGTCACCAGAAGACCCACTAGAGGTATACTGACTATTAAACAGTAGTGCCCTTAAAAGACACTCAGGACTTAAAAAATTATAAGATACTGAAAGAGAAAAAGAGACAGACAAAAAAGAGGTGAATCTGAGGACACAGCAGAAAATTGAGGTCATTGTTCTATATCACATTCCCCATGTAAAAGAGGAATTTGAAACTCATAGTCTATTGAAGCAGTTGGTATTTGGCAGCATCAAGTCTAATGTTGAGTTAAACCATTTAGGAGGCAGATTTGGAGAGGCTTTCATTGCAAAATGAACAAATAATGAAATACACTTATTTCATAACCTGTATTTGTTACAAACACATCTCACTGAGCTGTTGTTCATTCCCTAAAAGCTAATAAAAAGGAGAAATTAATATGTCTAAAGCCAGCATTTTTTACTTCCTTTAAATAAAAGCCTCATATAAAAGCTCTTGTGGTTTGGTGATACTGTGCTGTTGCTGACTGGCAGGGCAGGATTTGGCGATGCACCCCCTTAAAGATTGTTGTTATGCTGTTTTTCTCCCACTATGAGTACTGGGAGGACACATCAAATCAGATCACTCCAAGGGGAGAGCACCTCGTAAGCATGAATTATTCAGTGACAGGTTTTGAACCAGCCACAACACAAGCAGGTAGTAAAGAGACAACAGGCTCAGGCTTTGGCTAATGAAGAGGGCCACCCACATGCACACAGCCAAGAATGCTAGGATTCAGCTAGGTCATAAGAAAAAAAGGTAACGCTTTATGTTTCAGGACAAGGAATGCTAATATGTAGTGCTAAGGACTGATATTGCCCACTTGGGAGGGTGGTCATAGGAACCAGAAATACGGTACCCAGGGTTAGGAGACAAATTCCTGATCTTCCCTTTGAGGCAGTACAGAAGTGCTGGAGTAACTTCAAAGTATTATGACATTTCCCATCTTTCCTTTCCTTCCCTTTGAGCAACCCGAAACATGGCACTGCTTAGAATTTCTGGACCTGCAAAACATTTTGGGGAATGATAAACTCCAGGTTTTATGAACTTTCTGGTGCTTCTCAGCCTTCTTATAACCCTCACATTACCTGGACTGCAGCCTTCCTTGCAATATCTTGGCTCTGCTGTTCCCAGTTTGCCTGGAACCAATTAATGCATTAGCACAAAAAATGAAAAAGGAATTAATCATCCTCTTCTGAACCTCAAAAGATTTATTTTGGACAGACCTTTGTGGAGATGGGGTAAGATTTGAACTGTGTTACCCCTTCCTAGCTGACAGAAAGTCTTGCTATTTATTTCCCTTCTTACCACCTGGCACCTACAGTAAGTAGTGAGGCTGCACATATCAGGCTTGCTTCCCATGCCCCTATCCTATATAGCACATGGGTAAAAGCTGAAAAAGAACACCATCTTCTACCTACACTTTCCTTTTTTCCCTTGCAGGATGCAAACTTTCCAGTACAAGGTGGCAGGACATGCCTCCACTTTGTCATCTCATCTTTTGATTGACTTCTTTGGCCTCAGAATACAACATACCAGTGCCAACAGGAACCCTCAAACTTTTTTTACCTTCCTTCTGCCACCCAGCAGAATCTCAAAACCTCACAAATCTCTTCAGTTCCCTATAATCATATATATACAGAAAAACACCTTTTTTTGCAAGTTCCCTTCCCAGCCATGGTTAATGGACTCATTGTTGCACATGTGGCACTCTTCCTGCTTTGCCACCCTCCACCAACTCTTCCCACATGCTCAGAGCACCCCTAAGAACATACTGAGACTGACAGAGTCCTTAAACATGAAATCTGAGGGTACTTTCACTGCTGACAAGCCTCTGCCTCTTCCTCCAGCTCCTCCTCATTCTGCCTTCTGTTTCTGGCCTTGATAAGCAGAAACTGAGGGAAAGCTCATAAGGGCAGCGCACATCACCAGTGCACTAAATACTGCCTTGGCTCTATGGAATTAATCTAAAGATGCTCCACAGGAACACCGTTTAATAAATTCCCTCTGTTCCCATGGCAAGCAGATGGTAACATGGGGATGGCAGGATGGGGTTCAGTCCCTCCTGGTGCCAGGAGGAGGCAGCTCAGCCTAAAGTAGCATAGCCATCCTGTAGGCCTCCGTGTCATGCAGCCTCAGAATGACCAGTGGCCCTAAGCCCAACTGCATCTTCTTCACATTTTTCCTCCCTTTACAAGTTTTGCATTTGTCTCCCAAAACGCTCTTGTATTTCTTTTTTTACACTTAGAAACACAAGGATTTGCTTTTCAAAATGCCAATTTAGATGAAGAGAGGGGAAATGATACATCAGGAATAAGACGGAGTGCTCAATCCTCTGGCTCACTAATTAGGATTTATGTACTGGAAAAATCCAATTCCTGGCACCGGTGAGTTAATAAAGAAATGAAAAAAATGTCTGGAAAATTAGAAAAACTGGTATAATTATGAAAGAAAACCAACACATATGGTCATTTCCTCACACATTGTTATTAGCACCACAATTATTTCAGCAGGAGGGAAGCTGGGAAAGAAGTAGTACAGGACCAATGAAGGAAAGCAGTAGCAGGATAACCTACCACTCAGATACTGACTCCTGAGAGAAAGCAGACTTGCTGTTAAACAGGCAAGTCGACTTTAAAATGAACTTCTTTAAGCTGTGATTTATAGTGTTTAAACTGGAGATAATTATTTCCACTAGGGGTATCAGAACTGCAAAACTCCCTAGTCCCTTCTGTGCAGTCATTTACATTGGTAAATAAATTGCTAATATTCTGATTTTTACATGCTTTTTCTAGTGGTAGGAAATGAAATATGAGGTGCAAGGCAAGAGAAAACAGTTCTCTACACAGCAGCTCGTAGAGCATGCATGTGAGTGTGATGAGGATTCACTTGTATGCTCTTGAAACTCAAATGCTTACCATAAAGATTTCCCAGAGCATGCCAGTGAATCTGGTAAGCTACTTGTCCTTCTTTCATAATTGTTTTTATGAGGAAGACAAGAAAAAACTATCCTAGGAAGAATGCCAGTAACAGTTATGCTTTGTTGATTTTTCTTTGAGTTTTTTTGCTTTTATATTTTTGTGTGGTGATATTTCATGATATGAACATTTTGACAGTTTAATGGGGTTCTCTTGCTTCTCCTGCAGTGTAATCCTTCAGGAATCTGATACACAATGAACCTCTCACTAATGTATCAATTTTTAAGATCTTTTTCTTTTTTAAAACATGCATAAAAACTATAAAAACTAAGCTTGCTCCATAATTAAAATATGGTAATTTGCATACTGCTAAATTGGATGAGATCCAGTAAGAGATTTAGATTCTTCAATGATAGCCAATATAACACCTGTCCTTCGATCACTCAGTTCCTACAGGAAATTTCAATAAAATAAAATAAAATAAAATAAAATAAAATAAAATAAAATATTGAGTGCCATTCAATGCACAGGGTAAGTTAGTTCCTCAGAGTGCAATCCAAAGCATCTAACACACCACACAAGCACATGATAGCAATATATTCAGGGGGTAACTACCTAGAACTAGCCAAAGGTAAATGCCTTAAACCTTGCTCATCCAGTGAGACAGTTTGATTTACAGGATATCTGGAGTCCAGAAGCCTTTACTCATGTTATATACCTGTCTGCCCAAAAAAAAAAAAAAAAAAAAAAAAAAAAAAAAAAAAAAAAAAGTAGCATAGCTCATGCTTTTCTTTTAAAAACAGGTTGTAAAAACAGATAGATTCTTGTCTTCATATAATCACCCAGTGGTTGCCCAGACAGTAAAGGATCTTAGTTCTTCACTCAGCTCAACAGACCTCGAAGTCCTCCAACGAAGGTGTCCTACTTAGAAGTTTGCTCAATGCCTCAAGCACAATCAAGAAGATCTGGTCCCGAAACACACACCAAAAACTGAAGCACAGCAAGATCAATAGGTGACTTACTAGGATATAAGGAGGCATCTTTTTTTTTCCCTTCTACAGGTCCTTCTTCTGTACTGTATCAAGCAGCAATTTCATGTAAAATGCACCATACATCCTGGGAACAGAGAGAAGAAACACTGGTCTCTTTGTGTAATCTGAGTGTCCAAGGAATCCCTATTCTTTATTTGTGCTCTCTTCCTCTGACAAAGAGAATATTTGACTGCTGTCAGCACAGAAGCATGTGCGTTTCATGGAGTAAAATGAAGAATGCCTTGCCATGCAAACCAAGATTACTTCATAGATTAGAAACTCAGTATAACTCAGCCAGTGGACAATGCAACAGTTCATCCCATTAGACAGAGGGGACTGAACTTTCCTCACTTTTCCTACTCAAGTACCCCAATGAGCAAGCTGGATGGAACCCTCTGTGGTGGCTTTTAGAAATAAATCAGCAGATGCAACTCCATCATTTTGTGAAATGTTTGATTCTCTCAGCATGTGAACATGTCCCTCCTGAAGTTCACATACCTGCTAACTTTATCCTTTACCACACTGATACATCATCCACCACTATAAGTATCTTCTTATATGTTTTCTGGCATTACTTAAATACCCACTACTTTATTTTAAATTATGCTACTTTAACACTTGGTTTTATGACTTGAAATTAGCAAAGCACCCTTCTCATCCTAAGGAACCAGTCAACAAAACCCAACTATATTCATCCCAACCATCTCAAAAGTTAAGCATACCAAAGTGGCACATTGAGGGAGGTGAGGGGAAGGAATCTGGACTAGTGAGCTTGCTGTGCTTCAACTTGGAATGCAAAAAAGCGTCTCAGCAAGACTATACAAAACATGTATTTGCTATTTACATTTACAAGATAATGTTTTCATGCACATACATGTTATCCTGAATATATATATATATATTTCTATATTAGAATGTGGAGGCATAAACATAGGGATCTCTATTCCTAGATCCCTTTCAGGTCAGTATGTGATTTATATATTGAGTTGCTTTGCCTTGCCCAGATTAAGGTGCATGTAAAAAAGTGAACCCTCAGGCTCCTGGGGAATGTACTGACAAAACAGTGAGTCACTGTTGATCACCGTATCGTAGTGTGTTTAAGTGAGATGGCAGAAGCCCCCTGTTATTACTGGTCCCTTCTTAGCCACTACCCATAGTGGTGGGGATGATCAAATTGTCCATGAATCAGCTCCTCTGTTAACATCATCAATAGCCTGGCACGTTCAGCTAACCAGAATTTTTTGACTGCTTGCTTTGCCAATGACCTTTGGCAAATGACCATCAAAAGTTACCTACACATTTCAGCCATTCCTTCCAGATGGACTGCTACTTCCATGAGAAAAGGAGAGCACAGGGGACAGCTGGAGGGGTCTACCATTTCAACAGCTTGGTTTAATCTTTCTGTGTTCATAAATCAATGCCTGTAAACTGTAGGAACCTCCAGCTTCAGCTGGGGACAGAGGAGAGAAAAAAGTTCAAGATCTCACTTGCCCATTATCATCTGTGACTGATTAATGGACAAGATTTCCAAAACTGATTAGCTATATCCTCTTCCTTGGTAAGTAAAGGTGCAGCTGTGCAACTGAAAATACTTTTTTTGCCACCCCTTTGCCCCTTTGGTAACCCATGAGATGCTTTACAGGGACAAGATACTGTTATCCATGTTTTTTATTATTATTATTATTTGTTATCACTAAAAACAGATTACCTAATGGACAGCATTTTAAATTGCCAAATTTGCTTTTCATCATTGATATCATTTGTTTACTTCAGGTGACAATGAAGGCTAATTTGACAGGGTTACTTTCAGATAAAAACAGGATCAAATACCACTTCTCTGACACATAGAAAGAATGATTTGTGAGCATCTTACATCTTTGCATCTCAGTGTACTTAAAAAAAAAAAAAAAAAAAAAAAAAAAAAGTGCAATTATTCTCACCCATAATTTACCTACCAAGAAACTGAGGTGAGGTACAAAAGGGCTACAGGGCATGTTATATGTAGAATTGGAATCACAAAGACTGGCTCCTTTCTAAATATTAGCCCACCCTGTCTGCTTTTCTTTTCCCCTTACTTTGTTCCTTTTGTATTAGAAAGTCTGCTGTCAATGACTCTCTTACGATTGACCACACAATATTACAAAAGTCAAGAAAGTGAAAACTAAACAACTGGAAAAAAGCAACTGCAAAGTGAGACTATGCTAAAGCCTTTGTTTCTTTTTTTCTTTTTTCTTTAAATTACTCCTTATTTTCAGCAACTAACAAAGGCTTTGATTAATATTTTCTTTGTTCAAGAATCAACATTTTCACTCCTGCTGTTCTGCTGAGAGAGAAATCAATACCTATCCTCTGAGATATCCAGAAAGTCACTAGGAAAGCCATAACAGAGCAAATTTGGCATTTCTCAAATTTCTAGACAAAAATAAAACAGGAAAAGTATCATTCAATGTTCTTTAGGGAACATAAAGCAGCAAAAAAGGCTCATGCCAAAGCTTAATAAAAATTATTTCAAATCTTCCTTTAAAAAAGTGTGTGAGGGAGAATCATTAAGCTGGAATCCATGGAAAGAGAGTTGTTGTGCTTTGGGGTTTTCTTGGTTTGGATTTTTTTTAAGAGCTAAAAGAAATTTCAAGGCTTACACTTGCCTTGAAGCCTCATTGCCAATTTTTGTGGTTTTACAACCACAGTTTCTTATTGCTTTTTCTTTGTTTCTTCTTCTTTTTTTTTTCTTTTTTTTTTTTACTTTTTTTTTTTTTTTTTTGAGAAAGGGAGGAGTTGTTTGTTTGTTTTTCTAAAGTACTTCTCCTTCCCATTGTCATATATGATACCCACACACTAAACAAGCGAAACTAATAGCAAAGGGCAAGCAGAGAAACTGCCTGTTCAAACCAAATGGCCTTTTCCCTTCTGCATCACCAGAGTCTATAGGCTCTGTGCAACATGACTACTAAAGTGAGAGGAAACTTTTAGCTATCTTCCCAACCTGACACCCAAGACCTGTGGTACCTTAACTTCTCCACCAGTTTCTTTTATAGTCTACAGGCTGAGATAGCATCTGTGCCCAGTATGAAGGAGTTAAAGCCAGTAGGTAGGACACGCTCTGCCTAGAAGTGAAGGATTGAGCATGCATAGCTCTCCAGTGGAGCTGCGCCTGGAAAAAGCAAGGCCTCGAGTCCATCTCATGGAGACCACAAAGAGCAGACAAGTCAAACACAAGCGCCTTCTTAGAATAATTCTGACACCTTTTGGTGATACGGATTGTGAAATAAGGGAGATGACCCTGAGGATATTTCGCAGGCTGCCACATTGAAGGCTGACCTCTTAGATATGCCAAGTGATAGACTCTTCTTTGGAACCCATGCCAACATGAATCCAGACATAAGTATTGACTGTGGTCTCACATGCAGAGATCCTTCTATATTATGTAGAATGGAAATGGGTAAATTGTCAATGTCCTGTTAGAAGCATTCTGTCCAGTATTGGCTGATACTCAGACAAACCAAAGCCATTTTTGCATGTGCAAGTCTTCTCTGGATCCAACTTGAAAAGTCTTACTACAAAGGCAGTCAAGGGGAAGCCAGGTTCTGACAGCAATACCGTGAGCTCCTTCATCTACTACCCTGGATAGTTTCAGTATTTACGAGTTTTATTCTTAAAATCCTTTATGAAGAAAGAGCAAAAGTTTGTTGTTTTTTGCTGTTGTTGTTGTTTGTTTTGTTTTGTTTTGTTTTGTTTTGTTGGCTTTTGTTTTGTTTTTTGTTGTTGTTGTTTTTTCTGACTGCTGCAGGCCCCTACTAATTTGTCATATTGTGGTTTATGTTATGGTGGGGGAGAAGATCACATCCTTTGCTGATTTTTATGCTTATGATTTTGTAACTTCGTTTGAAGTTTTAAATAAATAACAGCTTCTTACTAGTAGCTTGAAATAAACAGTGAGTTTGTCCCTGGCCTGCCTACAGTATTTCTTTGGTTTTGTGGCGGGTATTGGCAGGGGGACAGAGGTGAGAGTAAGATGTTCCCCTCTGCCATTTTTCTTGCTGCACACTGCCAGAAAACCTAGTTTCATATGCCTACTATCCTCAAAGTTGCAGGGACCACTCCTACCTATTTTCTGATCATCTCAGTGGATCCAAAGCAGGTAAGACTGGGGACATCTAGAAAATAAGGCTTTAGAGATATACCTACCTCAGTCCTGAGACCTACCCAGACTCATTGCCAACAGCCTCTTTGTACTAAGACCCTCCAAGACATCCATCCTTCCCAAAGGCCAGTACCAGCACAATGTGATTCCATACCACATTGTGTGGATTATCTGTGATTCAGGCTTGCATGACAGTCTGCACTGTTCTCACAAGCAAAATACCACAAGGGAAAATCTGAATTGTTGCTGGTTTTTAATGACTATTTTTTGACAACACTAATAAAGCATTTTACAGTTTGTTGGGGTTTCTTTCCTAAGTATTTGACCCTTTACAGTTTAAAATAAATTCTAACACTTTCCACCACAGAAGTGGTGGAAATTCACCACTGATATTCAACTGATATTCACTACATCAAAATCTGATAATCTCCTTCTGCATTGTGAGGACTGCTCATGTTTTTCTTAGCTAACTCAAGGTGGGAATCTCAGAAAAGCATTTTACAAATAATTAGTTGTTATAAGGCTTGTTTACTTCTTATGCACAGGAAAAAATATTGCTGTAATAAAAACTGAGTGAAAATAAATAAAAGGAGCTTTAAATTAAAGGAGCTTAAGTTTTAGAAGTGTGTTATAAACCAGAAAAAGATGCAAAGGCCTTGCGCGTCCTGAGGAAAGGGTGTCTTTCTTCTGTATTTTACAGTATTTTTAAAGTTTCTTGAACATAATCAATCTGTTTTACTCTCTAACTTTATACTCTCTGTTCTACAATGTGCAAAAACAAATTCCCCTTTAAGCCATTGTTTTCCTGACCACAGGAAACTACAGACAGTGAGTTTAAGATTCGTGTTCCTGAAGCAGTATGTGTTATGATCTCCAGTATGGTCAAGCTCCTGCTTGATAGCTTGTCTATGCATTTTATGACTGTGTATGAAAATGTTCTTATGAAGTTTCCCCCACAGAAATGAGGATTTACTAACATTCAGAGGGGCTGACTTGCCACAGTTTATCCAAAACTTAAGTTCATTATCACAGCCTTAAAAAGCTATAAATAGATATTCCAGAAGAGAAAAATAAGAATCATACTCTTCCCATCTCTCTCTCTCTCATTCCCATCTCTCTCTCTCTCATCATCACACATTACATTTTTCTGTAACCATCTGTATAAAAGCTCCTGTTTTGCTCCCTCTCAAAAAAAAAAAAAAAAAAAAAAAAAAAAAAAAAAAAAACTCTCAGTCCATCAGCCTTCTAGTTGTCTGCCTCTGTCTTTTGTTGGTTTTGTTTGTTTTTAGTCTCAGTATCCTTTGGCCGTCCCTTTTGCTCTCAGTATTTCACCTCCACGTTTCTTGTAGAACTGCCTTTGCATTTCAGCCTCCTGAATCAGTTTTCTCTCAACTCTACAGAGAGTTTTTCAAGCCCACATGATCATTTGACTGGGTGGTGCAAAACCACTAAACCTGGGCATGGAAGCATATATTATTTATAAAAACAGAAAGTTCATCTACAGATAACATTCCTATTATAAAGTCTTGGAATTTTGTTCTGCAGCAAAGAATAAGAAAACATGGAGTGAAACTTCCATCTCATCCTTAAGACAGACAGCTTTCTAGGGTTCACTGAAGAGTAGCCTGACCTGAATCTTACTTTTATTCTTTTTACAGTATACACTGCTCATCAACTAAATACTAAATCCCCACTATCTCCTTCCTAGATTTTAGATGGGTCTCTTGTCAGAGATTTTGTCAGTGTGCTTCCACAGCCCTTTATATTTATATATATATGTATATAAATTATGATCTAAAACTAGTGCTAAAGATAACCCATATAATAGAAGTTGCGAATAAAAATCAGAATAAAAATCAGAAGTGAAATTTAGCAGCACGTAAGGAGTGGGCCATTTCAATATAATGTCTAGAGGAAATCAAAAAGGTAGTTTCCTGAAAAGAATAGTCAGTGGACTCAGTAAGGGGGATTTTTCAGCTCAGAAGCATGGCAGACATTGGCAGAGTTTCACTGATTCTAAGGGAAACCTGCCAAGCTGTGTACAAGCATCATCCTCTTTTTATATTTCCAAATAAATGAAGTGTTTCTGACCTATAGATTAACTCTGATCTTTGCAGTATCCATAAAAATAATTGATATCCTGTCTTTGTCTATGTATAGATATGTATGTAGAGTGACAGAAATGTGTTACAGATAAGAAGATATTTGGATATTTGGAGGACATTTTTAGAAGCTTTCACTGGGTTCTGCTCTTTTTCTCTCTTCAGAATACCTGCCATGATATATTGTAAAGAAAAGAAGCTACTTAGAGTAATAGGGAAAGATGGTGAGTAATCTGGGAAAAGCATGGGTTTATAAATCTGAATTTATAAAGAATGTGAGTCTGATATCCCTCAGTTCTCCATGTTCTACAGTTGTCTACATCTGTGCAACAATGCTACAAAATGTTCAGATAAGATCACCTTGTGCAGATGCTGATTATTACACACAATGTAAAGCAAAAAAAATCAAGCCTTCTGTGTTCTAGTCACCCAATGTAGATGACTAGTAGATGTTTATTCAGACAACTCTCCTTACAACTTTAATACATTTGTAAGAGAACTATATGAAAAACACATTCTCTGATGGCATTATACTTTAAAAGGCTCAAAAACAAATAAATTAATTTAGTATGTTATGAAAGAATTAAACAATACCAACATATTTTTACCATTCCCATGAGGACTACTTTTTTTTCTTATGGGCCTGCTCTTTGCCTCTTGCCAAAACACAGCCCCAGAGACTGCCATGATAAACCTACGTGAAGAACAATTACCATTTCTGAGCTTACATCTGGCAGAGGCCACCTTCCTAAAAAGGAAAATTCAGAGTGACATTTCTTCTGACACTGAGCCCTCTGGGAGTTAACTACAAAACACATTTCCTCCTTCATTTAATACTACTTTAACAATCAGAAGCAAAATTTTAACCTTTTTAACAACATTTCCTTTTCCTTTTCATTTCATTTTATTTCCTTAATAAAATTAAAATTCTTTTTTGATTGTTTTGGCATTTAAAATGATATGAGCAACTAAAAAAAAAAAAATTAAAAAAAAATACATAATTCTATGAGATTTTAAAGGGTTTTGATCCACAAAATAAAATAATCACATAATAAAATATGATTATTAGCTTTAAACTGACATAGTCGGTTATCACTGAGTTAAAAGAATTGATGTATTACAGATAAATTCTAAAAATCTTAACCAGAAATTGTAAGATACACCAGATAGCACGACTCCAGAAAGGGCTTTTCCAAAGAGCTGCTCTTGGCAAACACATGAACCCTCTCGTCACAAGGCCCAGCAAGCCACAGTGATACTGGAGAAGAGACCCACTTGCACATAATGGTGAGAAGAAGCAAATCTTAGGACACACTGGAACAATTCCTACAAATACTGAAGCTATCAGAGTCAGTCAACAGAAAAACCATCACTGAGTTTAACAGGGCCAGGTTTTGTCTCATTAAAGTCTCTTCACTGCATAGCAACTTTGCTAGCTCACCAGAGCTTCAGTCTTCTGTGAGATTGCCAACTTGGCTACCTTGATCATAATGGCCAACCCACTAGTCAGTTCATTCGTAGATAACTGGAATTCTAACATTTCTGATTTTACACACTGTTTGAACTAAGGGTAGCAAGATTTTAAATGGGCAGAAAAGAATTGGCTTTGGATATGAAGAAATGTTTAGAAATGAAACTTATAAATGTTTGCAGAAGGGCTTATGAGTCCACCAGGGAACTATTACAACATGATTCCTCCTCCCTATTCGAATCAGCATCTCTACATCAACCAAGTTGCACAGTGCCATCCCATAAGTACATAGTGAAATGGGAATTATCTTATGGAAATGCTGGCTGCAAACACATTTGTACTTTGTTCTCCAATTCACTTAAGTTTGCCTGTTGTGTTATTGAGAAGACAGCCTTGACATGATAGTTAAACTTTTACTCTGTGCGACTCTGGTAAACAAAGAGCCAGATACATATATTTTTTAACTGAAGACAACGCCAGATTTACATTTGTAACATAACTACTACAGACTAATCACATTTTGACAGAACCACAGCAAATGAACTGTTCATTATTCATTGTATACTAAAACTATAAATGTATGAAGATGTAGTCATCTTCTTATTCTGATTAGAGACAACAGTTCCTTTTGTAGTCAAATACACAATGGAAGAAAGGAGGTAGGAAAGAGAAGCATACTGGAAAAGTATATTAGTATGATTTGACACATATGTCCCATAGCTTTTATGAACAGCACTGGTAACAAGTTTTAAAGTAATTAATGTGTTTTAAGGGGATTTTGGCTTTCTGTTGCACTTAATATGTAATAATTATCAGAACTAAGTGCATGGATAGGAAAAATATAAATGTACAAAGACCTGTATTTCTACAATTTAAATTTGAAACATGACTACAAGATAATGCCAGTAATGGCAGTAATTGTATTTCCTGTGCGGAAATTAGATGTATATGATGCGGTTAGAAAGAAAATAAAAGTGAATATTTATATTTGTGATCATACAAAGCACCAAAATAAGAATATTTATGTTTAGAACAGAAATTAGGTAATTTAAGATAGATCCCTAGAAGACTTCCTTTTACAAGAATAACTTCAGGAGAAAAAAAAAAAAATGTTCAAAACAGCTTATTTCTGCACATTAGCAGCTGAACTCGCAAGAGATTATAGTTTATACTTTTTAGTTTCTCTTTCAAGATTGCTAAGTTTGCATACACATAAAGCCTCAGATATTATTTCCCGTGACTGATCCAACCCCTGGTGTTTGGGCTCCAATTCATATCCAAACTGGATTGGATTTATTATCCAATTTATTATTATATATCCAATTTATTACAATACAAAAAATCTGAAATAAATGGAAATAGTGACAGTAATATTACTAAAGATGAGGCAGGATTACTTTGTCATTGGCACAAAGCATCAGTAGAGATGTCAAGATTTAGCTCAGTGATGAAACCTGTTGATACATCTGGGAAGTGCCAGACCTAATAGGGATACAATAACAAAAGTCATAAAATAAAAGCATGATGACTTGTCTATAGATTCTTAGCATACTGGAAACTACCAAAAGAAAGGAAAAAGTCTGTTCTAATCATAATTTGGGACAGGAACCCAAAATAGCACAGGAGAACTCATAGAAATATATATATATATATATATATATATATATATAAATATTCCATATATGTATTTGCATATACTAAAGAACAGAGAAATGAAGCATATTTTCATTGGATGGACATAGGGGAAGAAACTGAATGCATTAAGTATATCAGATTGCCAACACCTCTCCCGGACACTCTTTCACTACAAAAACAGTAACAGAACAAAGGCAATGCTCTGACTACAGCTAGAGAAAAGGCAAAAATATTTTAGGTATCAAAGATATGATGACTTTTTTCACTGGACACAGCACAAGTAAAGTATGCCATGTACTTGAACATATACTTCTCAGGCATTGCAGATTATTTTTTGTTGAGAGGAAAGAGGAATTTTAGTCAATGCAACAGTATGATAGTGCATAAAATAATAGCTTGAGCAGTAACAACTTGATAAACGCATAACCAAGGTTTGTTATGGAGCCAGGAGAACCTTTGAATTTGAAGAAAACATTCCAGACATGGACACTACCCTTAAAAAAAAAAAAAAAAGAAAAAGAAAAAAAAAGAAAAAACTTGTAAACACTGTTTTAAACTGGACGATACGCCAAAGCTCCAAGATTTATTTTTTTTTTTTTTTAGAAAATGAGCTTCTGTGTATTTTCACAGAATCACAGGATGTTTTGGGTTGGAAGGGACATTAAAAATCACCCAGTTCCAACCCCCCTGCCATAGGCAGGGACACCTCACACCAGATCAGGTTGCCCAAAGCCCCATCCAGCCTGGCCTTTAACACTTCCAGGGAAGGGGTAGCCACAACTTCTTTGGGCAACCTGTTCCAGTGCCTCATCCTCAAAGTGAAGAATTTCTTCTGAATATCTAATCTAAATCTATCCTCTTTTAGTTTAAAACCATTCCCCCTTTTCCTATCACTCCACTCACTAACAAAATGTCCCTCCCCAGCTTTCCTGTAGGCTCCCTTTAGGTATTGGAAGGTTGTTATAAGGTCTCCCCAGAGCCTTTTCTTCTCTAGGCTGAACAACCCCAACTCCCTCATCTTCTCTTCATAGGAGAGATGCTCCAGCCCCTTGATCATCATTGTGGACCTTCTCTAGACTCTTTCTAATACATCCATGTCTTTTTTGTGCTGGGGGCCCCAGAGCAATAAGTTTTGCACCTAGAAGCACTAGCACCTATAAATCTGGCTAGATACTTACATGGCTACCTCATGGATAGATTCTGTTTCATTGCAAAAGATGGTATAAAGCATAGCACAAATGTCTGTGAATTCAATTTTAATAATAAGAGCAAGGATTTATATCTGAAAATTTTGGAAATTGGATAGCTTTGGCATTTCTGAACCATGAAAGAGGTTACCAACAGAACACTTAATAGATCTTAACAGATTTCTACTGAATATCATACTGTACTAGTTTGAAATAAACTGATTGTAAATAAATAAATAAATAAAGGTCACTACATTAAACAGAAACATTATAAAGCCATTAAACGAATACTAGCTTACACCAGCATTTCTGGCACTTCCCAGAGCATTTTGCATCAGTTTAATCAAGCAGCCTTTATGTAAGCAAAATCTAACCAGATAAAATAATAAATGAAAAACAAATGTAAAATATGGTGTGGAATCTAGTGATGTGAGCAGGTGAATCCCCTTTAAGAAAAAATTATCACAAGATGATTTGACAAAATAGTGGTCATTAAGCACAGAATTGTTTAGACATTCATTGGAAGACTGTTCTTTTTAACAGTGGCTACATTTTTGTTATTAATTTAACAATCCAGCCACAGAAAAAGTAAACAATTTAAATTATTCTTTTGAAAAAGTTATCAGAGAAGAGAGATGTACTATTACTATGTACAATTACTATTCTGCCCCATCCATAGATGTGGCTGCATGATTGAATCCAGCCCAGAAAAATAAAGACTGTGAACAAAAGACATGCAGGAGAGCTGGCCCTGGCTTCAGGCCCACCATCGTCACATATAAACTCCATTTCCAAGGTCCACCACAACGCTTTCCTCTTAAGCTTCCTCTGGGTCACTGCAACCTTTGTTAAATGATACAAGTGATAAAAACAGAGACTAGGAGTACATTTGTTGCACAGTTTAAATTTAAAGGAACCTGAGGATCTGAACCAGACTGCAGTTAAATGTAATATATTGCTCAGATATATTCTTTGTTCCAGATGCATGATTTGTTACTAGTTATAACAGAATGCAAGCTGTGTTTTGTAGAGACTAAAACTGGCACATTACAGAATGCAGAAGCACCATCTATCAATTTTCTAAAAGGAAACTGCACCTGCTGGAAACTTGTCCTCATTTGACTGAACTCTCTGGGTAGCACAATGGTTTAATGCAACAGTCCTTCACACTTCAAGCATGTGGTTCAGCTCTGGCTTCATAAGAATTATTTTATAGTCTAAATTAACCAGGTACTGGAATTTTATCTGCAAGAAAGAAAAAAAGAGAGAGGGGGGGGGGAAGGAAGGAAAGGAAGGAAAGGAAGGAAAGGAAGGAAAGGAAGGAAAGGAAGGAAAGGAAGGAAAGGAAGGAAAGGAAGGAAAGGAAGGAAGGAAGGAAGGAAGGAAGGAAGGAAGGAAGGAAGGAAGGAAGGAAGGAAGGAAGGAAGGAAGGAAGGAAGGAAGGAAGGAAGGAAGGAAGGAAGGAAGGAAGGAAGGAAGGAAGGAAGGAAGGAAGGAAGGAAGGAAGGAAGGAAGGAAGGAAGGAAGGAAGAAGGGACTCTCTGCCACTACCTGAGACTGACCCACATCACTTTTTGTTCTTTCATTCTTGCAGCTCTCTTAGGCAAAGTGGGCAGCAGACACACTGCTTTGCACCAGCACCATCCTTCCTGCACTTTCAGAAACATTGACCCCTAAACTGTTAAAGAGGAGCACGAGAGTTTAGTCATGTAGCCACAGCCCTGAGTACTGGCCCTGACCACTGCAAAAGTAAACAGTCATTTAAAGTTAGCCTGTTAAAATGTTCCAATTTATCTTCAAGCAAAAATGTAAAGCAAAGTTTTGTTTTTATCTGCTCTTTCCAAAAGACAAAGATAAAGAACACAGTAAAAATAATGGGACTGCAAAAGGAAACAAGGTCTGTCATTCATAACATCACTGATAGCAGGAAGGCAGGAGACTTACTGTGAAACCTGGTTTCAAATGTGATTACTGTGGGCATTGTTACAATTTTAATTCTTATCTGGTCTTGGTTTCTGAAATTTTCTGGTGACTTAACACAGTCCTCACCCAAGCAAAATTTTTGTTGGGTTCAATGGCATTTTTACAAAAGCAAAATTAAGTAAAACAAGGAAGGACTGAATAGGCAGACAACTATACTCTGGTAGCTGGGTTACACTCAGAGCAGTCTACTGAAATGAAAGGAGCTATTTATGCAGCAAGGAACAGCTCAGAACCAGGCTGGCATATGACTGCATCCTCAAGTAAACTTCAAATGTACAAATGCTGTCTCCAAAACACAGCGGGGCTACCTGCAACGCAATCGCAGCTCAGCTCCTATCCACCACAGCTGCCTTCCTGTTCTGTGCAGTGCTCACAACAGACAGGACCTTCTATTTTGTGTCTCAGGATGTTGTGACTTTGCAGGGAGAAGTGCAGAATGCAAAATACTCACAGAAACTTAGCAGAAGTCACTGCATCATGTGAAGTCATGACTCCTAACAGACAGGCTTGCTGAGAAGGAGCTTGTAGACTACTCTTGATTTTGAATTTCATTTTTCTTCAGGCTCTGTCATTTTCCAAATGCTTTGCTGTGGAAAGAAACATGCAGCTGATCACATACAAGGTCAAGCATTGTGCATGAAGACTACAGCAGACTTACTTACTGGGGAGACCTGCTGACAGCCACCAAAGAAGGTTGTCAGAGGAAATAACACGGGATTGCTTACATCCTACATGGGACAGATGTTTGAACAGGAACTAGACAGTGACTCTGAGAGAATGTGGAAGTCTCTCTTAACCAGAGATCAGCTGACTGGTGGCATCTTATATTGATATGAGGCAGGGTCACCCAACTCTCACCATACAAAAATCTCAGCAGGAACAAACAGGGATGAACCCTCACATTGAAGAACAAGACACCATGTCCCGTTAAGATCCCACAGGGGCATGAGTTGCTGCTTTATATAATGGTGAGTTTGGCTCCTACCTCTTTGCACGGCAGGGATTCTCAGCTCCAGAGAAGTTTACAACTTGGAGGAGCTGTGAGATGTTGCCTCCGGCCATGGGTGTGGCTTTAGTACTGCTATAATTTCCTGGCTCTTCTGTTTCTGTTGTCCATGTCAAGCGTTTTGAAGTGGCACTGTTACTTATTTCTAAGTGCAGTTGCCACTGATGCTGAACAGTGATCCATTGTTCCTATTGTTGCTTCCACACTCAGTGGTTCATAAAAACAATGGTTAAGATGCAACTTCAGCACAGGGAGTCCCAAAACTGCTGACTGTCAGAAGCTGGGAAAGTATAGAAGCAGGAAGAATCACTCCATACTTGTCCTGCTTCTTAGATTTCATAAACATATTCTGCTGGCTGCTATCAGATACAAGGTACTAGGACCTTTGGTCTGACTGTATTTCTGCCCTTATGCTCTTCCTCTGACATTTCCTTGACCAACACTAATAGTCGAGGTCCAGTTATTTCTACTGACAGTGCCAATGTCCTTTCTACTTCTGTTTAAAATCTGCTCTCAAAGTGTGATACTTTGATTTTTCATGTCAATATACTTTCCAGATTGTACTGCGACGACTGAAGTAACCATGCCATAGGAGTGAAGCAATCTTTGCTTAACAACAAAGAAAAACCTGAAATAAATATTGGAACATGCTGATATACTCTGTTTTGGACATAACTACTTTAAAAAAAAAAAAAAAAAAAAAAAAAAAACGGAGAGAGAGAGAGAGAGAGAAGGAAAACCTGTATTCTGTCACCTGGTCCTCATGACAATTTAAAATTGCAACAATATCAAAGAGAATATTTAAAAAAGGGGAGAAATATGGAAGATGAGGAGATTTAAATTTCACCAGCTTTTTCCAGCTTTTGATAAAATGTTAAATGGAAGTTTATTTAAGCATTCTTTTTTTCCATTTTGAAATCCTAGTTTCACCAGCTGTTTTATTTTTCCCCAAAGGAAAATGAGATAAATGTTTCAAAAAACATAAGAAAGTGGCATTGTTTTCTACCAACAGAATGCCCCACTTCATTAAGAAATTCTGAATTGAAGTGTTTTTTTATTAAGAAAAAAATCTGAAACTGTATATTAAAAAAAAAAAAAAAAAAAAAAAAGATTTTTAAGATTTTTTTCAATGTCCTTACCCTTTAATCATAAAAAGTAAGAGTATGATGTATGTTGGAATAAAATAACTTATTATCACAACTACACAGCAACTCTGAATTTTAAACATACGACAGGAGCACATAGATTACAAAGCAAAACACAGCTTGCTAAAATGTCCTGTTAATTTTGATGAGAGAAATCAATGCACACAAGACAATAACGTGCATACCAGAAAACGTAAGGACTATGGGAAAAAGCCTGCATGCTTTCAAAATAAATGTTCTTTAAACTATTTAATAAAACAATTGTTCAACAAATTCTTGCATTTCCGTTAAGTAAAAAGTAATTCCCAAGGGAAACTAAATTCAATAGGATTAAAAATATTTATGAATTTATGTGCTTTGGACATAAAGAGATATGAGTTTACCAAAGAATGAGTAATTTATCCATATGGAAGAATTCACGGAATGCACTGTATCATTTGTTATCACAATAAAAAAAAATATATTTGAATATATGGCATATTCAAATTCTTTGTCACAATAATTTCAGTAATATAACTGCAAATTGCAAGTACACATCAAGTGGACTGAAAATGGCAGCTACCTATTGTATTCATAAACTAGAAAAGAATGCTCTTTACAAATGCAAGTGAAATTAATGACAAACTAAATCTTAAATTTTACTAAAGAAGGAATTCATAAACAGCCCATGCCATTTAAGATTTTTCAAACAATAAACTTTGTAAAAGAGATATTTTCTAAAAGATATTGCAGACCAGATTATATTACTGAAGTTGTCTCTACATCTTTAAACACGTGGAGATGTTTGTTTCTGGCCAACTATACAAGTCATAGGTCATACCAGAATTTTGCATAAACAATGCTCAAAACAGACTAGAAGAGCAATCATCAAAGGGCTAAATAACAGAAAGAAAGGATAATGATGAAATGTTGATTTGCCTCTGTGTGACAGATTAAGGAACCTGTATAGAGCGGGTGTCACATTTTTTTAGCAATACATGTACCCAAATTTGCTTTTGGCAAACATTGCTTAACTGCTGCTGTTTTTCATGAAGTCAATGAAGACCAAGTTAGATAATGAGCTGGCATGCACTTTTGAAATGTTTACTGTGTTCCTTAAAGTAAGGGGAACATGCTGGTTCTTAAACTAATTTGTTTTTTGTTGTTGACTTCCCCCATCTCTCCCCTATTACTCTGTTCTCCCCATCTTTGGAATAAACAGCAAATGACTGAATCTTTTCATACTTTTTTTTTTTTTTTTTTTTAAACAATTATACAATTGAAGAATCAGTAGTTTCCAAATGGCAAACAACTGAGCCATGTCAAGAGCCATGTTAATCTCATGTGTTTGCTCTATTGTTAACAACAAAGGAAGGGGGGTGGGGAAGACAAACTAAACTCTGTCTGTTTTGGCCTAAATGCAGGGCATGAACAAGGAGAGTTTCCACGAACAATGTAGTCTTTTTCTTCTGGTGGGGGGAGGTGAGAGGGAAGATGATGGTAGCAGCACTTTCGTGGAAGGAGAAGCTGCACCCATCTTGCCAGTCAACAGAGCATTCAGAAAGTTTATATGGTGGGAAGAATTTCCCACCCATTGTTAACTAGGAACTTGATTTGAAAATGCAGTTTTTAATTAAAATTGGCACTTCCAAGCTTCGTGCTGGCATCCACCATCTTGCTAAACACTGAGCTCATTTGTGGTTCTAGCAGTTTGCAAACGCACTGTCAGAGGTGACAAACCAATTCCCATCCTGCCACCCTTACCCAGTTCTCAGTCCCCATCCTATCATAAGCAAATGGGAAATTTACTCCACTAAACAAAAAGCAAGGACTGTAGGATGTGGCCTCATTTGGCTAGAATACAGAGATCCCAGTCTTTATTACTTTTAAGGCATTATTAACGGACATGAATTCTTCAGAAATGTTTGGAGGAAAACAGGTCAGTTATTTTCGAGGCTTCTGCATGCTTCACTACCCTCAGATATCCACAACCATGATTATGGCTAGAGATCCCACTGTTTAGCTTAAATTTCATTCTCTTCTAACCTATACTCCCCAGATAGTACGCAAAGGTAGAAATTTTAACACATTAGCACCAGCAATACAAACCTCTGGATATAATAAGATGTAGAATTTGTCTGTTTCATGCAAAAGGACAAAAAAGTTTCCTAGTTTTGTTGATTTAATTAATATATTTGTACTTGCAATGCATTGTGACTTGAAGGGTCTTAAATGAAAAATACACTTAAAGATGTGCTAAAGTAACCAGGAAAATATCTTCACTGAATGGGATATAACACCTTATTATTTAGGACCTTTTTTTCAGAATATTCTTTTGGGGGAAAAAAATAAATAAATAAATAAATAAATAATAAAAAAATTAGCCTTACATAATCTAAGGTCCTGAAGAAAAAGCTGGAGGGTGACTTTTTGGTGCTTTTTTTATTTGATTAGGATTGGTGCCTTTCGTATGTCTAATATTGTTAGGTTCACTACAAAGGATTTCACTTTGTCTTACAGTAGAAGCAAAATATTATGCAAATTGAATAAAGGACTTCACAAGACTATCCAGTTCATGTGAATACTAGCTAGCAAAGCAAGCTGTTGTTAGCTTTTGAAAAATCTGTCATCAATTAAGCTCATCAAAAGGAAATTCATAAGCCGATTTAGCAGAAATGCCTCACAAAGCCTGAACACTGTAAGGTACATTCATGCATTCAGCTCAGTTAAAGTTCTATTCATGAATTAAAGTAATTACCAAAGATTCATATATTTGTACTAAAAGCTTGCTGAATGCACAAATCCAGATATAGAAAGAACCTTAAGATTTCTAAATTACTGCAATTTGGAGTCATTTACAGAACGCAACAGGAATAAATCAATGTTCCAAGCCTTCTCACATTATTCTGAGAAATACCATCTTTCAAATACTAGTACAAAAAATGAAAGATATCTAAAACCTACACTCAGTGTCCATTTGCCAATTTACATCTTATGTACCTCTGAAAAAAATGGATCTTTGTTACTGTATTTAGAGCATTCCATGGTCTTTATTTAAGCTAGTGGACATGGACTTAAAAGGGTTATACAGAGCATGAGAGTTCCTCAAGCCTTGACACCAAAATAGGTAAGTCAATAAAAGAACACCTGCACAGCAGACTGTATGTTGGTCTCCCAAAATCCTGCTACAGGATGTATCTGTTTTTTTCACAGAGCCCTGTGAAAAAAAAGGTGATTCTTTTGTCTCGTGATTTGTCTGAACCACGGTTAGCAATCTAGAGAAGTATCTCCAGAAAATTACAGACTTCATTATGGAAATTCTCCCAACACTGCCTGTTAATTTTATTATCAGACTCCAGTTTATTCAGAATTTTGCACATATACATCACTTGACCAGATTTGACTCATTACACATCCCCTGTGTTGAAGATTATTCTGGTTTCTTCCAGTAATGAATTTGTGTTGATTTTGTAAGATCCTGTTCATGACCTTAAAGCTAGTTCATAGGGTGAGACCTTTCATTTTTCTTTGTTTGGCTATTTCTTTCTGCCACTGCTCTTTCATTATTCAACCTCAAGTCTTACAGGAATAGGACTTGGCTGATACTTATTTGCGAAATTCTTTGCCTTCTGATCTCTGGAATTTTGAAACTCTTTACTTCAGAGTGTCTGATTAAGTCTGGATTAGGATTCTGTCTTTAATCTAGCATTCAACAAGTGTTTCAGCTTTGGTCTGAGACACCTTATAAAAACTTCACCAAATAAATTCACATTGCATTGGAAGAAATCTCTTGGGGAACAACTGCTACACTCTCCACATTTCTAGATTTCTAGATAACACTTACTCAGCAGCTACTGTTCATTTCCTTTTATATATGAACAAAGTGCAATTATTGCCAGAAAAAAAAAAAAAAAAAATCAATGCTGAAATTGAAGGTTGCAAGACGGTGCTAGCTGCTTTAAAACAGTCGTGATTGTACCATTACTCCAAAACAGTCCTAAACTTAACTGTGGAGTATTCTGGGCCAATTTTAAAAAGAAATCCAAATATTAAGGTAGAAGTTATGTAGGTGTGAAAGAAGAAATTTCCACCCCACATTGTACAGATACTACACTTTAGCCGCACAGCTATGATTAATCATAATACTGTTCATCATTCCAAATCAGACTCAGTGATTTTTATAGACATCTGTTTTCTTTCACATTTACCACATACATAGATGTAGTGTCACTATTACAGAGATTTGACTCATCCAAAAACATCACAAGTCAACCATTAAATCAGTGAGGAATATGCAGCCCATTAGAAGCCATGGAGAATACAAGATCCATTTGGCCTAGGGGAAAATTACTTAAGTTGCCAGGCCATCAAGCTCCTTGCACATTGCCTTGCTGGAGATGAGGTAGTGCTCAGCAAGCAAGCAAGCAGCCACAAAGCTCATGGAAGCTGGTGGACATGACAACTATCTTCTACTCAGCCTAAGCAAAGGAACAAAAAAAATATTCCTTTTGTTTAGCAATAAATACAACAATAGAAGCTACAGGCTAAATCACGAATCAGCATGACAAGGCTGGAGGAGGAGCTGGGCCATGCAGCCTGAAGGATCATCCCCAGAGTCAAATGCAGAAGTGGGAATTGGACTTTGCTTGTTAGAACAACTACTTCTTGTCAGAAGGAAAAAGCATGCAGGAGAGCAAGGAGACAGTCCAGAGATGGGTCCACAGAGGCTAGTGAAGACAGCAGTATGGGCCTCAAAGAAAAGCAGAGCGCTTTTTGGGCACAGTGCTGGCTGCTGGATGACTTGGAACTGAACAAAGAAACACTTGAGGATGTTCAGAAAAATTTAAACTAATGGAATGTTATTTTAATTAAATAGCACTGTATCGAGGACATATCTGACCGTTACCACAATCTCCTCCCTGTGGCAGCAACCTGTGGGGTTCATGCAGTGGGTAAGTACTACAACTAAGGGGGAATAATCAAGAGGGTAAGACCAAAAAGGTCTTTCTTGCAAAGTCCATAACATCAGCAGGGCAGAGGTGCATCCCTCCAAATGACCTCTAGTGGGTTGGTTAAAGCACTGTCCAAGGAGCAGAGTTACACAGTTGTATCTTTCGTGACTGAAAACACAGTACAAAGAGGATATTTCAAACCCATGCAGGAGAGGAGATTGCATGCTCAACACCCAACAGATATTGAAGTAGGCCTCGAGCATTTTAATGAAGGGAAAAAAAAATAAAGAAAAAGGAAAAAAAAAAAAAAAAAGCCAAAAGATGAGTAGATGACACAGCTGTACAAGTTTCCAAACCACAATATTTAGAGACCAGCCTGCACTCGGGATTTCCCATCAGCCACCAGCACACAAACGAGTGCACCCAGCTGTTCTAATCTAGCAACCAGACTACAGCCAATCCCTGCTGCAAGCAGGGATGTTACAGCCACCTTGGCCATCATGACAGGGCCGCACTGTGTGAGAGTCAATGATAGCCAGTGGAACTGCTGGTCCAGTCTCCACACTGCCAGCGATTCTCTTCTGCCATAAGAGGAGCATGGACTCCAAGGACCAGCCACCAAAGACACAGAGAATTCATGCTTGGCTACTCATGCCATCTTTCTCCTCCCCCTCAAACCTCTCCATATCATACTTTTTGACTCAAAACTGTTCTTACAGCTTAGAGCAGGAACAGACACCAAGTATAAGCCTCTGACTGTGACTGCTCGACTAAGTTAAAAACTGAATTTGAGGTGGGAAATCCACCTTCAAAATACCCTCCTCTCCAGAGACAGAATGGAGTTATTACTGGTTCTTAATTGCACGTAGCAAGAGTCGGATACCAGTGTAAATCCCACTTTGGGGCACCATATTCCCCATATCTTTCTGTGGGCCTAGATTTTACTTTTCAATTGGTGCTTGATGCAACTGAATGACTCTCAGTGACTTCACTAGGCTCAGACCAGACATTTAACAGAAATTTCAAAATGGAGAATGATTGACTAATGATTGTAGAATTTATCAAATAATTTTATGAGGGAATGCACATCTGCAGCCTGCTGCATACCAAAATGGACAACTGAGGTGCTTCAAAGTATCAAAGTAACTTCTAGCTCCAAACCACTATTTTATCTCTGAATTTAGCTCTCTTGACCCACATTACAGAAAGCAAGCTTGAATTCCTCTTCTTTACTTTCTCCTACTGATTTTTCTCTGAATTTCTTTAGTGTACATCCTATGCTATGATATTTCTCTCTTCCCAGTAAGTGCAGAAAGCTGGATACCTAATTTTAAGTTATCTGTGTGATGTTTTAGTACCATGTTTCTTTCCAAATGAGTAAGGTTAATGTACTTATATTTGTACAAAAGTATTAATTTTTAAAAATACTTATTTGACATTTAAGCTGTGTGCAATTGTTGGCAGACTACTAATATAATATAGAGACTAGATTTGAAGAACACTGGTTCCTCCTGCAAATTTCATAAGAAATATCTCATATTGAGCATATTAAAATAACTCTGAACATCTTCTAAAAGCTTAGCTCTTGTGAAGGAAGGACAAAACAGATTGGAGTAACTAAAGAGCAAAGAGAAGGAGAGTAATTTGTGCTAAGACAGTCAGGAAATCATAAGCCTAGAAAGAGCATGCAGAAAACTGGCTGTGCTCTGCCACAACTACTGAACAATACTCCACTGCACAGCTTTTTAAATAGCTTTTAACATTTAGCCATTTTAAAACATGTAATTGTGCTGTAGATACTGATTTCCTCAGATCCAAGTATAATTATTCTTCTCAATATTTGGTCCATCTCTATTGTACACTCTTAAGACAGCTACAAAATATTGCTAATATTTTTGAGTTAATAGTGTGTTTAGAAGGTCATGTCAGGTTATTGCTGGGAGGATTAAAAGATTTTCTTTCCTCCAGAGCCCTTTGTTATAAGAAACCAAGGAAATTTAAAACAGGATTTATTCCTTCGAACCGGGACAAACCAACAGAGTACTGTGGCAAGAGCATAAAGTAAGAACACTCTGGGCCAGGAAATTTACAAAGAAAGCTTTCTCCAAACACAACAGTTAAGCTGAAGTTTTAGAACTCTTAATGGTTCTACATTAAGGGCAGCAAAAGGCAACTAGCTTTGCAGTCATTCACACTTATAATTCCTCTTTCAAAAGATATTGGTACAATATCTGGTAACTTGTTGGTTGTCACTAGCACAGGTAGACATTTCTGGCACATATATGCTCCATTTTGTGGTTTTCAACCTTTACTCAAGCCTTAATGGCTGCTCCCAATGTCAACATCAGGAAGATGAACTAGTGATGAGCATCAGCGATGACTGCAAGGTGGCCCAGTGGAGAAACAGGAAAAACAGAGAAAAGAGAAAAATGGAAACCCAGTAAAGTTTGATCTCAGATGTCAAACCAAATCTTCTGACAGACATCATAAATCTTCTCAGTGGATGTTACTAAGATACAAAGGATACTCTCAAGCCTCAGGTTCCTGCCTGTGGGAAGTTTTAAGTCAGGTCTGCATCTTTATGTGAGTGTTACTATTGTGTTAGTCGACTATTTATATAGAATAAAGATGAGATCAGGGTGAATGGTATGTCAAGTCAAGCAGACATGCCCTCTGACTTAGTTTAAAATTGGAATGGAACAGCCTTATGAAGTGAGTGTTGGTGCCCTAAAATTCATTGCTTGTAATGCAATTTGTTTGGAAGACATCAAAACCAGCAAATCCTACCCCTATGAAGGTATTAAATATCATGGTGCTTTCTGTACTTAATCTTTCAGACTGATCCCTTGAATACACACAGTTTAGACTTTGCTTTCTGCATGCACCCAGTCATGGAAAAACATATCTACTTAGATTTTAAAGGTCATTAAGGTGACCTTAGCATTAATTTCTAAACGTTACATCAAAATGGCTTTTTGTGCAACTGAAAGCAACAGCATTGATCACGTGCTTACATTCTGCTGGAGCTGGGCCTATAAATATTCTGACTATTTCCAAATGAATGCTGAAAAAGAACTGATGCAACAGCACCAACAGAAATATTTATATGCATTTTAAAAAGATTTCACCAACAGGTGGCTTTCATCTACTACACAATATTGCTAGCTTAGCTACTGCAGCATTGTCAGCAGATGTTTTTAGGCATCATCAATAGGATTACTCTAGAATTTACTCATCATAAATCAGCACACTGCAATGTCCTTTCTGATGGGTAGTTAATATATCCTGCTTCCACTAGACCATCCATATAATAGTTCACGTGAGGATGACTGAGCTCACTTCTATTTGGAATGACAGCTTGATGCAGCATTTCAAGGCTTAGCCTGACTTGCCCTCACTTGAGGTCAGGCAGTAACCATTCCCAGAAAACATGTTTGTTAGATGTGACTGAAAACAGTTTAGCACTTGCATTAAAGTAATAATTAAACATGAACAGTGTGCCTTGATGTTGTTTAAATGAATGACACATTCCATGCCCAGAGGAGTTTTCAGCTCAGTTCTGTGACAGGCAAAACATAATAATTGATCCAAGAAGAAATTTATGAAAAGAGTACCAAGAGGTTAAGTAGGCTATCATTCTGTTTGAACCACATTTTATGGTGTTACTCATACAATATACCTCGTCAAAGAAGGTGGAGCTCAGTCTAATCCAACACGCCTCCACTAAAACAGCTGGCAAAAAAAATGTCAGATGGTCTTGTTAGCAGCTTCCTCTTGAGAGCTGTTATATAATCACAAGGGCTGTGAACAAGAAAGAGAAAAGGAAATGGAAAATAACTAAGTGTAAATTTAAAGGAAAAAAATATTTATATACTTCTACCTATGTACTTCTAACCTGGACAGAAAAAGGAAACCTGACTTTCCCCTCAGTTATATAAACTCTAATTTAAAATAGCTTTTCATAGCAGATATTTTTTTCACAGTTTATATCAGCTCGACATTTCCCAGAAACTTAGAGCAATTGATATTGTTGACATCTCTACCCAGAAGTTTCTCTTCTCACTCTAAATCATAATGCTGAGTGGAGAACCCTAAGCCAAGTGACTCTGGACACCCTCCCATCCCAACACCATGGTCCACCGCCACACACACACACACGAAATCTGGGAAGTAAGTCAGCACTTAGAGAAATCTAACTTTTATCTAACATTTACTTGAGTGCCTAGGAGGAATTGTCTTCTTTTCTATAGAAGCTGGAAGCAGCTGTAAAGATGGTGCAGGAAGAGGTACATTAGGATGTCCAATTAGGAAACCAGAGTGCACTTTGCATTTTGTGGCTCTTAAAATGTGGAGGGGAAAGGAGGAGATGGAGCTGGTCACCCGTGTTCACTGACCAGGTCCCAGTGCCTCATTGTATGGGTTTAACCAAAGGGAGGTGGCTGAGGTTCAGCAGATGCAAACAGCCAGGACAGATCCCACTGAGTGCCCACTACCAGGTATACTCAGAACTAGCTTCCTCACTCTTAACAGGCTTCCAGATGAGGTTCCTCATTAAGCACAGAGTCTAAGCATTTAATTCAGAAGTGAAGGCTGTACTAGAAGGGCTACATTCAGCACCATACAATATAATTATTTTGCATCTAAGCTAGATTTGAAAAGGCACATGGCCAATTGGCAGCTCTGCCTTTTACCTGGCCTAGAGCTAGGGGCCTGTGCAATGCAAAGGGAGAACATTTCTGGTGGACAAGAGGTGGATCAGCTTCAGACAGCTGATGAGGTTACTGTGCCTGAGTGTCCCCCTCACCCTCCCTGCACTGATATTTGAGCTGTTTGTAAACCAGCTGCTGAACCACTGGAGTTATTTAGCACTTCACGGGTGGGGTAAACAGCTAGAGGTGATAACCACATTAGCTGTCTCAGGCTGGCAGCAACACATAAATCAATCAGAGGCCTCAGGCACACTGAAATGGGATGCGCAGACAGCAGCAGACTAAGCAGAAGGCTGTTTAAGCTAGTCAGTGGGAAACACAGAGACAAGTGCAATATAAGATCACACATACAAAGACACTTACAACTGTCTCAGCTTTGGTTCAATGCCCTTCCTCCACCAAGAGATTTTAGTCTAGCAGCAAGTCAGGCTCCCACACTACCATAAGGGGTTTCCACTGGTCTGGCCACCTCCCATACAAATACATCTTTTTTCCTTAAACAAACAAACAAACTATTCCAGTATTCCAAATTCAAGATGCCTATTTGTCTCAACTGAGAAACTGAGAGAGACCTAGCTCTCCTTACTCTGTGGTAAATGTTCTAAAACACATTTTCTATAGATCATTCTTCTTCTTGCCTTCTGAATACTGAATAAGGAAAATAAAACAGGAGCAATCACAGAAGGATGCCAAATACAAAATCCCCAACCCCGGCTAGTGTTTCAGCATCCTCCTGGGTAAAAGATTTTTTAATCCACCAAAACAGGCAAAAGTTCTGAACCCAAATCTCCTGTCAGAAAGGTAAGAACCTTAATGAATGGTTCATTCAATATCAGAAAACGGGTCTTTTTCTCATAAAATTTTGCATAACATGAGATATTTTCTGCACACACTTTTTGCAATAACCATAAGTGGGACAGGAAAGAAGGGGGATGAGAACACCTTTCTATCAGTTTTAAGCGGTGGGCTAAAGATCCAGGGCTTATCACGGTCAGGACTCAAGCAGGTGGCACAAACTCAAAAAACAGACCAATGGGTCCCATAGGAATTTCACTAGCAGAAACTGACCTGGAGGGAATTAGCACAGGGGGAGAGAAGGTAGGTGGAAGGAATACCAGTGACACCTAGAGACATCCTTAAGCACTAAAGAGGCATTTAAACATAACTTCTCCTATCCATCTAGCACACTAGCTCTGGTAGTTCAATTGCCTGTATGGAGAATTTTGCTATGCTGCCAGAAAGCTGTGTATCTATAGAAACAGGTGGAGAACTTCAGCCACCACCTTTTCTGCACTGAGTGCTTAGTTTCTTGGAATAAATGCAGAAGCTGCAATGGGCAAAGAAGCAAAAGTATCACGACTGATCATACATTCTTTTCATACAGTTGTAGAGCACTTCCCCTCTTCATTATGCTCAGCACTGGCAGGTACTGTAACTTCCCTCTAGAACCGTGTGCACTGTGTATACTGGTTGAGTCCAACATTAACCTACAGATTCATTCTAAGTAAAAACACATTAAAGAGGAGTGTACTTAAAAATAGAGCTATAATCATGTACTGTACTCAGTGTGCTTAAATAGTGCACGTAATATAGTTCAGTGCAATAACCACTCGGTACTCAGGTTTCTAACACGAAGGAAGATATAGAATGGAATTACATTTCAGCCTGGAACTAATTCTGGAGTACTGCCAGTCCCATGCGATCTATAAAAATTCCTGTGTCAAAATGATGTGTCCCGTTGTCTTGATGCCTTGATCAAGGTTTCCGAGTTTTTCATTTCTCTGACATCTTCCATATTTACAAACTTACACTGAACATATGTTAATCTAGCTGCATCTCAGGTATCTACTCATTTGCAATTTTTTCACAAGCAAATGCCATCCTTGTGTAGCTAGTGGTCTTCTGTATAAGTTGAAGTTCTCTGAAAGAGTAGTGAAAATGCAAACATTATTGCAAAAATTTCCCTTTTGCTTGCAACCCCTTTACCATCATCTGATACCATCTTACCAAATTACATTAATTACATGTAATTCACTGATGAATGGAATGCAATAAAGTAAAAGGAATATGTAGCCTCTTTTTAATAATCCTAAAGTTCTCAACAACCACAAAGGTCTTCAGAAATTAAATTAGCATCCCCTTGTTTTATACTTAAGCTTCTGGGTTTTCACTCTTTTTTCCCATATGAACTGAACTAAAGTAATTGATTTCTGGTGTTATTCAAGAATATTTTTTTTTAATTTATTTTTCAGTTTCCTTCAGTTATTTGTATGGGATAATCAAAATGACAGTATGCCAGAGGGTATGGAATAATAGTAGCATTCATAAGTGCCCTGTATTTTTACAAAGTCTCACAAGATCTTCTGAAAAGGCACTGAAAGAATGAGAAAAACTAATCTACACTATAACGTAGTAAACCTCCTTAAGTTTATTAAGTAACCTCTGTGCTTCTGGTGGAATATGGCTCCTACTTCCTTCAGGTGTAAGCTCTAGCCAGCAGATGGTAGGTGCTCTTGGTTAGAAAAGCAGCACAGTGCACCTGACAAAGGAGGAATCTTAGGAGAGGATGTGCGCAATGCCATATCTGTTTTCCCCTGACTGGTGCACCAGCCAGTGGAGGATTTGATCCAGGAAGATAGGAATGCATGGTTAGAGACCTCCAGTTGTTAGAGACTGAATACAAATGAGGGATATGATTTCTGAAGCCAAATTCCTATTAAAAACAATAGAAATTTGGGTGTACAAATCCCTTAGTCTCTGTCCAGCCAAAGCAATTCCTCTCCCCCTGGCCTCTAGCTGCTACCCATTGGTTAGCACTGCTGGTACAATTTTTTAGAAGGATTTGTAGCACAAAGAGAGAGACTTATTAAAAACAGAAAAGAATGTGTTGTGCCTCTGTAGCCAGAATCATAGTTTAAAAATCTGTGGGCCGGATTTTCCTGAATGCTCAAAAGATACAAAACAGTTATAAACCCATATAAACCACTTAAGCCCAAGTATATGGCTGTTTTTCATCTCCAGTGATTCACAGAAGGTACATTTACTACTGCAACTGGCACAGCAAACTTCCAGAAGAGACAAATAAAATCATGTTTTCTTTTTTTTTTTTTTTTTTCTTTTTTAAACACTGTTTTCCATTATTTATCGGTTCAGAGTCTATGATTCACTTTAGGATAACTTAATCTTATATGGGGCTATAAAAATGAAATATTTTCACATTATTTTATGATGATTCTCTTTTGCTATAAATAGGCACAGAACTAGCAGGCCAGCACTCTCAAAATCCCTCTTGTGTTTTCCTATTTCACTCTATAACTAGATTGACTAAAATACAAGGAGGATAGTTACCTTCTTTTGAGCTAAAAAGGTGAAATTCTTGTCTCTGTTCAAGCTGAATTTCACCCCAGGAGGACCAGCAGCTCAGTGCATGTTTGTGACCAGATCCTGAACTATTTGTACAACCAGCTCTTCTATTAGTTTCTATTTAAGTAATGTGACTTCAGTTAGATATTTGTGCATTTGCCAGGAATGAAGGGGGGAAAATAAAGCAGCCTTTTAAAAACTTTCTCATAGTGTTTGGAGGACAAATCAGCTGATGAGTATGTTTATTGCCATTAAATAATTTGGGAAGCAAAGAGGGAATATTTCAGTATTGGGAAACCTGCTACTGAATAGATCAGACTGTAGGTAAATTGCTGTGTTCCTTTCTTTTTCTTTTTCTTTTTTTTTTTTTTTCCTTTATTTGTTTTGTTTTGTTTGTCTGCTTGGTTGATGACTACCAAGGCAAGGTTATTTTTTTTTTCTGTTAAAATTCTTTCTGAGATGAACAGAGACATCCATTGTCAACCCAGCTTCCTAGGGTGTTAGCTGCCTGCCAGCCAGGAGCACAAATCCATGAGATAACAGACATACTGCCAAGCTTCAGCTAGCAATCCAGCCATTGCCCAATGTTGTTCATGAGCACTAATAAAACAGCCAGGTGTGATTCAGACCAAACCGACCAGAAGTGACTACTGGCTCTAGGGAAGGGCTAAGTGAACCTAGGACACAAGTCAAGTTCTGGCCAGCCTCTCGAATGGAGGTGAAAAATAAATCACAACAGACCAGTCAGGCTATTCACTTTAGTTCCATGTTCATGGCCCACCAATGAAAGGAGAACCAGCACATAGATCTTGACTTTAGAAAGACTGTGACACAGCATTGCACAACCCCATTCCCCAACACTTTTCATCAGAAAGCCTGTAGAAGTAGGTTCCACAGAAGATATTACTATATGATGACTGTCTGAAAACTGTACTGTTATTACTAACTCAGTGGAAAATGTATATGAAGCTTGGTTTTGCAAAAGTCTACCTAAAGCCCAGTTCTATTCCAGGCCTTCATTTATAAGTAATATGATAGAATATTAAGGTAGACTCAAATTTGCAGGGCATCCAGCTGTGAAGAGTGGAAAAACCTTCACAGAACAGGATTCAAAGAGTTGCCAATGGCTCTGAAATCAGTAATATGAAATAGATGGACAAGTTCTGCACCTGGGCAGAAAAATCAAATGCACAATTAGAAAGCAGGGAAAAGCAATTTAACTACAGAACTGCAAAAGGATCTTGGACATAACTATGCACAAACTGACTTAGTAGTATGATTATCTTGCAAATAAAAAGGTAGATAGCATTTCATGAGAAGTAATTATTCCATGCTTCTTGGCACTAGTGATGCCTCAAATCAAAAATACAGTCCAATTTTGAACAATATGCTTCAAGATTTATGCAGACAATCTGAAGAGCCCAAAGAAGAGAAACAAAAAAAAAAAAAAAAAAATACAGGTTGAAATACATGATCTAGGAACAAAAGCTGAAAGATTTGGGTTTGTTTAGTCTAGAAAAGAGACTGAAGGAAGACATAAGTCTTCAAATATGCAAGATGCTTTTATAAATATGACAGTGATCAACTGTTCTTCAGGTCCAGCAAGGTTCGAAGAATTGCCTACCATGTGGCAAAAGAAGATTTGTTAGCTATTAGAACAAAATAACTAACAAAAACAGCCATCCACTGGAACAGCTCACCGAGGCTGGCCTTGGAATCCTTGCCACTGGAGTCCGTTATGGAAAGGTTAGGCAAATTGCTGTCAAAAATAGTTCTTGGCTCTGCCACAGAACAGAGAGATGGACTGGTCGCCTGAGCTCCCTCCCATGCCTACACTTTGATTTACTAGCAAATATGCAGCTTCTTGCACAAGCCTCTCTTTTTAGGGGCTTAAAAAGTCACACTGACTAATATATTGCATACAGTAATCTCTATCCTGATGCCAAACATTTCAAACTCTATTTAAAACTTTACTACTGTAAAAACTGTTATGTTCTAGCATGAAAATCCAGGAAGTAGCACTCTACAATATTATGGTAAGAAGGGAGAAGCCAAGTCTTTTCAAAAGACCTTTCAAAATCTCATGTGTGACCACAGGATAAGGTCAGAAAAGACCGATGACATTTCTCTGTCAGAAGATAAGGAAACCCCTACACATATGGGGTTGTCACAGTCTAATGCCAGTGCACAACAGTAGCTGAAGGCTACATAGAAATTGATTCAACATGCTGTTACAGCAGGTACTCTCCAGCATCCATCTTGAATATAAACACTTACAAGCTGACACGTTTCAGAAAATTTATCTTTCAGCTTGAAGCTACTAGGGGATACTTGTAACTAATGAACCCGGTGACCATAAAGTTACACACACACACATCTGGTGGCATACACACATCTGATGAGTACATCCAACACTTGATGAGCAAGGAATCCCTGAATACTCACAGCATCACTCCAGAAAAGTGAATACTTATTGTCTGGATCAAACTATAGTCAGGCTGTTGCACAAGGGCATAAAAAGCATTCACTGGCTGTGAGCCCCACCAAGGAGCCCATTACAGCCCTTCAGACAAAGGAATTGCTTCATATGACATATCCACTACAAATGACCCAACTCCTGCCTCAAACCTTACATGCCATTGAGCAAAAGCAAGAAAAAAGAAAGAAAGACTACTTGAAAAGGAAGACTACTTGAAAGGAAGACTACTTGAAAGGAAGACCACTTGAAACTTAGTGAGAATTAGAAGATATACTAAAGACAGCAGTACTACTGGCAAGAAATTCCCTTTGAAGTAGTGCAGTGACTCCACTCAGCTTAGAGGAAACTGATGAAAGCACCAAGCCTAGCAAAGGCCTGAGCAGACGCAATAGCATACTGTTAAATGCTAGGAGAAAAATCAAGTAAAGCTGAAATTTTTTAAAAATCAAGAGAAACTACTTTCTCCACAAAAGATTCACCAGAATAGCTATGCTGATCTGACAACGCATAATTCAGAAAAACACTTAAGCTTCTGAAGTCTCACAGACTTCAGTGATATCCAAGCAATTGGTGAATGCTGTACTGGTCAGAAAGATTCTCCTAAGCTTTTTCTCCTCAGAAGCATTTCACAAAAATATGTGACAACAAAATACAAAAGAATATAAGCTACCTGCAAGGAAAATTCTTAAAAACAATAGCCAAGGGATTGGAAGAAGCTCAGGTTTCTTGTTAAAATGTTTAAAGAAACTTTCTGTAAAGAGTCTTTCTCTTTTACGGCATTTCTGCATACACATTCTGTTTTTCAGAGATCCTGTTCCTGCATTCCTTGCAAACCCAAAACACCCGCTGACATCATTAGGCAATGCATTGGCATTAGAAGTAGGGGACTGAGCCAACAGAGGTTGTGGGTAGCCAAAATTGTGCTGGAGACAGTTCTTCCCGGTTCGGTCTAACTAACTTCTGAGATCGCAGCTGATTCACAAAATGTGAACCTCCTAGGGTCCTAGCAGACCCCACTCCCCATTACAACTGGCAGCACTTTGAGGAGCTGATCTGCCCATGCTCAGTGCAGATGGCCACACTTCTTCCCTCAACCTTCACAAGCCAGGGCCCAGAAGTCCCTTCTCCTATGCTTAGGGAAGCAGCTATTCCAGCTTCCTGGCCCAGCCCCACTCCCATGCTCCCTGGCCCCACTCCCGGAACCAATTCATATGCAATGGGCTACACATCCTGCTGGTGGAGAAGGGCTAGGAGGGACTGTCTTGAAAAGATTTAAAATCTTATTAATGAATACAATACGAACTTCAAAGTCCTACTGGGGAGCAGTATTTGTGTAATGGCATGAAAGAAAAACAAATGTATCTTGAATTTTGACACTACTAAAGGCAGTGGAGGGAAACACCCAGGGAGCCAGGATTTCAATCAACAATTGATTTGAGTACCCATTCTTGTGGCGGATGGAAGGAATCTGCTCAAGAGAAACGTAGGAAAGGAAGCTCCAGATGGAAGGAAAAGAGATCACAAAGGCAAAGGCCAGGGGCTGAAGAAATGCAAAATCTCAAACACAAAACTCTGTTCAGAAAATTCTCTTCATACGGGGGGGACAACTGCAAAGCAAATGATAAAAGGCTTTTCTATCCTTTCTCTTTTATATTTGAGCTGGCTGTCAAAGATTAGATTGTAGAGTTGTTTTTTATGGGCAGGGTACTGCACCAGTCTTTAGGCTACTGCACACTCATATTCAGTTAAGCTGGCAGATAGAACCACAATTATTACTTTCTGTATTTTTCATGAGTTGATATTATACAGAAAACAACAGAAAACAAGACAGGACAATATTAGCATGACTAATGTATTTAAATGAGTCAGTTACATGTCTGAATTTTCTTACTACAGAACTGCTGTTGAAATCCAAGGACCAATTCTTGATAATACTTTTCATTTTCCCAGAAAGCATATCACTGGCATAAACCTTCCATCAGTCTTCCTGTCAGTCTCTTTGGATATCGGATAAAGTTCAAAGACTGAACTCTCTAGACTATGGACATCATCCACTGGGAGAAATCCCATTTTGTAGTTTTCTTCCTATCTGACCGCTCTGTAATTCAACATATTCTGCTACTCATTCTCTCCTCTACCTCCTTAAGAACATTAGTTTTCCTGCCTCAGTAGAGCCAGTGTACAGATATTCCAAAGAAAAGAGCCAAGAACTCTAAACACTCTCCAAATTTCTCCATTGTACTGTTTGGCACATAAGGAAAACAACTTTTGACATTATGACTGTTTTTCATTATCATGAGAAAAAAAGATCTGAAACTACATTTCCCATCAGGCACAACAACTTGATTTTGATGGTTCTGAAGACAGTGCCATTAGCTATCCACTACATTACTGTGACTCATGTCATAATAACCATTATTATAAGTGAATCAAAAATAATTCAATCATCTGAAAAATAACTAAATGTAAAGTCTCCACCAAAAAAAAAAAAAAAAAAAAAAAAAAAAAAAGAGGGGGGGGAAGAAAAAAATCAGAAGCATTATTGCACTTCAGCAGCCTTGTTTTCTATAAATACATTTTATGCTTGATTTCCCATTTCCAGAAGAATTATTTTTGAACTTTTTTCTTCAATACAACTACATATTTATTTTAAACTGAGGAATGTGAAATAGTTCTTCAAGCCTCCTTGAAGTCTACAACAAATTGTGCAGCCAGACCAGATTGTCTCAAGCTTAGCTCCTAATTTTACATTTGGCTTTGAAAAAAATAAAAGTTTTCTTCAATCTTGTGATGAATTTCACAGAATTTCCAGGAACATGTAAGCCACATATCAAAACTTTGCAATTTAATGTCCCATTTTGGGATCTGGAAGACGCTGCAGTTAATATTCATTGCATTTATAATACTTTCTCATGCAGCGGAGTCTGTGTTCAATGGCATCAGAATGTGGGTTTAGTTTAAGAGCACTCTTACATAAATTAAGGCAAAATGTTCATAAAGTATTTGACAGTCAGAGGAAAATGTTTTTTCAATGAAGCAATAAATGTAAAATTTCACAATCCCCTTCAACAGCAGATCATATTCACCTTTTGCATCAACTCTTAACCAAATCTGAAGCAATTCCACTGATGTTAATTGAATTAAATCACTGTAGATACAGATACAGTTGTTAAAGTCATACTCCTTTGGAAATCAGTGGCAAAATTCCCAGTGACTTCAGATCCCATATATGTAACTCACAGGCACAGTACTGCTCTTGGTTGGCCTACTAACCTTTGTGACTTAACACATGCTGCGCTTCCCGCTTGCAGTCTCTGAGGTAAGCCCTCTGTGCTGTTGAAGGTTCCTGGCCTAAGGTATCGTTTTCTTTGTTTACTGTCTGGCTGCATAGATGTCTGGCACAGATTTCAAAGTACAGTAGCTCAAAAATATGCTCAGTGCATATGTGCATAAACCCTGTAGTGGATTGCGTCACACGTTTGTACATCCGAAAATAAAATCACGTACCTAGTGCTCTCTGTATTACTCATGGTTTGCATAAAGCAGATAATAAAATGCAACTGTATCAATAGCATGACTTAGTAGTTTAATGTCATTGAATAAAGTGGATTTATTCCAGGCTGACATCAAGTAAATGAGTTCAGGATATTTTTCTTTATGTGTGCAAGAAAGAAACACATAAAATACTCTGAGAGATCAGTACAGTTCACCTAATCCAGTTTCTATCCGTGCCAGCATTCACAGCACATACAAGAAATTCTATACTGTAGAGTTACTGAATTTTATTTCCTCCAGTTTTGCAAGGCTTGGCACAGTCATATACTTCAAACAAATTCAATAGCACAATAAAAAGTACCATCTTAGTCTCAACAAAACAAGTGTCTCGGAGCAAATCTGTTCTATATGCTTCCAGGGAGGTCGTTTACTACATTTGCTGGACTGGCTTGTACTGAACTTGCTGAAGTCAGGCATCTAAATGATATTTAAATGACATAACCAAGTGATTCAGAATCAGTGGAAGTGCCCAAGTGAAGTAATGTAGTGAAGCGGAAACAGTGAGTTAAGATTCCAGCCCACCTTTCATACATCCTCTGTCTAGCTTCAATGGAACATTATAACTACTCTTGCCACTACATACTCAGTTTGTCCCTTGTTAAGGTTTTATTGTCAGTTTTGAACTCCAGGCTACCACTACTACCAGTGCCAATCACATAGAGCAAAATAGTCTAGTTACTGTTTTAACAAATGGTCTCTTGCTCTACCATAGCCACTCTGCTGCATCCAGGCCCTAGGCAGAAATTGTACATGACAGAGAGAAACACGGGGTCTGCCCTGCCCAGGAAACAATTGCTATTTCTTTTCCTGCATCCACCATGAGGCAGCCCTCTCACTTTTGTCAGATGCTGGACTATATCCCTTCTAAAAGGGCTGTTGCAGTCATAGCACAGTGGCAGTACTGCTAAATGGAGCCATGGTGAATCCCAAGTTATGATATACTGTGGCACCAGTGTTCCTTCTCAGGCCCTGAATTTCCAAAGGTCATGGGTGTTGGCAAATTAGACGCAGCAAGAGGCAAGTTCAGGCTAGTTTGTTACAGGCTAACAGCACAAAATAAGAGAAACATCAAGGTTTTGAGAGGAATATACAATGTCTCCTTAAATCTGGAGAGGAGGTGCTGTTCTAATAGGAAAAATCTGATCAACAAGGCTGAAATCTGGCTTTTATCCACTCCTAGTGAAAATCAAAACCATTATGCAGTCTAAGCAGCTCAATAAATCTCAGCCAAGTCAATAACATCAATATCCTTGATCTTACAGTATTATCTCATCATAGGTTATTATTTATATCATTCAAAGGCAGGTAAAAATCTGGTGTAACTTTCAATAATCTCTGCTGAAAAATGACAAAAACACAGTATCTGTATGTAAATTGGTATACAAGAATGGACTTCTGCAGGTAAGAGGGTTAATCTAAAAACACTAAGTTTCCAGTATTTTTTGATCAGCTGATCCTAGAGAGGATTACTAAAGCTTGCAGTCCAATTCTGGCTCCAAAAGACAGCCAGCTTGCCCTGTTGTTTGGCAAGAAGCAGCAAAATTGTGTTAACAGTTTCTTTCAAGAATACATGTCAGTAACTGCCAAATGACAGTTGTAATGACCCTGATGCATTTCTCCCCTTAGGGCTTTTTTGTTTAGAAACCAGTTGCCACCCAAGCAGAAAAAAAAAAAAAAAAAATCATTCTTTGCCACGAACTCTCCCATTGCCCTGACCTTTCTACACTTCCACCAGCGCTACACCTTGTGAGAGTCAAGTAAGAAGCCACATCCTGCCTAACGAATTGATACTCCCACCTGGGATTAGATACAACAGAGCATGCATTAAGGACTTGAAGCAGAGCCTGATGAAATCCAAAGAGTCTTTCCACCGACTTCAACAGGCATTTGGTCAGGTCCTGAGAGCCTATTTTTGTGCATTCACTCATTTTTTCCCTTGTTTATTTAAAGAACCATTTCTCTGAAATCCAGGCAGAAAGACTCTAATATTTTTGGTATTGTATCTGGGCAATGGTTTAATCATAAATTAAATGAAAAAGTGCCACTGTCTGCAGCCAAAAGAAAGAGGCTGACTCTGACATACCACCTGTGCACTGCTCTGGCTCAGCATTGACCTTGGTTGACAGGAACATGTGCCTGAAAATTGTACCCAAGAGGAAACTCATCACAACATGAACAATCACAGCAGAATGATAAACACCCACACTGCACAAGAAAGCAGCCAAACCCTCACAGCAGCCAGGACTCCAACTGCATCTGGAAATAAATGTGCATGTACCAAAAGAATGTATGTGTATACATGAACGTATATGTCGGTGTTTACATATACTTTCTTGCTATACTTTGCACCTAGAGCACTGTGTTTCATTTTGTAATAAAATGCATGCATAAAAACATCTTTCTTATGACAGAGACAGCTAAGATTATCAGGTTTCCCATATGCAATCACAGCAGAAGGTTATGCCTCTTGCAATGATTTAATCCTACTGATCCACTCACATATATTTTCCCCTTAACAAGATAACAGATGCACCTAGCTTCTAGTAGCTTGGATTTCCTTTTAATAATTTATGATTACTTGCTCCTACAAGATCATCAAAGCTGTGAGAAGGCCATAAAAAACACTTTCGGTAAGCAACTAGTCTAACTATATTTCCTCTTAACTGATGGAACAATGGATTTTAAATGTTACAGGGATGATTTTCTTGCACATGTGGTCTTACGCAAGAGTCCTGCTGGGGAAGTCTAAGGTTGGCAGTCATCTTCAAAGACAAATTAAACAGCCACAACAGTGTTTATGGGCTCAAATCTGTTCACAGGCACAGGTATTTGCACAAGATGAGTACAATGCATTCAAGCAGAAATCACTTAAACCGTGGAAGATCAGATGCATTCATTGTCAACGCTCCCAGAGCAAGCCTTTCTGCAGAAGTGTTTGCAACAGAGGAATGATCTCATGTGCCAAAGAACAAAAACAGTTCTTGCTTTCTTCTGTCACCTTTCTTCTAAAGCATTGGCTATCTCTGCCACCTCTAGGCATCCATAGACCAAGATCTATGAAGTGCAAATCACTGGGGCAGCAAAAAGGAATTGAAGGTGTTCAGTTCCTCAGCATGAGAAGTATACTTGAAGCAATGCAGCAAGATTGCAAGAAATCATTTTTTTCTGTGCCTGCATGGCAAACACAGCAGATATGTGTCACCAATGGATGAAGGCAACAAGGAAAGAAGTCGCTTCCCTTGTTACATGTATGCATATGCAAGCTTTAAGGATAGGTGTACTTGCAAACTGCCTGTGCAAATGTCTGATAAAACTCTCTCAATTTTGAAGGCCAAATCTGACACCTCTTAGGTAGCTTTCACACTGCAAGCAGCAGCTCTGCTTAATATGTGTGAAACCCTTGGTGTGGCTAGGAAAAGCTGTGGATCACCTCAAGCAGCAGATCCTGCAGGGTGCTGAGCCACTACAGTTCCTCTGCAATCACTGGCGGGGTGCATTCTTCCTGCTCTTACCCACATGTGTACATTGCAGCATTTAGTCATGTAAATAAGGAAAGAAACAGTGGTGAGGATGCATGGTTTTGTTTTTGTTTCAAAGACTGTCTGTGCCTGCAGACTTGCCAAAGCCAGATGCTGTAACTCTGCATAGTGTTACTCAGCGAGATGGGCCAGAATCTTCCAGACACTGGGTGTGGTGGGTGCGAGGCTGCTTCATTAGCTGTTTGAAGCTGTGTGGGTAGTTTCCATTGTGGTCTAGCAGCCATGCAGGACGCACCCAAAGAAGCTGGGTAAACTGCATACAGGAATTAGCCCACACTAAATTCCTCGCTTTCGCAGCTGGATTGCTACCCATACCCAAGCTAGCTAGCTGAAAGCAAGGTACATCTGATGCTGAAGGAGGTGGGAAATGGCTCCTGTGAAATAAAAAGTAAGCTTAGGATGGAATGGGGAGGCAGATCTGCCCAGCTGAGTGTCCCAAAGTAGGAAAACACCAAGCTTCCAGGTTTTGAGCCATAAACTGCAAATTCTGGAAACTGGCCTTAAAAGGAATGACTCCCCACTAGGGAGTACAGAAAACAAGGAAATCCCAGTAGAATTTCCCAAGGGTACAGAAAACATGGAAATCCCAGTAATTTCCATCAGTTCCAGACCTTCCGATCACCTACCAGCTGACCAAGAGCTTGGAAGCTCTGTGATGGACTTCCAGGCAGTCCATTGAGCAGGGCTACAGGAAAAAAAAAAAAAAATAATAAAAAATCCCATATATCCCCACAACTGTGTTAAGAAATAGTCTGTTACCTATCAAATGCCATTTTTACTGAGAAGCTGCAGGAACCAGGGAACACATTTTATTTCAGAATACAAAGTTCATTGTTTCCAGAATGAAATTATGTCAAAATTTCTGGTTGGCAGGATTTTTTATTTTTTTCCCAGATTAGTTAGGACCAAAAGCCCAAAAAAATAAATTAAAGAAAACAAGATTTCCCGTGAACCAAAAATTCTGTTCTTCAGCCAGGTTAAACTGGTAAAAAGTGGAAGGGAGAAAAGGAGAGAAGAACATTGTTAACCAACATAAATCTTGTGACCTTTATATTGCCAGACTTGCTTTCATGTAATCAAGGATGTTAATACCAGAAGGAATAGCAACATTTTTTTTAACTGAACCTTTCTGTGAGTTCATATCAAATTACCAAGTGTTAACAAGTTACCACATTTCAGCTGGACCAAGTGGTCTTCATACACCCTCAGTCCTTAACTAGCTCAAGAAAATGAAGCTTAACATAATCATTTTTGTTACTGACTAAATTAAGGTTCTTTGCTTTTCATATGTCACAGCCTGAGAGTATATAGTTACCACATTTCAGCTGACACATAGGCACCTCATTCATCTTCAGCAATTTGAATATATATCAAAAAAAAAAAAAAAAAAAAACAGGCAATAACTGATTTCCAGCACCATTAGTTTGCTCCCCTACTGCTGTGCTGTTAGGAGCACCACATGAGACCAAGGGTCACAATTCTCTTACACAACAAGCAGGAGCAACAGCTGTTACTCTACTAGTTACTAATTAACTGAAGTAATGAACTAATAATTAATTAACCACTAGTACTATTTACCCGGGTGTTTCATACTGAGCTTAGGCCTGAGTCATATGAGAAATCTCTCCCAGCCACCAAACATGCTACAGATCACTTTATCTGAGGGTATCACCTCTTTATAATGTAAGGACGTGCAGTTGTGCTCAGTTTACCGATACAAAAGTGAATCATGTCAACTAGTCTTCAGTTACATAGCAAATCTGTGGTACAACAAGGTCTTGTCTACAGCAGACCCTACATTCTTTTTTACATACACCTGCCTACTCAACAAGCTGTCCTTTGGGACTACTGTCTGTCTCAGCTGTTAGGAGTATTAGCTTACGATGGTCAAGAACAACAAGACTGCTCCTATTGCTAACAAATGGAGCTTTGCAACTAATTTTAACAAAAGCAGGAACTGAGCTGTTATCCTTATAAATTTGAAGAAACCACAATTCTTCTCTTATATTGCAAATACAGCAGTAAGTTAGTTAGTAGCAAATGAGAGGAACTATGTATGTACTTGTAAAAACATAGATATTTACACTACAAAAATTGTCAAAACGACAACAGACATCTTATTTCTGTAGCCATGCAACAACCTACAGACCTATGAAACATCTACATCTAACTTCTGTTTCTCATTTCTTTTCTTAAACTCTCCATTAATTCATCTCTCCATCTGTAACATTTCAAGTCTGCCACAGATTTCAAGCTGCTGCCATTTAAAAGGAATAAACATCCTACATCTACAGAAACAATTCTTTTACCCTAAAACAGGGACTGGGGGGGAAAGGTACATGTTTCAACACTGAGGTCAATGTATAAGAGTGCTAGTTGTCCCTCCTATATGACTCAAATTTAAGGATCGAATATCCCATGATTTGCCATGATTAAGGACATGCTTTTTCCCAGCATTTGCTGCTAGCTCTGGCAACTCATGAGACAGCAAACTCTAATTCCATAACGTGACTGCTAGAATTGTTGTTTTTAAAGGTTTAAAATGTTTAACACCAAATACTATGTCACTCAGAGATTGGAATATGTATGGGATCAATTTCTCACCACATTTCATCAGTCTTTTTAAACTGTGAAAACCAGTGGGGTTACTCTGGCATAAAACCAATGTAATGGAATGGAGACTCATGCCTGTGGTCACTAACGTGACCTAGTTGTATATACAGAAGAATATGGGAAAAAGGTTTTAAGAAAGGGTGTTAAAGCCCAAACATGTTCTAAAATGACTTTCCAGTGTGACACTAAGTAAAATCAACATTTGTTTTTTGATAAACACTTAGTAGAGTTGTTGGTCTATGAGTCCCATTTTTTACTCATCATTGGGACGACAGAATTTATATCCAAGTCAATAACAGAAAGTTGCACCATCTTGTCACCAAACTGTGCTTTTGCTTACAGCAGGCCAAAGTGTTTGAGTGGCACAGAGCAGCCATGTGCCATCCAAAGTTACAGATGGAAGCAGATTCCAGCAAAAAGTCTGACATCACTCCTGCTGTTAGGCTGTGCTGTCTCCATTTCAATTCTCTCTCAGACAGTTTCTTACTGAATCCAAGACTATCTTTTGAGTTTTGCCCTTGGTTTATGTTCTCATAATAATTACACACAGTAAATGTCAAAGAAGATTCATGAAGGCCATGAGAAGATAGGCCAAGGAGTACAGAAGAAATTTCTGTGCTAGACAAAGCTACGAGACACAACTCATGAAGGGCTGTAGTCTGGAGAAAAAAATGGCTTGGAAAGTAGAAATGAAGGCCATAAAGCCACAGCCTTCACTGAGAAAAGTCATTTAAGTCAACCAAACATGAGAAGGTCCATACTGCTGTTTGCTCCTCTGGGTTTGTTTGTCTCAGCTTAGAATCAGATCTGCCTTTGAACTCTTTCTGCCAAACTCTTGACAAGTCTCATTTTGAAAACTGACAACAATGAGGAAGCTTTTAACTGTTTTTATATTAATCTACTTCAAACTCATTTTTATCTAGCTAGAGGCAGGGTTTAATCAATTACAGGTTCCTTCTCTGAAGCAGGCCTCAGCTCAACTTAACCACAGTTTACACTGTGGCCTACATTACTAAATTCCAATGGCATTTAACTTTTCAAGGTCTTTCTTTAGAGTGGTAACACTGAGCTTTACATGATACACAGACAAGGGTTTAGGAAATGCCAGCTGGTTACTCCTGAAGGGATTCACTGATGTACTCCACCACCACTAATTGAAAACTGAAGAATGCACTTAGCGATGTCAGACATTAGGATTTCTCACTATCCATCACACACATGCACACACACACACAAAGCCCTTTCATGCTTACTGGGAAGCTCCTGGAAGAGCCCGATTTTGCATTCCCCACAAACCCCCAAATTCCCTTGGATTTCACTGGTAGTTTGGAGTTGCACAAGTATAATTCCCTCTCCAACTAGCAACTTCTGCCAGAGCCACAAAAGGCATGACTCTCCTGCAACTGCTAGCCAGAAGATTTAGCCTTTTTGAGCTCAAATTGTCAAGCAATCCTCCTCCTCTGGTAGTTCCAGGTTCAATTCCTGGTAATGATTAGGACAACCATTACTTCATGAAGAACACAGAATCCATCTCCAAGTACTTCAAAAATTCTTAAAACAGCAGTATACCTTTACTTTGATTATGACAGGCATAAATATATATATTACATAGTATCTCAAGATATGATGAGGGAGAAAAAAAAAAAAAAACACTAAGAACTAATTTGTAATAGGAGATGCAGATTAATAATAAATGGTTACATAACACAAAATGGCACATAATATTAGGAATCATTAACTGCAATAAAAAACAGATGTCACTGTGTCTATAACAACCTTGAAAAATTCTACTTGTCTGTTACCTCTGGGATTTTTTTTTTTACACAAATACTTAACATACATGTTAAAACTTGCAATTTCCATGGCAAAAGACTAGTCAAGGAGATTTTATGTCTGAGCTTATAAGGCTTCATTTTCTAAAGTTACCTAAGATAGAACACATGAGAAGTGGAAGCAGCTGACTCAAAGGATCAACATTATCTGTGTATGTGTTTACAGCTTGTGTTTAGGAGGAAAAAATACATACAGAGAGAGAATGATATCTTTTAAAGGATTTAAACAAAGACAAAAAAGAAAAAAAGAAAAAAAAAAAAAAAGCAGGAATAAAAGATACCTTACAGGCAAGATATACAGCAATAATTATCTAACAACCTCCCTGCAAGGATTTCTCTCTGCCACCTTTAAAACATAACTTACAAACAACAACAACAATAATAATAACAATAATAATCATCATCATCATCATCTAACAAGTCACTCCTAAATATGTTTTGGGTAACAGGAAACAAATGCTAATAGGAAAAATAAAATAATAAAATAAAATAAAATAAAATAAAATAAAATAAAATAAAATAAAATAAAATAAAATAAAATAAAATAAAATAAAATAAAATAAAATAAAATAAAATAAAATAAAAAAGTGGCTATTTCCCTGTACCACCACAGTTTTATTTACTGCCTTGTCTCTAAATGTAGAACTTTTAGAACTTTTCTTGTATTCTATTACTACAAAAATCTTGTGTATACTTCAAGTATAATATTAACCAAATATACCTGGCTCAATGCGTACACTTGAGGAATGTCACAGTATGAGCACACACTCCTTTCTACACTGTAGCCTAACATAGAAAGGGCTTAAAATCCCAATTCGGAAGGAAGGAAGGAAGGAAGGAAGGAAGGAAGGAAGGAAGGAAGGAAGGAAGGAAGGAAGGAAGGAAGGAAGGAAGGAAGGAAGGAAGGAAGGAAGGAAGGAGGAGTCTTCAAATCCCATCAAACATCTAGGGAACTTCAGCTCTCACCTAAATCAAATACTTAAAATAATCTGAAGTGTGCAGCCTAAACCCCCCCCCCATCCTAACATTGTAAAATATGCATTGTAAAATGCATAAAATATGCATTGTAAAATGCATTTCCTTCCTTATAGATATAATGAAGGTCACTCCACATGTTAACTTGGACTCACAATATCGATTCATTTTTCCTACCTCCACAAAATGCATTCAAAATGGTATTAAGAGCCTAATATCATGTTGTAGGTCCAAGCATCCCCCTCTATTCCTGTTGTGACAAACTTCTACAGACAGATAAATTAATAGATCTCAGCATGTAAACTGGTACAATCTTAGTTGTCAGGAGCATGAAAAGTCTACACATTCACTTTTTTAATCAAGCTTAAAATGATAATCTATAGCAATAGGATGACTTGACTTCTGTCTGCATGGAGAAGAAAGTGCGAGATGTTGCAGAAAAAATAACATTTACTGATGATATACAAATTTTAAAAGAGACAAGTGTGAACAAACAAAAGCTGCTTCATCAAATTCCGTAATAAGATTATGCAAAGGAAATGCCAACAAGCATTCAATTAATAACATGCAGTTACTGTCAGGTAGTTAACCCCTTCAAAAGCAGTGATGGTGAAAACCATGACAGTGGATTTCCTTGTCTTGCTGCACAGTACATTATGTTTGGTCTATCATGGGAAAATCCCCTTTGCTTTACGCAACTTCAAAGCTTATTTTGGTGCAGAATTTCCCTCAGATACAACTATGTGACCACATAAACTAAGCTGCAATGTGGTAATGCACATACATACCACTCTTCCTCCTAGAGTGTCTTTTGCAATATATGCTATTCACATGCCAAAAGCTCTTTCACCAGCAAGCAGACTGTTTATTGAGAAATTAGGTAAACTGGCCAGCCATGCATGTCAATTGATGGTAAAACACTGATAAAAAATGACTAAAACAGACAAGCTGGGGTTTTAAAAAAGAGAGAGCAAGCTTGATGGAGGGAAGAACAGGAAAAAAGTGCCTCCTGTAAAGTAGATAGATTTGATATAGTGTATATATAGATCATGTATTTACGTGTCACCATGAAAATCACAGCATCCATCAAGAAATAGTATCCACATATGAATAGAGGCCCAAACATTACAAACATTTTGTACAGGACTCTGCTGAGAAGACTGGCAAGGAAAAGTTTTACCTGAGACCCCTTCCAGAGCCACCACGTAGATTGAAACATGCTTCCTGACAGAGGCTAGACACTTACAAAATTATATGACAGCTAGGCATGGCTTTGTGGAGCCTAGCAAGGCCCACACAGGGCAGTGGCATGCCTATATCCCTTTGCAGACCTAGCTGCTAGAATTTTACTCAAGTTTACACAGGCCATCTGTGTAACAGCCCAAGTGACAACTCTGGTGCACCACCGCCCACCACACCAGTGACTTAACAGCAATACCGTCTCTCTCTTTTCAACCTCCTCCTGCTACAGCTCTCTCCACTATAAGCCATTGATTAGGAAACAAAAATCTGGGTAACACCATTTCTCATGGACAGCAGAATTAAATATTCTGGGCACCAAGCAGTAAGGGACTGGGGATGTGAGAGGCAAAAGGCCTGGCAGGAGCAAATCTGTTACCGGTTAGAGAGTTTCTGCCTCAGGTATGTTTTGAAAGCTTGCATACTGCGCAGTTCCTTAGCTCCTTAGCTACTCTGCACTGTGCTTCTGTATGCTGCACTGTATAATCTCCCGATGCAGTAGGTGGGCTGGCTATTTTTAAAGCACTTTAGATGGGTTTAGGCTGATTATCATGCCTCTTTGATTTTCCTCCTTTTTGCAAAAGAGGCTGAGTTTTGACTCAGAAATAAATACTTCTGGCAAAAGAAAACAAACTCAGGCTTTATAGAAAATATACACTGAACATAAAATTAAGTCTAAGTACTACACAAATCATTCTGATAAGTGGTTAATATGTTAATAAAGATATTATTCATCAAACCACTGGAGTTGCATATTACAGTGATTTATAATTCTCTGGAATGTTTTTTACTGGTGTATTTATAACCACTTATACCACATGCTCCTCACATGTGTAACAAACTCTGCAAGAGCCATTTGTTACTTAGGAAAACCACATAAATGAAATCTTAACATAAAGTGAGTGATGCATTTTATAATCCATACATGAACTAAAGTTTTTACCAGACCATTCTCTAAATAACTGTTAACATATTAAGCCAGTGGCAGCCATCCATGCATACTAAATAAAAAAGTAAAGGCTTGCAATAGAAAGCTCTTCCATTAGTCTCAAAAGTTGAACCTAGTGAACTGCTAAGCACTAATACCTGCTGCTGAATCCATTCTCAGGCTGAAGAGTTTGAAGCTAAGCCTGAGAAAGTGTTTGGATAACAAAGCATATTGCAGTTGGGCTTGATGATCTTTGCAGGACCCTTCCAATTGAACTATTTTATTCTATTCTATTCTATTCTATTCTATTCTATTCTATTCTATTCTATTCTATTCTATTCTACTCTACTCTACTCTACTCTACTCTACTCTACTCTACTCTACTCTACTCTGTTCTATTCTATTCATAACAATATAGTATATCCTGAGTTGGAAGGGACCCACAAGAATTATCAAGTCCAACTCCTGGCTCTGCACAGGACCACCCAAAAATCAGACCTCATGCCTGAGAGTGGTATCCAAATGCTTCTTGAACTTCAGCAGGCTTAGTGCTGTGACCACCTCCCTGGGGAGCCTGTCCCAGTGCCTGACCACCCTCTGGGTGCAGAACGTTTTCCCAACAACCAGCCTGACCCTCCCCTGTCCCAGCTCCATGCCGTTCCCTCGGGTCCTGTCGCTGTCCCCAGAGAGCAGAGCTCAGCGCTTGCCCCTCCGCTCCCCTCATGAGGGAGCTGCAGGCCGCCATGAGGCCTCCCCTCAGCCTGTTCTGCTCTGGGCTGAACAAACCAAGGGACCTCAAATACTCCTCATACATCCTCCCCTTCACTATCTCTGTAGCCCTTCTTTAGGCACTTGCTAATAGTTTTATGTCCTTCTCATATTGTGGTGCCCTAGATTACCCCAGTGCTGGACTTAAGGTCGCACCAGCTCAGAGCAGGCCAGTCCCTCCCCTCGCCCGGGCAGCAGCACCATGCGTGATGCACCCCAGGGTACAGTTGGCCATTCTGGCTGCCAGGGCACGCTGCTGGCTCATGTTCTACTTGCTGTCAACTAGAACCCCTAGACCTCTTTTCATGGGGCTGCTCTCCAGCCTCTCATCCCCTAGTCTATAGCTACAGCCAGGTTTGTCCTGTCCCAGGTTCAGAATCCAGCACTAGCTCTTGTTAAAATTAATATTCTTGGTAATTGACCAGCCCTCTAATTTGTCAATGCCTGCAATGCCTGCAATGCCTCTTTACCTTGAGGAAGCCAATAGCCCCTCCTAATTTAGTGTCATCTGCAGTCTTACTTTGTCTGCATTTGAGTCCCGTGTTCAAGTAAATTATAAAAACATTGAAGATAACAGGCCCTAAAATGGAGCCCTGCAGAACCCCACTAATAACTGGCCACCAGCCTAATGTAACCCCATTTACTATAACCTTTTGAGTGCAACCGTTCAGCCAATTGTTCACCCATCACATTATGTTTTTGTCTAGATATATGCTGAACATCTAGTCCAGAAGGATACTGTTAGAGACGGTATCAAAAAATTTGCTAAAAAAAAATGCACACCTACTGGCTTCCCTGGGCCAGCTAGTCATAAAGCCTTGGTAACCTTGTCATAAAATGAAATTGCGTTAATTAGGTAAGACTTTCCCCGTGTGAACCCATGTTGTCTGTGACCAATGACTGCATTGTCTTTCAAGTGTTTTTCAGTAACTCCCAGGATAACCTTCTGCATATTTTACCAGGCACTGACGTGGGTCTGACTAGCCTGTAATTGCCAGGATCTTCTTTCTTACCCCTCTTGAAAATTGGAACAACATTTGCCAGCTTCCAGTCAACTGAGACATCTCCAGATTCCCAAGACCATTGAAAAATAATTAAGAGAGGTCTTGCAGTAACGTCAGCCTGCCACAGAATGAATACCACCAGGCCCTATACGCTCATATGCATCCAGGTGGAGCAGCAAATCCCAAAGAAGTTCAGAGTCAGATGGGAATTTATCATTCCCCTAGTGATGGCTCTCCAACTCAGGGCTCCAGGGGTCCCAAGGCCTATCATCAGTGTTAAAGAAAGAAGCAAAGAAAGCATTAAACATCTCTGCTTTATCTACATCCCTATTTATGAGGTGACCATCTTCATCAAGTAATGGACCAGTAATGTTATTTCTGGTCCTTTTGCTATTAACATTCTTTAAAAAGCCCTTTTTGGTGTCAGCTGCAACTTTAATTGAGCTTTGACTGTGTGAATTTTTTCCCTACAATAAAGTATAGCATCTCTGTAGTCTTCCTACATTGCCTGACCTTGCTTCTATTCTATTTGATTCAATTCTATTTGATTCTTTATATTGGAAGTGTCTCATCAATTCTTCCTGGCAGAGATACAAGGAGGATGTTGTTTGCAAAACCCATGTCCTTTGTCATTTAGCTGGCAGCAATGCTTCTGTCTCCTCAGACTCTACCCAATTAGCTAAGGAAGACCTTGCCACCTATCCCTAAGTCAGGCACTTAGTATTCAGCCTGCATTGACTGAGCTTCTGCAAAAGAAGGGTTATGAACTCTTGCACTTCCACAACTCAATTTCAAACAGACTTTTAGTGCCAAGAGTCTTACTCAAAAGCTTGTTTACAGATTAGGAAAATGAAAAGGAAAAAAAATGCAGTTGCTCCTGTGTCAAAAATTAACTGAACTCTACATATATCCCCAAGGTCCTACAACTCACATCCAAATATAGACTTAGACACATAAGAATCGGGCAATTTTAATACAAAGCAAATTTCTAGAAGAGCGTTGTTTGAGCTTTATTGACTGGTTAGAAACACAAACTAAATGTCCAACTTATCCTGGAAAGCATCAGACCCTTTATCACAATTGACTGTGATCTGATTAGTACTCAGCACTGCATGCGCCCTCTGGGTCTGAAGCTGAGACTTGACCCAACAGACTTGCCATTCCTGTGTACCTATCCAGATGCCTGCCTTCCTCCTCCTCTTCTTCTCATCCTCTGAGACCAAACTCTAGCTATGTTAACATCTTTTCTTGGTTTCAGCTAGATGGATTGACTTTGAACTGGAACAGAGCAGAAGAGACTTGCTTGCACAGCAAGCCCTAACCTTTACCTGTAAAGCAACGATTAACAACAACTTCTGTTATCACTTCTTTGCCCTGAATAAAGATCCCTAGGCAAATACACCCTTGTACACTAGCTCTCCCCAGGCCCCAGGAACACTCTAAGGCTGTAGAATTATCAGTAAGGAAACCCACAGCCCAAAGTCTGACAAGAATTGTGTGGACTCATATTAAGTGACAGGACAATTAAAATTTAGCTATAGACGCCCCCTCCATTCTGTTTCCAGATCAGATAACAAGTTGCTTGCAATTTTGTACGCTTTTTTTTTTTTAACCTCTTTCTGATACTCTTTTTATCTGACTTGCTTATACTCCCAAATGATAAATCTGGACCAGGACTATTTCTTATTGTGCATGCTACATCAGCAGCTTAGTGCATTGGAGATCTTCTTTTTTACTGCAAATTTGCTCTTATACTTGTAGTCCTGCAGCATCACAGGACTTGACTCAAGAATGTCTGGTACATGGAAGCAATTGTTCTCCTTGTCTGATGCTGCAGAGCATCATTTAAAACGTCCCACTTGCAATGTGAATAGTCCAGCACTGCTCCTCCTCTGCAAACCTGATACACACCTAAGACCTGAAGCTGCTGCGAACCTTTACTAACCCATAGGCCTAGAACCATAAGGGATCATGCCAAGTCAAACTCTGGTCTTTCCCTCTTTGCATCACAAACACACCCTATGTGTTTGTACAGTGCACGGAGCATTTTGATATAATTCTGCAACATTTTGCAAAGTTTTAAAGTTCTCCAGGACCAGAGAAGGTCTCTGGAAAATAAATAAATAAATAAATAAAGGAGCAGAAGCATAGAAAAAATACTAGCAGTGGTCTCTGAGCTTCATGAACCTTTTACAGAAACCCAAGATGCAAAATGTAACATTGAGCTAAATTCCAGCATCCATTACTCACCCTGCTTTTGCAACATGAGTAAGTCATGCATGGAATAAGATACTGCCCTGTATGAGGCATCCAGTATAACCTGGCCCACGCTGCAGGAAGGATTTTCTGTCTGAAAAGCGAAGAATAAATGAGTGAAAAAGAAAGCAGAAAAAGATGTCAGTATAGAAGCTCTAGGTCAACGTATTGTCTGAAAGATAACATACAAGTTCAAGTTACATACATACACCCTGAACTGTGATTTCATGATTTCCAGAGTAGGAACGCATACATGCTCTTGTCAGGATTGGGGGTAGGTGATTTTGCTAGATAATAAGTACCTTCTCTGGGGGGGTCAGTTATTTTGTTTTCTTTACCATTTTTAAACTTACAGGGATTTCTTTCCAGCTTTGTCCTAGCTCCAGCTTAGTTTTGTCCAGGATAAACGCACCCTACCCAATGCATGAAGGAAGACAAAATGTCTATAATGGGCTAACATAATCTCTCTGTGGTGACCAGAACTTGATACTTATGGAAAAAAAAAAAATGTAAAAATACATGGTCTGGAGCAATCCCTAACTTGTATGATCTTATAATTTTCATCAATTAGAGGGTTTGGAACTTCATATATGGCAGTCAGTATCCAGACTACCATGCCCTATAACCATATATGAATATCCTCAATGATTTTTTCTGATCCTATGGAAATGGAGCTCTGCAGTTTACTCATTCTGGTAGACTTAATTCTGAATTTGAGCATTTTAATCAGTACCCTCTTATTTTTGTGTTTTCAGAAACAGTGATTAACTGTACTTTGATTCTTTTTACAGAGCTAATATGCTGTGCTTCCCCTAGCACCCTGTTTGATTTCTAACATGCTATGTCCACTCATACAACCATAAAATTTTATTTCACATCCAGTCAGTAATCACAGGCTGGTATTATCCTCCACAATAAAAACAAAACAGCTACCATTATATCACATCTGTTTTCTCACTTCAAACAAGTGCTTAAGGGCAACTCTGGAACTGTTCACATTTCTCAAAATACCTCTTCCAACTTGTCACTCTGCAGTGCCAATGGCCATATAATGCAAATTAACTCATAAGTTTTTAGATGTAAGGCTAACAGCAAATGCCAGCCTGATTTTTCACAGCCCAGAGTATACACATCCACAAACGGTTATAATATTTATAACACTTTGTTAAATGTCAAGTCTAAAAAGAGGGTTAATGTTGCCTTAAGATCAGCTGAACAAGGTAGTCACTGTAGCAGTTTTAGCCTTATTTTCAAGAGTTATTGAACAACATGTGATTTGTTTATAAGCAGAACAGAGCTTGAATATAACTCAGGAAACATGATTTTCAAGAAATTTCAGCAAATTTGTATCAAAACCCCTTAGGGTCCTTTCAGGTTTCGTTGACAATTTTTCAAGAATTTGTGTAGTTTCTGCAGCTGCATATCACAGGATTTCCAGAACTGGTTGACTCAGACACACCCGAGTATTCTTGTAGGGTTCTGTTATTTACATAATGTTCTGCTAAAATGACAGTTATGATTTGGCTTCACTTGTTACTTACTTTGTTTTAACTATCTTCACATGCTTTAGTTATTATCTCGGAATTAATACTGTTGAGCTTCCTAGCAATATAAAGAAACTTAAGATTTGATCCTTCAAAGAATTCATGACCCCAACCCAAAGATTCCCATTGACCTCAGTGCATTTCAGACTAAATGAAAGGAACTCCATCAGGAGCAAAAGGAAAGTCCAAGCCTGGACTACTTGGATAACATGGTCTGTCTATATCCTTGCAATTTCCTGCAATAACACTACATTCACTCTGGGTGAAATTCTGTCCTCACTAACATCACTGACTGACCTGCTGCAGAAGATTTCACATAAGGTTTCACTGATTCATATGCCTTACACATTAATCTCACTTGTGTTGTTATTCCTAATTTGAAAGAAAAGTGACTATAAAGCTTTCAGAACTTTTATTTCTTAGAAATAATTACCCAAAGAAAGATGCAATGGCTGGAAAATACTGAATATATAAACTCAAAAGTTTATACGGTCGCTTTCAACTTTTATTATATCAGATGCATTTTTTTTAATGCTTGCTGCATAAAGCTAAACTACTAACAGGGCATTTGTCTTTTTCATTTCTTTTCTTTCCTTCTTTTTTCCTTGAAATTCGCAGCTGCAAATCAATGCAAACTCATTCAGCAATTACCCAAGAGAAAACTTCTATTTTGTTAAGTGAACATTGTGCTTTTGGGACCTCTCTGAAAACTTCTAACAATGTTCCACCCTTGGGCCTTTCCATCCTCCAATCCCTCCCTAGCTTGAAAGCTTGCATTCTCACTAACTGTCCCTTTTTAAATATCCTTTTGTAAAACTGTGTCAAAGTGCAAAATGTTCAAGTAGAACTCTGCTTTATTATTTTAAACAGCAAAGGTAGCTCTCCTGCCTTGATCCTGGCATCATATAGATTTTTATTTTTTTTAAATTTTGGCCAAAAATAGCAATAAATTAGACCAATTCCCAGCTTCCTATGTTACAGCCAACAAACTGATTACATTATTACTGGATAACATCACCTCTTTGGAATTAGGCTGCTAGCTGAGGTCTTATTATAGTAGTGAATTCACACCGCCACAGTTAGCAGTGTCAGCATTTCTATTACAATAGCCTCTTCCTACTCCTACTCTTTTTTTCTCAAAGGACTGAAATTTGGACTTAAAATGAACTTCAAGTCGAAGCACTGACAAGATGATCCCTGTCCACAAGTCCACGGCTTATCATTTTAGCACTTTTCTGACAAGTAGCTTCAGAGTATTTTTAAGTACAGGCCCAGTCATGCATTCTTTCTACATCCAAAACTCGTTTGTGTATCCAGAGAACATAGCACTCATTTCCAGTAACCTTCATGGCTTGAGTTTCTTAATAAACGTGCTTTCAATATTCTCTTAATTTCAGGAAGGCACGGCTTTTGGAGCTTTGAGAGCTGTATGTACAACTGGTACAAGCGTGGACAGGAAGATGTACTTTGCCACGGCTTCTCTTCAAAAATATGTTTCAGAACAAAGATGCCATGCACAAAGCATGCTTCTCAAAGGTGGTGCAGAGGATGTGAAACGTGACCACACAGATCTCTGAAGAGAAGCGGGAAAACATGTTCCCCGTGAGGACATCTGCAGCATGTTCTAGCTGGGACGTGCCATGGGGACTCCATGGAAACCACATGCAGCTACAACTCGGCAGCCTGTTTGCTAAACACGGCAGATCATCGAATGCGCCTCGCGTCGAGGCTCACCATCTTCCCTGACGACGACCCCACAGCTCTTTCTAGGTCCCCCCGCTTCCTCCCCCACCCGTTTTGAGCTTCTCTGTGCCCAAATGTATGCCGAGGACGCTGCCTGGGGCACGGAGGCCGAGATGGGGACCCTGTCTGGAGACCATCCCCACCAAGCAGCGGCCAGGAGGAGCTTTAGATGCCACCCCTGTTTTGTTATCCCTCTGGAATGGGGGGATAGCGCCCCGAAGGACGCAGCCGAGGACCGGGAGGCGGTTTTCATCCATCCTCGGGCCCACCCGAGCGAACCAGCCGCTGTCACCCGGCGCAGCCCCTCGCAGACTGCCCCGGGGGCACGGTCCCCCCCCCGCCCCGGGCCCCTCACAACATGGCCACCCGCCGCGGTCACTTACGTTGAGGCGGGCGCCTCCGGGAGCGCTGCCGGCCGCGGGCCGGACCCCCGGGGTGCCGGCGGGGCTCTCCCCCGGCTCGGAAGGGCCGCGGTGGGGGACAGGGAGGTGTGGGGGCAGCATGATGTGACCGGGGGAAGGCGGCGGGGAGCGGCCGCGACGTGCCCGGCTCTCTGATCCGCTAATCAGCGGCTGCCGCGGGCCGCCCTGAGTCACCCCCCGGCCGCGGCGGCAGCATCAGCCTCGCCGCGGCGTTGGCAGCCAGACGAGCCGCGGCTCGGAGCCGCCGCTGTCCTCGCATGAACCCGGCGGGGCTGCCAGCGCCAGCCGAGAGAAGCGAGAGAAGCGAGAGCCGGGTCCCTGCCGGCGCGGCGGCGTGCGACAGCCCCGCTGCGGGGCTGGCGGCGGCGGGGCGGGGGGCGGGAGACGGGGCTGGGGTGGGGGGAGAGACCCTCGACGGCCGGGCCGGCAAGGTAAGAGTGGTAGGGAAGGTGACAAACAGGGGCACGGGGTGGCGGGGAAGGGGCTGCTGCGGCAGGGAGGAGGGAGAGCGGGGAGAGCCCCTCGGTGCTGGGGGGTTTGGGGGGTCTCTTCTGACAGCGGGGATGCTCATCGGTGCTAATGGCAAACATCACCCCCACCCCCAAGCCCTGTTGTGTATTAAAAAAAAAAAAAAAAAAAAAAAAGCCAGCAGCTTCTGCCCCGCCGTCCAAAGACCCTGCTCCTCTTGGGCGAAAGGTGTGGCGTTGCCCAACAGCCTTATCTCCCCCATCCTGCGGGGAGCGGCTGCTGGCAGCTTCTGGCCATGTCTCGAAAGCCGCGGGCAGGGTCACGGCCGCCTCGGCTCCCCTCGGCGCCCAGCGCCGCTGCCGTGCTCCCACCGGGGCGTCCTGAGGTGCCGCAATCTGTGGGGGGGAGAGAGGGCGAAGGGGTGGGGGGGACACGACACGACATCGCCTCCCCCAGCCTCTCCCTCCTGCCCCACCTGTCAGCTTTGGGCTTGCTTTATTTCTTTGCCGTGCGCCCTCCCCATCCCCGACAGCTGGAGAGGGCGAGTCCCTAAGGACGGGGCAGGTTGCCCGTGCTGAAGCAAGGGGCGGAGGCGAGCGGAAAATCTGAGCCCCCCCGGGAAGTCACCTTCCGCCCCGTGGCCCTGTCCCGGGTGGCCCCAGCGCCTCGCTTCTCCCAGGGGCTTTCGGCGGAGCCCCCCGGTCCCGGCCACCGGGCTGGCGTCCGCCGGGGGCCGCGCTGCCGAGGGGGGCCGGTGGGGAAAGGGCGCTGGGACCCCCCCACGGGGAGGGATGGAGCCGGGGAAGCGCTCGGCATCGCGGAGAGGCAATGTGGGGAAGGACAGCCAAGGGGTTTCTCCCTCAGGGAGGTTGGAGGGGGAAGAGGGGGGAAGACAGAGCCCCTCTTTGCCCCGGGAAGGGGAGTCCTCCCCGCTCGGGCAGAGCAGGTCTTGGCGGTGTAGCAGGTGCCTCCGGGCCCCTTCGCTTCTTCCCCGCTCCGTTCCTGAGAACAGCGCCCGAGAAAGCCCTGAACAGCCTTAACAGCCGTAATAATTAAAAACAACAACAACAACAACAAAAACCCCCTTCTGCCTGGCCTTAATGATCCTTTACACACATTCCCCGCCCGCTCCCTCCCCCGTCCCCCCAGTGAAGGGCAGTGATTATTCGCACTCCTCTGCTTGCCGAGAGCGCAGCCTGATGAAAGGACTTTATCCTCGAGTGACTCCATCGCTCGCTCCTCCTCCTCCCTCCTCCTCCTCCTCTCCCCAGCCCGCCGGCCGCCTCGCTTCGCTCTCAGCCCTAATTGGGCTCTTGCTAATATGATTAAAGCCCAGTTAAATGTTTCTTGATAAATCTTGTCAAGAGAGGATCCCCCCCTGTCCCCTCCCTCTCTCTGTTGGTTGTCAGAAGCCCGGTTACAGACAGGACATGCCCGGCTCCTGCTGTTCATACTCTGGTGGGAAGTTGGCATTTCACAATTGTTCCTTTAACACGGTTGTTTTGGAGCCGCTCCTGGGGATTGTTCCTCTTCAGGCCGGGCTCGCTGATAAGAACCGCCCGTGGCTTTTATGTAACACGTTAGGATTTGGTCCCGGTCCCAAAATCGCGCTGTTTCTTTAGCCTTTTATTCCATTTTCCCCACCCCCCTGCCGTCGGTGAGCCGCTAGAAGCCTGTTCCCGGAAAGGCTGCTGCAGCTCCATGCCCGATCGCCCGGAGCAAAGCCCGGCGGGTCCCGGCAGAGCTGCCCCCCGGAGCTGTGCCCCGCTCCCCCTGCTCCCCCCGCTGCTCCGGCAGCCCTCGAGAGATGCTCTCCCGTTGCTTCCCCTCCTTGTGAGGCTCCCTGGCCCCCCGCAAGTTTTGCGGCAGCGCTCGGCAATTGCTGGGAGCGCTCCCGCTCACCTGAACCTTAACCTGCAGCCGTTTGCTCGCGGTTTCAATGTAATGGGGCTCGAGGGTTCAACCCCCGCCCGGCCCCCTTGTCAGCCGGGGAATGGGCTTAAATTCGAAGAAATTGGGGACCAGCAGCCTGGCCCCCTGCGGCCGGCCGCGGGCTGGAAATGCCGGTACGGCTCTCCCTGCCGTTTCGGGACTGCTCAGTGGTGGTGCCGCTGGCTCGCTCGGTTTGGGGTTTTCTGCTTCCATTTGGGGGTGCCGAGCTTCGAGGGCTTTTGGTTAGTTTTGCTTCAGCGCCACTGGGCCGGGGGTCTGGGGGTGATTTAGATGTTTAGGGGTCGCCCTGGACTGGCAGCTCGTCGGTGCGGGGCTGGAGACGGCGTTTCCCGATAGCCCACCGGGCCCCGGGCTCCAGCCCGCACCTCTGCGGTGCAAGCGGCGCCCCGCGGGGGGGCACGGAGCTGCCACCGCCCCGCGTCTCCCCGGGGGATGCGCACCGCCTGCACCCGTGGGAACCAAGGGCACGGGCCGCCGGGGGACACGGACCCACTGCCTCTGTCCCTCACCTCGGGGAGGGGAAAGAGCCCTGGCATCCCTCTCGCTCGCCCCCGTTTCGGCCCCACTGACTGCTCCTTTTCGTGCCCGGGGCTCGCCGGGGGCAGGAGGCGGGCGGCAGCGCTCTGCTTCGCCACCGCCGCCCGCCCTCGGGGCCGCCGGTGCGGGGCAAAAGGAGGGAGGGAGGCGGCAGGAGGTGAAAAGCAAACAAACGAAAAAATCGACCCCGGCCCCCGGGAGCGCAGCTCCAGCAAAGACTCCTGTTCCCTGGGAAGAGGGAAAGCCGAGCCAAGCGGCAGAACGGGGATCTGCCACCCCGCCGAGCCGTGCTGCGGCCCCGCTGCCCCGCCGTTGCCTCCCGGGGGAGCGGGCAGAGCCCCGGCGGGGCGGGCGGGCACCGGCGGCCCGGGGAATTCCTCCGCCCCGGTTCTCCCCGGCGGGGCTTCGGCCCCCCTCGGCCGAGGTCTCGGCAGTGGTTTGAGGATGGTTCCCTCTTCCCCTCCCCTTCCCTCCCTCCCTCTCGTGTTCCCCCCCGGCTCCCGGGGGGGGGGTCTGGGTTTGCGCAAAACCACAAGAGCTGCGGCCCCTTCGCCCCGGGGCTGTTGATTTACCCGAGGAGAGTCCCAAATAAGAAGCTGTTTGTGCTCGAGCTGGAAAGCTGGAGGCTTTCTAAGAATGGCGCTTTTCTTAGTCGTTTTTTTTTTTTTTTTTTTAATTTTATTTTATTTTTATTGGTACATCGAGCCAGCCTACAGCATTGCTGGCGTCTTTCCACCAGGTACCTGGGGCTCAGAGGAAAATGTAGATGAATCTTAAAATTATGAGACAATTTCCCCCCCCTCCTCCCAGATAAAATAATGTTAAGAGAAACGTTTGGTAAAAACTAATGAAGAAGGGATTCAGGCTGGAAATAGAAATCAGCTTCACCCCATCAGAGTGGTGGGGACCCAGAAAGGCCTTCCACAGGCAGGAAGCAACCAAAGCAGCTGGAAGATGGAGTTTGACTGGTTTGTGAACCAGCTTCTGAGATGTGGTTACCACCCACAGCAAGGGACTTGACCCCGTGATCCAAAACGTCCCTTCTCAACCCGCTTCCTACAAAATAACTTACACTTCTACACACCAAAAGAATCTCAAAGTACATTGCACACACTGAGTGCATGTTTCATGCACTCTTTTAGGGACGGCTCCACATCCCCATTCTATGGTAGAATTACCTGGCTTGGTCCAGGTGTCACTCTTGGAGCTGAGGGCACGCACTTGGTCAGACAGCCAGAGCTCACATCACCACCCAGCACTGCTCTGCTCACTGAGGTCCTGAGTGAAGCTGACGCTGTTAGAAACTGTGAGAAGGGTACCTGGCAGTACAAGAGGCTGCTTTGCAAGATCCAGGAAATACCAATTCTGGATGTTGTTTTAAAGCTAAGTATACAGTATCAGGAAACATACCTGGAACTGAAGGGTTTAGTTTTTGGACTCTCTCTGTTTGACTATTATAATTACATAACTAAACTCCATTTAGTCTTGATAAGTAGCCCCTGTTCCTTTTAGGGAAATCTAGTTGAATTTACTGAAGGATTTCCTCCTCACCTGACTTACAAAAGCAAACATTTTCTTTCTGAATAAATGGAGGGTACTGGCTGATACTCATGCCTTCGATGTAGACAGAAAAACCCAGACTCGAATCTACTTGCTTTTCTTATGCAAATCTGCTCACAAGATTAGAAGGGAAAGCAAACAGCAGTTCCAACCTTAAGATCTTTCTTTTTTTTAGAGGCAGCCTGTTGTATAAATTTGAAACAGAAATTGTTTTCATTTGAAGATCAAATAGAAGTTATCTAGTGAAGCTGACAAACAGGGGCAGAATAATCTGTTTGCATTTTTGGGAAATGGATAGCTCTGGTTTTGTTTCAAGGCAAGTAACTTTTAAATAATATTTAACGAAATAATTGACCTTGATGTTTAAACTACAACTTCCTTCACGTCATTAAGCCCACTGTTTTTTTAAAAAAATATTTAGTATCTGAACTCTGGCATTCATTCTGCTAATCTCATAATAACATTTGTTTCTTGTGGAATTTTGTTTGATGAACTCATCGGTGAAAGAGGAGAGAAAGAGTTCAGAACAACACGAGCTTCACAGCTCATTTATATTTTTCTCTCTCTGAAAAAAAATAGCAAAAAGATATGCAGAATGACTTTTCAAGAATAATTTTTCAGATGGAGGGAACAAGGAGAAGCTTTGTACAGCTTTGTACAAGCCCTAGGAAAAACTGTTCTTTTAACATATAATCTGACTTTAAAAATGCATTGCAATCCTTGACTGCAAATAATGATTTTGTGGAATTTGTCCTCATGATAATTAAGGTCTGAGTCTGCTTTTGAAATGTGAGAAAAATGGAAATAACTCCATAAAGTGTGTCTCTCACATAAAGCTTTTAGGACAGCCTGATTCACACTATATCCTGCTCTTTGTTCAGCTGACAGATTTCCAACAGCAGAAAGAGGCACATTTCTGGGGGCTGCTATTATCTAAGCTAAATATGTACATTTTGGATCAGTTCTATTTTATTTGAACACTCACAACTTCTGCTTGGGGATCTTAAGCATGAAAGGATTGCAGAGATGTGCATTTTATTAGCTATCCATCAGTCTTTGTACATAGACAAAGGTAGTACATAAACACACACATTTACTAGGCTCTCTGCTCAGCAAGAGTTCAGAAAATTACATGCAATGTGATTTCAAATAAAAACAAACAAGCAACCAAACAGCAAACACATTAATTACCATGCAAGCAAGCAAGCAAGCAAACAAACAAGGTGGGGGGAAATAAAGTAATAAATGAACATGCAGAGTTTAGCCTAGTTTTTGTTTGTCTGTAAATGAAAAACATCGTGGCAGCAGTGCATTCTTTTCTTTTTTTTTTTTCTTTTTTTTTTTTTTTAAGTTACGTGATCCTTGAATTACAAAACATTGGTATCTACCTAAATGCTGTTGTGTACCCTGCACGTCATGTACTCATACACAGATGAAAGCTCTTCCTTTATCCCTGCTGGCACATACTTTTTCTCTCCAATGGGCTCCTCCTTTCAATATGTAGACATATGAGGAATCAGGTTGCTTTACTCTCAACAAAGGACACACAGCTACCATTTCTAGTGATTAAAAATATTTGAACTCCCCCCCCCACCCCCGCTCCACTGCACAAACAGCCAGCTCAATAATTATTGCAGACCCAGGATCTAGAGAACATGATGGTGTTACACAACTGGAGATGTGACGTTATCTGGCAATCTAAGCAGGGTCATGCTGAACATGGGACAATACAAATTATGTGTCAGGCATCATGTTGATACAGGTTGTCTCAAACTTCACATGAATGTCAAGCAGTGCAGGCAGGCATAAATTAAGTGCCAGAGTCATCTCCCTCACCTCGGCCTTATCTTCTGTCTCTTGCACCCCTATTGCAGGACTGGAAACTCAGAGCATCCCAGTGCACTCCCTCAAGCTCCTGTCCAGCTCCTTGACCCCACATGCTAGGCACCATCTGACTGGCTTGCTAATCAGCTGCATCTGACACAGGAGCAGCACCTGTGTGGGTGGGATGGTGTGTGCTTGCAGGAGATACAACCACTGGGCAGGGTCTGTCGCCCCCATACTGCAATCCCATGTTGTGGCTCAACAACAGCAAGTGAAGGGAGGAGGCATCCCTACCCCGTGGGGCAATTGTGCAGTTCCCTTCCAAATGGGCTGCCTCCATGCCTATCAAGCTGTATTATTACCACTTAATATATGTGTTTACTGCTCTTCTTTTCAGTTTTACAGGGAACCAGGGGACAACAATTCCTGACCTGAGATACTACAACAGAGTAGCAATTGTCATTCACCCTTAGTTACTTGCAGAGGTTGTTGGTCCCTTTTTTCTTTTTCTTTCTTTCCTTTTTTTTTTTTTTTAAACTATGAGTTACAGGAAAAAAACACAGTACAGCATGTCTTTCCAATGAATTGGGTATTGCTCCTGCAATATAATTCCTGCTATATATTGCTCACATCAGACCTATGACCGCTGTGTTGTGTGGCACACAGCTGACACCCAGCTGCCCCGTCTTTTCCTGAGAGCCTGCAACATAGCAGCAGTGACAGGAGGCAGCATCTCAGTCATACTGGGTAGACATGCTCGTAGCATCTTCTGCTATTCTGATGGTGATTTTTGAGGAAACCACCCAGTATATTGCCTCAAGCTGCATCTCCTCAGCACAAGCTTCAAGCAGAGAGCTGTGCAAAACCAGGCTTCTCTGTGAGAGTGAATCCACCACTCTTCCCTGCTCCCCTGAGGATGATTTATCTTGCTACTGCTGCTCTTTGGGAAATTGTCTCTCTCCCACTATTCCTATCAACTACTCTCACACCAATTTAGGCACCTAGCACCAGTGACTGTCCTAAATTTCATCAGTCTCTGGTTGTCTTGTTTTAGAATCTTCTGTCCTAAAAGTCTCTTCTTATCAGATACAGGGATCTGGTGTATCCTCTGCCAAACTGTTATGGAGCATTTGTACTCTGCAAAACAGCTAGTGAATACTTCACCCTGTATATCAGTGCCAAATTCAGTGGTTCTTGTGGAGATCATGACAGTCAACTTGTAAAGCTCTTTGGGGTCTGTCTGTAGGTAATGTGTTATGCAAATGCTGCTGTCTACTGCTGCTTCCCTGAGGTTAAACAATATCTGCCTGGATATGTTCCCTTACCCTTTCCTCCAGACATACCTCTGGCTCTGTCACTCTGCCCTGGGGAAGCTGAGACCATGCTGCAAGTGCCAGCAGAGTGAATACACATAGGATTAAGACTGTTAGCCACTGCAGCATGTCACTTCTGCCTGCAGCTTACTAAAGCAGAAAAGTCTTGTGGCTGATATGTCCTCCACTTCACTGGGTTACATGACACATGCCAGAAAATGTGTCAACCTACTCCCCATCTCCTCAGCATTATTAGCCCAGGGAAGGAAACACAGCCAAAGAACTTGCATACAGCTTTGACAGGTTCTGCCTAATCCACCCACACAATGACATTTCTTATGCTAAGTGCCAGAGTGGTGCAGGGAGGCCACAGCCTGTATCAGCTGCTGGCAAGTCAAAGTTAGTTTCATGGTGGTTATGTTTAAGAGAAAGACTGACGTTACATTAAGAAGTCTTCGCCTCCTGCAGTGCAGTGCTCAGAGAATGACATCAAAAGCCTTCCTAATTCACCCCCCGGGTCATTTGATTATAGGCATGGCACAGTGCTGCACTGCCCCAGGAGCCTGTGAGTCACAACGACATCCATGACTATCCCCTTATTCCATGGAAGGAAGTAATGTGCTTGGAGCATAAAACAACCAGGAGTAGATTACATCCTTCCTCGTGTCAGTTTAGCCCTGCCAGCTGCTGGGGGAGGCACCAGAGAGGCGAGCGCAGCCTCTTGTTTCCCAGCCTTGCTCCTCCCCACCCCAACCTCAGGGAAGCTGTTCCTCCCCACGCTGGGATATGCCGTGTGGGCAAACCCCACAAGAGGGTTTTGCTCAGCCAGGTGAGGAAGAGAATGCTCCAGCTCTCTTCTCCAATGTGGTAGAGAGCTATGTCACATACCAAAATGTCAGTCTCCCCTCCAACAGGAAAGGCATACCTGTCACAGAAATACTGTGTTTTCTCCTCTCTTGGCATTCATCCTTGCAATTAGTCTATCTGTTTCTGATTTATTTATTTTCAGGCTGTCTTCTGCACCCTTGCTCCCTTGCTTGGGCACATGGGGCAAACCACAGACTTGCCCTTAAACTACACAGAGAAGAAAAATCAGAAACAGACTAACCACATGAATCAATAGCGAGGGACAGAAAACACATGATTGGATGCTGCAGTTCCCCTCAGAGATCCATCTGTCTTCAGATGTGATGTAACTGGGCTCACGTACCACATCTGCGAAGGGGGTAACATATCCCTTTTTATAACCTGACTTGCAGCTTAAAAGTGTGCTAGCTCAGAGAAGCCAAGGGATGTTTAAAAATCATTTCAAAACAAGATAGATAGTCTATGTTAACGGAGCTAAAGCAATTGCTTCCTAGTCTGAAGTGACTCCTGTCAGCGTTATTGTTTCTTTCTGGAATTTCAGCTTGGATTTGGCAGAAGTTGAGAAGTGAAGGCACACAGAGAACTGCTTGTGGGAATCAAGTGTCTCTGTGTTCATGGGCCAGTCCCTTTGTGAACAAACACCTGTCACTGGGCTGCTGGGTTACATGGTGGTACAAGATGACAGTCAAAGCTGACTGTGTGGGCTCACACCTATGAGGCAAGGCAATTTTAGAATACAAACTACCGTTTTTCCTACAAATAAACACAACTGCATCATGAACCACGCCTCATAGTGCCATTAAAATGCATGTATTATATTCTGTAACTCTTCCTTATTTGTCTCCTAAAAGCATCATTGTTTGGGAGGGAGTATCAAGACACTAATAAAAAATAGATGAGCCGTATAAGAAATGAGTGCCAAGCAGATGAGCATATATAGTTTCATGCATTTCCAGAATGCAGGAACTCTGATAACATCATGATTAGAGTCAATACACTTGGTACAGCATCACATAAGTGTACACAGCTGCCTGTCCTTTACTAATATCTTATTTTATACCCCATGGTTCTGCAGCCCTTCATCAGGTGAATGGTGCAAAGTAGTTCACATGATAGATCAGACAAGAGAAACCCTCCAGATAGACCTCTCTATTTGTTTCTAGCTAGGAAGATTAAAGCTCTCCTTCTTTTGGAATCAACAGAAATACAGATGCAAAAGCAAGACACGGGTAAATGAGAGAATTGTTGTTCCTGCAAGCAGAGCATCCTGTCTCCGAAACAGGTGAGTACTCCCAAACTTTCAAAATGTTTCATTGCCCTGCAGATAGATCATAGATCTAACCCCTCTCCTTCCCAGAAACTTTCCAGCATTTTGAGATGTAACAGAAGCAAGGAGAAGTCAGTCTTGAAAAAAAGAACTGAGACAAAGAGGAGGGTAAAAAAAAAAATAAAAATAAAAAAAAAAAAAAAGAGGATGCCCTAAGTTCCATAATCAGCCTCCCAGACACTGCCACAGAATTTTGCATATCTGCATGAAGACTTGGCCCATATGGGTTGATCATTAGCAAGAACTTGGTGCAGCTGTATAAACAGCAGATTTCTACACCTACGGGCCTTCATTCATTTCCTCCAGTGAGGTTTTTAATTTGACTGGCAGCTGGCCTATCTGGGCAGCTGATAAGAGAAGAAAAAAATCACCCTCCAGTCTTTACATCTCCATTGCCTTTCCTCTGGTTCTCATCATAGAAGTGTACAAAGAACTCAAGAGCTCTCAATACATTTGTAGCCAAATATTTACCCTAAGCGAGGTAGATTATATTTGCTTACTGTATCCATTGCCATGCTTGGCATGTATTCAAGACTGTCTAACTCCTTGGAGTACTATTGAATACTTTGAAAAAAAAAAAAAAAAAAAAAAGAAAAAGGAAAAAAAAAACTTTGTTTATAACAAACTGTTTGCCAATGCCTGCACATTCTATGCAGTCCAGGGTATACTTGCTCTCAAGCTCACATGCCTGGCACTGGGGATAGCTCTTGGTCTAGTGCTGCAAACCATGCCTCAGGGACGGTCCTGGGATGCGGCCAGTTTACCTTAGTCCTTTGTAGGATTATTAAGAGTATTTTGAAATTCTCTCAGGCATTTCACTGAGAGGAAATATAATTAAGCAACTTTCAGAGGAAACATAATATTTCAGAAAATAAAACTTGTTCTCAATCAGCGTGCTTATTTGTGAGCATACTTATTTTGACAACATTTTTAATGGAGACAAATTAAAATAATATTTACATTTGATATTATTAATAGTATTGCTTGTCATAAAATAAAAACATATTTATGTTCTTTGCTTTATTTCATTTTGTTTTGATCTTTACAGCATATATTTAACTTTTTTCCTATTAAATTGAATATTTTAATGTCATTATAACTTTTGGGCTTCCTGGTGTGAAAAGGAACACATTTATGGAACACTTCCATTATGCCAAATATATTTTCTCTGTGTTTTCATTCTGTGAAAACTTCAGCACCTCTACTTTTTTTCCCAAGTGTTGGAATTTCCCACAGAATGGAAATTCTGTTTCCCGACCAGCTCTGCTAAAATTTCTTGCTCTATCAAAAAGAAAGGGGGAAGGGTGTCACAAATACACAACTGTAAACTTGTCAGGATACATTTCTCATTGTTGGCTCATATGTTGCCCTCTTTTGGTAGCTTTTGTACTGTACTACACATAAAAATTTTAACATCTGCTGTAGCAACTCTGCATCCTAAAGGGACTGAGTGCTGAATGTTAGAGCTAAACAACTGTGAGAAGAGCAATAGGTTGCAAGTTAGTTACTTGAACTAGCTTATAGAGACATTGTATCCAGAGAGAAAAATCAAGAAGGGATGAATAAAACAGTGTAATATAAAATTGGGTGATAAAGGGTAATGAGAAAGAAACAAAAGGAGAAGGAGCTGGTGCTCACTCGTGAATAATTTAACCCCATATCCTGACTTCCATCCTGTGAGGACAAACATGACTTTCAAGCATGTGGGTGATCAATATTTGTAAAGGGAAGTTCTGTCCTAAGCATCATTCACTTGCTCTTTCCAGCTTGCTTTTTTTTCCTAACCTATGCAGGGGTTTTATTAAATTCTTGTGGATATTGACTAGTCAAGCCCAGAAGAGTGTCTGTTAACTTTCCAAGACTAAATCCCTGCCAAAGTCAACACTCTTCTTTTCGCTATTAAATTTCTGTGAGATTAAGTTAAATATTAGATGTTCTTTTATATAAAGTGAATTGTTAATACTAATTACAAAACCATCAGATATTATTAATTGCATAGTAATTTTAAAATCATTATTTGAGTGAGACCGTGAAGTGTTATATTTTTTTAAAGAATAGAGTTATTTTCTGCCAATTCTGAGGAAATTTAAAAAAAAAAAAAAAGAAAAGAAAAGAAAAGAAAAAAGAAAAACTCAGTCTGTCACAATGATTAAGAGTCTAAGTAGCTGGGTATTCACCTTCTTTTGACTTTCAATAACAGTCAAGTACTAACTCCCCCAAAATGCCATTCTCTGAGAACAGACTGCTGTCTACTTCAGATAATTCTCTGTTACAAGCACAATAAATGGTTACACAGAAGAAATATTCCCAGCATATCTGCAATCGGAGTTCAGCATTTCACAGCCCTATTCTTTAAAGATTAATTTTCCTTGGTTTGAAAATCAGCATCAGGATTTCAGTCTCACAGGAATTCTTTTATAAACAGTTGCAGAGATGATTTCAGAGCTCATAAAGCAGCCGTTCTTCCCACCTTGAATTGTGGAGCATTTGTGGCAACTCCATATGATCAGAAATTCTTGGAATTAAGAACAACTCCCAGCCTTCCAATGTAAAGACATAAAGCTGTTCTTTATAGGCATTCTCCAGTGCTTTATTCAAATCTATACTAAAACTCCCAGCAATATGAATTCCCCCTGAAAGACTACCTGACAGCCTTCCAGTTTTCACCTTTAAAAAATATACACCCAAAAGGCTTGATTTTGCTGCTTTCTTCCATTCCAGCTAAATAATGGTGGCTGGTTTAAGCCTCCTTTTCAGACCTTTGTTCCACATGTAAGAATACAGCCCAGGCTTATGGGAATACATGCTTGTCTGCTGATTTCCATGCAGCCAAAATGCACCTTTCAGTGTTCAGGGGCTTGTAGACTTTTGTCATCTTTCCTACAGGTCTGACCAAACTTTTCTGCTCCAGTCTATGGAAGTGCTTAAGCATGTGCACTGTTTAGGCTGATATGTAGCTCCTTTGTTAAAGTCACCTAGCAGGGCTATAAAGGGAGTTGTAAGCCAGAAGTACAGCTCGTGTACTTTAAGTTAAGTATATACTTAATGAGATGCTGGGTTTCAGCCTGTCTTTCCCCCAAAGTGATTTTTCCACCATTTGAATTGCTGTGGGATTTCTTCCAACTCCTTCCAGTCAGTCAGTGGCTGGCAATATTGAACACAGACTTGAATGTAATAACACAAAGCTTTACAAGTGAACTGTTACCTCCCTGCTTCATGACATATGTCTGAATGTGTATAGCTTTTACCACACTACAAATACATTTATCATCACCGTATGATCTGCTGTCCACTGTACCTTGAAATTCTATTAGCAATAGTGATGACCAGTACATGTACATCCCAGTATAACTTTTTTTTTCTCTTTTCCCTTCCCTTCCCTTCCCTTCCCTTCCCTTCCCTTCCCTTCCCTTCCCTTCCCTTCCCTTCCCTTCCCTTCCCTTCCCTTCCCTTCCCTTCCCTTCCCTTCCCTTCCCTTCCCTTCCCTTCCCTTCCCTTTCTCTTCTTTTTATTCTTCTTTTTATTCTCATTAGTTGTTTGGCTGTTTTTGTACCCAGCTTTCTAATATCTGGCGGCCCTTTGATATCATTTATCTGCTGTCTCCTGTTTACATTCCTTCCTGGTTTAGTATCATCAGCACATTTCACTATTGTGCTGTTTACCTCTACTTTGAGATTACCAATGGGGATATTAAATAGATGTCTGTCAAAAGTCCCTGCCATGACCCACAAGACATTTCTACAAGCTACGATAACACAGCAAGTGATCATTACCCTTTGTTTACATTCTTTCTCCCATTTCAGTCTACACAGCAGAGTTCCCCGCCAAAACAATTAAAGTTCTTTTTCTCAACATGAGTACCTGAAACAGTAGCAAATTGCATATTCAGTGATCCCTGTATCCACTATCCTACATTAGCACCCAGTCTGTTTATCTCAATTCACTTGCCATGTATACTGCTTGGTTTGCTGAGTGCTTGTGCTGAGAGCACACTGACTGCAGCCTGCAGCCTTGGTCTTCAAATCTATAATATACAGAATGCACAATGTTGCATATTAGCATGAAAGGTATGTTTAATAAGCTTTATTCTTCCTGAGTCCATACTGCTTGCTGTTCTGATACTATTTGCCCCAGTGTTTCCTTGGGATTTGAGTATGATTTAGCTGTATCAAATAAGAAGATTTTGGCCTAAAGAAATTTTAAGAAATTTTCCTTGATTTATGGCTTTTGAGGCCAGAGAAGACCATTAACTCATCATGCCTAACCTCTTCTCTGTCACAGGCTATAGCATTGCATCACTCCCCATACACTAAGCCCAGTAATTTCTGTTTGCCTAACATGTATTTTCCAGAAAGGCATCCAGTTTTGATATGTACACTATCACTTTCTTGGGTAGTTTCTTTCAGCAGTTCATCACACTTAGTGCTACAATTCCAAGCCTCATTGCTTTCTTAATTTTGCTTGACTTACATTTCCACCCACTGACTCTTGTAATATATTCATCTGAGTCAAGACACTATTTTTCTTGTTGTGAAGGCAATTATACACTGTAATCCAGCCATCTCATTTTGATAAAGGAAACAAAGCATATTCTCCAGTCTACAAGTAGAGCTTATATGTGTGTTTTTTCTGACCCTTTTCAAGATTTCTAGCACCCACACCTCTGTAAAACACTCCTGCCGTATAGTTAGTATTACATTTGACTTGTACATCCCTGCTAACTCCTTTGAAGTCGACATTAATCCTCTTTAGCACCAACAGACTGAATCCTGTGTCCAGTTGCTAACTCACAATGATACCAAAACCTTTTCAACCACTACCCTTGGGATACAGCTTCTAGTGCATTAATACAGGCACCATGACTTAAAGTTCACCTTGCATGCACTGGTCCAGCTCACCAAATTTGGGCTTCTCAATTCTCATAATTTATTTAATTTTCCACCAATTTTAATTTCCTCCCTAATTTACTAGCGTTGTTTTACTAGGGATGAATCTGTGTCTCCACCATTAAGGAAAATTTTGCAGGCTGCCAGGCATAACATCCATTTCTTCAGGCCCACTTTGGAGCTTTCATTTGGAGCTGACAGTAACTTCTTGACATCTATCAGTTAGTCAGTTCTTAATCTGCTCAGCAGTCATTCAATAGCTATTATACAGCACTTGTTTTTCTAAGTGCCTAAACAGAAAAGCAAACAAGTGTATTTGAATGCTAAAAAAACAGACTTGGAACCTAAATCCTGAAAAGTGTTAAAGAGCCTAATCCCCTCTGGTGCCTAAACGCTTATAAGCATGTGGATTAATGTGACTGGGTTTAGGTCCACTGTTATGAAACCACATGCTTTGTATATTTTTATGTTAATATTAGTTTCTCTTATCTTTGAAAGACAAAACTTTGACATCATGGCAGTTGGAGGGACCACACTTCTTTTTTTTTCTAGTCACACACAGCTTTCCTTTTGTTTCTTGCATCTCCGCAGGTAACCATTATTTTTCAAAAATACTTGGTGATGGCAGTGTAAATCTGCTAAATAATACTTGTAATATCATTAGGTGCAGATTATGTAGCTTTAGTCACTTTCATATATTCTTATGAAATACATATATTCAGATACCCTAAGTATTTCCTTGTCTGTTTCTATCAATAGGATTTATTTATTTGTGTCACAGTGTTTCTTTCTTGTTAATTGCTTCAAGTTATTTTATGTAATTAAAGACAGATGGTAAAGCAAAGTTCAGTATCTCATCCATTTGTTAATCAGTGGCTTATGCAGCGCTATAAATGTAGCAGGGATGTTATGATTTTTGGGTTTTTGTGTGCTGTGCTTTAAATTAAATGCTGGGACCAATTCCTAGTTACTCTGAAGCCAATGACAAACACTGCCATTGACCAGGATCTCACAGTGGGAGACCATGGATGGGGAGAGCTGCGAGCCAGCTCAGTGTGGTGTTTATGCTTTACAGAGGCACACAGCTCTCCTTCTCTTAGGCCCAGGTCTTGCCCAGACCTCTTCATCAATAGCTTCCACAGCATGTCCGTGGGAAATGAGCGGCCAGGTCAGGACATTAACAAAGGGGTTTGTTCTCCTTTCTTTGTGGAAACCTAACCCTCATCTCAGAATTCTTTGGGTTTATTCTATTTTGGGGTGGGTTTTGTTGGTATTTTTTTTTCCATATGCAAGGGAGCAAAACATCTGTTTTCATTAAGGACATCTTGTTCTTCAGATTAGAGAAAATCACCAAGAAAGGGAGAACAAACAAAAGCCTCCAGAGGAGAAGGAGGCCCACCACGTGCTCCCCCTGAGCAGCCATCTTGATCCGATTGAGCACTGCCTGCAGCCGCAGCCCACAGGCAGCCCCCAGCCACACCAGCTCCCTCCTCTTTCACCACTCCCTTCACACCACTCCTAACTTACTTGTGGGCTTATTTTACCCAAGAAGAAAACATTAATGGTATCCTTGCCTGGTTTGCCCGTCTGCCCGCTTTTCCCACATAATGGCAGGAGTGAGAGACCATTCACATAGCCACATAGCCACCAGTGGCAGCAAAGTGTTTCCGACCAACTTGCTTCTCAACTGTCTGCACCCATCTTTCAGTCCAACAAGCAATTTTGCTTTATCTGTTTTGACTCAGTACTAGCCTGCTCCTATTGTTTCTCACATTCTTGCATTTCCACCACAGTATGTGACTGACAGAAATGCAATGCCTCAATTAGACTTACAAGAGGTGTGCTGGGAATTGCAAGTCGGCCTAAAGATTTATGTTACACCAAATTATCGTAACTTACACACCACTTCCAGCAAGCCAGTTTGGAAATATCAGAATCTCCCCCAACCCCTCTCCTCCCCCCTTTCCTGAGAAGGCCAAATTAGAGAGAGCAAGGATTTCTCATTGCTACCGTGAGTCATGCTCATACCGAGCACATGGCTGGTGAGGTCAGTGACAAGGGTTACTGGGCTTGGGCTATAGAAAAAATGGATTCTGCTAAATGACAGAGCAGTTAAAGCAACATGAATAAAGGGGAGGAATGCAGAAGCCACTGAGGTCCCTAAACCACAGGCGGAAGGGAAGTGGAGAGAGATTCATGCTTCTTGGAAGAATAAGCAGACAGGTGGCATGGGACACTTTGTTCTTTTATTCACATAACCCTCTGGCCCCTAGCATCAGCTGTGTGTCCGTTACCCCCATCCCTCCCTCATTCACACCCCCCCAACCATAATGTTCACAAAAACAACAAATTCACCTACTTCATTTAGCCTAAGAAGGGATTTTTGAACACACTAGCACTACTCATTCTCAGGAATATGCACTGAGGCATATTTGAAAATAAAAGGGCAATTCCTGCCAAGTAGGTGTCATGCATAATCCCTACTTAAAATGCAGATATTCAACTTTAAGCACACACTTAAGTCCCAAGAAAGACAATATAATTTAAGCAAACTATAATTTAGTGTGTTGATTGCTTGAATCAGGTCACAACCAACAAAGGATTACCCACACCAGCAATCAAACAGTGTATTATAGTGTACTTGGATTGCTGAGTCTATTGCAACAGGTGCTTTTTTTTTTTTTTTTTTTTTTTTTTTTTTTTTTTTTATGTGTGTTCCTGTAAAACAAGCTTTTTACTTCAGGAAACCAGCAGTATTTGGCACCTATTGTAAGAGATGACAATTGAAATTTCCAAACTGCTTTAACCACAAAGAAAAAAATCTTCTGATGTTGCTACTGAAATACAACTTTCAGTTTTAAAGGTTGATTGTCCTTTTTTTTTTTTTTTTTTTTTATTATCATTGTTAAATGCTAAAGCAGCAAGCAGAGACACTTTACAGTCTATTGCACCGGGCTCTTTTTCAGTAGTTTGGCTCCTGCCAACAGCAGGTTCAGAACTGCCAGTTCTAATTAAAAACTTAATTTTAAAGATACATTCAACAGTATATTCATAGCAGTAAATCCTTCCCACCCTCAGAAATTTAAATTGTTAGATTGAGCAAATGGATACAGTTCCTTTTCTAATGATTCCCAAGTAATGACTTTAGCTAATTGTTTTGGTGATTCATAATTATCTCCTATGCCTGTTGAAATCAATTTCTTCTTTTAGACCAGTCACCTAGAATGGACTCCCTGAGTTGTGTCTGTTTCTTTGCCTGGGTTTTATTGCATTTTATTTTCCTTTGTAATTTTGTATTCCATCAGTTTAAAAATAGCAAAGATTATTCTCACCTCCAGAAGTTCAGTGACAAATCCTTTTAGTACTCCCAGTAGTAACAGACAAAAAATTGTCATCATAAACTCTGTATAAGTACCATTGCGAAATCTATGATTTATAAACACACTGTATTGCAAAAACTATTTTGATAACCCATGACTCTCCCTGCTGTGGTCAGCTCTAAGCCTAAGAAATAAAGGATGAGTGAAACAGTTTTCTGCCTTCTAGATTCAGTGTGAAGATATCGGCTTCAACAGCTAAGCTCTTTCTGAACACTAGCTCTAGAAATGGCACAAGTATGGATGTCTAAATTTTGCTTTGGGTTATTTCTGGGTCACTAAGGCACCACACTGAATGGGGTTTCAAAGGAGCAGAATGCATCCTAACCTTTGGATTCACTGTGTGCTTACAATTATTAATCAAAAACAAAACAAAACAAAACAAAAAAAGCATGCTGAGTATGTATTTGCATCGTAGAAGGAGAGTAATGGCTACTATTATAGTATGACTGTATACACTTGTTATCATCCATCCTTTATAAGCTTTTCAGATTGAAAAAAATACATTGGGTGTTCTATTAAGTGAACATAAGAGAGCATATCTTTAATTTATTATTTGATTATTTGAGTTTAAATAAATAATTTTACTTGTCTTCCTCAGTATGATAATCATTAGCTATTAGTAGGGCCAGTTACAAGCAGTAAGTCTTCTGAATAACTATTATAGAAAAAAAAAAATCATTACAATTCATTAAATTCATTAAAGCTCTACCTGCATTCTCACATTGCTATAAATATACCCCTGTCACTTAGTAAAGTCTGATGTTTGCATTTACCAATAGGTTTTAAAGCATGACATAGGCTAGGAAGTCCTAAAGAGCTTCTGACTAGAGACAGACAGCATCTTAATAACTTTTGTCATTGAGACTCAGCCCTGCTTTCTGATTACACAGTCCACCTCTTGGTTTTGGTGGCTGAATAACAGCCCTGAGGCAAGTACAACTGTTAACATTTAAAAGTGCTACCTGGAAAATATTTAATGCATTTTTAGCTACTTGTAACACCGTTAAGCTGTTGGAGAAGAAAAGAAAAGAAAAGAAAAGAAAAGAAAAGAAAAGAAAAGAAAAGAAAAGAAAAGGAAAGGAAAGGAAAGGAAAGGAAAGGAAAGGAAAGGAAAGGAAAGGAAAGGAAAGGAAAGGAAAAGGAAAAGGAAAAGGAAAAGGAAAAGGAAAAGGAAAAGGAAAAGGAAAAGGAAAAGGAAAAGGAAAAGGAAAAGGAAAAGGAAAAGGAAAAGGAAAAGGAAAAGGAAAAGGAAAAGGAAAAGGAAAAGGAAAAGGAAAAGGAAAAGGAAAAGGAAAAGGAAAAGGAAAAGGAAAAGGAAAAGGAAAAGGAAAAGGAAAAGGAAAAGGAAAGGAAAGGAAAGAAAAAAATAGTTGATCCTATCTGCCCAGCCAGTTCCTCCACAGACCTCCAGCAGACACTCCCCAGGTCTTTGGTGGTCTACAGACCACAGTTTGAAATCCACTGGACTACAGAAATGTTGTAACACTTGAAGTATCTCAAGGGTCTCCACACCTGTATTCTTTTTTACAGAAGGAGACAGATCAGGCTTCAGTCATAAGATAATAAAGAGGTATAATTTTAACCAAGAGACATTTAACTGAACCACCAATATATTCTCTTAATTCAAAGCAGGAATAAGAGGAACATCTCCAAATCCAAAGAATGTATTATATCATCAACTCCTTGTTTTTAAGTGGTTCCAAATCATCACAAAGATTGTGTAAGAGCAGCTGATTCCCAATATAGATATCCTTTTCTTGGGCACTATGTCATGCCAAGACCCTGGCTGAAATTTTACAAGGAGCGTCTCTGATTGTACTTTAAATAATGGTTATTAGTCATAAGGATTGGCTACCTTTCTTTTCTTTGAAAAGCTGCTATAAATATACCATCATTTATTCATTTCTGGAATCATCACATCCTCCTCCAAAATAGTTATGTTAAATTTCCAAAATTTAACAGCATATGTTGTGGGGCATGTGTTTAGACATACAAGTTTAAGAGCATGTGTCCCATCAGCTCTAAAGTATATGTAGATCACATTCACCTAGAAGTAAGCATGTGAGTCTTTTCTGCAAGTTCCTGAAGGTGGAGTTTCCTCTTCATTAATTTAAAACAACTTCAACCTTAAATAAATACAAATTGATAATTACTTTTAGTATTGCACTGGTGTACCAGTTCTGAGGTCCAGTCATTAACTAGGACTCCAACTTAGTAAGAGCTGTATAGACTCTGGGAAGAAAATATTCTCTAACCTAAGTGTTTATAATGTAAACTCTTAATTTGTAATGTAAACTCTTAATTTAAAATTCGTTAATTTTACACATCACCTTACATAACAATCACAATGCCATAAAAGAGTGAACACATGCTTGTAATTAAAGCCATGGCAGTCTCATCCCATTGTATGAAAAATAGCTCTATCATAATGGTCCTGAGTTCATGCCAGAATAGCAGCTAATCATGGGAGAGAGATGATCTAACACTTACAGAACATGAAAATAGAAATGCAAAGTTCTGGTTCCAGCCTATTTTCTCTAGACTTGCTGGGTGATCTTGTGCGTGCTACTTAAGCCTTCAGTCCATCAATTTACCCATCTGCAGAACAGCAATAACAGTATTTATCTGAGTCAGAAAAGTTTTGTAAGAATAAATCCATAAATCATTGTCTCTTACGTACTCATAACAAGCTTTCTATGTAGCACTCGTCATAGATACTCTTAAGAAGCACACATGGACTACTGATTTTAGCCGCATAATACTTCTGAAAAGGAGAGTTCTGAGAATGTGTTGGCAGAATAAAAAGAACTATCATGGTTAAATCATTTCTATTCCTGTGCCATTTGTATTTCACCTCTGATAAGCAATAAGGATAAAGTCAATCAAGGGCATTTTGTAATTTCTTGCACTGTAACAGTTTAACAAATATATATTCAGAAAGTTAGACCAAGTTTTTCTACATAGAAATTGTAGAAATTGTAGAGCAATTCCTTTGATTCTTTATCTACATATTGTTTTCATAAGAGACAACAAATTATTTGTAAATGAACAGGGTCACAATAATATCTTAGAAGATATTCTGCTAAATGTTACTGTGGATGATTTTTCATCTGAAAAGAATGCACAAGTACTGCTCAGTAGCCATAACGTCACCGTGTGCTTGTACCTAGCAGGAAATGCTGGTGCCAGGTCACCAAGGTCAGTTGTCCCATTCACTGACAAAATCATTCATGATATGAGAATGAATGAATTGTCTTGAAAGTCTCTGAATCCCTGAGCAAGTTTCACAGTTCAGGATAGAGCCAGTCTATCAGTGGCATACTTTCAACATGTAATCATCTGTAAAGTCACGTCCTAACAGAGATAATGAGGTCCCATTCATTATTTGCCAAAGTGCAGCAGTTTAAGTCTTGTTTCCCTTACTCTCCTCTGCTGGAAAATTAAGTGCTTGAAACTTGGACTTGATCCTACCTTCACTGAAGTCAATAATAAGACACCACCTGATTTCAGGAGAGCAGCAGCAGACTTCTTGTAACACAGAGATCACATTAAATTCACTTATCCTTCCCTCACAGAGTGGAAAGCAGGTCATGGGTCTGATGTTTGCAGCAATAATGAGGAGGCTTTAGAAACTAAATGGGATGTAGCTGATGATTTTAGCACAAATTGAACTGAAGTACTAATGACTTACCAAGCATTATTCTTATCTGTTGCACAACCAGCACATGATGATGTCCAGAAATAGTGTAACATCATACTTCTGTAAAAGCCTCAAGGGTTCATACCCCATTCACTCACACCGATATAAATCAGGCAGCAACTTCACCAGAGTAATTGAATTACATAAGACTAAAATTAGTGAGGGGAGAATTAGGCCTAAAGGATCTATCCAAGTAGTGAAAGGGAAGAAGGTGTCACCTCCTGCCGGCCCCGTCCATCCAAGAGGAGGGCAGCCCCAACCACCTGTGCTTGCAGAGAGTTTGGCCCCGGCCTCTGTCCTGTCACACAACACGTGGCAGCTTTGCTCATGCCAAAAAACTGGAAATGGTTTCAGAGACAACCTAAGAAGATGGGGCAGTCCCACGGGAAGCCACAATGAATATCAGGTCCTTGAATTTTACTGCAATGCCAACTCATGTCGGTCAGTCCCAGGCCAAGGTACAGGGCTGCTTTGAGCCAGTTTGCCTCGACAGGTTGCTGACACACAGGTTGCTGTGGATATCCTAGAGATACTGTCTCTTTTTGACACTTGTCCTATCTCACTGACAAACACAGCTGCCCTCAGCAGAGGGGCATTGGCTGCTTCTAGCATCAGATCCTAATTGCCTGTATTTAGTGTAGGGTATTGAGACTGGTTTTCCTTCAGCATGTTAACACACTACTGATATACGTTATTTAATCTTTGATTAAAACACAATTTTCTCAGTCCAGTACTAGCTCTACTCCTTCTTAGGCATGTCACATTCCCCACTATGACCCTCAGTGTGCAGCACACACACTGCTTTGCCATACCCTCCCCAATTCCCACCGAGCTCCTGCCTCCCTTGCAGTGTCCCTCACAGCAGCATCACAGTGCGGCAGCAGCGGGACAGCCAGCAAGGCTGCAGGGTTTCCACTGGAACAACATCTGACCGAGTCAGGGAGAGCTGGTCTAATACCAGGAACTGATCACTGATCACCGAGCAACTGACACCAACAGGGCCATATCCTTGTCAATGAATGCTTCTACCTTCTGAGCCCAGAGAGACTCAAAGCATCATCATCCAGCCCTTTTATATTTTTTTACAAGAACCCAGTATCTTGTTCTGTTGAGAGAGCCACACCACAGTACTTCAAAACAAGTAGCATGTTCAGCAGAAGACCCTTAACTCATTCTTGCTTTTATACATTGCAAATGCTGGTACTTCTATAGCTGTGGGCATCATTTTTTATGAACTAAATGCTGAAATGAAAGATGAACTGTTTGTGTGCAAAAAAAAATAAAATAGCATTCATTGTAATGAATAATTCCAGTTTGTCATTCTATGGGGTCTTTTACATTGTGAATAAACAGTGTTATATCTTTAAGTGGTATTTCAGCTGTTTTATAACTATCTGCAAATCAGCATCTTACATGGTTCAGGACAATTAACTAAATTGGAGATTTAAACTAAATCAATGCTCAACAGAGCTGCAGCCTTATTTTAAATGCTGAACCACACTACAAAAAAGCTTTATCAGAAAGTAAAGAGAGTGCTATTTTTTCAGCTAGAACATGTGTATGCATATAAAGGCAAAATATTATTCACAGTAAATGTTGCAGATGAAATACTAGATTATGAACACTGAAGTTCTCTTGTATTAATTTAGATTAAGAACAATAAATTTCACATTTTTCTGAAATACCTTACACCTGAGAAGCTTTAAATAAATTGCAATAATTAAGTCATCACTGTGATATATGTCTCCACTTACAGATGGGTAAACTGAGATTGAAAGTGGTTATTTGTGCCAATTTGTGCCTTACCCAATCAATCAAAGAACAAAACAGCACTTATGATGCCCTGGCTTCCACTTCACTGGTCAAACTTTTACCAGATCATTCTCATGCCAAGAGGACCTCATGCTAACAACCTCATTGTATTTGAGAGTAGAACCCGGAGCTTTCGACTCCATTATTGCAGTAACACTTCATTACTTGTATTCCTGCCCATTAGTTTAGCATATACAAATATTTTTACAGCCAAATAAAATAAATTCATGAATTCACGTATTTTTATTAATCATGTTGTTTTCCAAGCACCTCAATTAAAATACCACTGGATATCTTTCTCTCATTTGTCAAAAGTCCCAGTAAGCTTATTTCCCTTTTATGCGGTACTGAATTATTTACTCTTCATTTTCTACACAAAACAAGCCTTGACTAGTAACTAGATGGCAGACATGACATGTCCAAAGCCCAGAAACCTGTTCATTTGACTTCATTGGTCTGTTGGGGGTTTGGCTTTTTTCCTGATCTTGCATATGTTATTTCCATCTTTCTCTAAATGCATCAGCCAGCCTGCCTGAGCTAGTCACAGGCAGGATTAGTAAAATTAGGCATCCACAGATGTTAGGCTACCAAAAATGAATACCAATGATGTGGAAGTATTTCAGGAGCTTTCATTTTGGGGGAAAGGGGGGGAAATGCAGCATTTAGCCAGGTGGATAGCCTTCTGCTGCACCTCCAGTGCCTTGTAAGACCCTGCTCTTTCCTCAGAGCAGCTGAGGCAGGATCCAGGCCAAAGCTCAGCTGAGAGGTGGCAGGATATCAGCAGAGGCCAGGTGTTGGGCTACTCCTGCACAATAACTTATTTGCATGAAAAGAAATTGCAGGCTTTATAGGAATTAGCAGCAGTGTGGCTAATGAGGATAGAGCAGCCTGATCTGTGGAAGTGTTGAGCAACCACAACTCCCATTTACTTCAGCACTTTTGCAGATCAGACCCTCAGGGTTATTTGCTTTTTGGAATAAGCCAGTTGTGGTCTACACCAGCCTTTCCTCTTGGCAGTAATGGCCCAAGCCAATCCTTGCTGGCTTTGACCAGCCATAATTAGCACGGCTCCCAATCACAGGCGGTCATGCAGTTATTTTTAGTGTATCAAATACACCTAGAGACTAAAGACACGTTTTTTCCAGTGACTGAAATACCTCTTTCCTCTTGTTTAATGCATTTCTCTTTTCAGGCTCAGTAGCCTGTTGTTGTTGACAAACTACAACACCCACTTGTCACTGGGCAGTCTGTGCTCCATAGAAAAGAGCCAGCCAGATGATAAAAACTGTAGAGAAATTGTTTATTTTATCACTTCGTTTATCTTTTCAGTCTTATTGTTCTGTCAAGTAATCGAGAGATGAAGGGCTACATCCCAATTACACTTTGGTTTGATTCAGACAGCCTAAGAAAGATGAGAAAGATGGGTGGCTGCCATGTACTGCACCCATTCCCACTGCTGTCCTTAAGAAGGATATTTGTTCATTTCTTTTCATTTCTGGCTACACACTAGGAAGGGCCAATGAAGTGAAATTTTCTGAAAGGTGATCTGAGTTATTTTCTCTTTTGCATCAGTAGGAAAGAAAAGTAACCAAACAGCACAATATAGGGTTGTTTCCCTCTGATTTACAAAATATTTTTTCCCCCCACAAACTTTCCTACTGCCCTACATCATGCCATTGATTTATTTATTTCCATGAGTGGAAAGCTCATCCGATCATCCTCTACTAACCTGATTCACTGAGATTTGTACCATCCCGTTTGTGTGTTCTTCCAAAGAGTTCATCTGCTAGGTTGTTATGAGGTGAGAAAATAATCTGACAGATGCAGCTAGATTGATTTTCCAAAAACTTTTGAGTTTTCTACAAAATTTTCCTGAGTCTTGTTGACATGAGTTTAAATTTCCCTGAAAAAGTGAAACAGAGGGATCTACCCAACCCAATCCAATTCCTTCCCAACTAGGTTCCCCACCTGTGTGCAAATCCCTCCTTTCTCTGACTAAGTATATAGATGTAGGCATGGGGCTGCCATATGACTACTTCAGTTGCCGTCTGTTTTGCAGTTTCTCTGCCTCTCTCCAGACCTCTTTTCCCATTTTCTGCCAATCTGTACTCTCTCCCCTCTCTCATCTGCTCCCCTGGTCTAGTTCTAAAAATGTATTCAAACTATCCTGACCAGCTCTATGGACCTGTGCAGTGATGAGGAAAATCTGGCTATCAGAGGATTATTTGTCACAGGCATTGAAGCTTGGAGTCACATTAGTTCCTCATACTGAGCTTCAAGGGTATTTGGGATGGGCTGACAACCTATCTCAACCAAAGTTAACTCCCATTCACTGGGAGTATGAGGAGGTGGTGCCAGTAACATTGCAGGGTTCACAAATACAACACAACTTGTCATAACAAGTTGCTCTGGCAATATCTGTTAGCAGCCCACAGAACTATGTAACACTTAAGCCAGATATAGCCATAATATATTTTTCTGCACTGAACTGTAGCTATTTGTACCTTTTGCAGACAGCAACATATAATATTTGCTGCTGGCCTCAGAAAACCCCACCATTTCTTTCAGAGAACATTTGCATTTCTCTGGCATTAGTCTACAATGCCATGCCAGGTACATTGCAGGAACAGCCTTTTTTGGAGACGTAAGGCTCAGAATTGCATCAAATTCCTTCAGACACTCTTGTCGAAGCTCAGCCAGTGTCAGAGTCTGGTTCCAGAGATCATTGCTTCTAAATCAATGGAGCTAATTTCTTACGTGATCTCCTAGTTTCACCATTGCTCCAAATCCTTAACAGCATTGTGTCCAGGTTCATATACTCTATACAGCATTGGGGAAGCTGGCCTAGCACCACCAGGGAAGACTAGATAAATGCAGTTTTGACTTCTGAGCTCATCAGTATAACCATTTCAGTGCCTTACTGCCACTGACGGACTTGCACTGATCAAACAAGTCTCATATAAGCAGGGAGGTAATATCAGCATGACTATTCTACCACAAATGTAGTCTATAAAGAGGGGTAGATGATAGGGAAGGAGATGAATTATCTGATGTGCTCCATCAGCACCCTGTCGCAAGTCACAATGCTTTTAGCATTCTGTAACAGTGCTGGATGAAAGGTGAGTGCAAAGACAACTTCCACAGTAAACATGAGATGCAAATACCTCTTATGGGAGCCCTTTTGGGTGTCTATTGAGACAAAAAAGTCAAAGAAGGTTAATGCATGCCACAGCTATGCCATACCCTTCCTCTGGCTTTAGTAAGCCTGGTGGGTTTTTCCACTGAAAGAGCAAGGGATTTTCCTATCAGAAGGCAATTGATATCAGCAGATCTCCCAGCTTATCTAGACTTTGCATCTCTTCCAATTTAAATGCTACATCAGTAGTTATTAAGCCTGCATTGCAAAGAAATAAAACTAGGGAAAACATTCTGGAGGGTGCTCTGGATTCTATTAAAGGATTAAATTTCTCACTATATTACACTTTTTCCATATGGCTGAAATCTGGAGCTGCATAATACCGTGAATACGCTCATACACTGCTAGTGGTATAATCCCAGATGGTGACAAATGACCCCGTTCCAAAAGCAATGTATAGATATTTAAGACACCGACGCTCAGCCATGCTCTTGGGATATTCCCCCCCAAACAATGAATGACTGGCAGATAACATAATGTTTAACTTCTGCCTTCACTTTTGTACATGTTTTATGGCTAACGCTGCAGAGTTACTCATTTGTTAAGTACTCGGCCTTGTAATAGCGTACAGATGACACGAGATACTCCCTTTGCCACCTTTGGTCCACAGAGGTCATCTGTGTTGCATACAGTGTGTCGCTATCTGTGTGTAAGGATATGCTCTGGCACGCTAGAAGTGAGCTGATAACGTCTTACCCCTGCTTGGGCCCTTCAGCTGCCTCTTGGGGAAGCGGGAAAGGCTGCCAAGCTCAAGATGTGCTGCATCCTGCAATTTGGCTTTACCGAGAAGTACAACCCCTCCCCCAAACTCACCCACGCAATTCTTTACCCCAAGAAGAGGTCATCACACAAGATGTAGATAGGAGGGAAAGAGACTGCACACTTGACTCTAACTGCAAAAGAGAAAAGTCTAGAGCCCTCTTGAGATGTTGTGTAAAGAGAAAGCAATCTGGGCTGTCTCCATCTTTACAGAAAGACCTCTGTGCTCTTGTGGACTTCGTGGCCTGCCAGATGGAGACAGCTCCAAGTAACACTGAGCTTTTCGCCGCAGAAAACCAAGGAGAACTATAACCCCAAGTACTGCAGGTGTAGGAGGGAATGCTTGCTCAGATGATGATTCATGTCAGCATCTGAATAAATAAGGTCAGACAGCCAGAGATTATTCCTGTGAAGGGGAGTTGATTTGTTTGGGGGGCAGAAAGGAGGGGCTGTTTGTTTGTTTCATATCATTACAGTGAAACTCTGCCCTGCTCTGATTTTTTTTTCAAGTAGCTCCCATTTATTTTAATTAAGGCTTCAGTTAAGCAAAACATTTAACTGGGTGTAGCCTACCTGAACTGGAATAGTTGTATCAAACACAAAAATCCTAAGCTTAGCATACGCTGTATAGCCTGTATTATGTAGCATTTCTATACTTATCTGCAACAGTTTTAAGGAAGACGTCTCCACTACAGATCATTAAAAATAAAAAACTACTTGCCTCAGAGGGGTGAGAAAGGATTAATTAGTTAGTGCTCGTGCAGCACTGTGAAGATACAAATCGTGGGACTGTGTTATTAGTAGGCAGAAGATGCCAACAGGAAGCAGCATTGTTAAAGGCACGAGGACTAACAATGGTTTTGTTCTCACAATTGTAAATGATTCTTCTGCTATTGAAAGGTGTTGGCCTTTCAGTCTAGGAGACTGAAATGCTCTTTCTTCACCAAAAAAAGCCTTCATGGGCTGTGCATACTTTCTCACACTCCCTCACCCGTGTTCCTCACTATTAGCTTATAGATGCTAGACAGTAGTCCATTCTCCATAGCCCTTTTATTGCTTGGCCTCTGCTTCAACTGCCAAGAAGGGTGCCATTTAGACTCAATTGTTATGGTAGCTTTTATGATCTAGACATGGTGTCTAGGATTGGAGACTTCCTAGCAATTCTGCATATGCTGCTGCGCTGCCATCAGAAGAGAACGGCTCCCGGCTGCCAACAATGTGGGCAGAATTCAAAGCAGTGACCTACAGATGAAAGGCGCCCCATCCCAAAACAGGCCAGCTGAGCCATCCAGTCCCCAAATGCCAGCTCTTCACTGAATGAAACTGTATTGTGATGTGGCGCTCAGAAGGGGAAAAGAAAAAGGCCATTTTAAAATATCTACGGACAATGGCTGTCTAGAACTGGGGCTGCAGACATCCAGACCTTGCTTACATAATATTTCTATCATGCACCATCCTTCCATCCAACTCCTCACCCCATGCCAAGGTGCTGGAGGGAGGTCCTGTTCTTATTTATGCAGCATGAATACAAAATCAGATGTTGGCAGAAACTTTCCATGGAAAGGTATGGGGCCTTTGGCATGCTGAGGGAAATAGCAGAGCAAGAACAACTCATAAGTAAGGGGGAAGAAGGACTAAAGTGTAACTATGTCCAAGCATTTCCTCAAAAAGGTTGACTGCAGCCCTTTAAACCCAAGATTCACAGAGCTAAAAGAATGTCTCAGCAGAGCAAAGCATCCTTTTTCCCTATTTCTTGCATTGCTCACTTTCACAAGCAAAATCCTTTTTTTAACACAGTTGTGCTCAGCTTCTGCCACACATATGGCCCCTGTCCTCTCTCCATGCCAAATGGAGGCCAACCGAGAAAGGTGATTTTGTCACCTGGAGTTAATTTAAGCCAGTCTCTGCTGTGCTGTGCCACTGTGCTGGGGTGGGACCTTTTCAGATGTCGGGATGATAGGAGAAAGAACAATGAAGCAGCAGAGTATGTGTGGCGGGTGGCCGAGTCATCCTATCACCATGTATTTGTGTAGTTTCTTTTAGTGCCATCCAATCTTTCCTTCTGTCCCTAAATGGCCTGTGTTGAAAATGTCCCTGCTTACAGTTGCTCAACTGGAATGAGGACAAATTGTTTGCAGTGGCCCCCTTCCAAATGCTTGTGCTGTAACTTTTGTCTTGACTAGTCTCTGGAGATATCTCTAGAGTGAGTTTCCTATGACTCGTTTGCACTACCCCAAAGTCATGTCGGGTTTTCTTCCTCTACTCTTTCAACTTTGTAGCAGGAATCTTGTTTAAAACACATCACAGAGAAAGTCAGAGTAGGCAGCGCCTTAATGCTGTTATGTCACAAGTTCTCCAGTGAATTACCAGTGAGGGGGATGGGTCTCGAGGGTGCATGAGGTTACAAAGTGGTGCTAGCAGGCGAAGAGATGCACAAGCAGAAAAAGCCACACCGAGCAGCTTTGAGTTATTAAGTACCAGTGTTATTAAGAATGCCTCATTCTCTCTGCTAATACAGCATCCCCTTTTGTAGGTACTCCTAGCCCCTTGACCCTTCCGGCTGCCTAGATTCAGCACTGAAGGGGTGGTGAAGGCACTCTTCCCCTCCACATTCACTTGTGAATTAGTCCAGGATGAGAAGTCGGCAAAAAAAAAAAAAAAAAATGCATTAACAGAGGCTGAAGAACTAAGCCAAGAAAGGAAGGGTTTATAGTTCCAAAAACCATTGGATGAAGTTTTGCACGTAGACTCATTAATAGACATTGCAGAAGAAAAGGTTCATTTCCCCCCCCCTCTCAGAAACATGACCTATTAGACATACGTATATATCTCAGTGATATTTGCTGAGGATAACTAAATTCAAAGACCATTGTTTGCCTGTTTTTAATGTATGTTAAATATCAGATATTCATCAATTGTACAATCTTTAGAGAAGAAATACAGAGTTAATGCTATGAAATGGTCTCCTTTGACTCCACAAGAGCGGAAAAACAGGCCTCTTTAAAGCATTCTGCTTTTCTTTCCCTGCGTTGCAGAAGATGATCACAGCATCCCCAGGGTGAGGGAGAGCAAAGTCTGGAGATGGGATGGCTGTGGTTTCTCATGGAGCCCCTGGGCATACATGGGCCATGATGGGAACCAGTACAGGCTCCCATGGGTCCCTCTGCCCCATGGCTGGAGTACAGCCAGCACGCAGACCTGCAGCAAATCTCCAAGGGTGGATTTTCCCAGCTCAGCCTTCTCAGGACTCCCAAGATGCAGGGGCACCCTGCCACACCAACGCCCCCAGAATAACCCGGCACGTTTTGCTTTGTGTAGAAACAAAGAGAAGAAGGGAGAAAAAAAGGATGAAGGGCCTTACTGAAGGCTTCTTACAGTTATGCTCATGGGGTTGTTCAGTGTTTTAGGTTGTACACCACATTGCAATGGCATCTCCCACTCTGTGACTGTTTCCTATTTTCTTGATTCAGCAAACAGAGGTAATCTCCACAGCAAACATATCCCCATATTTCTTAGATAATATTACTGGGTGGAAGTAGACAGAGCATGGACAGACAAGGTTTTCCAGACACTAGGGGCTGCTCAGTGTTCTCAGACTTAGCAAATACAAGGATCTCATCTGACTTTGTCATTATTCTGGGGAAATACAATCTTTGCATCTTGCATTTTATTTTATTCCACTTTATTTATTTTATTTTATTTTAAACTTTTAACTAAAGTAGTATCATACTGTGCCTCTGCCTTCCAGTTAGTTAGACGATTGATTGCTTCCATTGCATTCAGGATCTCACAAAACACTAAGGCTACTTTGTTTTTCATTAGCACTAGAGGGGAAAAATAAACAGGCTGGGCTCATGGTTTATAATTGCATATGTAATTACCACTTTAAGACCACTATTAGCAATACAAATTAGCTCACTGCCCTTTTTATCATCTCTGCAGTGCCTCAGAGAGCACATGTAAGCTGTCTCATCAGGCAGCCAGATTCTAATCTCAGATGTGCAGAAGACAGGCCAATGTACCTCTAAAAATGGTCTGCTCTGTTTGCAAACACAGTGACCAATATTTGGAGCCATCCCTTGGCATTGACCATTCAGCTGGAAGCAGAACATGTCCAGGTCAATCTTTGGGCCAAATCCTGCTGGTAAGAATTGTGTACCAAAGTTACTTTTTTGCAGAGTTACTCCTAGTTTGCTTTAAGTATCTCAACGAGTCAGTCAGAAGATGTCTGCTGACACCAGGAAGGCAGAGCTTGCGCTCAGCATAATCACTTTCTTCCATATAAGTAGTAGGGATGATGAGGAGCATATTGTCAATAAAACGCAGAGGTTATTTACAATTCAACTTCTAAAAGCTGCCATAAAGCAGTGAATAGCAATGAATAAGTCCAAAGCCATTCTACTTGGTTTTGGTTTCTACTTTATTTTCCCAGAGCTCGTATTTTCAAAGGGACAAAGCAGAGACACCCAGAGGAAAGGAAGTCTGATTCTAAGAAGCTGTAAAAAGAAATGCATGGCCACAGATCAGGGAATAATTTTATGTCTCACATGTTTTCTGACCCTACGAAGAGCAGCTTTAAAATGTTGTTCTCTTCCGTGAAGCAGACTCCATAGGTTACACAATAAGAAGGTGGGTAATCCTGAAAAAGTAGATCCAAAACAAAATCTTGGTCACTGAGGCCAGAAGGACCCTTTGCCCACCCCTCTGCCTGTGGCAGGATTGATTTAATTATTCTATAACTGTTCCTGTAGATGGGTGTCTGGCCTTGAATAACTCCAACAACAGTGATTGTCCAATGGTTCTTGGCAGCCTGTCCAACTGCCGAACAGTTCTTCTACAGTTTTGCCTAATATTTAACCTAAAACTTCCCTTCTGCTTCAGCCAATTATTATTTGTTGCATCCTTGTTGACTAATGAGAATAATTGATCTTTGTCCTCTTTATAACATTCCTTTATGTCTCCCGTTATTATGTTCCCCACACTCTTCTTGCCTTTAGGCTAAAGGTGCCAAGTTATCTTAACCTTTCCTCCTAGATCTGAATGCCAAACTTCTTACCATCTTTCATACACTCCTCTAAATTCTTCAGTTTGTCCACGTTTTTTCATACAGAATTGAATGCAGTTACTCCAGTTATGCTTTAACCAGTGCCAAGCAGAGCGCAATAATTACTTCAGTAACCTTACTGACCCCATCTAATAACAAAGGCAAAATGCAGCATGTAATTAAAATCTAAAAAACTAACTATTTTTAAAAGCTAATTGCCTTAACAATCAGAACATTCTACAGCTCAGAGAACACACACTAAAGAATTTAAAGGTTATTGTTCATTCAAAACATCTTTTTCAATTATATTCTGTATATTGTATTCTGGGCTATGTGCAGCTTTACTCCTATTAGGAACGGTCTGTACTGCGTCTCTCACACTCCCTCCCCCTCTCTTTATTTCCTGCAGTTTTAACTCCTAATGGCTCAATGGGGCCCTGTCTACGCTGGGGATGTGTGCTAAGGACTTCCCACTGTTGTGAGCCCTTCTCCAGCTCCACCAGTATGGCACAGCACAGAACTCCCACTCATGCTTTTAATCCTTTAGGCTATTACTACGTCTTCCAGTCTCACTAATGTCAGTGGAGCAGAGCCAAAGGTGAGGCATTTTTAGAAAGTTTCCTTTACACAGACACAGTTTTCATCTCCTTTGTCAAGTCCGTGGTGCCCTACCTTGAACAGTCCCCTTCTCTCTGTTCACTGGCTGGTCTCTTAAAAGCTCCTCTGTCCTGCAGTGAGCTGCACACTCTTTACATTCACTGACACCGTATATGCCCATAACGCTTTGTAACTGCATGTACTCCTGCCTTTCAGTTGTCTTCTCTTCAGGAATGGAAATCCTCGTTACACCCGAGCAGAAACCATGCAACTTCACTATCATTATGCTAACAACAACCATTCTTAGAAATACATGGATTTCTGGAATCCCCAAAAACAAGCAAATTTGGCTCCATCAACAGGAATGGCAAACTCAGATTGCAAACCCACTTGACTAAGCAGAGACATTTAATTAAATTGTCTTTCTGTTATACTGATAAGCAATCAAAGCTATGGCTGTTGTTAGTAGAAGTAAGAGTTTCTATTCTTGTTGCTCCATAGCACCTTAATTAAATTACAGTTGTTCTGTTGGAAAACACATCTGTGAGCACCTCTAAGTAGAAAACAGTGGAAAATATTCCTTGCAAAACAAAAATCAATTAGTAGTGCAATACTGTTAGGTAGATAGGACAAAAAAGGAATTGGATCAAGATTGCAATAGAGAAGATTCAGGCTTGACATAGAGAAAACCTGACAGTGAGGCACTGAAAAATATTGACTGTGAAAGGAGCCTCCAGTACTGAATTATCTTCTAGTACAATTGAAATGCACAGCTGCAGGAATGATACAGCCATAATTGATCCTACCTGGATCCAAACCAATGACTGAAGATCTGTGGAGGACTCTTTCAGCCCTGTTCTTCTATGATTCTACTTTGTTCTAAATTTTTTAAGAATCATGTAAAGTCCTGTTCTCATTTACATGCATTTGAGGCTCTTATATTCTGTAAAGGTTGCATATTTACAAATGAGATCAGAATTTGGCTTCTTATAATAACACACTGTAACGTGCCAGAAATTGTTCCATAACAACGAAAGAGCTGTACCTTGCTGTATAGGTCTTGTTCCTTCACCAATACATACCATACAAGGCAAAATAATCACTGCTTTTTATAGCAAGGTCTCGTTCAAGTGTGTGTGTGTAAGATCTGCTCATATTGCTAAGTAAAGCAACACATCTGCACATCCTCCACCCAGAGCAAAGGGGGCTCTAGAGGACTGAATGAAATCAGACAGAAATACCACCTGAAAACCTATAGTGTACAACCAGCCATTGGTTGGAGTCCAGGCAAATGCAGATTTACAAGAGCCAGTGGTTCATGTGGCTCTTTGGCAGTTAGGTATTTTCTTTATTTATTACAATGCTCTGGATAGTGATTAAATTTCATAACTCAGTATTTGTTTTTTTCCACTTACCTTGAAATAAGATTTGCACACATTTTCATAACTAGATAAAAAAGCTGCCAACTGGCTTTAAAAAAAAAAAAAATCTCAATGCTTTCAGAAGAGTTGTTCATGGCTTCTTACATATGAGTACTTCCCTGGAGCCATTTCAGGAACTGATTCCCTGTCCCACACAAGTACAGCTTTACCCTCTCTGTCCAGGAGCAGGAAGTCAGTTCTGATTAAAATATGCCAGGACACTAAATCTCCTTTGTATTACGCTAGAAAATTCTGCAATAAGACTCAATTTAAAGCCTATTTAGGTCAGATAGAGGCTTGCCATTAACAAAGTGAGTTTTGGGACAGGCCCTTAAAATATGGGTCTTAAGGACAGGAAAGCTGCCATACACACCATAGTTCTTAGGGAAATCACTGAGGTCAGCAGAGGTTTATTGACTTCAGCAGATCACCGAGGTCAGCAGATGCTCGGTGGGACAAGAAATTTGAGCTGATCCAAAGCTATCAGAGAAATGAGTAAGAAGGTGGGAAGACTTGAAAAGAGTGTGTCCTCCCCAGATGTCATTCACCTGCAGGCTGTCAGTGCTGCAGCAGCTTGGAAAGCCAAGCAGACATCCCTACTGAGCCACGCTGCATTTTACAAGTGACTAAAGAGGTCAACACTCCCACATCATGTAGAAATGGTGGCATGATGTGGTTTCTATTTTTAAATTAAATTTAAGATTTCATCCCCTAATTCACACAAAAGCTAACAAAATATGGTGTTTTTTTAGTGATGTACAAATCAGCATTATAAAATAAATTAAGTAAATATTTCCCTTGGCAAGAAAATATGAAATACCTCATTCTCTTAACATGCAAGTTTTATATTTACAAAGCGTAAAGTGTCCCACATTTCCATAATGTGTTAGTAGCATGAAATATTTTTAGCTCCAATGCCTTAAACAAAGCTGGAGTTACTGTCTGCAGTGCCCTTAAGCTATATGTCGTAGTCTTCACAAGACTGAAACAAAAAAAAAACATAAAGCAGAGAGCAGTAACCACATTAAGGTTTAATGCTTATAAACACAGAAGGTTTAACACTTGGCAAACCAAAATTCCCCTATGACCTGAAGACATGCAGATCATGACCTGAGAATTAAGCACTGTTAAGCAGTCAAGCTGTCTCTCTAAGGAAAAGACAAAAATAGCAAAAGACTAGCTGAGCCATGGGGTCAGCATATGTCAGGTGCATCCAGGCCCAATTCAGAGTCGATCTGTAGCCATCCAGGGCCAACCCTGACCTAGCCCAGCCTTTCCAGCCAGGGTTTCCAAGGCAGGAGGATTTTCAGAGGCACTGAACATTCATTGTCCCCGCTGCCCCCAGGGAAGAGGAACTTCTAAGCTATCGTGCTGCCAAAGACACCAGAAGAGAAAATACAACTTTTTTTCCATCTGGAATGGGACAGATTCTGGTATTAGATGAAAGAGGAGAGACAAAGTTAAATCACTTTACCCTGTGTATTCTCAACTGCAAAAATGCCCTCTCACCCTCCCTGCCTCTGTCCAAGGATTCCTCCCTTGCAGGTGCCACAGTTCTGAAGTCTGGAGATAGAGGGGAAAGAGTAGGAGAAAGGGAAATTAAAATATGAAACAAAGTTTTTGAACTAAATATTTAAAGACCTTGCTTTAATCTGCAAGGCAAAGGAGAAGTTGCTTTGCAAAAGACGAAGGTCAGCAGAGAAACAGCTCCAAACATCAGAGATGAAGAGGAGGCATGCAGGGAGAAGAGGGGAGTGTGAAACAGCTGCCTGGGGGAGCTTAAAAGGGATGCTCAGCATGCTCAAAACACTCTAATTTTGCCATAGCGGATCTGCTTGTGCCGAATTCCCACACAGAAAAATCTCAAGGACATGAGATTGACCTGGGTATCATGATTTTACTTTTGCTTTCTTCATTGCAAGCCGCATTTAACTTGTAAATAGATTTTGTTTTCTGAAGTACTTATTTTATTCCTTAGGAAATATTTTTAATAGTTGATCAATATGAAGTTTCTCCATGAAGTTACTATACTATTCCTGCTGGATTAAAATTGGACATTTCTCCATTTATTGGGACATTGCCAAATGCTGTTACAAGGAATGCTCAACTGTAATGAACTTTTATTCAGGGTCCCAAGGTGCTCATTACAGAGAGGTGTACGTATACATATATACATGTTAAATTAGGCAACAAAAGAATCCCATACTGCATAAGACCTGCTTAAAAAGCAGAATTTCCAATCTGGAGGGAATCTTGATATTTCAACTTTCATTTCCGTTCTGAAACAGGCCAAGAAATCAAAATATCAATGAAATAAATTGGTGGAACTCAAAGTTCAGAATAATTTAGGTTTGGAAATGTATATAGACAAAATGCTGATGCTTCCAATTGAAAATATAATGGTCCCAGGTTGAAAAATCCTGGAATATGATACTTGTCTCACATGGATAAAAATCAAGAATAATTCTGCTAGAAGTCCATGAAGTTACACTGCTGTAAGCCTTCACACGGGTAATAAAAATACCCAGAATTACAAGCATTTTATAAAGCCAAGAGCTTTGGAAAGTGCTACACTTTCAAGCTTCAGGGCATAAAGCAACCTAAGAATTAGGAGAAAAGTTTCATGTCTCATCCCTGCTGCTGCAATGCTGGAGGCCAGGCAGTTGCACAGCCTCACCGGGGCGACGGGGAGCATGGCTGACAGCCACTCAGGCTAAATGCAGGAGCAGCTATGGCCTCTTTTATTTAGCAAAAGCTAGAATCGTGTCCCATATCGCATGTGGGATAGTGGATACAGCTCAGGAATGGCAGGGCCCAAGCTGTCTGCTGGGCTCTCAAGCAGTTGTCAGACCCAGCAGAAGGCAGCAGGCTGCTCTGCAGCTCTCTACGAGTGCAGGAGACGCAGTGGGAAATACTGGCTGTCAGAGGCAGCCAGGCAAGCTCTGGCAATGCAGTCCCGAGGAAAGCGGAGACAAACTGTCTGCGCAGCACGCCGAATGCAGAGGGCTTGGACCTGTGAGCAGAGAAACTCTCTCTGGATGTTTGACTCCTCTCCAGAGTCCAGAAAATGAGAATTTAGATATAATCGTTGTGAGCGACATGAAGTGCCGTCGAAGAAACATGCCATTCCACTATCATCTGCTCCTTGAGCTGAAGACAACTCAAAAAACTCCTCCTGTTTGTTTTGTTTTGAGGTTTTCTTTTTCTGTTTGTTTTTTAAACAAGATTCTTTCAAAAGGCCATAGCCTTCAGGCCACAAGCTAATCTTTAACTGCCCACTTAATTTTTCTGGGCCATCTGGCACTGACCATTGCTGGAAGCTGTTGCTTTGTTGAAAGAAACATGGACATTCCCCTGCGGAGTTGTTTCCCCAGAGGACTCGGGGGTGGCTGGAGCTCTGGGCAAGGCAGGCTCTCTACATCCAGCTCTCTACATCACCAGAGAGCCAAGGCTACCAAAATCACCAGCTGGTTTCTGCCAAAAACGCAGAAATTGAAACAAGGTACTACTGCTATCACTTCTAAAGAGGGGAGCAGGTATGCACGGACTTTCTGCCCGGTTTCCACTGTCTGTTCTGAAGATCATCCCCATGTCTGGAGCAGCAGAATTACGGCAGTGGGAAGCTGTGGTCTAGTCACCACTGGGCCTCAAATCTGGCATGCGATAAACACTTGGAGCCCTGCAATGCTCAGAGCTGTGCTTTTGCATCCAAGGTCTATGTTAATTTGTCCCAAATCTAGTCAGTCTAACTTCTGAACATGACTGCAGCTGGTGTTCCTAGAAGCTGGTTAGGGAGAGAGACTAAAGCCTCAGAGTGCCTCATCTGCAGGCACTGATTAAGGGCCCAACTCTGGGACTAACCCATGGATCTTATTTTTTAAAAAATTGATCTGATTGTTTAAGTAGTGCTCCAAATATTAGATCATGAAGTACGAGAATAACTTGGGGAAATTAATGCCCTTACTTTATTTGAGATTTTTTAAAGGGATTAAAAAAATGAAAAGCCAAGAGTAAAAGAATAAAAATTGCGTTTTCTGGAGAAACTAACATACATGTCCAAGAAAGAATGCAGAATTCAGTGAAGCAAGAATTTTCCAGATAACTTGAGAACTGAGCTGAGAAAAGCAACCAAACTTCCTGAAGAAAGTGGCTTTGAAGTGATTTTCCCCTAACTAAATTATGCCACCATCTGAGTGGGAGAATTCAAAAGAAGGGTCAGTCAAAAATATTCCCGTGGAATGGCCTGCATCATTCATTCCTGCCTTATTTCTTGCTCCCATTTCAGTAGCCACCCTCCTAAGCTGTCCCCATCCTACTGTCTCCTCTAGCACAAAGAGCAATTTCTGTAAGGTCGAGCACACTGAAATTTCAACAAAGATCAAACTATGTCTTTGAAATCTCCCACAAAATATGGCCAGCTTTTTCCACACAATTCTACCAAAACTTTCCAAATCTCAGGCTAGTGCCTCAGCTTTAATATTACTTCTGCCTAGAATAGGAAATAACATCAATTTCAGGAATTATTGAGAAAGCTGGAAAATCTGGAATGAATGAAATAACTTGCAATCAGGACAAAAAGAAAAAAGTCTGACTTCAGAAACCATCTGGATGGAGCTAAAATTTAAGGCAACAATATTTATTGAAGAAAAGGAAAGTCTGAACTAATCTCTCACCCAAAACCTAACCACAGCCTCTGGACTCAACAGGGTCAGAATATTTTCCAATAGTATCAACACCACAACTGGAACTGGGAAGAACCATGACTGTCAAAGAAGACACTAATTCTCATTCCGTTTCCAATATAACTTTCACATCAAAGTGATACTTACACTTCATTAAAATCTTTTGATCTTTGTGATGCTTAACTGAATGGAATCATCACATCTTCAGAGCTGTGCACAATGAGAACCTAAATTCTGAATGTTCATTGCTGGAGAGATTTCTTGCTATTTTTATTCTATTTTGTGATATAAGAAGAAAGTTGAATTTACCTGTTGAAACCAAAAGAAATGTTGTTTAAAGGTATGGCAAGATATACATATAAAATATGATCTTAATGGAACACATACAACAGTCTTCACAGTAACCTGATGAGTTCCAGAAGTGGACTTGATACAATACAGAAAAAGCAACCATCCTGGTAAATGCATTATGCCAAAATTGCAGAACTGTTTCAGAGGTAGGTTTCAAGAAATAAAAAATCTGACAAAAAAAAAAAAAAAAAAAAAAAAAAAAACATAGGGAGGGAAAATACAATGTATGCACTGAGCAAACGGAGGTAGCATTAGAGAATGAAATGATTTAGTAAAAAGCACAATAAGTCTTGCAGGTTTGCATGCTGAAGTTTCTATGCCTGCGCTCCTGAGCTGTGATGTGCAAACTACCACGAGGCAGCAAATCTTTGGTGGCTGCCCGCTGTCAGCTGGCTGGCTATTGCCTTTCTCATCCCAGTCTGTTACATTACACTGAAGATGTATTTAATGGAAGTCAGATTAAAAAAAACAACTGCTATCATTGCTACAGAGATATTTACAGAACTGCACGTGGAAAATAAATCAGATAAATGGCAAAGAGTAAAAATTTGTTTCAGCTCTCCACCTATAGTGAGATACAGAGATGTCCATGTTAAAAAATAAATAAAAAATAAAAAAGAAAGGATCTCTCTTTTGTCTGTTCAAAAATTTTCATTTGCAAAATTTGCACCAGCAAGCTTGAGCAGTCAACTGGAGACCAAACCACAGCTGATATATCAGTCAACGCAGCATTTAAAAAGAGTTCACAAAGGAAAAAGTAATTTTGACTCCTGGCTTAAAGAAATTCCTGGCAAAGGCAGAAACTATGCTCGACCCCCAAATAACCAAGCACCCATCCACTGCATATGGAAATTATTCTGCCACCATTTTACTGCTCCAGCAGAGGTGGTGCATGGCCCTTTCGAAGCTTTGGCTGTTTTCAAAGGCTATTATTCTAAACGTTTTAATACTGGGAACTGCATGAAGCTGGCAATTACGGAATTAGAGTGCAGTGAGGGGAATGTCACTTTGAAATCATTTAGCTCAGTTCATTTCCTTTTCAAGCGCAATAGAAAGCAGATGGAGCAGGGAGGGCCAACATGCCACAGAAGAACTCCCCAGGCCTTGGCCAGCACTCTCCTCCCCAAGACTAACAGAGGGGTCACCAAATCCTCATAGAGATATTATCCTTTAGGAGACGCACATGCTAGTATTCAGCCAGGATCCTGGTCTTTGGAGCAAGTCGCCTTACTCCTAGGTTTGTCTTACATATTGAACATGAGATCTAAATTGCCAACAAGGTCAACAGGGACAAAAAGCTCATGCCGTAAGGTCAGTGCAGGGAAGCCAAAGAGAGGCCAGAGCAGCACAGAAGATTAAGTGCTTTGGGAAAGAGAGCCTTAAGAGAGAAAGAGGCCTCCAAACAGTTGTCCACTATGAAGGAAAGGCTGTTACCAAAAGAAAGCTTTGCCATATGCAGCAAGAGCTGGACAAGAAATTGTAAGCTTGATTTGCTGCAAGGATACATTGAGGTAAAAAATGAGTAGGAAAAAAAAAAAAAAAAAAAAAAAACGGAAATTGAGTGCAAGGGGAGTGAAGCATTGCAGTCTCTGTTTGTAGTTGATGCTGCATCACTGGAGGTGTCTAGGAAGAGTTACAGGAATTTCTCCCAGGGACAATCTAGCTAAGTGCGATCTTGCCTCAGAGTGAGGGGATGACTTCCAGGGATCCTCTCCAGCACAACATCTCTTGGATAATTTAAAAGAGCTTGTTACAGATTGTACTTCATGTTTCTTATACAGAGAAAGAGGGATTCCCCAAAGGAAAGTAATATATTCTATGAGAAACAGATCCAAGTGCTGGAGTTGCAGTAGGGTCTAACAGAGACACTGGGACTTATGAGGTCCAAATCCATTCCCCACTGATGTATCAGGAGAGATATTCTGCTCTCAGTGTCTCCCTCTGAAACGTTACAGTGTTCTGGACATAAAATGCAAAGACTCCATGTCCCACTGCCCAGGACTGCTTGCACCAAACAGCAATTGGAGTGAGCTCCAGCCCTATGGAGATGGGTCTCTGCACAGCTCTGGTTCAAGCCACACGTTGCGCGCAACCTTTGTTTGCCCCACAGCACAAGCAAGCATATTAAAAGCAGGCTGTGTTTAAAGCTTTCCAGCTGCTGTTGTCCAAAAGGCAGACAGCAGTATTCTGATCACCATTGCTTCCACTGCTTTCACCACTGCTGAACCTGTTCCTTGTACTCATCCTTTGATACTATTTCACACATGTCAACAAATCTGCCTTATTCTTCAAAAAAAATGGCCAGTTACTCAAGGAATTGTGTCAAATGAGCAGATGTGTTTCTCAAGGACCTCCAAAGCACAGACAAGACTGATATCAAAGAATAGCTGCCTAAAGTTGATGACACTGACATGAGATGCAGTGTCATCTGTTTTCCATGCCCGTCTCTTCATGCTGCTGAGGAGATGTTGGATCCAGAGACCATGTGCCCCCATGAGACTAGTTTGTGCTGTGCCCCTAAAATTACCCTCAATAAAGACAACACTTCCAGATGCATCAGGCCAGCTTCAAGACTCCCTGCATTACACATCAGCATTTCCCTTTCAAGAAATCTATAATGACAGAGGAGACTGTTGTTACCACCTTGAAGAATTTCACCACCCCCAGTTCTCACTAGTTGCCAGCAACCAGTTCAAGGTTAGGTATTAATGCCATAAGCAGGACTGTGATAGAGGTCTGTGAGATTGGCCAGCTTGTCTCCTCATTAAATATCTGCACTGAAAATATCAGTAGGCTCATGCAGATACGCATCCCATGTGCATTCTCTAGCTATTCAGACAAACTAATGAAACTCCACCATATCCTCCACAAATACCACAGTCAAAGAGATTGTCACTCTTCACTTTTCTAAGCCCTAAGCAAAAGACTCAGAGAGAAGCAACAAGTATATTCCAGGTTTCAAAAAGGCAGATAACTGCAAAAGGGCAGTTATCTGAAGCTCTGCTGTGTGCCATGACAGCTGGGGTTCTTTTCCTACCTCAGATATTGGCAACCAAATGCTTTTTGGCACCTGGGCAGACTCTGCTTACTGCCTCCTGCAGTGAGTCAGGCTCCACCTCAAGACAAGCATGGGTCCAACTGCCTGCTTGCTCTCAGCCATGCATGTGTTCAGCTGGCTGACCATGGGATGACAAACCTGGCAGACAGACTGAACAGATCATCGTTACCTGCTGCCTCTTGCATAACACGTGTCAGGCAGCATCAATGAGCCAGGTCACCAAAAAATCCATGCTGGCAGTTGCCTGTCTTCTCCTCTCTCCCCACATACCCCACACATGCAGTTTCCCTTTCCAGCACCACCTTCAGTCACACAGAATATACACAAATTTCTTTCCATCTCTGTTGCAGCCATCGGGAGTTTCACTCCCTCTCCAGATCAGGGAGGTAACACCTGATATCAGTATATCCACATACAGATACTGGTATATTCATAAATCACCAAATCTCCAAGGGCCACGCCATGGCTATTACTCCCCCCGCTTTCTTCTTCCCACACACCTGTCTGCTTCTTTGAATTGTATCCCTACATTATCCCCCTCTTGTTAACCATTGCTCTACAGAGACCTGCCCACCCACCACCCTGCAGAGAGGTCTGTCTGACTTACAACAAGCCATGCACATCCCAACAGCGCAGTGCTATTGCACACCAATCATTAAAAAAAAAAAAAAAAAAAAAAAAAAAAAAAAAAAGACTCGCTGACCAACTTTTCCACAGCTGTGTCCTGATGAGATCTGCAGGGTCAGCCTGCATGGCTGGTGCCTCAGCGCCTCAGCTGCTGCAACCAGTTGTCTCCTGGCATCCACCAGCCTCTTCAGTGGCCTCAGGTGTCTCTCCTGCACCATCCACACACCTGACAGATCCTGACTTTTGGATCTGGGCTTTTCTGTTTCAGGCTCGTCATGGGGTCAGGCCTGAGCGTGGCCTGTGAGGGAAGGAGCAGCCTCATTGCTCAAGGAACCTGGCAGTGCCAGCCTGCAGGCTCACCTTACCCAAATAACCTCCACCTCTTCCCATCAGAATAGCTGATTCCTACCTCCCCTCTTGCTCCAAGGGCTGGATCTCAGGGAAGGGAGGGAGATACTCTCTCAAACACCACTTGGAGAGCTGGCGGCCTCTGAGGTTAGTCCAGGGAGGACCATGTTGGGTGCAAGGTGTCAAATTTGGCATTTCACTTCTCCCTGGGGAGGTCCCAGGAGCTCCTGGATTTTGTTTTTAAGGGAACTTGTTGATTCAAATGGGATTCTAGAATCTCTTTCGCAATATGATAAAAGAAAGCAAAAAGTAAGCAGACAGTGTAGATTCACCCTGCTTACACTTGGCTCATCTATGAAACTAAGGTAGTGACTGATCTTCATGAAGAGGAGGAGTGTTTGAGAGGGTTAAAAAGAGGCAGGAATATGCTTGAACTCCAAAAGAAATATTAAAAATCTTTTTTCAAATATATGAATACGTATTAAGCAGAATAGACAATAATTGCATGGCTATTACACTGAGTTATTTAAACATGAACAAAGTGCTTAGAAAATTAATATATATAACAATACTGCACTGGCATCTCAAATGATAAAGGGGCCTAATAGATTTTTCCTATCCATAATTCTGCTGAACCCAAGGAAGGCTGATTAAAAGGTTGTAAATGTGCAGGAGGTGGCTTCTAAGAGAATTAAAAAAACATTTCTGTGCTCTGAAAATCAGCCTTGAGGATGTGACAACACACGACAAATTCCTTTAGCTTCTCCTCTTCTCAGCAGTTTGGAGGAGGTGAGGCTGCCCCAGCAGCAGCAGCTTCTTGTGTACCCACCTAGACAAAGGGATATATATTTGTCCTATCTTGCTTCATTTCCATATGCATTATCCTCCTGTGGCTTTCTTGGCAGCTCTCCCTCATTTGGTCCTGCATCCAACCACATCTGTGCACACACAGTGAGTTCCCAGGCTGATGCACTCACAGAGAACAGGCAACTCTGTCAGGATGCGCTAGGAGTTTCGTCCCTGCCCCAGGCAGCTCATGGGCTTGATCTCAGCAGGCTACAGCAGTGTTTGAGGCAGGCATGAACGGAGAACAGAGGAAGATGGGCAAGTGAAAAGTAAGAAGTGAAAAGGCTCAGACAGCAGAGGCAGAGCGAGCTACGTCTCCTGAAAATTCCTTGGAAAATTAGAAAAAGACAAAAAAAAAGTTTCTCCATGTGAAAGGGACATGTATGGCTTACAGGGTCATGTGTGTAAAGCCCATGCATGTGTGTGTGCAGCTGGTGGTGTGGTAGATGCGCATGCACACTTGTGTGAGTAGTTATAACCTTCTGGTTCCATTTTAATGCCATATAAAAAGTAAAGCAGGTGATAAAATATACAAATGTGTGTGTGGAAACTAGCATAACAGAATGAACTTGAATAGAATCAATTCAATTATTTGCATTTAAAGAATGCATTAGATTAGATAGAGATAGGTGCAAGTTAGTAAATACAGCAGACAGAAGCACCCAAGAGTATTCAGTGAAATCAACACTCATGTAAAATGGCAACATCCTGGACTAAACACCTCGTTAAGAGTGTTTGAATCCCTAGCAGCTGTGGCAAAATGCATTTATTTGCAAATGTTACTGGTGGATAAGCAGTATTATCTTGCTATCATTGCTATTTATGGCAGCAACCATAAGATCCTAGTTGCTTTCCAAACATATTGTTCTCCAAAGAGCTTGATACAACTCTTATGTGGTTGTGTGTGTACAATTATTTTCTTCTGTAGTACTAGTTACTGTAGGCTTCAAAGTTCAGAAGGAGCCAAGGTGGGTGAAAACAGAGTTAAAGAACCCAAGGTTTATAACTGCATAAAGGATATAAAAGCAACCCAATCCCCTTACTGTAAGCACCATTTATCCACCAGACAATAAGATTTTTAATGTTGAAAATCATGTTTGACTTTGAATTCGTACTTGAATTTGTAAAAAAAACACTGAAGTATTCTGTGTTTGCACTAACAATTTTATTTTTTTTATTACTGTTACAGTTTTTGTGGGCAGTAAAATCATCAAATACTTCTGGGAATAAAAAGTAATAAGAGAAAGCTTAGAGATTTAGAGAATAATATTTCAGGAATTTTGCCTCAGATAACCAGGTCTTTTATTTTTGTTGGTGCACCTAGAGTATGTACAAGGAAAAACACTGGTGTTCTGTCCAATAAAAAGAAGTATCTTTCTCATTAGGACTGTATTTATCACAATTTGAAACGTTCTACAAATCAATGCCCTTATTTGTCATTTTAATTCTACATAATAATAGCTGTCAAAACTGCTCACTTTGCTTGCTAGTGACAAATTTACTGAAGTTTTGTAGCATGAGCCAAATTGCATAGCACCAGATCCTCCAGCTTTTATTTCCCTCTGCTCTAGGCAGTATTCCTACTGGTTTCTCTGTGAGTTTTGCCCGAATAAGGGCTGAAAGTTTCAATTTTGAACATCAGTCTGTTTTAGAAATAATAGTCACAGAAATCCCATTTACAAAGCATGTTGGGTGACGGGAATGGTGCTGCTTGCAAATTTTATCTCTGAAATGCCAAGTTTATTTCATACAGATTATTGCAAAATACAAACTAACTACATCCTTGACGAAATTCCCTTGAGGTCCATGAGGTCACCCCCAAGATTAAACACTGCCTGACCTTTTGCGTACAGAGCTCAGAAGCACTGTATTATGACGCCTACTTTGCTTTCAGAGATGTTAGTCTGTTCCACTAAAAACAAAGATTTTAGATCTCGTCCCTCATGGGAATAGCTTTGATGAAGGAAGCAACTCTCTGTTATTACCTTGTCTGGAGACTCTACAGCACCGTGCTGTATTCTTCTGGCAAAAGAGACAAAACAGGTAAAGCTATCAGTTGAGGGAAGTGTTGAGTAATGGCTACATTTTCTGTCATTTAAAATGATATTCTGATGCATTAAGTAAGGGAAACATGTTGGGAGTTTTGTGTTGGGAATACACGAAGTGGCAGGTCATGTGAAAGGCATTTGGGACAATGGTTTGAGCAAAACTCTTGAGTCCTCTGCTCTTTTTAGTCTTCTCCACACTACTTACTTGTCCTGAGATTTGGAGAAGGCTTTTATGGTAAAGTCTATAAACTGGAGTCCCTCATCTAACTACTCCACCACTGCTTTTCTGCATCTGTGAAGAAGAGATTGTAGCAGTTTATCATGTCGAAACACTTTTATAGCCTCAGATAAAAGCTGCTAAGTATTAGCAGCTGTAGTGGACAGTCAATGCAGCTATATCCCTTTTTGAAGAAGTACCATAGATTGTTTGATGAGGATGTGTTATACATGTGTAAATAAACATGACTGTGTAGATGCTGGGGCTTGGTAAGACCAAAGAATATGAAAAACAAGATGAAATCTATTGAGTGTAGCTCCTCTTACTGAAGCCCTTATGGCAGCTGAGTGGAGGGACTCCTCCCTGAGTTTTTACTCAGAGAATTATTTCTAACTTGGCATCCTGAAGTCAGACCTGGCTTCCAGCTTAAAAAAAAAAAAAAAAAAAAAAAAAAAGGCAGAAAATTAGGCAAATGCACACTAACCTCCTTCAAGCATTCAGGGCATATTCAGGGTATTGTGCATGTGATAAAGAGTTGGATAAAACAGTGGCAAAAGTCTGCTATCTTCCAAGGCCCAGGAAAATAAACCACAAAGGCAATTCAACAAAGTCCCCTTTGTTCCTGAATAGAACCAACAAAATGAAAGGAATCTGGTGGAAGAGAGAAGGCAAGAAAAGGTCTGCTGCAGGCAGCGAGTACAGACAGAATCATCTTTGCCGGCTCCTCTGACAGAGCAAGTGCATGATTATCACATGAGCCTCTCAAAGACGGGAATTAAAGGGGCTGTCACATCACTTAAGCTGCACTGAGGTCATAGGAGTTCGGACTAACCGAGGTCAGCCACACGCAGCCTGGAAAGTAAGGGTCTCTTTTTTTCTAAGCAACAATTGTTCAGTTTGATAAAAATAGATGCCTGAAGCCTGTGAAGGCTTATAAAGCTGTCCCTTCAGGCTGGATTCCCACAAAGTGCAGTATATCATCAGAAGAGCTCTGAAAAAAACAGAACCACAATGAGCGCAATCAGATGGTCAGTAGAAACAAGCACACAGGGCAAAACACAGAGGAGAAGTCACCATCTCTCTGTTACCCCCTAAAGGACCAAGGGAATACATAATAAGTCTAAAATATAGGTGCATAAGTATAATAAAATCCAAATGTAAACACGGGTCAACAACATGACTGTGGGGCAGCCTGATATTTGCAGATCTCTGCATCTCTTCTGTACATGTATTCATGGATCATGTTCCAGATATAGATCTCTTCTCACAGGTTGCCAATGATGCCAGGGCTACCGAAGAATGTCCTTGTGCTAAAAATAATACCTATTCTCTCTCATGCCCTCTGTCCTCTTTTGGATTCCACTTCACGTGATTCAGCTCCAAGAGGAGCACTGACCTCTTCTCACCAGGAATATCAAACATCTCCACAGCTTTGATGAGCCTTTTGCTGAAAGTGGAAAAAGGAGAAATGTACACATCAGTTATGTAGCCATGTGCTGGATGTGCCTGCATACATCCTGAGACTCTTCTGTTTGAAAGCAAAACTGATATTCCTCTCCTTCAGTGTGCAGGCACAGAAAAGCAGCTTTTTTTTTTTTTTCATAGACTGTGGATCAGGTCAACAGAAAAAATTGTTCTGCATATAACCAAGCTCAGGATGCCACTATGCTTTTGCATTCCACAGCACAGATTAAGTAGTTGTCTCCGCCCAGAAAACTCATACCTTTGTATTCCCCGTTTCTGAATCAGGATTTTCCACCTTGAGTTTGTTTGTGGCAACAATACCAAGGTTGTAAAATACCTTCTACAAATAAAGTCTTGTCCCCGCCTTCATTCCTCAGATTGTAATACTGCATCTTCCTGGTAAACAAACTAAATCTGTTATGATATAAACAGAATAAACATAATAGTATTTTCAAGCATCACCCTGTCACACTTTTTTGTGGACAGGGGACTCAATAAAAAAAATTCTGAGATCAGACCAAAGATGGAAGACTTCAGGACCCCCACAGGACTTTTACAGATAGTTTCAGTTTAAGCTGATAGTAGAGAATGCATCTGAGAAAACAAGTTCTTAGGTAAGCTCAATTCTCTTTTACAACCGGGTAATGACTATATGTTTACCTGTCCTTGAGGGCTGAGCCTCTACTGCTGCTTATCAAATGCAGAGGGACTCCCATTGTCCTTAGTGAGCTCTGGGTCAGAAGTCAAACTGAAAACTCAAAATGCTCCTCCTGTGCTTCATCATTTGACAGGCTTTAGAACAGAACTGATGTTCAATCTCCAGTGTTCTGTAACACACAGCAATGTAATGGTCCTGTGCAACCTGCTCTAGGTGGTCCTGCTTGAACATGGGTGTTGGGCCAGATGATCTCCAGAAGTTACTTCCAACTTCAAACATTCTGTGATTGTGTGAATAGCAGATAAATGACATTTTTATTAATTTATTTTATTTTATATGAATTTTATTTCACTTTTCTTGCTGTATTGCAAAGCTTGAGAGTGTGCTTGTGCTGTGTCCCTTTTCAGGTACAGAAGGAGATGCCAATGGCTGTTAGTGTGTATGTGCACAGCTTTAGGCCTGGTGAAAGAAAACTCTCCCCACTGATGCTACCCTGCAAGTTCTAGAGAAGAAACACAGAGTGAACTGCCAAAGCCAGCACTCTTGATGGTAGTGAAGGGAATGGGTAAATCCTCAGAAAGTGGAATTTGGGCTTTCTGGTGCAGCAGGCATACTGCATGCTTTGTGGTGGGGAGGAAGATGAGGAGCAGGCACTCCAGTCATGTACAGCCTATGGGAGGTGAGGGGCTTGTGCTCAAGGACCTGGAAATGTTCATTACTGACCTCCTGGTCATTGAAAAAGCTGCAATCCACCAAGCAGCAGGATTCTCTGTCAAGCATTCTTTACTGAAAATATTCTGGTTTTCTCCATAAGAAAATTTATTCTTGTATCTCCAGAGTGATGGGGAGTAATGGGGAGTCCAGTTTCTGTGTGTTGTCACCAGCTCCTCATCTCAGCATGTCTTGCTGGTAACTTACCCACCCATTGCAATAAAGCACCCTTAGTCTTTCACACCATGTTAAAGAAAATAATCAACAGAGTACTTAAACTATGTTTGGCTTGAGTTCAGTTTTCAATTGAGTTCAGTAGTAAAACAAAACCCTAGTAGTTCTACTTCACCACAGCTAGCCTTGCTCAATGTCTAGTGTTAAGATAAATTATGTTTTCCAGTGTATAGGATGAAATAGGAAGAGTTGCTATAACAGTGGGATGAATTTGTCAAATACTACGTACATTAGGCATCAAACTTTTGTTCCCATAGAAGGAAGGATTTTGAAAGGAGATAACCAAGTTGATCCTGGAGATATATCACCTGGGGCCATGATTCAAGATCCATGTAGCCTCACTTAGTGCAAAGAATATCACTTTCTCTAACAGCCCTTAACTGAGAAATTGACAGAATTATTCTTTTTTCTTCTGAATAATATATGACCAATTTCAGTTCTACAACTTCATTTTCAGTCATCTCTGTTCATTGTTCTTTTATTCCCAGTATTCCTTGGCATGGCTTAAGAACTACTGAAGTATTTAATAGCTGTTTAAAAGTAATAGCTATAACTATTTACAGTAGACATACATAGAAGATGACTAAATGGGTCATTACCTTTACAAGAAAAGTGTTTATGGAGAAGGACTTAAGAGAAACAAGATTAAAGATCCAAGTTTTCCATTATTCTCTGTGTTTAAAAGGAGAAAGCAGAATGGGCTTGCAAAGTCAAGTACAGGGTAAGAATATTTTGAGTCTAATAAAAAGATAAGGGTACTGTTAGGGAGAAATTGCAAGTTGCTCGTCCCTTGAGAAAGTCAAGCCAGGGCTGCTTAGGTAGGGATTCTTGGCTTTAACACACCAACTATAAACAATTTTTTGTGATCTCAAATGATGACAAAATGCTAGTTGTGGAAGACTGTATTTTCCAATCAGATGGAGAAAGGAGGGGGAAAGGTATAAGATGGAGTGTTTCTTTTCCCTTGAGATCCATCCAAGATCTTAAGAAATCAATGGAAATCTTTCCATTGAGTTCAATGCACTCTGGATCACATCGGTTTAGAGCTTGCTTTGTTGTCAAGCACTCCTTCCCCACTATGTTGCTCAATTTGCTTTCTGCTGATGTTAGGATCTTTTTTTCCAAATATTAATAAATCTGTATAATCTTTGGCCTCTAGCTGAGCCTTTCTTCTGTGGCACACTGTTTCACTGCATGCGTGACTGCATGGTTGAGAGTTGCTCTGGAAATTACTCATAAAAATGAATTGCCTGATCATACCACAATTGTCAATATGTGTAGGTTGCAGCATCCCCCCTGTGGGCCATTGTAGCAGATCATAAAATCTCATTTCCAGGAAAGTTTCAAAACTTTTATTTTCTAAGGAACATTAATTATCAGAGTCCAGATGACCTGTCCCATTTCTCCATCCACTTCCTCTCTTTTTTTCCTCATCAGATGTGGTAGTTTGGAGGCAACAGATCACATGTCAGGCTCCTGGTTTTATGCCCCTGGTTTCATATCAATGTCAGCCACAGTGTCTAAAAACAGCAAGACTCATGAGCTTAATGCCCAAACCAATATTTGTATGTGACCATTTCCCCATTGTTAAACTTTTGTAACAACAGCTGATTTACAAGTCTGACACTTATGCAGACATATGCTTTGGCATTCTACAGGCTTCCCAAGACTTGTGCCCTCCAGCACTGCTTGTTGACCTCTTCTTCTAACACAGGACTTTGAGGCATCATCACAATGGCCAAACCACTGTGGACCTACATGGTTGTGAAAACACTAGTCATACCCCCATCTGAGTTTCCAGTGATGCATTTTTTTCACTGACAAATTATATTCTGTTGAGTCAGAACTTTTTGCAGGTACTTACCAGTTCTTATGAAGCTCTTACCTAGGAAAGGTTCTCATGCCCAGGATGAGACTTGAAATACATCAAAGAGCACGACAACTGTCACCCTTCCTAAATAATCATCCTGTGATCAAGGCACTTACTGGTGACACGGGAATCCAGATTTCAAGCGTCTGTTCTGCAAGATGTCTGAATGTCAGAATCCTGCATCTCAGGAAAGCTTTCTGGCCACCAAACTACCACTTATTCTGAACAGCTTCCTCAGTCTCTCCTGTTGGACCTGTTTCACTTTGTATAAATAATTAAACATTAATTGGAACAAGGACTTGAACTTAGACTGCCCATTGGACTGTTGCATTGGTCCTTCTCCAGGCCAGTGAGTAGATAACTGTTTGTACAAACTTGGTAAGTTGCAGAGCAACAGAAGGAGTTGAGGGAGTCCCAAAACCTCAAAAAGAAAAGCCCAAAGACTTGTGGCAAATTCATTTAGTAAGCTACAGAACACCTGTTTTACAGTCCTGGACCTGAATGAGGCAGAACGAGAAATATTAGCTGTTCTAGGGAAGGTTTTGTCAAATTTCCAAAGGTCATGCTTCCATCACATTTTAAAAAGAGATATTTAAAAGTCCCACTTTTTTTTTTCTTCAAGTGAAAAGAAGTTCCTGTAGCTAGCCAATCCTCTAACAAATCATCTGCATTAGGATGAAGACATGAAGCATCTTCAGTATCATGATAGCTTGATTCCTGAAAGTTTCTAAAATCTCTCACCCAGACATGAAGAATCTCACCATTCCAGTTCTGAGTGGAGTGATTTTTTCCTCCAACACTCTCCTCAGCTTTGCTGGTATTCTTCAAATGATAATTTAGTCTACTTATATATTATCTTCACATGGCAAATATGACATTTAGTCATATATAGTCATACAGAAATATAAATGAAAGTAATCAGAAAAGTTCAGTGGTTAGTGTAAATTACCATAAAAGATCATATAGAAGGTAATAGATGTGTACTCTGAGGGTGACAGAGCACTGGGACAGGTTGCCCAGAGAGGTTGTGGAGTCTCCTTCTCTGAAGATATTCAAAACCTGTCTGCATTCCATCCTATGCAACGTGTTCTAGGTGATCCTGCTCAGCAGGAGGGTTGGACTAGATGACCTTCAGAGGTCCCTTCTAACCTCAGCCATTCTGTGTGATTCTGCGATTCTAAGTAAAAGAAGAACAAGAGAGGTTGAGTCCTAATCGTTTTACCTGCCTGGTAGATAATGTTCTGTAATTACTTTAATGTTTATGTTTGGTGGTCAAATACATTTATTTTCAAACAGCTTTTTGATAAAGTTTAGGAATTAAAATCCATGTTTTACATAGCAAACTATCTCTAAGTAGTTTTGATATCAACAAGTTGGTATTCCTGAAGACCATGCAAGGTTCTGCTTTTTCTTTAATGTCATATAATACTTCATTTTCATAAGCACTTACATAAATTCAATTAAGAGTTAACCAATTAAAATATACAAATATGCGGGAGGTTTTATAAAGAACTGAAACTTCAAAAGGAGCTGGTTTAGGAGTCATGACCTTATTTTTTGCAATAACTTATGCATCATGAACTTACGTAATTGGCAAAAGATAACATATCACACTCTCGGTTTTATGTCCTTGGTTTGACAACAGTGTCAATTGAAGTATTTGCTAACTGCAGAACTATTGGAGCCTCATAGCTGAAAATGTTTTCATTCCAAAGCTGGTGTTCATACCAAATCATTTCCCCTTTATTGTTCTTTTTTAACATTATTAAATTCAGTGTCAGAAATGGATAGGAGTATTCAGTATTCAGATAATTTTAGACACCAAAAATGTTTCTGAACACTAGTTATCCTAGTGAAATAGAAATATCTGAGAATTAAAAATGTTTTTTTTCTAATTAAAATGTCATCAGAAAGTACAAAAGCACACACATGAAGTGAACTCAGAATCTTTAAATGTTATCCCTTGAGTGGGAGTCAATGGGAGCGACCTGGATTTTAGAGCACTCTCAAAGGGTAAGTTTGAGTCTATTTCTTCCTTTTCCTACAAGTTGCTTTAAGCACCAGCCAAGACAGAAGGCTTGACTGGTCCTCTCTCTTGAAACTGGGTACCTGTACCATCCAGTGAAAACGTCAGTCATAGAAATCAGAATCATGGAATATCTGAGTGGAAGGGACCCACAATGATCCTTTTGAGATACTAGGATCTTCAGAAACTGCAACAGAAAATGCATAAATTAACAAAACATTACAGAAAAGAGAGGGGTCTAAAACAAACCTCAGTGTGTTAAGGTGCTTAACATCCATCTAAATTTGATAACAATCTTTTGTCATTGAAGTGGCTTGCTTTCTTGAGGCTCTTTTTGAGTGATCTGAGGCTTAGGACTGGGGCTTGTTTGTGTTTAGGCTATAAAATATCTATTTGGGGGAGAGCAGTTTTTCTTTGAGTCATTTAATAATGCACAATAATATACAACATAGAGGGAAAGAATGGCTACAATTTTGTTAATTTGCAGTTTTCCAAATGACCATAAATGAATGGCAGGAAAAAATCATATGCCACCAGTTCAGTAGATCATTTGCTATTTTATCTTGTCCGAAGCTGAATTTAAACTGACCAGAAAAGAAGTAGTTATTCATCTTAAAATCTGGCAAACAGTAGATTATTGTTGCTAATGTAGATTATTTGGTGAAATCTACAGGCACCACTTTAATTCAATGCTATTGAAAAGTTTCAGTGTCAGGGAGAGTAAATTGAGACTCGCAGTTGTAAATAAACTTGGAGAAGTTATAAACAGCAGCCAGGGAAGACAAAAAAAAAATAGTCATAGTGAATAGTAAGAGAATGGACAAAAAATTAATTCTGGAAGAACTGAAACTGATATGCAGAAGAAAAAGGGACATGCATTCATCAGGTGGAAGACATTGGAGGCAATGCAGTACTGAAAGAAGTCACAAGTATAGCATGAGGGATAACAGTGTCACACATCAAGAAAATAAAGCTCTTTCAAGCTGTTATACAAAGGTCATCACTCCAAAACAGATATGATGGTGTAGTTTGGAACCAGGGGAAATTTGGCTTGAAAGAATGTCAAAAACTAACCAAATCCTTTCCTGTTTCTCTACATGAGAACTACTGCATCTAACTTACTCCCAAATTTTTCAGTAATAGTCTTCAAAAATGCAAAATTCTACTGGTCATCTTATTATGTTTCAGCGCACACAACAAAGCAGCCTCAGACTCACAGAGTTTCAGACAAAACTAAACCAGAATGTGTTCCAGGAGTGCATCTAATGAATTCTAACCAGTGCAGATATCCAGTTTGTTGGATCAGCCTAGAACTATTCCAAAATAAAGTTCTTACATTACACATAATCATGGATATTAAGCCCTCACTACCAACCTTTTTGCTCTACATCTCCTGTTTTGCATTCACTCCAGACTCTTATTAGGCCACACTACTTGCTAACATAGCTACAGCTGCTGGCAAATGCTTGAAGAACAGCAAAAGCTGTGATGGCCTGGAGGACCTGGTTTATTGGGAAAAAGCAGGCCAGACACACTAAAAGGGCAAAAGGATTTGTATAGCATCATTTTCCTTGGTCCCTGTGACATTAAACAGTTATGATCATGCAGCTGTGCAGCCCTTTCTTTTATATCAGACCAGTGGCACCCCAGGCTGGTCAGCTCAAGGACACAAAAGTGAATTGCAATAGCTAACAATTGCATAGACTTTCAGAATGTAAGATTTTAATTTGGTATCTCAGAACATAACCAAGAATGAGGCATAATTAAGATAAGAAAAGAAAAAAAAAAAATACTTAATTTCAGAAGACAATGTACTGGCATGACATCTTTTAAACAATGGAACAGTCTCACAGACTCTCCCCAGTAATGGATCCTATTTGCTTGGTGCTTTTATAGCTAGACTGGCAAATGCTAGAAAACAGCCTGCAGGATATAATCTTGCCTTGGAAAGGGGTTGGGCTGGATGAACATTTCCATGGAAGCTTCCTCTCAATTCAGAGTAAAGTTCTGGGAGAAGGATCTCTTTCTTGCTTTGTATTTGCCATATGAAGCCCATATATGGAGCTCCTAGGTATAGCAAACTCAACAAATGCCATTAGAAGTCTTCGGATCTGACACAAACCTCCTTAGAGATGACTGGTACATCTCCACTGACCTGGGAACCCTCAGACTAGCCTTTTGATACAAAAATGAATGCATACCTGCAAATGTGTGAGAAGTCAGAGCCACTCTCCCCTCTCAGTTACCCAAGATGGAAGTTAACAACCCAGCACTGACACAAAAAAGATTGTGCAGATCTGTGAAGTGGTTGCATTGCTGAGCTAGTATTTCCTGCTAAAATAGTGGCATGCTGACCCAGTGACGTGGCTTTGGATTCAAGCTGACTTGTCAGGCTCAGAGGAAATTTGTGCTCAGAGGAAGTTTGCATCTTTCTGCACTTGTTCTCATAGGCATGTCTTTAGTTATTCCCTAGGTTAATATGCAAAATAATACAATAATAATAATAACAACAACTCCCTTTTGACTCATCCCATGTGCCTCATCTCTTTAGTGTCTGTCATCAGACTGTACATTTGAAGCATGAATCAACTTATTGTAACGTCTAATATAAAATCAAGCACTTTGTCCCAACAAATGCGAGAGAGACTGAGAGAACTGCATTGTACTCATAGTTAGCATTTGAGAGTTTTGCAGGTTCTTTGGGGCCAAAACACCCTATTAAAATTTCTATCATGTTGAACTTTCTTCTCCAAAAATTTGTTTCTTATAAATGTCCCAGTTTAGCCACTATAAATGGAGTCATGTAAGCCTTACAAGTCATTTTGAAAAATCACAGCCACATTCTTGAATGCAGAGGCTACATTTTTATTTCAACAACATGAATATAAATTAGAATCCTTCCTTCTCTTTTTCTCAAAATCAAAGAGCAAGCTCTTCAGAGGACTCTATATCGTACCCCTTCAGCATCCATGCATGTACAGTAAGACCAAGACCACCAATAGCAAATGCAAATTATTTATTGTTATATGAAAGATAAGTACACATAATACAGAGCAAATAGGAAAAAAATAATGGAAAACAAGTTTTAAAATTAAGATTACAGAGCAGAAATAACAGGAGAAATGCTTAAACATATTGCTGCCCCAAGCATGTGAAAATTTCAATGGAAAATAACTACCAAATGTTTCCAAAGCCAACCACAGAAATTAAATGAGATTCAACTTAAACTCAGTTTATTCTGATGATTTTGTTATTATAGAGGCACACATGCATGTAGTAATCACGGTTATTTTTTTTAAACAAAAAAAAAAAGGAAAAAAAAACCTCTTCTGGGCTCAAAATTTGTAGAACACTAAAAAAAAGTTTTAAAAAGAGAAATCCCTCTATTCTGTGAAACTGTTTCTGGGAACTTTCCTGGAAATCCCAGCAAGACAAGCCAAAGAAAATTATCTATGGGGAATTGTGATTGTTGCAGTGAATATGTGCTTATACTCTGATTCATTTAATTAAGCTCTTCGAGTGAATAATGGGATACAAAACAAGGGGCACACAGAAGAACAGTAATCAATCTGTAACAAGATCATACCACTTATTAACTGTACATTATATAAATGTAAATCCAGATCAGAAAAAAAAAAATCATGCTGCAGTTACATACTATGATTTTCAATAAAAGCTTTAAAGCAGCATTTGTCAACGGTGTTAATTTTAAATTATATAACTAGTAAAGACACTGTATACCACCCAAGATTTTAGCATGCTGGGAAAATCTCATTTCCCTTTTGAAGTTTTATTAAAAAAATAAATAAATAAATAAATAAATAAATAAGCATTTCTGAAGGATATAAATGGGGACAGAGTCAGAGGAGAAACACACACAGGGAAGAAGTTAAAATAAAAAAATAGATGTATAACAGACATATTAAGCATCCAGATACAAAGCCTGGGTGGCTATTCATTTCTATTTCACTTCAAATGAATAGTAATGTGTGAAAATTGTGCTAGGAAAATAGAAGCTGCTATTTCATAAGTGATACTGCTGTTTTTAAACAACTGCACTGTTAACACATTCATTTGTATTGTACTGTATTAGTAATAGTCAAAATTTGTTATGAATTTGTGGTTCTTGAGTGCAGTTCATTGATAGCCTCAATGAATTCCTTTTGGACAAGCACGTAAGACACTCAACAACTATGGATCTGTGGCTGTTAATGGAACTGTCCTTGAGGAGGTCTGCAATTACATCTGGGTGAAGACTGGTCTCCAGTGGTCCACAAGTAGATGTACATCTACTCATGCTTGTTATGGTGCAGCCTGGAAGAAAGCCACTTTGGAAAAGTAACAAAAGAAAGAATGTATAACAGGAAGTGCAAGATTCAAGGATGGAGACTGAGATGCTGTGGCTAAAGTTATAAATGATGTTGATAACTTTAATGAAGCACAGCAACACAGATGAAAACAAGAGCATGTGCTTCACATCATTTTCTGCAGTTTCTGAGGCACCATTTGTAATGCCACCACAACTAAGCCACACCACTTTGGATCTGGACTCCCAACAGTCTTTTTAAAAGTATGTTATCTCAGTGGAGCCTTGTCAAACCCTGAGTTCTCAAACCAGTCAAACCAAGAGTGTTCAGACTTCTTAGTTTTGCATGTGTTGACACTCAAGGTATGTGTGATAGCAGGTTGGATGAGATCAAATAGGCCAGCAGAACAAATTTAGCGTATTTAATTTTCCATGTTAAATATATATATATTTAAAAATAAATAATTAAATAAAAAGTGTTGCATTTTGGGCACCCGCACACACATTTTTAGCACTATATGTATGAATATGACAAATTCTAGGGCAGTTTTACACAGCTTAAGTACAACAGAAGGTAAAGTAAGAATTTGCACCCAACTCTTGAAATGCATACAGAGAGAAAAATGATTCATTCAAATGCCTTCTCTGTCTTACTTATGTGCAAGGTTTCACCCCAACATACAGCATATCTGAACTGGCAGAAAGCTGCTGGTAAACCCTGTAACACTGTCCCCCTCATGTACTTTGGGACAAAAATGCACAACCTGAACTCCAACATTATATTGTTCAACCCTTGAATGGCAAAAATCCACCTAGAATTAAGAAATGGGATATTCAAATAATATACAGTAAGTAATGAATTTTGCAGTCCATGCTTACAAAACAATTTCCTCACATCACCTTTCCCAGAAAGTGAAGGCTGCAATATAATATACTGTGCTAAATTAAACCTTACACAAGCATTACTGACATGTACAGATGTACACTGCTTCAAGCGCTTACTCATCATATGTAATTCAAACGAATGGCAAGTTACTGGGGGCCAAGGGCAAGCATTACAAGTGGATTTTTCAGCTATTCAGAGCTGTGAATCAAAGGCAGTGTATTGTTAAATTGAATGTCTGTGTATGAGAGGACTGTGGTTATGGAATATGATGGCAATGAGCACTGCACTGAATATAAATGTCACCTTATTTATCATCCTTTATTATTTTTAGAATGTTCATTGCAAGGAAATATACTTAAGCAACTTTAGTTCTGTACTAGAAAGCTCTCTACAAGAGAAAAAGTTGATCCTAGAACTTTTCAGTAAGAACTTTTTCAATTTCTACAGTTCTTACAACTGGGAAAAGCAGCACCTATTTAAGTATAGTCTATAATGGTATTCATCATATCAGGTCATTTTTGGACACTTCCATGCAGATATTTAACTGATTATGATTTGTTTTCCTAATGGAAAATAATAATAATAATAATAATAATAATAATAATAATAATAATAATAATACATTGTGCACCAAGTAAAGTAAATCATTTTTACAGACAGAAAAGAGAATAAATATTTTATAAAGTCTTTCTCTGATTGATTATAACAAAGAAATGTGAGAAAGTTCAAACTCCTTCAAAAGTGATTCATTAAACGTCAGTGGTTACATCACTGCCTCTTACTAGCACATGTTCAAATTTAATCACCTCTTATTAAAGATCAAGTGGCCAAAATGATGGTGGTACTCATTATTTAAGCAACATCTCTATCAGTTGCCCAGATGGGATACTTCTGTCTGAAAACAGGATTGCTCAGTACAGGACTTGTTCCTCTTTTCTCAGTATATGTGTGCTCTTTCAGTTTGGTTCCCCCTAAAATAGGACCATCCATACCCATGAAGCCTGCTGATCCAAAGCCTGGATGATTCTGGAGGTGACTGGCAGCTCCAAAATATTCACATTAAACCACACAGATCCAGGATCCTCCCCTTCTTGCTTTTTAATTGTCACCATGACAATGTCAACACTTAAATCACCGGTACTGAACATATGCAAGATGTGGCCCAGTTTGTATCTCTTGGAGATGTTACCTAGGCTGCTTTCAGATGCACTATTGCCTTTGCTTTAGATTTCTTAGGTTTTCTTCACAGCCATAAAACTGGAGTGTTACACTGGCAGAGAGATGGGATGGGAATAACCCTGGGGAAGATACCCCTCATGGCACAGAGAAGATAGCAACAGTAATGCCCAGTTCTTTGGATAACGGAACAAAACTGCTTAAAATGCCACCTCCAAAGACACTGTTGTAAAGGGACAGATGTCATGCCAACAAGAAAGTGCTTTTTGCAATATCTCTCTGGCATCTCACTCGAGAAGGATGAGCATGTGTCATCACAATAACTGGGATCATCTGTACATAGGAAACACAGTTACAGTAAACAAGGGGGAATAGTCCTAAAAACAGAAACACAACACCTTTAATATTGTAACACCTTTAATATTATGATACACTATTAGTGTTAATTTGGCCTAAGCGTAACTATTTCATAAGCACAGTGGTATTTTAAGCAATGTCTGTTGAATTCTTTTTGAAGATGTTTACAGTAGTTAAAGAAATATCACATTTTAAAAGTACATTACTAATTGCATTCTGGCAGAAGCTTAGCTGGAAACAATACCAGCACTATTTTGATACCAAAAGCTGTTACAATTTACATTACATAAGGTTATCCACTGACAGCTAATTGTCAGGATCAAACACCACTACAAGAATATGGTCAGCAGAAGTGACATAGGAGACTTAGGTGCAAAATTTAGGAATGAGCTTATGAAATGTGGGTATACAGAAGAGGACTGGACTATTACACTGGGAGAACTGAGTGACTTCAAGGACTGAAGCAGTACAAACAGGACGAAATCCAGTGTTGCCTAGCTCAATGTCATGAAGATGGCAGCTAAAAATATCTGTAAACTGGGCACTTGCCAGCTGCATGTGGAGAAGAAAACTCTAGATGTTTCACTCAAATGCAGGATTAGCATGAGCCCTTAAAGAAATGCAGCTATGGTAAACAAGAACAATTTGAAAACACATGGGGTATTTCCAACAGAGAGGGATGTGCTGGTCATACGTCACTGGAATACTGTGTAAAATTTAGGTCACCCCTTTCAAGGACAGACACAGCTGTGCTCCATATGGGGGACATCCACAGTCGCAGTCCCATCACATGGCCCCCAAGCATGTGCCTGAGCTCTCATATTGTGTCTGGGAAATCCCATGCCATGCACCACATGAACAGGAAATCCAGTGTGTGGGAAACATGAACTACACAGATGGCCAGCGAGTGCACAGTACACCCAGCATGCTCCGGTTGTACTGGGCTCCCCAAGACAGGACGACCCTATGGCACTTAACACAAGGAGACTGATACAGCTGAGAGGGTCCAGAGCTGCTGTATGTATATTTTTCATTTATTCTTTGGGTTTCAGGTAGTCTGAGCTCTATTGCAGAGCACTGATCAAACAATGTAACGTGTGTGGTACACCCAGCGTGTTCCTGACATGCCACTCTCATCGTCCAGGTGTTCAGCTGTCAAGCTGCATATGTGTTTGTCTGTGACTTCCAGATGTCAACCAAACTGCTGAGAATGATTGTGCTGAACAAGTGACCATATGCTGTGCCAAAGACTCCGGTGAATCTGCTCCTATATGATGTAGGAAAATGGACTTTACATTAAACAGGTGCAGAAGGAAGCTTCTAGGATGATCAGAGAAATGGAAAACCCATCTCATGAGAAGGGACTGAGCACCTGCATAAACAGATGCAGACCGATATGAACTCCCTCATGCTCAAGTGGTCTCATGCTGTCCCAGAATCCATACAGACAGAATTAGTGTGGTGCTAATGAACTCTGCAGCAGAACTTACCAGCTCAGGCTTAGCATTGCCCTGACATAGCCCTGTTGGTGCCAGGAGGGGGGCAATTTGCACCCCAGCTCACTCAGAAGATAGCAGAGCGAGCCTGAATCTGCTCACCCCCCTTGAGACAGGTATGCCCTGCATGAGCTTGGCCTGTTAGCCCTGTGGAGCAGTGCCCAAAGGGGATAGGACTGCCCGACTGCCCTCGGGTGGGGGGGCAGGAAAATTGCCCTCACAAAAAGACAATGTTGACATAAGAACAAGTGGGCACAAGCCCGCACAGACGCTTTTAAGCTGGAACGTAGAATAATTCTAACCATTACGGCAGCAAGAGACTGCAATAGCTCTCGTAACCATTGGAGGCAAAGGTATAAGCAATTTTAAGGTGATACAAGTGATATGTTTCTGAACAGAGTTCTGTAATACAGAGGTGCCTGAGACACTCCTATTAGACCTATTAGACATGCCTTACTAGACCCCATCCCAAAAACCTCCGTTAGCTGTGATCTGCAAACCAAAATCCAATTGAAATCAGGAATTTAATTAAAAGCAGCTCTTCTGAGCCTGTTGCTGGCAGTCATAACACTAGTAAAAAGTGACAGCTACTTCCATCAGCCATGCAATATCAATGGTTGCTAAAGCCAGCCAAGGAGCTAGTACAGACCACAACTGCCCAAGGACCACCGCATTTTGTAGAAGGTATTTATAAGAAAGGATTCAGAGCCTTTTATCTCTGCTTTCATCAGCTAAGATACTTTACTCCTACTTTAATTTATATTTTACTGCTGTCTTCCTTTTTTTTTTCCTTTTGGCTCAGTTGGAGCATGATGCCGATTAAAATTAGTTAAGAAAGAAAATGTCAGTTTTTCCAAATACAACATAATTGTTCTTAAAGCAGTGTTCCCTCAGTACCTAGTAAATCCAGGGCTCTTTTGCAATAAATATTCTTCTCAGAACTCTTTCCCTTTCCTGCAAGTAGGCTTAGATCTCTTTGATCAATTTTATTCACATATGCATTCCTATCTTTGTATAAAGCTATGATTCCCCTCTCCTTTTTTTTTTTTTGTTGTTGTTGTTTTTTTGTTTTTTTTTTTTTTCTAAATAAAAGGTCACAAATACCTTTTCAGAAAAAAAAAAAAAAAGAAAAAAAAAGAAAAAAAAAGTGCCATTTTATTGGTTTAAGAAACTTGAACTTGGTTTCAGGTAAGAACTAGTAGCAAGGGATTAGTATTCCCACAAATTCAACTTTATGGAAATGTCAGGAATAAAAGTACGGTTGGATTCCGGGAATCAGGTTTACACAGATGTTAATGTTCAGAGGCAATTTGTGGCCCTTAATTTAAGTTTCACAGAGGATGGCAGACTGCTCCAGGTGTCCACAATGGTTCACACATGGAGAAGAACGAATCGCAACCCAGAATTTCATATCTAAGTTTAAAATACCCATTTAATCTTTGGTTGTTTTTTTTCTGCTGGAGCTTCAGGTGGAAATGTTGGGTCCTATGAAATGATGAGCTGTATCACATAGCAATGCTTGTCACAGTTTTTCCCTGTGAAGATACTGTATTGCTCAGTCTAAGAATAACTTTAAAATTCACAGAAAGTAAGAACTGTTGAGCAGCTAAAAATAAAAAGTCATAGGAGGACGTGCTGTTAGGCATAAGCACTGAGACCCTTTAAATCAGCTTGAGCTATTGAGCTAACCTAAACATTTTGACTTGGATCCTGATTCCAGTGAATTCAAAATGATTTGTGGTGAGAACTAATGTTTCTCCTTTTATTTCTGTTTTCCTGCTAATGAGTATCAGATACAACATTGCAAGACTACTCTGTAAACAAAGTGCAAAATTAATCATTTTCAGAGGAACATTTTATTCACAGTAGGCTGCATAGGGAAGGAATTAAGCCTAAGTAAATAAACAATGAAGGTAAATAATACACAGAGAAAGTGAAAAGGTCATCAGAAGATACAATTTAAAATATCACTGGGTGTATGACGAAAGCAAAATATACCATTTATGAGAAAAATTCCATAATTGAGTAAAATGCTGAGTAATTTCATCTAAGCATTAAATTATTTGCAGTTTCCTGCATGAAAGGAAAAAATAGAGCTGAAACTCAGGCCCTTGTTATGCCAAAGATCTTTTCCTCATCCAAGACCAGAGAAGCTAGCAGGTTACACAACTTTATGTCAATTATAACATTACATATAAATAATCTATACTTGTCCAAACTGACTTCCACTTCCAGTTTTTTCTGGGCAAAGTTTTAAAAAGAAATACTGCATTGCAATATAAAATAAGCAAATTGCATCTGTTTTGGAACAAGTGAAGAATTACATGCAGTTCACATTCATCAAAATCTTTCTATCTGGCTGCAGAAGTCTATTATTAGGATGTGTCAAACCTGTCCAGAAACATCTTTCTACTGTTGATAAACAAGCTGTGCATTAATTTAAGAGATTCATATGTGTATTCCTTCCAATTCTTATGTATGTCTAGTCATTAATCCAAAACAACATTGCCAAACCTCGACCACAGAAATAGTAAAAATAAATACCAAAGGTCTGGGAAGAGAAATCCTGAGGTCACCAAGAGAAGGTAACTTCAAGGGAGTATCCTGGAAATTAGGGGTTATAAATCATCATGGCCTGAAAGAAAAATTCAGAAATTGCATAATGCCATTTTGCATGGCTAAAAATAATGGAGTCTTGATGAAAACGCCAGGAAAAAAAAATGGAATGGAAAAAAAAAAAAGCAATGGAAAAATTCACAAACATTTATGTTCAAAGAAAAAGCTTCAAGCAAGCAACTTACTTGATGAGAGCAGAAGTGCAGAGTGATTGTGCCTTCTAGACTTGTGTTTGGAATACCACTTGCTCGGAATGGGTCTGTCATACTTAAAGTGATAATTTACACAAAACTAGTCCACATTAGGTACGTAATATACATTTTTATGACACTGCGGATAAAAGGTCAGTAGTTTAATGATCTCAATTCTATATTCAAATGTGGACTGATATTCCTGCTTTTCTGGGAAGAGTAAACTCCTTCATTTTTGCTAAGCCATTTGTTCCTCCACTCTACGGCTTATTCAAAAATGTCAAACCACTGCTGAGTAAAAGCTTTATATTGTAGAAAATGAAGGTCAACCTGAAAAAGATTATCCTACACATGATCCCTAAAGATTTGTCTTGAATAAATGTTTTTCTAAATGCTATTTTTCCTCCCTTCCCCTCTGAGCATGTTGCCGATTGAAAATTCAAATGTCTGCATCAGTTCAGGCAGGGCACATGCAATTGTCTGAAAACTCAAGAATTATTAAACGATATTATTGCAAAATTCTGCACTTGCTAAGGAAAGTGAGATGACAGAAAACATTCCTGAGACTTCAGCCCTCCTTTTGTCTGTTATCATACTACTTGGCTTGGGTAAAATCCTGATCACAAGGAAGGCAATGGGAGTTTTGCCAGTGCTCATTCAAGGCTTTCACCACACAGACCTCAGGGTTCTGAGAATCAGCCTGGAACAAAGTATGCCAGACAGCAGTGAGATTACCCCATGGAAAGGAAGCTCAGAGGATCGGTGTTTCCTTTACCTCAACAAAGCCCAGACCCAGCCTGTCAACTCAAAAGTATCCTCTTAACATTTTGAGAAAATATCATGACCAGGCTGCATCATTTAAAAGATAAAAAAAATAATAACCTTAGCTACCAGCCTGCTATTCTCATCTTTCTAAATGGTGCTAGTGCATTGAAATTTGCTATCAGTGGAAGCACATTGTTATAAAATGCCGCACGTGGTGAATTTTGTTACAATCTTTTCAGAGAAGACTGAGATTCCAGAAAATTGCACCTCCTCATCCTTCTCTGCACCACCTGAAACCAGCATGAAAAAAAAAAAAAAAAAAAAAAAGACAATGGAAGCAGTATTTTCTCTTTCTGCCAAGGACTGAAGGACTTCATCTGTATTCAATGCATACAAAGTTGCCACTTAAGTATAACTCCATGGGGTTCCACTTCTGGACTAGACTGTTGCCTTTGCTGCAGAGCAAGCCATTCAGATGACTATAATTACACCATACTACCAGGGGGTCCAGCCTGAGCTCTTGAGCCACAACAGCTTGTGAGCAGTTTGCTTGATGGGTAGCAGAGATGCTCTTGGCATGGGGGGCTCTGGATAATCTGATTTCCTACTGCTGGAGGAAGTCAGTCAGCAGCTGCTGCTGAAGTTGACATTGCCGGCTCATCCCCAAAGCCAGCTGTGCGCCCCATCCAGCTCCAGCTCCAGTAGGACCTTGTGACAGCCACTGTCATCTGCCGTACATCTACACATTGTCCTTGCAGTGAAGCGGGTTTGGGAAATCTTTGCCCTTAACACATTCTCACAAGCCAATCCCACCTAGGACCAGTCTGATAACATTGCTAAGGCAGTCTGATGGGCTAGTCCTGGTACTGCCCTGGCTGCATGCTGTGGCTGTTTATCTTGTGCCTTCTCTACATTGCATCTGTGATCATTTGGTTTTGTCATGAGCAGGGAGCTAACCTAGCAGGAAATAACTCAGTTTGTAGAGCTAAGTTTTTCTGCTCCCTTAGTTGCCCAAACCAGGTCTCCACGGGTCATTGCAGGATCACAGTGCAAGAAGCAAGGAAGGAACAATGGGGTAGGAAATTGCACCTTTTGGTGTTCATCAAGTTGCACTGTAAGTAGTGCTATTACCACTATTTCAGGGGTCCTAAAGTAAACCCAGTCACCAAAATCATCCAGGTTCAAAAAAAAAAAAAAAAAAAAAAACAGATCCAGTAAAATACCCTCTCACTCTCTCACTCTCATCCAGATCCTTCCAGTTATCTGGTTTCTATCACAGCCTGATAGGCTGCTGGCACAACAGGGGCACTAATGGTGTAGAAACATGTGCAGAAACCCATCAGCACATCAGGGGACTGCTACTAAGTCAGTGCTGCAGAGCTTTGGCAGGTGGCTCACAGGCTCAAGAAAATGTTGGTTTCCACTTGGGGTGGGAGCTGAGTGTTGCACTACAAGACCTATAGTTCTGGAATCAGTCCTCCCTCCAAAATAAACAATTCTATCCCAGTTCAACCCAAAATGAGCAAGAAGTGGGGAAAAGAAAAACATTAATAAGCTTCAGTGAAGGGAACCTCTTTGTCATATATGTCATACTTGTCATGTATTCAAAGGTGAAAATGCTGGGGTGGGGAATCAAAGCCCATGGCTCTGCTAGTGATTTTACACACCAGTCTGCAGTGCAGCACTTAATTTCTTTCAATTCTCTAAGCTACTCAAAGTATTGGCTGGCTCCTTGACTTTGCATGTTTTTTTCTTGAGTCATGTATATATTAAAAAAAAGGAGCAGAATTAAAACATGTGTCATCTAAAAGTGATGAAAGGTTACAAGGGATGTAGGTCCAAAGAGATCCAGACCCATGTGCAGACTCCAGCCTTCCAGTAACTTCTTTGCAGAGGCCTCGCTAAGGGCAAACAAGTGCAAATGGAGTTTAGCCACCTTGGATTTAGCATTTACCCAGTTCTTACAGATACCAGACAGCAAACTACCGCTGCGCTGCCGCACCTCTCCACAGCTGCTGGAAATGAGTGGCCGTTTACACGAGGTGAAATTGCTCAGCTCTTATTTCAAGGCCCAATCCAAACTGCAGTGGAGGCTTTTTCATCTCCCTCTCATAAAGCTCACTTCTAACACGCTAATGACATGTAGCCTAGCTGACATGAGAGGTGGAATTCTTCCAAAATATATTTTGTTTCCTGTCAGAAAGCATTGCGTGCCTTTGCCCAGGAAATTATAAAACAGAAAATAAACATGTAAATATACCATTTCAACACATCCTCTACATCAAAGCTTGTTTTTAATGTTTTTAATTTCAGCTTTTTGAGGTTTTGTTTTTATAAGTTGCTGAATTTGTTTTGTAGCTCCTGTTTATAAAAGAACTTTTAAAGAGTTACAAGTTACATTTATCAAATCAAGAAAAACTACAACTATAAAGTTCTCCAAAAGTCAAATAATGTGAACCCTGCAAGTGCACGCATGCAGACACACACACACAAACTTCTATATGCATAAGGTTATTGGCTGATGAACCACAGACCACATGCAGAAGAGTAAAAACCACCCATAACCAGATGTGCCACTGTAAATCTCATATTTTAGACTATATGCTATGAACGTGCAGGAAGACACAAGTTCCCACAGTATTAGTAGCAGCAATAGGGATTCCTAGAATCACCCGTTACCTTCAGGTACCTAAAAATAGCCCAACATCCCAGAGGAAGGTACTGCCCTTGTGAAATATATGGAGGGCTTATTGGGGCATGATTTTGAAAAATATCCAGCACAACATAGACACACGAATGGCAGTAACACATCAAACCTCCCTAAAACCAAAGACAGAATTTCACCCTTTCCCACAGAGTTTTGTGTAAATACAAATGAATGCTGTACTTAGACTGAATGCAGCAGTGCATGACTTGCAGAGCCATGCAGAGCCACCGCTTCGTTAGGAAACAGCAGCCTCAGGTTATACTTGAATTTTCCTATGGTAGGGAAGGGTAACGGTGGGTCATTGTAGCAAAGTGCTTCAGTTCTCTGCCCTATCCACAGCTGAATAGGAAACCCCAATTCAATAGTTTCCTTCAAGCTATAAAAATAAAACAAAGTTTATTCCAGGGATTAGGGAAAAATGCATTTCCAAAGTCCCTATTCAGCTACAAATACGCTATATAAGACCAAATACTTTTTTTTTTTTACCTCAGAATATCTCTCACTGATCTGGTAGAGCAAAGTTTGTTGATATTCAGGGTTGCAAAGCCATCTGTTTACTCAGGCTTTTGTCTGTCAGCATAGTTTGAAGAGGTCGCTTTTAGAGATCAATTTTTTTTTCCTGGGGGTTTCTTCAGAGCTACCACAATTTGTTATTGCATCTGTTTAGAGGCTTTAATTTGTGGTTTTCAAGATTGCATAACTGCACAGAGAGGTGGTGAGAGGCCCACATGAAGAGTTCAAAATAAGTTTGACAATATAGTAAATATCTACTCAGTAATTTTCCCTGGACTGAGCACTACAGAATGCCAAAAAAGTTATTAGTCAGGCTAGTGTATGAACGTGTCATTATGAGGACCAGAGCATATATTTCCATTCAGATACTACAACACTGAATTCACTCTACTCGCTGTTGACACCAGCTGATCCATGATCCATGGGGGGCTGCAACCCAAGTGCCTACTTAGATTGTTCAAAAAGAGTCTGTTTTGAACCAGATATAGAAAAAAAAAAATAAAACGAGATTTTAATTGTGCCTTTTATTCAGGGTTCTCATAATAAGTTACATAAAAAATGAAGTAAGCCGCCTGGACTCCCAGGAGGAGGCTCAGCATTAGTTTTTCCATTTTGCAGATGTCAAATGGGAGGCGCAGAGACGTGCACAGCCACGTCTGAAGAAGTGCTCGCTGCACCCGGGGCAGGTTGCAGGTCCTGTGAGTCACTAGGAATCTGTAGCCAGATACCTGGCATTGACCACATGCAGAAACAGGTCTCTGATATGCACATTGCGTGTTTTGGTTGTGCATCCCCAGGGTCCAGGCAGCAGGCACCTGTGCGCACTGCTACAGCAGTTTCTGGATGCCTGAGTCACACCTGCATAGCAGAGGGCAGCACTGGACTTTTTGGGCAACCCTAACAGCCCTTTCTGAAGAAGCTGGTGAGGAAATGATGTTCATGCCACAAGCTGGGAACCCTGCATCAATGGAGTGGCAAGGCTGTGAACAGAAATGTCGGTTTTTGCCTAGGATTGTGTCTAGACACCAAACTAGATTTAAGCCACATACCTCTAGTACAGATCTCCATCTAGCCCAGCAAGAAGGAATTTATGGGCTATAAATTCCTCCTGCCCGGGAGAAGGCTGGACGCAGCTAGTCTGTGCTCGCGTCTGCGTACTGCAAGTATTTAACGGCCAGTAACACAGCCCTCAACCCTAAAACTGGCATTCATGTGTCAGCTCCGTGGACAGGACACACGGGTCCACCTGACGTTGCCCACGACGTGCCTCGCCACCCCTCTGCATGAGGACTTCACTAGGTCCATGACGCGAGGGGCTGGGATTTCTACTTCTCAGGACAACACAACACTGCTGCCTCCTCCTGGGTCGCTGCAGGGGGGCATCGAGGCTTCCAGCTCACCTGGGTGCAGTGGGCGACGTAGTGGGGGCCATGCTCAGCTGTCCCTACTGCCGACGGGAGGGGTTCCGGGGGACAAGCCCAGAGGACGGGACGGGACGGGACGGGACGGGACGGGAGTGCAGCCCCGGGAACGCTACTCCGGCCCCATCCAGGCCGCCGTCGAGCTCTCCCGACGGCCTCCCCGCGGCACGGCCCGGCCCCGCCTTCACACCCGGCCGGCCCCGCCGGGCAGCGGACACCCGGGGGCCGGGGGGGAGGGGGCGGCAGGGCCCGGCGGTTCCCCCCCCCCGCCGCCACCAGCACCGGCACGGCCGCCGCCGCTTCTCGGGCAACAGCTCCCCTTAGCGGCCGCAGCGCCGCCCGCCGCCCGCCCCTCCTCCGCCGCGGGGCAGCGCCCGCCGGCCGGAGCCCACCTGGCACCCCCCGAGCCCCGCCGCGGGGCCGGGGCAGCGGCCGTCGCCCGCCCCGTCCCGTCCCGTCCCGTGCGCCCCGTCCGTCCCGTCCCGTCCTGTCCCGCCCCGCCGCGGGAGGACGCGGGCGGGGCCGCGGGTTCGAGCCCCGGTGTCCCCGGTGCCCGGTTGTGGTTGTGCCCACTTGTGGCCGTGCCCGCGTGTGGCTGTGCCCGGTTACGACTGTGCCCGGGCCAGGGGCTGAGGAGCGGGGAGGGACGCGGCGCGGAGCGGGCGGCCCGTCCCTGTCACCTGCGGGCGCCGCCGGGACGGCGCTGCCTCGGCCCCGCTCCTGAGCGGCCCCGGTCCCGCTGTCGGGGCGGGGGGATGGCCCGGGCTGCGCCTGTTGCATTGTCCCTGGCGGGGCTGGCAGCGAGCGGCCGCCGCTATCTGCGGCCGGGAACCCCGGCCGTGCCCTATCGCGGACTCTCTGCTGGGGCCTGATAGCGGCTGCTCCCTGCTCGGCTGCACGTCCCCTCGCAGCTCCCGCCGGGGCTCTCTCCCCCTTTGTCTGTGTATTTTTAGGTCATTAGAGTGGAGGGGTAGGTAATCCCCAGGCTCAAGTTCCAGAGGGGCGGGTTCTGGCCGGAGGTGGAGTCACTTTTCATTTAAATCCCTGACTATAAAATGGGCTTAAAGAGAAGCGGGATCTCAGCCGTGCCGCGCAGACCCCGGCAAGCAGGGTACGTGGGGGCCCCCGGGCAGCCGGCGCCCCGCAACACCAGCCGCGGCGATGCTCCACTCCCTCGGCGTTCACACCTTGCAGCTGCTCACCCAGGCGGCCGCCTGCATCCTCCTCTTCCCCCGCTTCCTGCTCACCGCCGTGATGCTCTGGCTCCTGGATTTTCTGTGCATTAGGAAGAAGATGCTGCTGATGCCCACGGCGGAGGAGGTGGCCAGAGCCAGCGAGGGGCCGCCCCCCGACGACCCCCCAGTCTGCGTGTCCGACTCCAACCGCATGTTCACGCTGGAGTCGCTGAAAGCCGTGTGGCACGGGCAGAAGCTGGACTTCTTCAAGTCGGCGCACGTGGGCTCCTTGGCCCCCAACCCCGAGGTGATCCAGCTGGACGGGCAGAAGAGGCTCCGCATCCTGGACTTCGCCCGCGGCAAGAGACCCCTCATCCTCAACTTCGGCAGCTGCACCTGACCCCCGTTCATGGCCCGCCTCCGGTCCTTCCAGCGCCTGGCCGCGCACTTCGTGGACATTGCCGACTTCCTGCTGGTGTACATCGAAGAAGCACACCCCTCCGACGGCTGGGTCAGCTCGGACGCAGCCTACAACATCCCCAAGCACCAGTGCCTCCAGGACAGGCTGCGGGCAGCTCAGCTGATGAGGGAAGGGGCGCCCGATTGCCCCCTGGCCGTGGACACCATGGACAATGCTTCCAGCGCCGCCTACGGTGCCTACTTCGAGAGGCTCTACATCATCCAGGAGGAGAAGGTGATGTACCAGGGAGGCAGAGGACCAGAGGGCTACAAGATCTCGGAGCTGAGGAGCTGGCTAGACCAATACAAAACCCGGCTCCAGAGCCCCAGCACGGTGGTCATCCAAGTGTAAAAAGGACCTGGCAAAAGGCGCAGAGGCGGAGAGGGGAGGGGAGGGCGGGAGGAGAGGTGGCGAGGGAGAAGGCACCGCGACGCGGATGGCAGGAGCCCTCCTCCCCGGGGACACTCGAAGGAGGCTGCCGTGCGAGCTTTCGAGCAAGATGTGCCATAGTCCTTTCTCTATTCAAATCATGTTGATTTGCCAGCCACGCTCTGTCGATACTGTATTTCCATGTGCGTTTTGTAAATAACTCTTCTTTTTTTTTTTTTTTTTTTTCTTTTATTTGGAGAAGCGTTTACTAATTTTTAAGGAGGCTCTCTTCCTTCGGGATCTGTTCCCAGCTGCGTGTGTGCGCGGGTGTGTGTCTGAAAAGTTGTGTACAAGTGCTCCGTGCTGCCTAGCAAGTGCTAACTGGGATTTCTAGTATTTCTTTGTGATGACCGATTTTGAAATGGGTTTCTCTAATGCCAGGAAATCGTGTCTGATGTTGTCAAATGCTAGAACTGCCAATAGCCAGAGCTGAACGGAATGTCCTATTTATGGGGGGGTTTTGTAAGACGTTCGTTCACCTTTTTTTTTATGAATTTTTTTAAATAATAAAGGTTGAGTAAATACACGTCTAACCTTGCCCGTCTCTCTCTATCTCGCTCCAGAGCGCCACATTCACTTTCCCTTTTGCCTACCTTGTAGCGTCCTCTTCGCGGCTGAGGAGGGGAAGGCGAAGCGGCAGGAGGGAGAGGATGCGCAGCTGGGGGTGGCGAGCAGGGCTGCGGCAAGACCCGAAGGAGAAGGGGGGCAATGAGGGTCCCCAGGGGAAAAACACACCTCCGGGGCTCCCGCGGGAGGGGGAACGACGCTGGCCCTAAAACCCACCCCCGGGGGACTGCGCGCTCCCACTCTCACCCCTCTGAGCCGCCCCGCAGGGTTGCGCCCAGGGAGAGCGAAGGTGCAGAGGTGAACCTCGGCCAAAACAAGTGAACCTCAGCCAAAACTCCGGAGGGGGAAAGCCGCCCCAGCAGGGTGAGCCGCCCCGTCGAGGACGCCCCGTCGCGAGCGCGCAGGCGGCTCCGAGGTGCCGGTGCCTCCCCCCTGGTTGGGAGCGGGCGCGACCGCACCTGCGGCCAGGCGGGACCGGCCCTGAGGGGCTCGGGCAGAGGGGCTGGGGGCTCGGCCCCCCGGGGGCCGCGCTTCCAGAGGGAGAGGCAGCGGGGGGCAGCCGGAGTTGGCCTCCAGGTGATGGCGAGCGCGGAGAGCATCCTGAGAGCCCCGCCGAGGCCGCCCGGGAGCCGTCAGGCACCTCCCGTTGTGCCTTAGGGCAGTGGCACGACGGGGCGGCCCCGGCGGGGCTTTCCTCCCCAGCGAGCTTCGGCAGGGGGCTCGCAGCCCGCGTTGGAGAGACGGGGGCCGAGAGGCCCCCAAGGGACCCACGAGTCCCCCTGGACCTTTTAGGACAATGAGTCCCGTCGAGCCCCGACGGCACGCCTCTCAGCCTCCCCGACGCCAAGCTCCGCGCCCTCTCCGGTGCCCCGGAGCCCAGGGGAAGCCTCGGGAGCATCCCCAGCTGCGGGGCAGCATCAGCGGCACCCCGGCTCCGCTCCTCCAGGGGCTCATCCCTGTGGGCTCCGCACCCCGGGGTCGGGGGGGAGGCGTCGGTGGCCGAGCGGCTCCCAGCGGCCGGGCCGGGCGGCACCTTGCGGCGGGGGTGCCCCAGTTCCCCTCCTCCGGCCCCACGAGGGACCGGGCCAGCTCTTTTCGCCAGCCCCGGCTTTGCAAGCATCTGCCCGGCGCGGCACAATCTCGGCTGCCTCTTACATAAGGATGGAGCCGCTCCGCCGCCTTCACACGGGCTTCCTGCCGCGGGAGGAACCCAAGTCGGTTGGGGCGATGCGAAAGGCACCGGAGGAGACCGGAGGAGCCCAGGGCAGCAGGTGGAGGTCCTGGGGAGCTCCGCCAGCCCCGGGGCCGCTGCTTCTCCCCGCCACCCCCCCGGTGCCACCGTGCCCCGGTCCCCTTTCGCCACCCCACAGCCATCCTTTGGGGCTGGTGCCCGTGGGGACCCACGCAAAACCCGGGGCTGTCTCCTCCAGTCCGGGCACAAGGCTGGCAACAGCCTTTTTTTCTCCACAGCTTTTTCTCCTCGGTTTATAATAAAGCCCTTCTTTGCTTTTGTCACCTCGCTCTCGCCTTTCCGTGCCTGCTTTTGGCATGATTTGGGTAGGACCCCGAGTTGCGGCTGACCCCCCGGTACGTCCCCACCCGGTCCAGCCCCCGGGACATTTTCCAGTCATACGGAAAGAAGAGGTCACTGTCCTTGCCTGGGTTCTTTCTACTAGTGAAAGAAACTCTCGTCTTCACTTTCTGCTACTAGCGGATTTTGGTCAAAGGGTATCGGAGGTCAGGGGTTTTTGTTTGTTTGTTTGTCGTGTTTCTCAATAAGTCAGCTCTCTAAAGCTACATGCCTCCTTTAAACCGAACACAGAGCTCTTATTTATCACTTTGTCTTTAATCAGCATTAGAAGAAGAAAATGCAGTGAAAGCCCAAAACCCCTGAAAGAGATCACACTTCTCCTCTGCACAAATCAAAGTTATCTGCTCCTATTATGCCTTCTATTTAAAATGAATCATGAGCCTCCATCCCAGTGAGCTTCCTCGGGGGTACTTGTTTAGCACAGATTGGAACAATATGCTCTACATCTAAAAAGCCCGGGGTGTCAGAAGCCTCTCCAGCTGATACAGAGTATTGGGAAATATCGTATCTTTAAAACACATTTTTATTGCCTTTCCACCCCTCCACCCCCCCAAGCGCCTGACAAACAGAAGTCAGAGAGCAGGGAAGAGATTTATCAGAGAGAGAGATCTAAGTGGTGATTACGTGTTCTGTCAATAATTAATTGAATTATGTCCTCAGCATAATCGCATGCAGTCCTCAAGCTGGGAGGGGAACAGCAAGAAGGAAGTCGTCGTGTGGTCGGAGGGGGATCTCAGGACATGGTTCCAGTCATTGAAATGTGATGTAACATTGCAGTCTGGTGCATTCTGAGGCACAAATGGGGAAATACAAGTGAAACCAAACACTAAAGTATTATTTGCTTTACAACAGACAGGCAGCAAAAGCACTTGTTTTTGTGGCTTTTTTTTCATTAGTTGTTTTCATTACTACTTTTTTTTTTTTTTTTGCTGGCGATTTAAAGGTGTTCAATGATGAACAGACCAGAGATCTTACTCCTCTGACCCATAAACTGTATGTTCTTGGTTTTGTATTGTTCACCGCACACTAATTGACTAAATTTGATGTGTCTGATGTTTGAAGTAAACTGGATGAAATTAAAATCAGTCCAGCAAAACATCATATATCTGATATAAATCTAGAAATGACACATTCAAAGAATCTTGCAAGCAAATTCTTACCCTGACACTAATTTTTCTGTACTTCTTCCAGTCACAAGGGAGATCATCATGTCATTATTAATTTATTATTTACTAAGAGCTGTTAGAGTGCTCTTTTGGTACACAAATGCAAGAAAACAAAGGGCTTGATTCATTTCTCTCGCAAGTTTTGCACTGGTGTAACTTCAATGACACGGGTGTAGTCACTTCAGAACCACCTGGGTGTAATTATGATCAAAATCTGGGCTATTGCACTTCCTTTGCTTTTCTAATGGTTCAAAACCGCTGTTTTTCTACAGCATGCTGCGGAAGACAAGACAGCTGTTTGAAAATAGAGCTCAAAAATCATTCTCAAGTTCCTCCTCACTGAGAGTGCCAGTGTCTTAAATCCTGCCAGCACTTGGGAATGTCAGCATGTTTCCTCACCATCCTGCACCCTCCCTACAGCGTGAGAGTTGTGCACCCCGTCGATATGTGCTCCTCGCATGCGTTAAGGCACATCTTCTCAGTGTCTTGGGATTTAAATCAGGTATCTTTCAGTGTTAAATGCTTTTAAGCATCCAGCTGCCAAAAGGAATTTGGCACCTGCGTCCTTCTTTGCAAATTTCTCCTTTCAGACTAATTCTTGATGATGCCTCTTGAAAAGGGGTTCATTTCTGACCTCCGCTTAATTGATTACTCCAAGTATTTCTTGTCTTTGGCCTTCCACCTGCCACTTCAGAGATTTTGGAAGTGGTTTACAGTGGCAAATGCACTAACAATCAATGGCCAAAAACATCCTAACTAGAACAGTGAGCATTATTCAGTACTTTCACATTACTTCATACTTCAGTAATGTGAGAATACCAAGACAAGGTTAAAATACTTCAGCTAATATGTTTTATATAATACTTCTCGGGGTCAGAATGTACAACATTATGTTCACAAGATTAAGGACCCCACAGTCTGGTCCATGGAGTTCCTGAGCCCATCAGACAGAGAAGTTCAGGCCTATCTTTGTTTCCTCTTTCTTTTCCAAGTCAATAGCTGCTCTCTGACTTCCTCTCTTGTTTATTCCTTGAAAGGGAATTATAAATGAAAACCTACACCTGCAAGCAGGAAGCATTTGCTTCTATTTCCTTTCAAGTAATAAATATCCTCCCATCTTGAAAGGACCTTTAGGATGTGGCCAGATGGGGCGAGGTAGCTCAGCCTCCAACACATCATTCTCCAAGTGCCCGGAAATATCCTGGCACAGAGGTATACCCTGAGTGCCCAACAAAGACAACAGCAAATTGCTGCAGTTCTTACCAGAGACGTTCACAGATGAATTGGGCACATGGCCACTGGCAGAAGGGGATTCCCCTAATCAATTATAGAATAATGTGCACTACTCTAATCTATAAACAGATTTAAATTTTACCAAATCTCCTAGAAATAAGGGTAAGGACCATGACAAAGCTTTCTGTCTCTTTTGTTTGTCTTCTGCCTCTCACTTTCTTTGGCTTAGAGAGCAACTAGTACTGGAGCAGTCTGTCTTTCACCAGACTATTACATCCACTCTAAGGCACCCTGGGAGGCATTTTTAGAGTCACATTCCTATTGCCTTGGTGCCTCCAGATTTTTTTTATTTTTTTTTTAAGAGTCAGTCAGGACATAAATTTCTTGCAGTAGCCAAAACTCTAAATTGAGTATACTGATTCAATCACTTTCAAGTTATCAGGCACAATTCAAATGATGTGCCACACTGCGGAGTTTAAACTAGTTCCCACAGCACAGAATCTCAGGTATCCTAAATGTGGAAAAATTTCATATTGAAACATCTTTCAGAGCTTTCTCAGAGCTCATTTAACTTCACAAACATGATCATGCTGAAGATAAAATTAGTGCTGAAGATCTAACAGTGGAATTAATTCCTAAGAACAAAAATCATTACGTAAACTAAGGATACATTTTTAAACATACATTTATGAAAACTGACATTTTATTACATGAAAATTTAGAGGTACATATTATCAATTTTAAAATTGCTATAAGGGAAGTGACCCTTATAAAAACTGTGGAACCAGGTTGAAGAAATTCTGGAAGTTGCACAATTCAAAGCAAGAAAAAAATGTTGTTTAGTTTCTTGATCCCGTACCATTTGTGATGAAGGACAATCAGGAAAGAATAGGATGTAAAGCTGTTGTCAACTGGATTTGTAGCACATGGACGTAGAGAACATACTGTGCTACTAATGCTTCAGACATATGCATACAATTGCAAACAGAGATCAAAATTAGTCCAAAGTGTTTTTGGAACATTGGAAAGGGAGAGGCAGGGGGTTGTGCATTTTATAGAATTAAATATTTATTTCAAAAAGTGATAATTGTACAAAAATTTAAGCAAGTTACCAAGTTAATTTCCATTTCTTTTCACTCTAAATGGAACACAACCATTGCACGTATGTCAATGAATCATGAACTGTTCTGGGGAAATACAAAGTATGAGATAGAACTCAGCAGTCTTGTTTCCTCTGTCTTTATTTTTTTCTTTTAACTGCATATTCCTTTCTCTAGAATGCATACCACTGCACTGATTATGCTAAACTCTGATTTTTTGATGTTCATAGATCTATGATTTTTTTCTTAGTGTTTAGCTGATTGATGTATCTCAGATAATGAATAATCTACCATAACATCAAACAAAGTCAGTGGTTACGGTATTTGTAAAGCTTGGAACCATCCCTCAGAACTAACCAGCAAGACTTCTTCTATGCCCACGAGATGTCTTCACTTTATTCACTAAGCCAAAATATTTCCAGAAATTATCTATTAGTAGGAACAGAACAGAAGAAAAAAGAACAGATCAAGGAAAAAATGTCATTGATCTCACTTTCTGTATTTTTATTGACTGTATTTCAGACCCACTCTCATAAACACAAGAGAGGGTTGAAGAAACTCTGAAGTGATTTACGGGTAGAATTGAAACATACTGGTGTGTACTATAGAAATACATCTCTATTTCCTAAAGTTGGATAGAAGCTATCCAGAGGGATAAGTATTGGCACTTCTTGCAGACACTGCTGGAAGCTGGAAAGATCTCCCTCGTCTTTTACTACATACATTGCGTTACTATAAACCCGTTTGGGAATCTTTTGTTTGTTAATAAATCTAATCCTTAGGAAAAAGACTTGACAAAAAGGAAAAACAGGCTTTATTTTATATTTCCAGGTATTGTATGCGCCCGCTGACTTCCAGAACTGTCAAGGGTTTTTTTTGCTACTTTCATAAGACAGTGCCTCATGAATCTGGGAAGGGGATGGGGAAGAAACCATCTAGCAGGTAGGGTCTCTGAGAGACTGCAGTCTGCACTACAAGTACATGAGACATGGCCCAAGCTGCAGGATGATGAAATGAGGTAGCCAGTTTTCTATTTCCCATGCACAGCACATGACGGTTGACAGATATGTCTGGCTAAGTATTTTCTGTGAACCTGGTGCTATTTTTAATGCCAGGTGAACAATCAGGGCATTCATTGCAATTCCCATGTCATTCATTTTCAGACAAAGATGTGTCATCATTGTAAAATGGAATTTGGGTGGGTTTTTGTTGGAAAAGAAATCAACACTTAAGCCATACTTTTGAGCAAGTCAAAAGACACCCAAGGGTATGATTGCCTTGTATGCTGTTCTTTTTAATAAGGCCAAAGAAAAGCATCACTGGTTGGGATTATAATCAACTGCTGCTTTAATGCAGACAATCGAAGAAGGCTCCTTACTGATGGTCGTAAATTCATTATTAAGGATACCACTCAGAGTCATTTGGCATGACATTTTTTATGCACAGAACAGAAAAGTGCAGTATTAGCTCCCAAGTGATTGGATGAGTTGTACATCCATTAATGGACATATCAGAAAATGTTTCCCAGATTTGACTTATCTCCTACACAAACTCAGAAGATACAGATTGTCTTGGTGTTGTTTACTCAAATTTTTGGTGCATTTCTTCACTCTGTCCAAGATCCTGTATTTTTGAGAACCTAGCATCATTATGCATTGTAGATTTTACTGCTGACTTTGAGATCACAACAGTCTGGTTGTGTTCACCATGTATTATGAAATCTACAGGATGATGAGAACAACTTAGTTGCACTAATCCTGTATTTGATAAACATTTCTCAGCTCAGTACTTTGAGAAATTAAGGAATTGGTAGATTGTAAATCCAGTAAAACTGGATAAATTTTTGGTTCAGTGTTTTATCCACCCAAGTTGCCAGTTCAACATGGCTAAAATCCACAAGTCTTCCATCTGACAATTACAAAATTATTCTAACAAGAATTCATTAAAACATAAACATATTAAAACTAACATTTTTTTTTTAAATCTATGCTCATATTTTCATCATAGACCACTTTTTTTCATTTAAGATGTTTCATTTCTAAATATACCTAGATTTAGTTTTCCAGAAAAGATATACAAAACAAAGAATGAAAAGTTTCATTTTCTATTTTGGCCAACTCAAGAATCTACATTTTCCTATTACACAAATTAAATAAAATATATATATTATTCAAATTCCCTGCTCTCTAGTCTTTCTTCCTGTTCATGAATCATTCATGAACTGGTTATGATCTGTTAATCTATTCTTTATCCACACACTTCATCAATCAAATTACATGAACAAATTTCAGCCAAGAACATATCAACTAATTGTTCATTGAGGCTATTTATTTAACCGTGATATATGACCATCATTTATGTGAACAGCGTCATATTTGTGCCACTGCTGGCTATAAATTTTATTTTTTGAAAGTACCACATATTTCTCAGATGTGGATTTTCAGACAAATAATCATTAAGTCTTTAAAAGTTATACAAAGTTTCTAACAAGTCAGCGGCACTATCTACCTTTAAGCCATTTTCATTTTGTATAAATTCATTCATTTTCAGTTTTGTGAACAAATATATTCTATTTAACTGCATGCACAAGCTAGACATAAGTTGGTAGGAGAGACTAGACAATAAGAAGAATCTTTTACAACAAGCAAACAAACGAATGAATAAATGAGCTTAGAGTCCAGTATTTAGACTTCCAGTAGAATTTCTTTCTCCACATAAGTAATAGTGAGAATCCAACCACTCCTGAACTGTCAGATAGTTAGGACACTCTCTTAAAGGAGGAAGCTCTGGTAAAAGTCTAGCTCACATTCCTGGATTTAAACTTGGAATTTCCATATTCCTGACCATGTCATAGCCTATGAACACAAACCATTTCCTTGGAACTTTGGCGGAATATGTTTTGATCAACATTTGTGAAGGATGGCTGGGGAAATATTTTTCACTTTCATTGCAGAGGTACTCATTAAGGGTATAAAACAGGTATGTTATAGTAACAAGCAAAAAATCAGGTGCATGCTTTAGTAATGTGAGGCTACTATTTATTTCCAGATTATTATCATTCTTCTTTATTTTATTCTGACCAGACAGTCTGTTGTGATTTGAAAAACCTTCCCAATGAAAATTTGCTGTTAGCCAATACATTCCCACATAAAATAGCTCTTTCCACAAATGTGAATTCACCAAAAAAAAAAAAAAAAATCATTGAAAAGCTTCAGGCTAGCCTTAGGATGGACTTTCGGACTTGCATGTAACTGATTGGTCAATATGTTTACATATCTTACCCTGCTGTGCATATGACCAAGCATTGTGTAGGCAGGCATGCTGGCCAATAAAATCTCAAAAAGCAGTGAAACATTCCCATCAATGTAAGCAACAGTTCTCATTATAAATAATTGTCTTGTCATCTCTCCCCAGGCTCAGTTTCTTTTCTTTCTTTCTCTCCCGCCTGCATTTCCTCAGAGATGTTCTTTCTTCATCAACATAGCCTTGTGTTACTTCTCTGCAGCTCTGCTGCCCTCCATTCTAAAATCTGGCATTACAGTGAAACTTCCAAGAATTCCATTCTCTTAAGCATTATGAGTCACACTGTAGTCTTCAGCAATATTTTTAAAACACCAATGTTTTTTTAATCACTCTTGAGACCCACAGAAGAAAGTAAGGATATTATCTTGCTAACTTACAGTCTTGGTTGTTTTTTCTATTGCCACCCACACTCTCTCATCTTTCTCCAGATACTCTGTTCCAGTCTCTCAATAGTGCAGGCATATGGTATTCAAGCATGCCAGAGTCTGACTTCAAGTTTTAGTCATTTTTTTTTCCCTGTAAAAAGGATGGAAGGACATTAAGCCTATGACCATTTGAGAGCTTTCTTTAAATAAGAGGGTTTTTAGGGTCTATACTTAAATTAAAAATATATACATATACATGCCATAAAACTAACAAAGAAATACTAGATCTGAGGAATAACTCATCATATCTGAATACCAGAAACGCCATGTGTTTGATATGTCAGAGTCGGCACAGAATTCATTGGTGCAACCATGTACATAAGAAGGGAAGAATTCTTGCCTCCTCCTTGCAGTGAACTCCAAAAAATCTTTGTAATGGAGGAGCTGGTCATTTTAAAGCTATAGCTGTAAATACTCCTCCTGATAATATAGATTTTTATTTTTCTACTTCAAGAGCTTTCCATTTTAATGAGGAAAAAAGAAACATTACTAAACTATGGTAACATTATCAGTTCATGTTCTTTGCTTTTGCCTTTCTTTTCTGCATGAGGGATGAGGCAGCTGGTATTACAACAGACTTATTTGAAATTTAGGATGGAAGTCCCGTAAATTGCTGTTATCTGCACTGCAGAAGCTCACATGACACACTGAATAAATATACCTCAAGGTAAGCACATAACACTGGATAATGAGTGTTCAGTAAAGAAGATTCCCAAAGACAATAGTTATCTGAGCTTCAGTGGAGAACAGCGTCTTGTATGGAGCACCCAGGGATGCCTGGCTACCCATGACAGCCATTTAAAAATCTGCCAGGAAATGAGAGGAAGAAGAGATCTAGATTTCAAATTACCAGCTGATCATATGAAGAAAGTACATTCTTTGGTCTCAAAAGTTACTGAAAAATGGTCAGTGAATTTGCCTGTGCAAGAGATGGTTGAGAGAACTGTGAAAATAAACATATCATTGAGAAATAGAGGTAGGATGAGTGAGATTTGCTTAAGAAAAGGTGAGAACAGTGTTAAGAGAAATAAAAAAGAATCCATATTAAATAGTAGCATTAGTGCAGTAAGCCAGCAAGCTACAAGTGATTAACCCTTCAAAAATCAAACTTAGGTGAGGAACTTTACTCTCTCTCTCTCTCTCTTATTTGTCTATATAAAATAAAGCAGAATAACACTGAAACCATTTGTCTTACATCCATCTCAAATAGGTCCTTTCTGTTTTGCCACCTCACAGCCAAAAATGTGGAAAAGCTGTTGCTTCGTCCTTTTGTTGTCTTTCCTTTTAGTAGGATTTTGCTCCTGCTCTCTGTGTCTTTAAGAAATTTTGGCCAATTTTTTCACTTGATTGTACTGATCCTAAGTTTTTGGAGGATGCTGCAGCTACCAGGCCAAGACATTTTAAAATTACTTTAGTCACTGTGGTTTCTTAATATTAAACAGAAAAAGATCAATTTCTAGAAGATTGGGCCAAAATATTAGCACAGTTGCCTGACATTAAGCTTTTCAATCCATATTTAGTCTCTCTTGTGTCAATTGAGTTCTTATACTTCAGCGACATACATCCATGGATCTCAATGAACATGAGATGTAACCCAGCTAAAATCAATTTATAAGCTCATTATCATTACAGATTCAGGACCCTACTTAAATACAGGTATCCAGTCTTAAGACTGTAGCAGTACCAGGCTAAGATCTTTGGTAACTGCTGGTGTCATTGATCATTCTGGAGATTTCAATTTTTCACTGGAGCTATTGTTGCCTAAAAGCCACCTCTTTAAGGCCCTTCTCCATTATTTTATACTACTTGGAAGAAAAAGAATATCTCCATTTTGTCTGAATGCCCATCACTGGAATTTAGTACCTTCAGCAGAACAGAATGCAACAGGCACTACAGACAGCTTCTGGTCTGGGCAACAGACATCAGGCTTAGCAAAGAGAATGCCATCAGTCAAAGATCAATAGCTAAAAATTCCAGATTACTCTGAATCATTCTCCTGACTGGCCTTCATGCTACCTCTTACTGACTTTTCAGGAATAATTAGAAACAGGCGGCAGTTGCACCATTTCTCTAAGTTTAAAGCAAGCAGAAATTCAGAATTGAGTTGCTACATTTTCAACCACAGAAAATGTCAACTGCACAGGCAATTTTTGTCTGAATTTGCACACACTTTTTTCAGTGCTTCGCTGAAAGAAAAGGCAACTGACACTATATGGAAATCTAGCAAATACAAAGTATGAAGCTATGAAAATTAAGACTGTTGTGAAATTTAGAAACGTGACACTGATGTGAATTTGCATGTCTCTAAAACAGATTCTTCTATTACTGGTCCCAGATTCGTATATGCCAGACATAGCTGAGTGAAAGCCAAAGCCTAGATTAATCCACTTTCTATAAAAGTTGCCTGTGTATATATCTGAAAAACACAACACAGAAAACAATATTAGAGAGCTCATAAATAAAATATCATCTAATTAGTTAGCTATAAATATGTGCAGGTTAAGGAACAGACTTACCTTGAACGATTTTTTGTTTTGTTTTGATGCACAAAATATACATCCAAAATTCAGTTTTCTTTATGAGCGTTATTTAATGAACTCCCTAATGACAATCATTTAGTCATGAAATTATTATTTTGTTCACTCTTTTCTTCTTTTTCTACAATAAAATACCCTCAATACCATTTATGAATAAAGCTAAAATAATACTTAGAGTAATCAAAGGGTAAGCATCCAAAAAATTTAAAAGACAAAGACTGCATATTTTAACAAGATTATCCACACACAGCAATATGATAGGAGTTACAGCTGTGACAGAGATTTAACTTGGGAAGAATAAATGCAGATTTGCAGATGGAAGTCATGTCTCAGAAATGTATTTTTGAGACAAAAGGCATTTTTAGGAACATGTGGATAAGATGAGCTGGTTACTGCGGTGTTAGAATTCTGTGCTTGGGTACTTGGGGGCATATGATTTGGTTTTCCGTAAAGCTTCACAGACCCTTAACAGAGCAAAGGTATCATCGGCAAGAGGAACAATCCTCTTCTGCATTATCGGCTTTTTCCAAATAAGGACAGAAAGAAAAGATCTAATGGCTGATTTTCTGCAGGGAGGAAGGTTACTAACAAGGAGTTACAAGGTGGCTGCTGGAATCTCTGCTGTTCAGCATGTATTGTGAGTATGAGTCATGAGTAATCTCAAATATGGAATAAATAGAAAGTTTACGTATTCTGTTGATGATATGAAATTACAACAGTCAAATATGACATTGCTTGGGGCAAAGTAAGAAAGAATCTCACAGTACCAAATGACTAGCTGGTAAATTGATGGATGAGATTGAATGCCATTTCAAAGCTGGGGAAACAAAAGGTATGTCCAGTTCTTTGCATGTAATGGCTGTCTGATGTAACCCTGGACAACAAAGTCTAGAGACTTTTTAATAATCTTTAAAAACTATTTCTTTTAATGAATTCGTATTAGTGATTCAGAGTATGGTGCTTTTTAGTTTTATTGAAAGTTAGACTACCAAAGTATTTCTGAAATTTTCTTTTGGGAATTAAGCTACTCTGTCTTTACAGTGCTTAAATACAAATTGTTTATTGTAACAGTCTGTGAGGTCAATAAACTATATATTCTCTCACATGGGAACAAAACCAAGGTAGTGCAGTTAAATGATTTGTACAAAGGACTAAAAATGTGTCAGACAACTCTCAACTAGAAAATTTGCATTGAATCTCTTCTTAAAATAAATTAAATTTCATTTAATCTTTTATTGACTTAGTGGAAAACACTTCTAAAATGTAGATGTATTTCATTCAGACATTTTTTGAAAGGAAATGTTCAAATTTTCACATTATATTTTATATTAAAAAATTACAAATATTTAAACTGAACATCTCTGTTTTAGCCAAACACCACCATTTAAATTACCCAAAATAATATTAATTTGAATCTTTTTTTTCCCCAAGGATGTTCAAAATTTGTCTTTTTGTTCCTGCTTGGGATGGCGTTCTTTTACAAAGTCTTAGTCATTCCCTGAGCAGATTTGTTTCTTCATTACATGCCATGATTTGGTACACTGTTAAGAACTACCTCTGAGAAATTCTTAACATCTTCTGTGTAGAAACAATATCTGTCTAAAAATCATAGACTACATTTTCTGTGTGCAAAGTAGGTCCCTGTTGATTTACATTCCCTGAAGAGTTCCCTCCTTGGAGATCTTCAAAAGCCAGCTGGACATGGTCCTGTGAATCCTGCTCTGGGTATCCCTGCTTGAGCAGGGGGGTGGACCAGGTGGCATCAAGAAGTCCCTGCCAAGCTCAACCATTCTGTGATTCTGTGAAATATTATTCATATTTTGATTTAAAAAAAAAAAAAAATAAAGAGGAAAAAGAAAGAATATAAGAATAATTTTTAAAAATTATTCTCCAACAAGGAAACTAAGGATAATATGCCTGAGCAACTACAGCAGCAGAATCTTGCTGGTACAGTTATTTATAACAAGTACTTAATAAAACAGCTAGAAAAAAACTATAAACCAGAAGGAGGACATATGTATCCCCAGATCATAAAGGAATTAGTGAGTTAATTTATGATACTGACAATTATACTGTTGTGGCAAGAGAAGCAGGTACTGAGAAATTGAAAAATTCAAAAGAGAAGAATATGGATTAACATTGCAGCATGGAGATCTGCTCCATGTGGGACCCATGGGCTGCAGGGGGACAGCCTGCTCCACCAGGGGCGTCTCCACAGACCGCAGGTGAACTGCTGCTGCGTGCCTGGAGCACCCCCTGCCCTCCTTCTGCACTGACCTGGCTGTTTGCAGTGCTGGTTCTCTCACATTTTCTCACTCCTCTCTCCCAGCTGCAGTTGCACAGCAAATTTTTCCCTTTCTTCAATCTGCTCTCCCAGAGGCCCAAGCAGCGTCACTCATGGATCAGCTCTGGCCAGCAGTGGGTCTCTTTTGGAGCAGCTTGGGCTGGCTCTGATCTGAAATGGAGCAAACACTGGGCTGTTCCTCACAGATGCCACCCCTAAATCCCCCTGGCTACCAAACTCTTGTCACATAAGCCCAATACAGTAGTCTCTGCAGGTACCTAAGCTGCAGAATAGTTTGGAATCCTTCATCTTAGAGAACCAACACATAAAAGGTGCAGTTGGGAAAAAATATACTTATTCAGGAATTAATATAAACTTTTGCTTAGCTTTTACTGAGACCCAAATCCCACTTAGGCAATTGCATTCAAAAGATCTATTTGCTTCTTCTTAATAAGGAGAGACTTGAGTACATATTAAAGTGCTTTTCCATATCTGGGCAATGGTTATAATATGTAGAATATAACCAGTAACTGGACTTCATGTCTGATTACAGTGTTTTTCAAAACTTTACCCACAAATGATTCACACTTTCCCAAGCACTGATAAAACCTTATGAACTGCAAAGTAATTAAAAGACTGAAACAAAAGGTAATGGAAGAACATATATCAAGTCTGGAAAGAGGCAGTAGCAGGACACAGCAGAGTTCACTCAGTATTACTTAAGATTTCCATTAGCTATCCATGGTGACAGATAAACAGCACTTACATTTGTAAATGATATTGTATCATTATGAATGCTAGTGAAAAGAGTGAAATACAATGCAATGGAGTCCTAAAATATCAGACTTCGGAACCCAATGCTGCTTGCTTTGCTTATGCAAAATTCCCATTAAAACAATAAGGTGTGCAGAATTTGGCTCCTGGATATAGGAAATAAAGAATCAAATCCAAAGCCCACTAAAGTCAATAGGAGACATTCTTCTGACCTCAATGGGCTTTGGATATCACCCAAAATTAGATTCATTCTGGAAAAAACGCAAGCTAAAGGAAATAATCATTCAAAAAGTATCTAGGAGAGAGATGTTTGGAAAACCTGGAAATCAAAGAATACGTAGGAGACTTTGTGTAACATATGATAAGTGATATGAGCTTATGAACACTGTTACAAGATCATAGCTTTTCTAAAAGCTTAATAATCTAGAAATGAAGATGGAATATAAAATAGAGAAGAAAGCAACTCATTAGTCCAGTTAGAGAGCAGAAGTTACAGGGTATCACTTTTCAGTGCAGGCAGGTCATTTTGTATGCAATTTACAATACATCAACCATAAAATAAAAACACAGCAATAAAGGATGTGTGAGAAACCACTAATTTCTCAGCTCTCCTCCCAGATAAAAGTCTGGTAGTATTTACAAAGATGAAATATAAAAATAGTTTACATATAGGAATTTATGGTTAGACTTCAATACGAGATATTTTTTATCTGGTTCCCCTCTCCTTTTAATGATTAAGGTCAACAGAACCTCTTAAGGTTCCATCATTCCCATGATACATGAATATCTTGTGCCAAATTAAGGATGTCCTTTTTTCCTCTGTGGTGGAAGGATGCTTACTTTCATTCTTCTGTATGTCTCCCTCCTGTCAGATGAAGAAAATTTCCAAGGATATAAAGATAAATCAGTAAAATGGCCTTTCTCTCAAGATCAAAGGTACACAACATGCACTACAAATTATCAACAATTATTTTCCTACACTGTCCTTGCTGAGAGCTGGATATCAGGACATCTGTGAGCGCATCCTATGTAGCAGAAAATTGCTATAAAACAACCATAAAAGTAATTTATTTACATTTAGTCTTCTGCCCACAGAAGCACCTACCCTGTCTCCATTTATTCAGTGAAAGAAGCTAAGAATGGTTTGCATAACGAACAACTGGATTGTATTGAAAAGCTATGGCAACCCAACTAACCCACTTACTGCAGTTCAGAGTGGCTTGGTCCTTTCTCTGCTGCAGATGAGGAGAAGAAAACTCTTCTTACACACAGAAAAAGACGTGTGGTTCAGTAAACAAGATTCATAGATTCATCAGGCTTTGTCATTTCCTGTTTCATCCATCTAGGCAATCTCTACATGTTTTTTTGCTTGTAGAACATACATAAGAAAAGAGGCTAGATATTCGTGAGTAAATACATTGGAATATATCATTGTATGATAATTATGATAAAGATGATAAAGCTCCATTTCATTCTAGAATGTCTTTAGGTTTTTACACTGGAGATTATGTACTATTTACTACCATAATTTCTGGTTTAAATTTTTTATTTTCTCAGGTTTTAAAACCAGAATATGTTTTCAATTGTATGGCTGACCCTTCACATAAAAATGTTGGAAAATATTTTATTTTTAAATATTCATGCTTATGCTTCATATATTTTTCAGACCACTTCACATTTAAAGTTTATGTGCTTTTGCTAGTAAATCATGGCTCAACATGACTATATCTCTTTCAAGAAGGCCCAATAGCGTGAAATCCTGACCGACCCATTCCTAGGTTTTATTTGGAACTGATCTTCTGTGACATCACAAAAATTTCAGCGGAATCAAGTCACAAATAATGGATTAATCCACATGGTTTTAAAACATGAAGCTTGTAAAGAAAATTCCTCAACAATAACAATGTTAAAAGAGAGATTGTGAATAACATGATACACAAGAGAACATTTCTGAGTAGACCACTTTGCAAAATCTTTTTAATAAAGCTTCAGCAAGTTTGTTTAGAAAGTAGACCCCTATGCTCATCACCTAAATCCCCTTTGATTTTAAAACATTGATATTGGAATAATCAAATCTCTTGCCTGAAAGTTCAAGTTTCAATTAATAAGGATGTTAAGGATTTTTTTTTTTCAGATACATGAAGAGAGTGACAGGATTATAGACCACCAAATTGTTGGTATTTTAAGAATCTGACAGGCTCAGCACCATGTGCCATTCTAGCCTCTCTGTGTATCCTTTGTGGTTAAAACTCTTAAGCACTTTAAATTCTTTTGGTCAGTATTTTTTTCCTTTTAGGGCAGACAACTAGAAACACATTCCAAGTAACCATTTATGGTGTACAGAAAATTATAAGATACTAAAATCACCTCTTTGAAGGTGTTTCCAGGCTTTGCATAGTAAAACAAATATTTTATTTATAAAAAAACAAACTTGTTGTTTTAAATCTAGAATATAATTATCTATGTTCCAATCCAAATGAAAGACAGTAGCAGCACAAAGACAGCAAAATAATACATGTCAAATCCTAGAGCCTTTACTTGGACAAATTTCCCATCAAGCTTTAGTGGCAGTTTTGCCTAATGAAATATGGCCGAGCCAGGCCTGAAATAGGCAAAAATATAACAAGCCATGCCAGTGGAATGAGCTTTGAAACAATAAATGAAATATTTTTGGTATTTGAAAAATAATGAAAATTCAGTGAATTATCAGTATAAAACCACAGGCAACAATATCTCGCAAATCCAGTAGGATGGGAGTCCTCAGATTCATTTATCTAGATACAACAGCAAACCAGAAAGATGTTTGAAGGAACAGATGACTTTCCAGAATATTTGATACAGGCTGAAAGAAATATGCAAACAAATTTTTCAAATCGTCATGTTTTGGCAAACAAAATTGACTGTAACTTTGCATAACTTAGTTTACAAATGGCTCAGTCCTCTCATGTTTCTTCTTTTGCAATGAATAAGACAGAACTGTGGACTGGTCCTGTGCAGGAGACACATCTGGATGATGGGGCTTATGGTGGGGAAGAAGCCAGCATTTCTGTGCTGCAGCCAGGAAACATACCAGCAAGCAGAGGTTCCTTGGAGCCCAACACCTCAGTAAGAACTGGTTGACATGTAGCCCAGCAGATCATTCCACTCGACAGACCAGTGCACCAGGAGGCAGGAGATGAAAGGAGCTGCCAGCCAATGCAGCTGGTATGTCAGGTCACAGAGTAGGAGAAAGCTTCTGGCACTGTGCTAGGAAAGTATGTAAGACATACCCCTATCTGTGGGGGTGCACAGATGCAAGAGCCAAATCTATGAGTCTCACACTCAATGCACGAAACTTAACAGCTCAGATGGATGGGTAAAATCTGTATCGCTGTAGAAACTGCATAGGATGAAAGCTCTGCAGTTCTGCACAGGAATCTGGTTCTGCTCTGTACCATCTGTGCACCAATTGTGTGAATTGTCTGTTGAGCTTTGTTTGTTTGTTTTTTCATTTGAGAAAGATATAGAAGTCAGTAAAAAGAATGTATTTCAGGTCAATTTAGCTTTTGCGCTATTCTTTTTGCCCTCATCAATGTTAATCATAGGTTCAAATTTCTTGTAAAAGTTAAAAAGAAAATTCATACCTAATAAACAATTTCTGCAATTTATTTTATCTGAAAAGAAGACCTGTGTTCACACTACTGAAGGAAGTGGAACAAACATGAAAATACAAAATAGATAAGATTTGAGGTCTGATTTTCAATGTTAGATCCTTGCAGCTGACAGCATATTTCTATGTGCATGTAATACATGCACAGTCTGTTTGAAACAATTAGTAAATACCTGGCATTTCCAGACCTTGATGTGGATGCTCCCATTAGGTGCAATTTCCATGGATTTCTGTGTGTATTCTTACCATATCCCTAAAGCTAGACTGAACAGTTCTTAGCAACAAGTAAATGCAAAAATATAAAATAATATTAATGTATAACATTAGTATTAAATATTTATATAATCATGTGTGTTCTATGGAGCATCTAATAAACACATTTCAGAAAATGAATTAAAATCTTAATGTCCACAGACCCTTCTAGCATGCTGTGGCACTCAGAGAATAAAATCTGAGAATATTAAAAACAAATGGGAGCCTTGCTTAATCAGGGCTTTGCAGACTGCTGAAGCCCAGGGGAAAACCCAAGAGAATACTTTGATGAAAATTAAGATTATAATGACATCAGGGTTAAAAAAGGTATTGCTCCTATCTGCTTCTCCAGAAGGTTCTCTTGACTTACAGGACTTACATCACCTTATGCTCTCAATCAACAGAAAGCAGCAGTGGAAGTGATGGACAAAGAATTGCATAAACATTGGTAAATGTCTTACAGGAATGTTTTTTAAAATCTTGATGTTCTTTTTTGGCTTCTGGGGTTTTGGCAAGAACTCCGAACTCTAGGCCCATTTCTGTGTACACACTTTAATGATGGGCTTGATTATGAGACAGTAATTCCCCAGAGGTTTAGCTATCTTATTTATTGACACGAACATGAGTACAATGCCAAAATCAAATGGTTATGTCCCAAACCAATGGAAAATCACAAATGCATAAACATGATGGATTCTTCATTTCTCAGGCTCCATTTATTTCTATTGTTTTCCCCAGCACATAAACTTCATAATGTAACCAATACTCAACCTGGCCTTGTAAGAGATTATCTTCCACTGAACAACAAACAGCAGAAAAAATGTCATCCTACATCTGCCCATGAGGGAATTACATTGAGGTCCAGTTATATTTGTCCCGGTAACTCTGCCCACCAAGTGAGCCAGTTTCCCTCAAATGAGGATTTAAAGGAGGAACACAGATGTTGGCTCTGGGGTAAGCTAAAACATGAATGCTAAGGAAAATTCTAGACAATTAGCAGTGTTGCAGACTACTTCAGGAGTGAACCTCAAAGGAAAACATGGCAATGAGTTTATAAAAGTGAACTTACTGTCTTCCAATGTTCTCCTACAAAGAATTCCTAATTTCCAGTGAAGTCAACAGGATTTGCAGGTACATAATATATCTCAGGACTAGATGTTGTATTCAAAGCTCACCCTATCTCAACAGAATGCAGCCATTTCTGGGATGAGACTGTTTAACAGAGATAGGGCACAAAATGAAGCTGGACAGCAAAGCAGAATGTAGGCAAGGCAGAGTGCTTAGTGTTCAGTATTCCAGAATCACTTCTGATCACAAATCCTGTATCTCTTTAAGATTACTTAAGGACACAAAAATATATATTTAGGAATAGAACCAAGTCTCTGCTTTTTATAACTGAAAGGCAATATGAAGAAAACATCTTTGCCATCCTCTGTACTAAACTAGAGTCACTGAATTTGCAATTAAATGACCATTTTATTCTTCATCTTTCTGATATTCTTAATGAGAATAATCCTCTCCCAAGAAAATTCAGTCTCCTGAAGCCTTCTCTCTTGCAGGAGAAAGTCGAGATGCTCCACAGCCCATAGCTCTACCGTATATATTCTTTTAGTGGAATAAGATATGTTTCTAGATCAACAACTTAAGAAGCCAATGAAACATCTGTGTGCCAACATTAAAGTCTCTTCATCTGGGAGAATTCCATGCTTTCTACAAGGATGCCTCTCATAGGAAGATGGCCAAAATCTCAGATAAGAGTCTGTGGCAGAAATCTACAAGTTTTGATTGCTATTTACACTATTTCTGTTTTTGAATATATTGTAGTGCACATGCATACATTCTTATGTGCTTTCATTTCTGTTTTATTAACTTCTTTGGTTTATTTTCCACATGATTTTCAGCCTATTATGAAATTATTAAATTATTTTCATTTTTATCTTTTTAAAAAATTTTGTGCTTGTTCAGATTCTATTATTTAGTGACTTTCCCCTTTGCTTGTTCCTTTGTATTCCCTTAAGGCAAACAGCCAGTCTTGTAGTGTTGTATGGAGAGAAGCGGTTGCCAGCTTTTTTAATGCACATGCAACAGAAAAATCTTTTTACCACCCATCCAGTTTTGTGAAAGGTAACACTAGCTGGTATTTCTACATACAGCAGTACATTGTGTCCAGAGAGGTACTTTCAAAGTCTTTATTTCTTCTCAGTTACTTAGATGTAGATATTATATGCATAGATACTTCTCATATAACATAATAATATATAATATTAATATAATATAATGTAACAAGCACTTGTGTATATCATGCATATACTACTACTACAATGAGTACATACATGTTTTCCAATATTTCAGTCAACACAACAAATTCTTAAACAAGGTGGTACTTGTAAATACTATTACATGAACAGAACAAAATATAGTTGTCAATCAGTGAAAAACATTCATATGTGATTTCCTTAAGACATAGTAATTTCATCAAATCTATCTATATGAAATCTGATCATTCTTTTGCTGTGCTGAATACCCAATACTGCAAACATCTTAGAGAACCAAATAGTGGAATGAACCAGATACAGAAACCCTCACAGTCCAGTTTCATTATCAGGGCAAAGTATATTAAAATAAATAAATGAATAAATATCATAAAAATATTGAAATATAAATTATATTCCAGTTAGAATGTGATGCAAAACTCACTGATATCTTTTGGAAAATAAATTAGTCTCACAACTTACCCTGAAGGTAAGCATCTAGTACAGCAGACAAAAAAGGTAAAGAATAATATAAACTGTGTAAAGTTTACTGATGATGCAGTGAATCTTTGAATACCATGTTCAACTCATCTTGCAAAGATGTTTAGCTTAAAGAGAAAAGTGTCAAAGATAGGCAATGAAAATGTGGTTAAAGGCACAGTATAAACTTATTATAAGAAGAGACTGAAACGGGTATGTGATAATATGACAAAGGCATCAGTTAATGAAATTTTATCAACACACACCAAGAATGGTTTTGGCCACAGTGGTTTTTGATAAGAATTCTCAGCAAAGAAACACATAAAGGAAGCCTCATGTTTCTGATCACTACTGTAAATATAATAAAGGAAGACAAGGGTGGGGAGGGAGGTACTCAGTCATAACCTTCAACAGCCTGCCAAATTAAACAAGAAGGAGTTTGGTTTTCAGCCAACAAAGACGAAGTGAAAAATGAAAGTGGTAAAGCTCTGAGTAGAGCTTTTCCTGGTAGAAAGAGACTCATGTATGATACTTTGTAGATTGCTTTGGAACAATACAGATGATTGAAGAAAATTGAGGTCTTTTGTTTGGAGTCATTTGATTGGAGAAAATTGAAATATTTTTGAAAAAAATACAAAATGAGAAAGTATTAGTCCTTCATACACCTGCTGGAGATGAATAAGGTAAAGAGAACTTTGGAAAAGTGGAAATTCAACTGGAAAAGTGCACTTATTGTTTTATTGTTTTCACTGCTGTTCCCTGCTGAAGCTGAATTCAGCACAGGATTAGCCTTCCAAATTCAATACTAGACAAGTTAGGATAGGCTTTTTAAGAATAGGCTGCTGGAGACTGTTGCTGCATGAGAAAAAGTTAGCAAGACAGAGATAAGAAATATTTCTGGAATTAACTCCTTGTACTTGGTCTGCCAACAGCAGGATATAGAACTGCAAAGCAATAAATTTTGCAAAACCTTTTTAACACATTTCATGGTGTGTTAATTCATATTTGCCACAGATCTTTGACAAACATAATTGCACTTTGCACCATGGCCATCATATACCTTCCTCGGTTCAGTTCCAAAGTGAGTAACTCACTCTGTTTCTGCTCATGCATAGATGATCATTGCTTCCTCCTGCTCTGGAAATGGAACACTTATAACTGCATGCAAATTATATTTGTTCTGAATTTAGAAGTTTAGGCAACCAACAGTAACTTGATTCTGGAAAGACAGCTTTTCTAAAACAATCCAACATTTAATTGTAACTTGGAGACAGGAGTCAACAGTTCCTAGCCCAACAAGACTAGACTACATTATATAAGAGGAAAGACACACCAGCCTTTCTGGTTCACCTTGCCCATCTCTTTCTTTCCTTACTGTTTTTTTCCCACTGAATAGGTATTTAATGATTTCTTTAATGTCCCTTAAGAAGGTAGAGGTGGGAGGGAAGTTACTGATTGTTAGATAAAGCTTGCAGCAATCATTTCCCATTGTTTAAGAAAAAAATACTGTCCATAGGTAATTGTCTTAATAAATTCTTGATTTTTTGACAATGTGACAGATCACTGACTGCAAATACTTTCAGATTTTTTTGTCTCCTAGACAAGAATGAAACTTAATACATTGCTTCTTGTCAGAATTGAAAGGTAGAAAACTAAAAGATACAAAGTGAATGAAAAGCTATTGCAAGATTGTCTTACATTCTCCAGAGTGCTCAGTATCATAACAGTTAAAACACGCTTATCAAGATATTTTCTCTTTCTTTTCACAAAATAGATACATTCGTATGAGATTACTTCAGAAAGCAGGAGCTGACCACTAAGTAATAAGTAAAGCCAAGCTGAAAGGGTCATAGAAAGGAAAAAATTAAATAAGCAGTGATCACCACCAGAGAATCTAGAGAGAACCAGAAAAAGTGAGCATCAGAAGTACTACAATTATTCTGGAAGAAGAATTCCAAATAATTTTTAGAAGTATTTTATGGTGCAATGTGTTTATCTTCCACATACTGATCACAATGATAAAGTGTAAGTGTAATGCAATATTCAGAAAGGGAGAAAAAAAATAAAAGAAAAAAAAAAAAACAGTTCTCAATTCAAACCACGGTTCTGGTAACAGATGGAAATTGAACCTCTTAGACTGTTCTTACCATAACAACTACTTGGAAAACTTGCTAACTCCAATTATAGCCACAATTAGCACTTTTTAAGGACATACTTGCACAAAGTAATGAGATAGATTTAATACCAAATAAATACATGCACAAATAAATAAATCCTGTTTTATTTTACATTGATTTATCACACTCGACAACTGGAAAGGATTCATCTTCTTCACCACTTGCCCAGATTTTCTCAGTTTCCAGAATTCCAGAGAATGGAACTGTCTTCATGATTTTTAGTGACACCTGCAGTTCTCTAAGAAAAACACAAAGAGAAATTTTCGTCCTGTGGAGAAATTTTCTTCCCAGCACAGTGCCCTCTATTTCATTTAGCCACCACAAATGGGGCAGTGGGCATAACCAAGATGGTGAGGCATAAAATAAGGTTTTCCAGTGGCTGTTGAATCAGCTTAATGGGGCCATTGAGAGTTAGCATACTTGGGACTTAGACCAACACAGAGTGCTCTCATGATCAGAGAACTTAAACAGAACTGTCTTCCCTTTCCCTTAGGCAACCCCATGATATAACCCAGTTGCAGCTCAGGATCTACCTCTTTGTTTACTCAGATGATGTTTCCTAAGCTACAGGCTTTTTTCCAGTCTACAATATCAGAGGCAGAATCCTAGTACTATGTAGCTACACACTAACAGACACACTGTGCAACTTCTAACATCACTTTGTATAGCTCATTGTCATAGAGCTTCATACTGTGACACTAACAGACATATTTTAGTGATTGTCAAACATTATCTGGAAAAGAGTTATCGATCCATGAAGTAGAGACCAAATGCTTCTTAAAAAAAAAAAAAAAAAAAAAAGTCAACAGTCTTGTTGATGCTATTTACTATAGACAATTTCTAGTTTGTTTATTTAAAAGGCTTCTGAGAGACTATGAGAAGTTTCACTGCTATTTATCCCCAAGCATGGATGTCAGCCTGCAGCTGGAATGCAAATGAACTAACATTTCCAATGAAAAAAAAAAAATATATATATATATAGCAAATTTTTAATTGAAACTAGATATCAACTAAAGTTTACCTTCCCCCCTTCCCTTCCCTACCTCCCCCCCCCCCCCCCCCCGGGAAAATGCTGACTCTGCAAACAAAACTGTATTAATGAACTTTAGATTATTTTTCTACCAAATGTCTAAACAATATAAATTATATATAGAAAAGTACTTATAAAGCCTTGAATGGATAAAGAGAAACTGAAACTTTTTTTCAGGAAAACAGTGAGGTGAATACTGATGTATTTTGCAAATGTGAATATACTTAATGGTTAGCAATTTGATATACCCAGCACATGATCATTCTGCACATGATATTCTGCACATGATCAGAGACTAATTCTTAAAACTGATAATTATGATTTTCATTCCACATTTTTAAATTGAGTATCAACATGTCCTGAAGGTCTTTTTACCTCCTAAATTTCATATTCCCAATTAGTCATTAAACTATCACCTTTCATTATCTACACTGTTTCCCTCTTGGAACAATGTTTATCTCTAATAGTCAATGGTCTGATAAATATTCTGGAATACATTAAGTCTTTATCACTAGGACTCACAGGCTTGTGCAGTGACAAAGAGATAGGGCTATTCTGTAATTCAGTAAAAGAAAAATATAATGCACTCAAACACACAATTATTGTCTTTTTTGTTTACAAGACACACATTTAGTGGAACAAACTGTCCTTTGGAAAATAAGAGGTATTGACTGTGTTTAATTGAGCATCCCTTTAATCATTTATGCTGTACATGACAAAAGTTACATTTAACATTTAACCTAGGCTCCCTTTGATCAAGGACAAATGCTCCTTCTGGAAGAAACAAAGGAAAGTTGGCAAGAGAAAGGAGCCTTAAGTTATCCTTAGGTGGCATGTGACCATACAAGGATAAAAGAGGTCAGGGTACTTCATCAGGGAAGGCCACCAAACACCATCAAGGACCCCCAGTATTTATTTCTGTTCAGCATACTTTGTTCTTTTGAAGGGTGGGAGTGAGAAAGTGGTTGTGGAGTTTAGCTGCCCAGCAGAGTAAAACCACCACAATAAGATATATAGAATATGCATTAATTTATTGTAAAAGTATAACAAAGAGGACAGCGCTGGGCTTGCTTGATTTGTGGAAAATTCACCAAGCACCCAGGTCTGAATAAAAGCATTATCTCTCCTGAGTGTGTGAGAAATGGCTTATTGCAGTCCAGGTAAAGGATCTGACTTTTCAGACAACAGTTTTTGGCAACCCAGGTGACATGCCTGTGACACCTTGCCTGGATCAACTTACCGACTGCCAGTGAGGAGACACTGCTCTCTGGATTTTGGTGCACACCAGCCTTTTGTTCGGGGACTCTGCAGATATTCTCCCTAGCAGGAGTGAGTAAGCAACACAATAGTGCAACATTTGATAAAAGAGATATTGCCTGTTTTGGTTGACTGGTAATTGTATGCACTTGACAATGGCAACTGGAGCATACAATTTGATGGTATACTCATGCATAAGGTGTATATTGGAAATTGGTCATATACATGTACATTTGACAGCAGTGACTGGCATATATGAAGTTTTGGTTGAAAACTTTCTTTTTGAGTAAACATGGGCACACAGGGATCTACAATACCTCCTCGTACCCCCTTGTGTTGTGTTTTAAGTTACTGGGACAAGTTTGGAGGGGATCCCCTGACAAAAAGAAAAATGATTGAATATTGTAATTATCAGTGGCCAATGAATAAAACAGATAGAAAGGAGAAATGGTCAGAGAATGGGACTTTGAATTATAATACCATTTTACATTTAATGTTGTTTTGCAGAAGATTAGATGTAAATGGGACGAGGTGCCTTATGTGGATATATTCTTTCCTTTAAGAAATGATCATGAGACTCAAAAGAAGTGTAAACTATTAACATTAGATTCTAATGCAATGATGATTATGGAGATATGAAGAACCTGTTAAGTTGAATCAGAATATGTTGTTCTGCTTTCAGCATAGGAAAAAGATGTTAGAAACTAGAGGACAAGGAGGAAGATATTCAGATATTCTAATGGGAAAGATGTTATGAGTGGAATAAGAGGTAGAGAACAGAGTAGTAAGACTTTTAGTCCAGTAGCAGGAAGAAGCTGAGCACAGCAACACCCCATAATACAAGCCCCCTCCCTTCATCAGGCAGTAGGTCCAGATGGTTCACTGGTATATGTAAAAGTACCATTTACAACACCAGACTTAATGAATTGGAAGGAATCTGTGAGATCCTATTGGGATGATCCTGACAGAATGTACCAGTCTTCTAAGATGATTGTCAAGGATCATAACTCAGGTTGGTAGGATATTCAAGTGCTGCTAAATAATTTTTTTATGCCAGAAGAAACAAGAACGTTTATAGAAAAGGTAAGTGAAGAGAATTAAAGGCAGAATGCTAGAGATAGTCCTGATCAATATATGATGACTAAGGAACCTGATTGGGATCTGAATACAGGTACAGGGAAGCTGATGATTAAACAAATTCAACAGTGAATTCCTCATGGAATTAAGAATAGGATAACCCCACCAAAGAATCTTGCTAAATTGTAGAAATTGCTACAAGGTAAGACAGAGGATCCATGTGCCCTTGATAAGCAGCTGTGTGAGGTAGCTCAAAAATGCACGGATCTGAACCCAGAAGACAAGGCTAATAAAAATGACCTTTACTACCCTGTTCGTAGGGAACTCAGCACCTGATATTAAAAGAAAGTTGCAGAAAGTGGATGGGATATTGGGAATTACTATCCCAGCTGATTGAAATTGTATATAAGGTGTTTAATAATAGGAAAGAGGTTGGGAAAAAAAAAAAAAAAAAAAAAAAAAAAAAAAAAAAAAAAAAAAAGAATAAGAAAAACTCAAGGTCAGGAAACAAATTTTGGCAATATTAGCAGCCACCTTTGCAAGGCTGAGGCTCCATCTAGGGGACGAGGTTTTAAAGGATGACCAGGGTGAGGAAGAGGTCAAGGAACAACAATAGGATCCAGCATTAGGATTACATTGGCAAAGGACCAGAATGCCCTTTGTAAGGAAAAAGGGACATTGAAAAAATAAATGTCCAAAAGGACAATCTAATTGGGTTCTTATCCCCACTACAATCTAGGTACCTGGGGAACTGATTGGGATTGTGGAGGAGGACTCAAATTTTCTCAACTGGGGGTTGAGAAAATGATTTCCTCAGCTGAACTGAGGAAATTTCAAATTTCTAGTTGATATAGGAACAGCTTTGTATTGAGCAGCTGTAAGGGACCCATTTAGGGTCCCTTACAACTGTAGTTGGTGCAAAAGGAAAGCAGGAAGTTAGACCCTTCTTCCAACCAATTAAGTGTAAATTTGGTAACAAGATGTTTTTACATGAGTTTCTATACATGCCAGAATGCCCGGTGCCTCTGACAATAAAAGACTTGTTAAATAAATTTGGGGCACAAATAGTTTTTGATGAAAACAAAGTAAGAATTCACATCCCACAAAATAATGTGCCTGGAAGGCACAAATGTATATGGTTTACGAATTCCTTAAGAAACTGGAAAGCAAGAATAAGAACACATCAAGGAATACTTCCTCTGAGATAGAGGAAGTTGTAACCCCTTTCATATGCGCAACTTAGAAACCTGGAAGAGCTAAATCTGCTGAACAGATAAAAATAGTGTTAAAGCTGGGAGTCAAATCAGTAAGACGAAAAGAGTATCCTATGAAATTGGGGGCTCTTATTGGACTGGAACCTATTATAAACAATTTTCTCAAGAACAGACTATTGGCAAATTTAATTTTCAGAATTACCCAAGAGTGAGTGGTATAAATATTTATTGGTGATTGCTGATGTCTTTTCAGACTAGCCAGAAGGTTTCCCATGTCACACCAACAAAGCTAAGGAAGTAGTAATAGTATTATTAAAAGAAATACCTAGATTCTGAGTCCCTGAGGGATTCTCATCAGATAGGGGACCCCATTTTGTAGTAGAAATTATTTGAGAAGTTTCAAAATTTTTACAGATTAAATGGGATTTACACACTCTGTGTAGACCACGGTCTAGTGGGAAAATAGAAAGGATGACTCAAACAATTAAGCAACAGATTAGAAAATTACGATAAGAAATCCTGATGAATTGTACAATGGTTTTAACTCCTGGAGTGGGAATAGCCATGAATTATCATACCTTAAAATGTATTGCCTGTGCACTTTGAAGGATATAAATTTTACCTCACAGGCTTGGACAGCTATTGGAAATAGCTGGAAATTGGAAAAATGCAAATTCAGGAAGCTACTTTGGAGAACTGGGCAGCTGTTGATTACTTGCTAGTAAGGCACAATCATGGGTAAAAAAGAATTCAAAGGGATGTGTTGTTTCAATCCCTCCGATAATTCACAGCTACTAGAATTAAACATTCAACAACTAAAGAAGTTAGTCTCTGAAATTTACGAAAAGGAAGGACTGGATATTTCTTGGTTAACCTAGAGGCTCCCTAATTCAGAGTGGCTTAAACAGCTATTTATAATTATTTTGTTGATCATTTCACTGATTAGTCACTTGTTGTCTGATTCAATGTGTTTCTCTTTGTATCCCAAGGAGATATAAAGGAATGATTTGAGACTTAAAGGTGTTAAAACACATTAAGCCTCAAGAAAGGGGGAAGATAATTGTAACGGAACAAACTCTCCTTTGGAAGAGAAGAGGTATTGTCTGTGTTTAATTGAGCATCCCTTTAATCAAGTATAATTTATGCAGTACATGACAAAAAATAAGTTTAACAGTTAACCTAGGTTCCCTTTGATCAAGGACAAATGCTCCTTCTGGAAGAAACAAAAGAAAGTTGGCAAGAAGCCTTAAGTTGTCTTTAGGTGACCTGTGACCATATAGGGATAAAAGGGGTTAGGGTACTTCATCAGGGAAGGCCACCAAAGACCAGCAAGGACCCCCAAAGAAAGGAAGGCATGCACAGAAGGGTCTGAAAAGGAGCCAAGAAGAATGACACCACATAAGTATGGAACTTGTGTAGATTAGAATGAACATGTATGATGGGTAGAATATGCATGAATTTAATGTATAAAGTAACAAAGAAGCTGGTATTGGGTGTGCTTGATTGGTGGAAAATACACCAAGCACCCAGGCCTGAATAAAAGTGTTATCTCTCCTGAGTGTATGAGAACTGGCTTATTGCACACCGGGTAAAGGATCCGCTTTTTCAGACACACACGTATTATAACTTCTTTGGCAAAGCAGTCTGGAATCTTTAATTCTTCTGAGGATTATGCTACTAGAAAAGCTTTGTATAGAAGCTCCTTCTGTAATTCATACTGACACCTTACTAAATCCTAGCTAAATACTCTGGATCAAGACCACAGTTTCAGTGTTCCATAAACAAGGATTGTCTGGAAAAAAAATGTCCTTAAAATGTTTAGATCTCCAAAACATATCAAAACTAGTTACCTTAAGGTTTGCATAAAGCCAGACTTTATCATGAAATTAAAATGTAATCAGTTGTTGTGCACTACAGTTAAGGAAACTTAGTTGGGATACTTATGTGCGTGACTTAGCACTGCCTAGACTGGAGACATTAAACAGAATTGCCATTGTGTTTACAAGACAAAATGATCAAGGTGTGCCCTGAAGAACTTACTGTTTCCAAAGAATTAACACTAACATCATCATATAGAATGTTAACTTCAGGCACTAACATCTAACCTTTTCAGTAATTAATTAGCACTGATAACAGACAGTTGATTAATTCTGAAATACTATTGATGTCCTCTCTTGAGTACTTGAATTGCTCAACATTTCCAAGCCAGAATGCCTAACTCTCCAGTTATTTCAATAATTGTCTTTGGTAACCAGATTCTCCACTCAAAAACTGAATGCAAAACATAGAAAATAGGGAGATCCTAGATCTATTGCATGTTTCCTGTTTGTAAAGAAACATAAATCAGACTTAAAATCAATAACACACTACCAAGGCTTACACTTTTCGAAGACTGTGAAGGCACAGACCATCTAATACTAGTAATCAGTAAAACATTGTTCTCATTGCAGCAGAAGACAACAGAACAGCAAACAGAACCAGCCTAAGAATTCTTAAGATAGTGGAGTGGAGTATAATTGTGGAAATGAAAGTGAAGGAATGATACAACAGCTAATTCTCAAAGAGTACAGCATGTTTTAAAGGATCCAGTGCTCTGTTGCCATGAAAATCACCATTGTTACACAGGCAGTGCATTAGAATGGGAACTTGTCGGCCATATCAAGAACAATCTGGAGTGATGTGATATGTGAAAGGCTATCTGGCCTCCACTAAAAGAGGAAAGAATGTCTTAAGATCCAAGAATGCAGAGAAGAAATTTGTCAAGAAATTTGATTCTGTGTTGAGAAAACAAAGCCAAATAATTTAGCAAACAGCACTGGAATGACATTGAGAAATAAGCAAATCCACTCAGACTAATGAGAAAGGAGGCTGCTCCACCTAAGCAACCTTTGGAAGCAAATACCCTTGGAGTAAAAAATGGTGTAGAACCCTGAGTAGAGGAAAAAAAAAAAAAAAAAACTGTTACCAGGGATAGCTGAAGCGATTTTAAGTATCAAGGAGATAGTTTTGTTTCATGAAACAAAATAATGCAGCAAGACAAGGTGTATTGTGCTAATGGTATCCTTTGTAGTCTTAACAATCTAAAGGATTGCAGTCTCCAAAGGAGGCAGTCTCCAAATAAATAAGTAGTTAGGGCAGGTGCATGCTTAGAGGGGAGAATGGAAAACTGGGAACTGTTCCTCACTGAAGAGATTACTAGAAAATAGGGAAATATAAAGAGAAATGTTTAAATTACTGCAGTTTGTTCCATTTCCCACAAGGTAACTTCAGGTCTGTTCTTTCCATAAGCCACAGCCATACACACCATGCCTAAAATATTAAATTGTTCAAAACAAAAACAACACACATTTATTTCTGGTTGCAAATATCACCTTTAAAAATGTGTAATGCACATTAGGAATTCAGCACTTCAATATATAGTGCTGAAAACATACATAGTGCTAGATTTCTTGTTTCTGTACTTAATCATACACAAAACCACTCCAAATATTTTTTTATATTTCCATGCATCCACCTACACACTGGTGTCCTAGGTCCTGCTCCATGTAAGCAAGGTCAAAGCAGGAACTTCCATTATTTTCAATGCTGTATGATCTAATCCTGCATGTAACACTAAACAGAAGATTGTCATAGTTTGGGGCAGTTCTTCAATCAAACACTACTTTCTTAAGGACAGTGTTTTTGCAAAAATCCAATGTGAAGGTAATAAAGAGTTACACAGAAAAAAATAAATAAATTAAAACACTTACCAGTTCTTCCTGCTTTTATCCCTTTTCATATCATATCTCCTCAAAAAATTGTGAATTACTTAAACAGTTGCAGCTGGTACAGAATGCATTTGGAATAACCATGAATTTCTACAGCTTTGTCAGCAGCATGCTTTGGCTTAAAAAGTCAAAGGAAGGCTCAAAATCCATTCATCTCTTCCCCAAATAAGTTCTTGCTACCTTGTATGAAAAAAAAAAAAATAAAAAAAAAAAATAAACATTTTGGGATAAAATGGAATGATCAATTAACTGAGTGTGTACATGAACTTAAGTGTTTGATTAACACTAATTGGCATAATTATTTCAGTCAAGACTAACAGCATATGGATAGAATAGGAAGAAGTATTATTTGTGATAAAAATTAGTCAAGACAGTCAAATCTAAAACTTACTGCTAAGATTTGCAGAAGAGTCATAGCATACTGAGCAACAGGAAATAAAATTCATTAACTACAAAGACAGTATCTTTGACTCTGGAATTTCCTGAACTACAAAATGCTGGAGCTGGAGAGAATATTCTGACAAAGTAAAAATACATGAATCTCCTGTTCTAATGTTTGTTTGTTTGTTTGTTTTTCTCACAGCATTTTATTTTTGCCAGTGTTGGAGACAGGAAACTGGGTTAGAATGACCTTATGTCTAACCCAATATAATCATTCCAATGTTTTTAAAATGGATAATAGATGCATAAAATCAATTAAGACTGCATCATACATAAGGCAAAAAACATGTAAAAAGATGATCTCAACTATTTTCATACTGAAAGGTGGTCTTGGAGTAAAAACATAAACCGTTAAGAAAGAGAGAAAATAACTTTGAGACAATATAAACCTACTATGTTCCCAGATCTACAAATTATGCAAATTATTTACTAATATTAATATTGCTATTACTAATGTCATTAACAATTTTAAGAAGGTTAACGTAGGAGAATGTTATTTGTTACTTTGCAAATAATAAGACTCACCACAGAATTCTCACATAGCAGGTGAGAAGCAGTATTAAGATAGATAGACCTTTGGTCTTTTTTCATATGACTGATCTTAGATTCTAAATCTAAGTAAATGAAGTCCAGAACTTACATTCAAATATTCATATGGATAGTACGATAAGTACAGTGAATGTTCACAATTATAAGAGTTAGTTATACCCATTTTGTGGAAAGCGATATGAAAACAAACCTGTTTAACAATTCAGGAAAAGACCAAGGCCAGCCCAAAGCAGTTTCCTGTAAAATTCTTCAACTTTTTTTGAAAGCACAAATATATCAGTAATTTACAGAGACAGGATACAGAGCCAGATGGAATTCTTATATTCAGATGAACATGAAGTGCAAATCTTTGCAGTTCTGATTTATCACAATTTTTGAATAACTTTCATTTGATAAAGCCACACATTATTCCAGGCAACATATATAGGAGGTCTTGTTTATTGTCTTGTATTGACAATGTTTCTCAAACCTATGTCCCAGGAATAGTTCTTTTAAAATGTATTACTTGTCATATCCCACTGCCCAAACATATCCATGTGTGTTTTGTTTTTTTAAATTCCAAAAGGACTTAGGCACACTGAGTAAACAGATTTAATAAGCTGAACTCAATCATGACTTCTCCAGTTACATTTTTGGCAGAAAATGCCTTTCTGAATTTCTATTTCAGTAAGATTCACTTAATACAACTAAAGCTCAGTATGCTTTGATCCACAATTACAAAGTTAAAATATATGGAGAAAGAATAATGCTGGGAAAATGCTCTCTTGGCAAATAAAAGTTGGAGGAAAATTAATCCCACAAATTTCCCACCTTTAATGAGTTCAGATCTTGCCATCATTAATAATACTGAAATATTTAGTAAACTTTATATAAATGCAATTAGGACCTGCCAGAAGGATTTTAAGCCATTGGAACTTTTATCACATGAGCAAGATCAAAACCAAACCAGCTATATTCCTTCTTTTCTTTTGTGTTAAGCACCTTTCATACCCCAAGCATCTGAATGTTGTCTTGACTTAAAGCACTTGGCTATTACCCAAAGTTCAAATGAGGTTCTTTTATTCCATGACCATGCACATATATACATTCTTTCAGTTCATCCTCCTTGCATGAAGAACAGGAGTCAACTGTAGTTAAAGGCAGTCAAGGCCTCAAAACATATTCCACACTCTGCAGTATGGGTCCCTTTATCTTTATTTGCTCCCCTTGAACTTGCCAGTTCTACTGTTAATGTTCCTTGGGGCAGGGGGAAGGGGGGAAACAAAAAAAGTACAATCAGCTTCATTTTAAAACTAAACTCCTGAAAACATCCATTCACTTATGTTGTTCTAAAAAGAGATCCAAAGATGCTCAAGCACAAAGAATTACTTTAAAACTGCACAATATTAATCTGATAAGCACATGTTGCAGTCTACTATCATCTTTGCTCAAAGTACTTTATAATCTATATCTCCGAGTTACTAAATGCATTCACTACATTATGTCTCATTAATTTGAGAAGCTAAGATAATTCTGAAAAATAAGGGAAAAATGAGGTAATTCTATAATTTTCACTAAAGTTTGCAGTATTGGAAAATTCATCAGTAAATATAGTCATATTTTTTCCCTGAGATATTAATCTACTGTATTCTGTAGGGAGATATCTGTTTATTTTAAAAACACAATAGGACTGAATTCTTATGTCTTGTGATGCTGAAAAGTGGAGTGTAGTGTACCATGTTATCCAGCTGCCCTGACTGTTCAGATTGGAAAACTGTCCCAACTGAAGACCTCCTGCCTGTGTCTTTAGGATTCCTTTCAATGCAAATGAAAGCATTGTGTGGGTGGGGAAACAGGAATGATACACATCTAAATCTTGTTCTGATAGTCACTGATGATGTATGTCTATATCGAGGAGCATTCCCAAATGCATGTTGAGATTCTGAAATAAAAGCAACTCAAACTTTTTGGAAGATAGTCAGCAATGTGATTGTTTATGAACCTATAAAGTCAAGGAACCCCATTTTAGCACCTAATTTTGAAAATATTAGCTTAAATGTTTTGACCTTCACTCTTAGAAGTCATATGGCATGTAATTACATAAATATTTTGCTTATTATTTCCTTAAAACTCCCGTTATGAAAGAACTGATCAATAAATTTTCCACAAAATTTTAGAGGAATCAGGGTGGAAGACTGTACAATTGAAATCTGAACAGCAGTACAGAAGGATTTTTCATTACCGTCTCGTTAACCAGAAAATTCATAACTTCAAGGTTCCAAGTAAAAGGAGGAAATAGTCTTCCTCCATTTGACAGAGATTTTGTTTTTTTGTGTTGTGTGTTTTATTTTTTCCTGATCTCTACTTAAGTATCTGAACTTTATGTTTTGTTTCCAAGTAAATGAAAGTGAATTGACTTTTTTTTTTGTCTTTCCACAAGTTAATTAGTAGCTATGGGAAGGAAGCAGTTAACAAGAGAGATAGGATCACACCTACTGTATTATTATATGCCATTCACGTCAACACATCCCAACTTCTTTAATAGATTTGTGTAGTATTTGACCAGTCTCCTTTCCAGACTTCATTTTAGTCATACATAAAACAGATGAAATGTTGATCTCATCAGAACAACTAAATGTTTACTTTCTTAATATTTGTTAAGCACTGGCACTTTCTTAGATTACAGGAATGAAATAAGTCAAAAATAAAACACACAGACTCCTTATTTAACAAGTCTCTTGAGACAGTTTCTTAGAAAATAGATTTTCAATGAGAAAATGAGTACATTACCCACACTAATACACAAAATGATCATTTCGATGCCTCCTTTTTTTTCCTTTTTTTTTTCACATATTTATTGTTACCAACAATTGTTCAGCAGCTGCATCCACCACTGGTAACTATAACCTGTATTTGCTGTTTCTTTAGTATTAAGATAAATATAATACATCCTGATTAACATAAATCAGGATGTATTTTTATATTGGTAAGATTTATCAGATTAATCCTGTGTGCTTGCCAGAAAAAAAAAAAAAAAAAGTGTTATACTGTGCACACCAAAATATATATTACAAAAGTGGGATCATATCACGGTATTCCAGTACACAGTATAGAATACGCTTTAGAATAGGAACTAGAATAAAAAGATGGCTTGCAGTGTTGTGCATAAATACTACATTCCTAAAGTCTATCTTTTATATTACAATATGTTCTTTTCTGAGTACATTTTAAGAGCTAAAATTCTACTATCTGGCTTAAGAGACTTAACAGACAATAACAATGCTCATTATAGACTTTTGGAACTAAATAGTACTTTGGAACTAAATAGTAAACCTGAATATTATAACTATTCTTTGTAATTAATGTTAACATCCTTATTCTATGTAGGATCTGCATTTAAACAAACTCCATAGCTCATTCCTTCCTTTTCTATTTGACATTGTTGTACTACTGCTGATTTCAAAACAAGCAACTGATCCACCTTGATACAAATGTATTTTTTAACCTTTTTTGGGACTTTTTTTTAAACTTTTTACAGAGTGAAATATTATTGATGAATCACATATTGGTCTCTAATTTTACAGCATTTTAATATAATCAGTTTCCAACAGAAAACTGAGACTGTTTTAACACTCAGGATTGCTCTAATGACTGCAGTGTCATACAGAGGCTTGGGCTTTCTAAAAGATTTTTCTCTTTAACAATTATTTCTCATGAAACTGTCTCAATGGTTTGTAACTCCTCTGCAAGGGCAATCGTTTGTCTTCAGAATAATAAGAAATTGACCATTAATGTGGCGAAATATCTTGAGTATCAGAATCTCAGGCAGTGTGCCACAGTTTCCCTAACACATTTGGGGATAAAAGTAATGGAACAAAGGGTTATAATAATATTTAGCTGAAGAACAAACCAATCTATCTCAAAGCAATTACAAGGAAAAAAAATCAAAATACAAATACTTAAATCTGGAACAAAAAATATGAAGTGTTACATAAGTCATAGGCACATGTATCCTGATTATGTAAGGTTATTAGGCAGTTAGTTTATATATGCTTTAAATATTAAATTAAATAAATATTTAAATACTTTAAATCTTTCAAATCTTTAATCTATAGTTTCCATCATTCCTGATACCACTCAGTTTTCAGAATTCTTCTAGTAATATGAAATAAATTTTTGTGATTCAAAGAAATCAGTAAAGAACTTAAGCAAGAAAGAGGCAATTGAAAAAAAAAATCCTATTGTATTTACATAATCTTCAAATTATATTAAACATTGAAAGAAATAAATATTTTGAGCACACAAAAAAAAAATAACATTAAGGGAAGTGAAAACATCAGTATCTACAAAAAGAAAAATAGATGTTGCAACTAATAGTTTGCAAAGCACCTAATTCTTCTTTTGCTGACTAGTTTTATGTGCTTAAAGTTCACAAAGATAACAAAACAAAAAAATGAATGGTAAAGAAAGCACAGTAAGGATGAGGTCTTGGACTTCTTATTCAGATGACTGTCTTCTGATGATAACAGAGAATGGAATAAAGGTTTTATTAAATATTTCCTTTAATAAGTCAGCTACTCTAAGATACCTTTGGGGTCATGTTTTCAGTCTGCTTTTACTACATTTACCTGAACATAAATAAAAAAAAAGACTCAGAGACTGGATATGTATCTCTAGAATTCCTTATCACAAAATCACTCCATGCTGGCAAGAACCCAGTTTAACCAGTTCCTAGAATCCAAGTTAGTAACTGGGAAGCAAACATAAAATGGGCAAAACTATTGCAGCTGGATGACTCTCTTCTTGGCTCATAACTCAGGTAAGGAGCTTTGAGTGGTCCCCTTTCTGTAACAGTGCAAGGGCAGATGTAAAAGTTCATTTAGGACCTGCTGGTCCTTTGCCAAGAAAAACAGTCCATTATCATTAAGTGTTGTGAATCATTGCTTCAATGGTTTTATCTTATGATTCTTACAATTACAAGGCAGTGCTTACAAATAAATTGTTTGGTTTTTTTTACAGTCATAAAGCTCAAATGCCCCAAATTCTACCCCTTTTTCCTACCCAGGCATCCCGTATTATAAAACATTGCTGTTTCACAATAGCAATGTTTCTTTTTTGGGGGGTGTTTTTCATGTGTCTGTGTTTCTTTGTTTAATAACTATTCCATGCATTAGTAAACAAAACAAACAAGCAAACAAAAAAGATGCTACTTCTATAAGTAACTAGCACTGTTCTACAAATCTCAACCATTTCCTAGAATGAGTTACTAAATTTCTTACTGTCTGTGAGACTTCCGCTTATGTGAGGACTGCCACATCAGGGACTGGTCAGGAATATGGCAAAAAGTAGAGTACTGTAACTAACATTGTTAATGCCTCTTTACACAAGATTACAGAGTCACATTTTCAAATCCTGAGGGGAATTTGGCTTGGTAGTTCACCTTCTTTGGCATTTTTAAAGAACAGAATGTAAGGTGCTAAAAACATTTATTTGGCAGGAAAATGGACTGAGACACTTCTTGAGGGTGAAAAAATGTCACAGTACTTGAGTCCAGGTATGAGAATTATTTTGTGAGGTAACAGAGAAAATGACAATTGCTGTGATTAATAGACAGAAAGAGATTATAGAGTCATGTTTTCATTTATCAAAAGAAATGTGATCTATAACAAACTCACAGCATTGTGTGTTTCTGAAACTATCTACTTACTTAAAATGTCTTTTGAATAGAAAATTATTTAACATAGTGATATTATGATCAACAGACATTTAGTAAAAATGGTTAGACTTTAAAATCTTGGGTTGGTTTGTTTTTTAATCTAGTTTTTAAAAAAAAATGTAGAAGTGAATTTGCTTTAGAACATAATTGAACAAGGAAACACACAAAAACTATATAATGAGATTATTAGTAGTAAAATATTTTTGTAAATACAACATTTGACGAATGTTGCTAATTACTCTATACACAAGATTGTATTCACAAATGGCAAAGAAGGAGGTAGAATTTAATAACTGTTTTTGAAGGTATGCCAATGAAAAATAGGTATTCTGTCCTGAAGAGAACAGGGACTGGCACAACTAGTCAGAAAATTTAAGAATTAGCATTATTTTAGGCTATTATAACACTGTACCACTATTTTGTTTAGGTGAATTGCTTATTATGCTTAAAACGATTAGTCCTGTAGAACTGTTTCCCAGTAGAGAGCTGCACAAATACAGAAAAAAGCACTTCCTGGAAAAGCTCTTTGGCTCCTCTATCTGTGAGTACTTTGGTTACAGGTTGTTTTGAGCAAAACTTTTATAACTCTTTCTTTATTTAGGATTTTTTTGTTTTTTAATTTTACATCTGTTTGATTTGGTAACATTAAAACATAAAAACAGGATGCCAAACCAATGCCACGCCAAACCAATCTAATGATCACTTCAGTACAAAGTCCTTCCAGCTGTAGCTGGCAACTCATGCTTCAGAAAAAGCCAGTAAAGAAATATGCACCCAGAAAATGTGTCATTTGCAAGTTGAAGAAACAACTCCCTCCTTGCTTTTAGAGTTCTGAGTTTAAAACACAAGGCATGAAATTTAATAGCAAATGACTCCCAGAGACCAATTATGAATGATTTTCCTTTTTCACAATGTTGAGCACTTACATATATTCCCATACACTCCCAATTCAGAGAATAGGACTATTGATTTTTTATGGAATAAGGAGCCAAGTTCTGGCCTTCAGTCCCACTTGGTAATAAACTTGTAGTTTTCTCATTTCCTACTACTGATAATGTGCAATATATATATTTTTTTAATAAAAAATAAAATAAAAAAAAAAAAGAATAAAAGAGAGAAGTAGTGATATAGCTTCTTTTTCAATATCACCAGTCAAAATTCCCTTTTTCTCATTCAAGACTTTTCATCAAAAAGAGAACATTTTCATCGGAATACATCAGATGGTATCCTATGTCTGTGTTGAATCCAAGGAAGAGCTATCCCTTTCACAATGCAAATTCTGATTTATACCAAGAGACACCTCTTTAAGAGAGCAAAGAACTGAGTGGTACTTTTTCTCACAAATTACATGAAGTTCTACATTGAAAACAGTTTAGTTTTCAAAAATGAATGTAAACAAATTGGTATAAAAATATGCCATCATATAAAATACGGCATTTAGCTATCATTTTTTTCTCTCTACCTTTTCTTAGTAACACATATTCTTCTGTTCATATTGCAGGAAATCACAAGGCAGGCATGTTTACTCCAGAAAGGTTTATCAGTTAACTAGGAATCTAACTTGGCAGTGGATTCTGCTTTCTGTAGAGCTACCTTATAAAGATTGTATATTTTATTCTATTTTACTTTTTAAATAAAAATTTATAATAAGGCTATTATGCGTCCTCTTCTATTCAAATCAATTCTCAGCAGATGCTTGTATGGTCTGTCTATTCAATTTATATTAAAAAGTAATGCTTAATGCTTTCCAGGTATTTAGCTCTGGCAGTAATACACATAGGAGTGAATTGATACTGAAAATTTGCATTAAAGCTAACATGACAGCAACTGAAATCAGTGAAGACAGACTTTCAGATTTGTTGTCATAGTTCTGCCACATACTGCTGGTCTGCTTTCTCTAACTGAAGATGTCAGGGCCTTTTCTTAAGACCAATTGTTTCCAGATGTACAGGATAGTGCCAGTGCAAAGAAAGAAAGAGAATGCATGCTTCCCACTGGCATAATTGAAATTGCAGTGAAAAGGCAGCCTCCACAAATCAAAATCAATCTCTCCAATGTATTTGTTTCTTCTTTTCTCTGTTACATATTGAATTTCTTTCTTATGTTTTTAGTCAACCACCAGAAAAACAGAAACACTGCCTGCATGGTCTCCCTGCCAATGCAATATGACTGTTTCTCTTTGCCTTATTCAGGGCAAGATGACAACCTTATTCACACTGAAGAGCACCTGCACTGATGAACTGAATTCAGTGAAGCCATTTGTGAAGTGCCATATTTACTATCTATGAAAGATCTAATGTTTCAATCATTGCATATAACCTGCAGTTACACTCCCAGTATCAGGGGCTGCTTCATGTTGTTATTAATGGAAATAGAGTATGCCTCTGCTTGACGTTCAAGTCAAGTTGAAGTTCACATTCTCGAGACCATTTGTATGCAACAATGTAGCTCTTCAGTAACCTGTGTAAAATGTGTGGTGATTTTATTTCCAGCATTTCTTCACAGATTTCTACTGGAACACACTGCCTTTACTGTACTTTTCTTTCTTCTCCACAGACAGCCCAGATATTAAAGGAGTACATAAAATGAACTGTGTTGTAGGTCAGCATAGAAGGAAACCATCAAAGGAGCTTTGGCAATTTTTCATGTGTTATTTCTCCTCCTAAGTAATTTCTGCAATGCAATTAGCAGTCAAGCTTAATTTGCTAATATGATAACAGATAAGTATTTTATATTTATTACAGAGCTCTTCTAATACCTATTCTATATTTCAGAGAAACACTGAAAAAAATTGCACTGCAATCCTAAATAATAAGCCATTATGCTCTAATACCTCATAGCCAAACACAATGTTTTCAAATGCTTCAAAATAATTCTTAAAATCCTGTGTTTGTATTTAAGGCAATCTTCTTACAATTATGAACATGTGAAACTACACATTATAACTAATATTTGTTTTATTGTAGTGCTATGTAAATAAAGTGTTTTTCCCATGAAGAGGTCCCTTTTCAAGGCAGGATATCTACAAAGAAAACATAACATTTTCCAAAGAATATTGAGTCATCAAATGAGCATCCATTTTTCAGTAACACAATATCAAGTTCATTTATTTTTAGTCAACAAGAATGCTAAAACATAAAATAACCCAAATAACAGTAAAGCCTACTTTCTTATGACTTTAGTTTATAAGTTCAGCATTCACAGAAACCAGAAACGCAGAATTCAAGAGGATCAGGCAAGTAGAAGTAGAAACAAGAGACAGATTCACTTGGTGATGCTGACTTGTTGAAGAGAACGGGGAGATAAGATCCAAGTTACTTTTCACTTTCAACATCACAAGCTTACTTGTAGTATAAGAGAGAAAGAACATCATTTTAATCAACTGCCTGGCCTGTCTTCATCCAAATAGATTGCAACTTGTTACTAACATACAGTTAATTTTCACAGATGTACATAAGCATTTCCTCCAGCACAGTTCCTTTTCAAAGATGCACATAACCATTTCTGCCATGACATATGGTTATTATTTTTTCCTGATATTGTTTTTCATTTCTTTATTTATCCACAGAACACACAAAGCATAGGCTGAAAGTCTGAGACTATTCTGTATCTTCCATTGATGATGTTCAACTTTCGAAGAAAAATTTCTAGAGGAAAAACATAATCTCCATGGCCATTCAAGCACTGGTGAAAAACACTGCCAACAAAATTACTGGTTGTTGTTTTCAATAGTTAGCTATATTGTGGGGGGACTGGACACATACAATTCATTAAATACAGTGCTGCGATCCACCATCATATAATATTTAGTCACTAGCAATGTGATCCAAAAGTAAACCAATGAATCAGAAGCAGAATGCTTTATAACTCACCACTAGCTGCTGAATAATATCTTTCAAGCCTAATAACATAAGAGCTCTTCACACAACATTTTAAAGTAATACTCTTCATTGCGTGGTTACATCTGACCCTTAGTGGACCACTACTTATTCTACTAGTAGTTTTATTGACACTTGAAGAATAGCTGTTGTATCATCCAAAAGGATCATTTGTCAGTTAATTATTGTTCTGTAGCTACATTTATGTTGTTGCAAATTTTATGCTTTCACATTGGAAACCACTGCAGTTTATACCATTACAGCAAACACTGCTTGAGGGAATTGTGGAACAAAGATGACAAGACAATAACTTCTCTCTGTGCACATGGGCTGTACAGATCAAGTATCTCCTTTGCTCCAAGTGCAGACATCAGGGAAAAAAAAAAAAAAAAAGAAAAAAGAAAAAAGAAAAAAGAAAAAAGAAAAAAGAAAAAAGAAAAAAAAAAAAAAAAAAGAAAAAGAAAAAACTGACATTTCACATTCCAAGTTGAAAGCTAAGAAAATAAACACTGCATTTTTATGTTTTTATTTTTGCTTTTGTTTTTTAAAGGCAAATCACATAAAATTAAGAAAAATATTTACTACATATTCTTCATACAGACTAACAGAAAAACAACTTGACACAATATGAGTAAATATTCATATGAATTAAAATATATGTATAAAGTTCAAGCAGCTTATAGGAACTGTGTAATACATACCAACATCAGTATAACCTACCATCAGTATCTGCTATTTTATATTATATGTTATATGTTATATGTCATATGTTATATGTTACGTGTTACATGTTACATGTTACATGTTACATGTTATATGTTATATATATAGCAGTGACATTTAAAAGGTACAATCCCACACCCTAAAACAGTCTAAAACAGACTGTTTGATAACAGTCTTGTTAAGGATAAGAGAAATGAAAGCACTGTTAAGGTACCTGGAATTGCTACACAAGGGAGCTGGCTGTAAGCCAAGTGGTCTTTGAAAGTAAAATCAGATCAGTAAAAACATCAACACATGAGTTCCAACCTGTCCTGATTTTTGCTTCCAGGGATCACTCCATATGAAAAGCTCGAGATGTGTCTAACCATGTCTTCTTTGTTTCCTGCTTTCTTTTTGCTTTGGCTTTACACGGGGCATACACGAGTAGGAAGCATAACTTCTTCATTCCCAAAGTACATTATTAGATAAAAATTCTCCAGTATGTGTGAAATAATAAAAAAAAAATACTCTGAGTTGTAGGATTTTAACATAGACACATTTCCAAACTTCAAGAGGATGTGCGAGAGATCATTTATTTTTTGTAACATCTATCTTCACTGTAAATAAATACACTTTCAGTCTAGACTGGCTGGCCCTTTCAGTGGGTAGTTTTGAAAAACTGATGCTTTGAAATCTCTGAGTTTATTCTTTTACACAGGTGTTTTTTTTTCCCTTTCATTTCTTTCCCTTAAGCTATACTCTAGAAGTTTGAAATTTGAAACTTAGAAATGAAGGATGCTTTATATGCTCATGGATACCAATGTCTAGATGCACTCTAACCATGATTTTAATGGCAGAGTTCAAGAGTAGACTAAAAACTAACTAGTGATCCTACCATGTAAAAAAATATACCTTTGAAAAAGCTGCTACATCTGAAAGGAATTACAAAAGTTTGATGGTCTGGCAAATTACAAGAAATCATATACTCTGTTTTATAGTTGTATAAAATATACATAGTGCAACTGATGCTGGTGGTTGATGCATATATTATCATCCCATTGTATGCAGTATTTGGTTAATTATTCCTTTTATGTTAAGGAAAATTAAACTCTGAATTTATAAATACTAATGTGGGTAACATTCCAATCTTTTCAACACATGTAAACTAATTCACACTGATGTAAATTGAGACGTGTTAACACATTCTGCCACTAGAGGATAGTGTTGTCATATTACTATGCACTCACATTAAATACATAAAATTCCTGTAAAGTTCACTTTTTTTCTAAAACCAACAAAAGATATCATTTCTATTGCAGTTAAAGATTTTTTTTTTATCCTGAAAAAGCTTAAAACCTCTCTTTAAATTAAAAGTCACAGAAAAAACACATGGCTTGTTATTAGTTTGCACTTAGCAAGAATATTTAACACACTATTTGTTTCCATTAGGTGAAATGAATTTACCTCAGGCTAAATGTGCTATATAGAAAACTCATGGAAGGATATATCCATTGTGCAGTGGTCTGATACATGGCAGAAAATTGAATTTTATTGTAGTGGTGCTGGAAATACACAACTCGCTTCTGAGGTGCCTGTGAAATGTAACATAGATCATGGCAGCCTAAGCAGGTCTACTTGCTGCCACATCCCAACTCTCATATTCTGCTTTCTCTGTTGCTCTGTACCCATCCTTTTGAACACATGTTTTGGTAAGTTTTCTGCCTCTTTTGCTCCCTAAATGGTCACCACAATCAAGCTGTGCTCTCAGCACAAAGTGCAGGAATACACTGCCCTGGAATATGCGGCACCAAAGCTGCCTCAAATTAAACCAAAGTGTTTTGTAATCAGACTTGAGAAAAACACTTCTACATTTAAAAATCCATACAGTCCTGCTGTAACTAGTAATCAGATGAAAGTAATTTTTTTTTATTAAATTTAAGAATTAATTTCAGAAATACTGTCTCCAGATGCAGGTATAGATCCTTTTCATAGGTGTCATATTCAATAACAAACTGCTCATGAAGAAGCCTACCTCCCCAGAAGGTTCAATGTACATCTTGCTAAAATACTTACTATTCAAAGCATTTTTCTTTTACTTAGTTATCAAAGTGTCTTTGTTCTTATTATTTTTGAATGTTCCTGTTTCATTGTAGCAATAAAATAATTGTTTATATATTATGTTAAATAAAAAATAATTCCTGCTCTAAGGAACCTGCTTTGGCAGGGGGGTTGGACCTGATGATCTTTCGAGGTCCCTTCCAGCCCCTTCAATTCTGTGATTCTGTGTGATTCTGTGATTCTGTATCTGCTTGATTAAAAATGAAGCTATTGAGAGTTACAGGTATCAGACTCACTTACCTAAAAGTGACTGACAGTCTGCTGAGCACTAGGAGCCAGCTTGGACCAAGCTCAGGTATATTTGCTTATGGGAATAACAGGGAATAACAAACACACTCATGTAAGCATACTTACACCTTTGCTTATGCAAAGCAGAGGCAAATCAGCTGCAAACCTCACATCAAATACACACAACTTAGAAGAAGACTTGCACAGGCCTGAGGAACATGCTGTATCAAATAAAAAGCCAAAAAATGTCACCCCCCCCAAAAAAAAAAAAAAAAGAAAAGAAAGAAAAAGAAAAGAAAAGGGGAGAAATGTCCCTGGGAGCTCTACCTGATGCAGTACAGATGGAAGTTTCTCCATGTTTAGAATTAACATATTAACATCTGGGTTAGGGCTTGGCAAAACCTAAATTTACTCTGGTAATGACAAGGTCTTTCTTCAACAGAAGGGCAGAACATATTTTAGACACTTGTTTTCAGTAACTGAAATCTAGAGTGGAACACAGTCAATTCATTTGAGTCTATGCCTGTCAATGAACATTATACTGTTCGGAATGAGACAACATTTTTCCTTAACATCTATGTTCACAATATTCATATTAATAATACCACAATATTGTAATGTATGTATTTACTCAATTATTTTGGTACAGCCTTAATTTAAAAAGTCAGTAGGTCTAGCAATTGTTAGTAGTATTTACAGAAGAGTTCCATACAGAGAAGAAAATAAAACAGTAAAAGTGGCTTAGAAAATGAGACCTAAAAGAGGTGAAGGATCTGAAAAAGTGCAGGTTTCATAATCCTCTTGATACATGAAAGCTGGTTATAAAAAGATGATCATCTACTGCTCAGTGTATCCACTAGAAGGAAAACTGGAGGAATGTGGTGGTTTTACCCAGCTGGGCAGCTGAGCCACAACCACAACCGCTCTCGCACTGCCCCTCCTCAAAGGGAAAGGGGAAGAAAATACAAGGGGTCCCTCTCATAGGTGCCGTCCTTCCTGACTGAAAAGGAAGCACAAGAAAAAAATAATTAAATCTTACATTGAAAAGAATTAGAATATATATTATGAAAATTCAAACTGTAATGGATGTGAAGCCAAGCAACAGGCCCACATAAGAAGATAGTGAAAGCTTGTTTGTCCTGGATTGTTTAAAAAAAAAAAAAAAAAAAAAAAAAAAAAAATTGATAAGAGTAATACCGGATTTGTGAGACAACATTGCTATTGTTTTACAATCTCACTAAAATCAACACAAACTGGGAAAGTGGTGTTGCATCATACTACTCCAGTCATGTTATTAGTAATAGTAATAGAACAGTTTTAGGAAAAGAGGGGTTTTTGTATTTTTTTCTTATAAACACATATACTTAACACACTTTCTCTACATTCTTCTGCAAAAATCACAATGAAATAACTCTTATCTCTTCTCAGCTGTCAGTTCATCACTAGCATCACACAACACTGAATTTTAGGACTCTCCTAAAACTATTCCTAAAGCGCTTTTTCTCAGTACTGTAAGTAGGCACTAGAAAAAGCAAACAGTAGTTTCTATAAAAAAGAAAAGCAACTTCCTCAGCTTTCCTGTTCCTCAACTGAAGCATTACCTAAGTCTTCCAAATAGAGTGATTTAAATTCAGTTAGAATTATGTCTTTTTTTATTTCATTACATCATCTTAATTTAAAATAATTACAAAGTTATTTTTTTAATGAAGCAAGTCTGAGTAATTTTGAATCCGACAAACTCCAATAATATTTTACAGGGGGTTTTTCCTTGTGAGCTGTTTCTTTATGCCCTACAGTTATAGAAATAAAAACACTTAATATGTGTGTTTTTGTTAAGGTATTTTACTCCCATTTTAATAGATTCTTGTTGCAATGCATACTAATATACTAAGAGTACAGTTTACTGCTGATGATATTTAAGCAATAAAATCCTGCATGTGATCTCCACATACTAAACAATCTATCATACCTTCTATGCTATGAAGTGCTTCATTCAGATAAGTTTTTCTTTTTTCCCTCTGACTGCTGAAACTTGTTTTGAGTTGTAGTTCTGATTTTCTTACAAATGAATATAATTTCTCTGAAACCTTTGTATGCAATTAAATAGTTGTTACAATGCCAGAACATGTGTCTTGGATTGCTCAATTAAGTAATTACTATTATTACATAATATTATTATATCTGCACTAACTAGACACTTGGCTGAAGGCACAAGTGTCCTGGCACATCTAGTTTTGTTTTTAAAAGTACATTATTAAGCAACTGTGTGTTGATAACTACTGGCAGATGATCTTTACAGAAATGACCAACAGCGTACATGAAAAGAAGCCCAAATACATTGTCAACAGAGATATTAAAATCTGATCTATGAAATACTTTTAACCACTTAAAAGTATTGTTTTAGATTCAGCTTGAGTAAAAAGACCAGAAACCAAGTTTCTGTTAAACTCAGTTTAACCTCTCACATGTTAAGCAGGGGTCTGAGCTGAATTTTTCTTATAATTGAATTAGGAAGTTGCAGATGTATTAAGAAAAGCAAGAACCACGATTATTTTTTACTATGTTTTGTCTTTCAATCTCTTGGCTTCTGCACTACTGCTATGAAACATATACTCCAATTGCCAACGACTATGGAGGACCTGGATTTTTAATCCCAGAGCTCCAATTTATTTTCTTAATTCAGACATTCTTTGCATAACCTAAGGAATAAAACCAAGAACATTTATTAACCCACCTTATTCCACAGTTCATCTTTAACAAAAATACTCTATCTGAGGTTGAGTTTAACTTTAGGATTTATTGACTTACTAAGTCAGTCCGGGTTCCAAAATCATACCCCTCTAAATGAGACAGTTCTATTGGTAAAAGCACTACACTAGATACTGGGAAAAATAAAAATTATTGGGAAAAAAATAAAAAATAAAAGGGACTTTGCCTCATTTGGAGAATTACAGTAAGCCTTGACTGGGAAAAAAAAAAAAAATTAAGATCCAACTGTAACCAGTTTATTTGTACAAACCCTTTAGTTTATTAGAAAAGGATGAACACTAGAACAGAAAAGGCCTTGAGCCTGGTCCTGAGCAGCCAGACCAGCAGGGAGAGCAATTTGCAGCAATCTTCTGTAGTTTCTGTTGTCAGTCAGGACATCAAACCACACAGCTTGTCAGTACCTACCTACAGCAGAAATGCAATCTTGAAGCTACAAAGGCATGAAAAGTGCTGAGATCTGTGTCAGAAATAAACAGCCAAGCCTTTGGGTATTTTGTCCAGTGATATTTATTTGGCATCCGATTTAAGAAAAAAAAAAAGAAAAAAAAAGAAAAAAAAAAAAAAAGAAAAAAAAAGAGAGAGAGAGAGATTATAAAGAACTTTTATTTTGCAAATATCTTGGATCAAGGACTATATTTGCATGTCATTTTCTCCCAGGCAAATAATTACTTTCCTAATGTAAACAAACTGCCCCCTCTAAGGAAAAGTAAAATAAAAATAAAAATATAAAATATAAAATAAAAAAGATAATAACTCAAAAGAACAAGCTTTTTGGAGGCCTTAGGAAGCTGAAAGTTAATACTGTCTTGGTTTGGCTGCAGGCTTTAATTCTGACAAATTTTCAAATCATATTGTTTAGCAATTTAAAAACAAAACAACTACTCCAAATAAGACTATAAATCATGGGTGTGAGTGGCTTAAATTCTAATGCAGTAACTTCATTGTTCCTGGTGGAACTGTTAATTAAAAATCTTAAAATATTGTCCAAAACAAACAAAACCCTCCAAATATTTTGGCCATTATTCTGGCATTGACATCTCCATTGACTTCAGTGGAGCTGCACCAATTTTATCATCATTCAACTACTTAAGTCCAAAATATTACCTTACTCACTTCATAGCATTAAGACAAGTATTTTTTAAAAAACTGGATGGTGTTAGTTGTAATAAGTCATATGTTCTCTTTTTCTGTTCAAACTCCCTCTTTTGCAAAAGTATTTTGAAGCAGTAATAGAGCATACTAATGTAATACAGAGTCTTATGCAAAAACTAAGCAACCTTATATTCATGGATCAATTTTTAAGTCACATCTTGTGTTTTAATTCCATTTATCCACTAAAATAGAAAATACCAAACAACTTGCCATGGCTAGTAAGTAGATGTTAGAGGTAGGAAGCTAAATAATGCTGAGACAGCTCATGCTGGAAGAATTAATAGCAACGTAAAAGCTAGAGCACAAGCTGCGAATACATTATTAATGATATTTTCTTCTCAAATCAGCAGATGGACACTGAGTTGCTCAAGGGACTGGTAACGGGATACACAGCTTTTCATCTCAAGGTAGCTACTTCAGATAAACCTGGCATTAATTTTAACTGAAAGTTACTATTTGACAGGTATTCAGTAACCAATACGTAATAACTCGTCTAGTTTTTCTGTACAATCTGGTTAACAAAGTTGGCATGCTGTTTTCAAACTCAGTATCGAGTAGGTCAGAAGACTTGGTTACCCTTTTATCTCTAAAGGTTTAGCCCCTCAAAGTAAGTTTCAGACCCAATTGCAAGTGGGACAGCAAACTTAGCACATTACTCTTCAGTTGTCATTTTCCACCCATGTCTAATCAGAATTTTTCTCAATGACTAGATTAATTTTTAAATAGGAAAAAAAAAAAAAAAAGCATGGACAGGAAAATCAACCTAAGAATAAACTCATGAAAATATTTTTATGAGACTGACCACTGTTTTAACAAAGCTTGGCATGAAGGACATGAAGTGTTCTTTTGTATGCTCAAGGCAGAAGAATTTTCAAAAGTGATACAAATACACAGCATGGATGCAATATATCTGTATTGTCAAAAAAAAAAAAAAAAAGTGCATTAACAACTTTGTAAAAATCAAGAGATTGTAAGTCCCTTTTGCTGGAATATTGGGGAGGGCTAGTAGCTACAGATCTCAATAAAATTTGCCATGTTCATTGATCGCCATGAGCTTTTAATTGATTAAGTTTCTTTTTCAAATTTAGTAAACAGAACTGAACTTCTGTTTTCATGGAATCCTACTGAAATTGGTAGGGTTTCAAGCTAAACCCAAAGGCTGCCTTTGGGCAGCTGGCACCTGATAGCAAAATTGGACATAATTTAGAAGCACTTTTCTTTAAATATATATATATATATATATAGATATATAGATATATAGATATATAGATATATAGATATATATATACTGTTAGAGTATGTTTGGAGTAAGTTTAGCAACAGATATTTGAGAAATATTTAATGAATTGTATTCAAACATAAGTAAGGTTGGTATCATATGAAAATGTTTTTAATAAGAATATTTTTGAAATTGTATCAGTCATGAAAGAGAACTATATGTATAAAAAAGCTGTGGAAATTTAGCTATGGGTTTGAGTTGTTAAAGCTGTAAAAAAATACAACCATATTACCTTTTTGACATCTGAGGACATTATCTTTAAGTCTAACTATTCTCTACACAATACAAAACATGAAGATGGATGCCATAGGCAGCTCTCTGACAGGATTTAATCCTTTAGGTTAAAGATGGCTGAAAAAGTAACTTAAATCTGTATTGTTTTATACCTATAAAAAAACCATTACAATCATTGTTCAATACAATAACTGAAAAATACTTTGTATTTAATACTATTTGCTATCACTTACTAGAATCAGTCAAGAAAGCCTCTCTCCTTATTCTAGGCACTATAGAGACAAACTGCAGTAACGATAAACAAGCGATAAAGATGTGTGGGGGAAAAAAAAAAAAAAAAGAGAGAGATTAAATTGACGAAAATTGTACAGCAAATCAATGGCCAAATTAAGAATAGATTCCATGTCTTCCAAGCCCCAGTCCTTTTCTGAGCTCACAGAGTATTCCCCTTGGCTTTTTCTAAGACATTTTTGTTTGTCATCAAAGTGTTTACCAGTAGCAATTAATGCTAGATCATAAAGAGACCTTTTAAACACAAAGGAACTGAACTTACAACCTCTCAAAAACCCAGTTCCTCTCTAACATTTATGGAATTATCCAAAATCTGGATAAGAGACTCTTGAGTCTACCTGCTCTACATATTCAGGGTTCACTCAAGCCTGCAACAGCAAGCTGGGCTAGCTGGGTATAGTGTACCAGCTTCTGCAGCCAGCAGCATGCAAGGATATGAAATGGTCAACATCATAAATGATCGACATTATCTCTTCAGAACAAATGACATAGGACCTGTATACAGGTGGAAATATACAGTCAAAGGTCAAACTCACACATCTGAGTGCCTACTGAGCCTTTGGCTCTGTGACGTTGTACAGGTAATACATACATTGTAATTTCTTTGGAATTGTGCAGCTTTTGATCATATTCCTTTTATTCTAGCTTCAAGCACACAAAGACTTATATTTAATTTAGCATTTAATTGGGTAACACTATATATTAAGCTTACCTTTAGGGAAGTGCGTATGTCATGACAAAACCAAATCTTTCTGTGAAAAGGACATTTGCTTACTAGCACGGTACTTCAGCATTGAGGGAGAACCGCTGGTTGGTTCAATAATGCAAATAATTTTTTTAAATCTTAGAAGATTAGCTACTGCTATGTATTAACATCTTTAGCAGAACTAAACTTCAAAAACAGCTTAGTAAAGTACGTTGCAAAAATTCAGTTAATGTGGAGTAGGATTCATACATAAATGTAAATAAAGAAAATTTTTTTATATATCTTACATTTATTTACACTTCATTTACTTTATTACTTTTATCCTCTTTACATATATGAAAGAAACTTTAAATTTAAAGTGCTATGGGAATTATGGACAGGTAGTTACTTATCTGCTTCTTTTATATTCTAATAACATGGATTTTCCTGTTCAATTTATATTGAATAGCAGTGAACTTTAGCTCACTTATCTGCTAGTTCTTTCTCCAAGACAAAAACAAAGGCATCCATGAAGTAATGTGGGCATCTATTCTAGAAATTTAAAAACACAAAATAAGGAAAGGGCTGCCCATGAAGGTATCAATGTCAACCTACCTTCTATCTTGGCAGCCCTGGTAAAAGGAAGGGGAAAACAGCTCTAACAATTGATTCTTGAATCAATATTACATGTATATGGATCACTTCTCTAAACAGCCAAGAACAGTATGAACAGGGAGTCTTCTGATAAAATTGGAATGAAACACATAGCAATAAAATATAACAATAAAAACAAAAGCAGAGATATGCAGCACACTGGAGAAATGAGCTGCTTTAAGGAAATTATCATCTGTAAGAATAGTTGCAATTCATCAGCTCTGATCACATAAATGCTATTTTCAGGGACAGGAAAAAGCTGTGGGCAGAAAAAAAATGTTCAAATTAAAAATAAAAAAAGTAATTGTGAAGGGAATGTATTAAGTATAAATACAAATTTCCATACTTTGAGGAAGGCATACAGGCAAAAAAAAAAAAACTGTGTCAAAGGCCTTGTTTTTTCACTTCTTAGTAAATGACTGTGATGGTTTTACCGTGCTAGGCAGCTGAACTCCACAACTGCTCTCTCACTCCCCATGATTAGAAGAGGAGGTGAAGAAGTAAAGGAAAGAACAACTCACAGGTTGAGATAAGGATAATTTAATTAAAGGGAAACAAAAATAACTATTAAGGAAATATTATTATTATTAGTTAAACAACTTAACTAAAAGGAAAAAAGGGAAAGGGGAAAAGGGAGGGGGGAAAAAAAAAAAAAAAAAAAAAAAAAGGTAAAGGCTATGTGGAAGTGCAGAGGAAAGAAATTATTCTATACTTCCCACGAATGAGCAATGCTTGACCACGTCCTTGAAGTAAGGGCCTCAAAGCATGTAGCCAGTGTTCGGGATGACAGATGTTTTCCCAATGAGAGCCCACTCTTCCCCTCTTCTTCCTTTTTCCACCTTTTATTGCTGTGACATCACATGGTATGGAATATCCCTTTGGTTTGTTTAGGTCAGCTGCCCTGGTGATGTTTCTTTTCTCACATTTTGCCCACCCCCTCTACATCTCTACGACGGTTAGAGAGAGTCCTGATGCTGTGCCAGCACTGCTCAGCAGCAGACACAACACTGGTGTGATAACACTGCTGTTCCAGCTACAAGTGCAGAGCACAGCACTGTATGGGCTGCTGCAGGGGAAGTTAACATCCCAGCGAGACCCAGTACAATGTCCTCCCACATTATTGTCTCTCAGTACTTTTTTCACTTGTCCAATGTTCAAAAGAAATCCTAATATGCATAAGAAACGATATAAATGTAAATACAACTCACATCTATATAGAATTTTTAAGATAAGTACTGAACACATGAAATGCATACAAAGGTAACTTAGGGGCATAGTCTGTACAGGCATGCCAGACAGGCAGTACACAGCATCATATAAATACAGATGGAAGAGAAATCTGTAGTTAAGTTTGCCTAACCTTCCTGTTATAAGGTTTGAGTTTGAGATGCTTGTAAACTTTGCCAATGTTTAATTGCTCAGTCTGATTTTTTTTTTTTCAGAGTATCTGATTTGGTTTACACTTTCTTAAAAATGGAGCTGCCACATCCTAAAATGTGGCTAAGCAAAAATTCCGTTTTGCCAATGTTCATGAATTCTTATAACTGTAATGTTGAAAAACTACCTAGAAGGAAGAAAGGACTTAGGTATTCTGTCAGCCAGTAGAATCTACAGCCCTGAATCACAGGCCAAGGCTCCCAATGTAACACATAGGGGATTTTGAGTGCACCTTATACTAGTAGTTTGAATCATTACCTGTTTTGTTCCAAAGTCCTGTTGGCATCTGCCCTTTAGAAAAAAATTACAAGGCTTCTTCAAAGACAAAACCTAGGAGCCAGTCATCAGGTAGATACCTCTAGGAAATGGACTCTAAAGTCTCCTTCCACTTGGACTAACTCTCCAATATCAGCCTTGCAAGCCTTTTGCCTCATATGCATCCATATTATAGCTCTTTGGATACATGCAAGAATAGTAGATACATGGTTTGGTGTGAGCATTTCGCACATTATCTTGGACAAACAAAAAAGGGAATTAATTATTAAAGAACTTTTAATTTTTTTTCAAATGTCTCATATGCAAAGATAGGCTGCAAGGTGCCATGAGAAGGTCTGAGTGGCAGAATACTGTAGGCTATGACAGCCCTTGAAGACACGGGAATCTTGACTGCAGGAGTCACCCCAACTACCAAAAGAGAGATGACAGGGCAGTTTAGCACTGAAGAATGCTGATGGATCTCAGCATTGCCCCAGGCAGTAATCCCTGAAAATAAACTATATCCATGTTACACAGTACGAACTAGCATAATCACAGGATATGAGTGCAGTGGAAAAGTGATATTTGTTCCGTGCTCCGCATTTTAAAAAGGCTGAGGAAAGGTCTACAAAAAGATTACAGGATCCCTCTGGATGCTGCACAGTGCAGATGCATGCAGCCTGCTCTAGGTGGAGCAAGCCAAAAGCTGTGTTGATGGAAGCTGTTCTTTGCTTGCTGACCAGGAAACACGTATTGCTCCTGAAGCAGATCACAATTCCAGCATATGCGTCTTTTGAGAAATTGGAAGCTTCGGGGCATACTCAAAAGTAGACCTTCAAGCATCTACAGATTTACGGTAGTTACAGGGTTAAGTCCTGAGTATGCCTTCTGAGTATGTCTTTCAACTCTTCCCACACTGAGATAAAAATATATAGCTATATTAGCTATGTCGAATCCCAAAAAAGGCAGAAAAAAAGTATGAAGTGTTGAAAGAGAAAATCTTGTGTGCCATCAACGGGAGGTACAATTAATTGGAACTCTTCATTCATTCCATAAATACCAACTTACACATAATAAAAAAGAAAATGTAGGAGTTTTAGCTGCAGTCACCTTTATGTTACTAGTCTCACTCATCTGATACAAAATTAATCTCTCTTTTGACATCATGTGGGAAGAGGGAACAGTACTACGTGATTAGGAACATTACACTAATTGCAGCTAAAAACCTGAAATCAACAAAGACATTGCTAAAAATTGCACCAAAACACACCACAGTGATGCTGAATTCTGACATGAAAATTAGATGAACTAACAAAAATAAATTTATCCCTTATACATTCTGAATGCTAGGCCCATCCATTAAATTTTAAACAGATTATATATGATATGTAAACATATCTCCTAGTTCACTGTAAATACTGAAAATGAAACCACTAAAGACAGTAGAAACATGAAAGCAGACCTCCTAACAACATCTATGTTACCAGCAGTGTTGTACTTCTTGCACTTTTTTTTTTTTTTCCTGGAAAGATTCAATTACATGACATGCAGCAAAGTCTTGCTCTTAGGATCTTTTGATTGCTTCACTGAGGCAGAAGCACATCAAATAATTTGACTGAAGTGTTATAATGTTACTATATTTGTAGTTCCCATCTCTATGGAATCTGGGTACCAGCACACAAGTGGAATTGCCATTCTGGATAAGACGAACAGTTCGTCCACCTTAATTACTGTGATCATCATCCAACTTTCCAGATGAAATTCATTTTAATACTTAATACCCAATGATGGGCATAAACATTGCAAACTGTGGTCACAAACAGGAAAATCTGCTTAGTTTAACTATTAGATATTGCTAGATATTTTTGTTATCTACTTCCTTGTCCACAGCTTGTGATTAGGATAGCAGTAATGAGGTCTCAGTAACATGCTGCATAAGTGAGTTCTCTGTGCTCGTTATTTATGGTTTTTCATTTTCATTTTAAAATTAAGTTGGCCCTAGCAAAAATACAGAATCAATGTATGTATGAATATGGATGTAATTTACTACTGACATTGTTTGGTATCAGGCCAGTTGCCAGCCAAACGTGACAATATTGCCAACTGGTCCAGAAGCTCCACTTAAGCTCTGGCCTGGGCAGCCAAACCTGGCCTGCTTTCTTGTACTGGCACCCAGCCCTCTACTTCCAGCATGATTTATCGACAGGGCTTCCTAGGTGGACCTCAAGCATGCCTTGTAGCTAGTCTTGTCTCTGGCCCCCATTTGGATGTACTTTAGACAAATACTATAAGTAGTTCTCTCTCTGGGTCTGTCTCCTGTAAGCTTGGATCAGCATTATTGAGTCTTGTCTCCATCCTTCTCTTTGGCCCTGTCTCGTGGTGTTCCTCAGTGGATTTCTTGGATATGCCCCTGACTCATTAGCTCGCCTTGCCTTATTCCCGTCACAAGCATGATGACTTCTGGTTTTGCCAATAAGCTTCTGGAAGCTTAGTGAAAAGGGGTCTTAACCTCAGCTTTCACTCCTTAGTTGAAAGAGTCCTGGATTTTTAACAAAAGTGGAAAATATCCTAGCAGACATCTTCTGCAATGTTGTAATTGTCTAAATAATTTATAATCCTATTCACTAGATTCAAAATGAAATCTTGTCATTTAAAAAAGAAAACAAATTAAGAGAAATGAATGAGAGAAAGAAGATTAAAAGTTTTAAGAACAGGCGACTCAAAGAAATTTGTATTTCAATGGAAATACACAGTCACTGAAAATTCTTGTGATTTAGACAGTGTAATTATCCATATAAGAACATGTTTTTCATTTTTGACCAATCCAAATTTTACAAAAATACAAAGTAATATTACAACTAGAAGGTGTCCAGTACTGACATTACTATACATACATATATGAATTATACATACATCAATGAATTATGGTTCTGAAAGTGAAAGTCTGGTTCTATCTATCCAGTAATTGCCATTTGTATCTATGTGGTCACAAATGAGGCTGAAATATCATGTTGTAAACATGTATGAAGTTGACTAAAAATTGGCTTACTCATCATCTCAAAAGAGCCTGACTTCTATATGTTTTGAATAAATTATTTTGTAACTTTTACAAGAACATGACTGCTAGGCATCCAATGCTAGCAATTGAGAATTGAGGAGAATTAAAACCTTTTGAGAACAGCCCAAGAATTATTTAATGTAATTCAGCGTAGGCAAAATAAATACATGCTAGTGAATGTTTCTGAAAGACGCTTCATCTTTTTGGTGGAGTTGAATATACTGCCTTTGCAGCTTTTGATGTTAGGCTGTACAGAAGAGAAGTCTATTGCAGGTGCTCAGGGCTGAAGAAGTAGTTTATTCCCCCAGACATAATTTGGTAGTTTCACTATTCCTGATAAGAAAGTTATCTTACCTAGTAGTTGAGCCTGAACACAAGATTAGAAAAAATGTTTACATTTCAACCCATCTATTCCAGCCTCTTCACTGCCAGTGGTGCTTGAGTTTTCATTTTTCTCTTTACGTCTCACACAGGGTGCCAGAAAGCAGAATAAATCTGCTTCAGTCAATAAAGAATTTTGAGAAACAGCCTGCCAGTGTTTGACAATTATGTATAATGATGACAGTTCACTGGCTTCTCAAACCTTGTCCACAAGTGCGGCTGCATAGCTTCAGCTGAGCCAAATTAACAGCTCACTGGCAAAATGTCTCATTGTCTCCTGTCTTCCCTGCTCAGTTAGTTTTCTGCTATTTTAGCAAGTTGAATTGGCATACCACCCAATTAAACAAGAGATGGGGCGTGGAAAGCAGTAACACTGTACAACTGGGAATGGACAATGTTATCCCCATCACAGTGGCAGCAATCTGTTCAATAAACTCAGGACAGAGCATGAATGCTTAACCTTTATAAAAAATAATAACCAACATAGTTGGAATGGACTAACCATGTAAATATTCCCCCTTCATTGGCATGCTGGACACATGGCCCAGTTTCAAGCTATTAAATATTATACAGCTATTTTATACAAGGCATAAAACTATTTGGTGTTTTAACTTTTGCAAGTTTAGATAATTCAGTCAATACAGTAAGAAAAGAAAATAGTAGCTGTGATACATGCTTTTTTTTTTTTTTTTTTTACTGTTTTATTTACAGAGATAGCCTAATCAGTCTGAATCCGTTCTGGTTTTTGAAAATATCTAGTTTGCATGAAACATGTTCAGAAGTTAATGCAGATATTAATATAGTCATACTCACACTCATATTACATTACTTTATTTACATAGTTTATCCTACTGAGTAACAAAGTAATTAGGCCTACAGTGATACAACACCATAGTAAAAATAAGATTTCAACTCAATGCTGTGTGAAAATGTAAGTCACTTATCTTATTCTCATATTTTATGAAGATACTAGAGCATACACATGGAACTATTTTTCTTGTAAACCACCTCCACCCACTGATTATTTCGTAGGCCTTGAAAAATACAATTGCTTTCTGTTACTGGTGAATGAGACTCTTTCCTCAGCAAGTGAGGTGAGGGGGAGTCAAGTTTTCACAAGGCTTTCTACACGTGGTCACAAAGAAAACCTCCCAAATGTAAACTGAGTCGGTGCCATCTTTTGAACCTGTACTCAGTCTGATGTATTGATTCACGGTTTTCCCAGCTAACAGCAAAATAAACACAATTTTTGCTGCTGCTATTCATGAGTAGGTGGGTAACAATGATGTTGACTGAGTTTTTTCACTATTTGGAAAAACCATGAGCACTAGCAAGCACAAAGGAGGCCAAGAGCCAATGAGAAACTCATTAAGCTGCTTAAACTGATCTAAATCTAGGCTGTTGAGGTCACATCCCGCCCCCGCCACATATTTCCACCCCCTTCCTTCGGCCAACGCTAGTGTTTACAGAAACAGGTGGTGGTGTGCCAGTTCAAGGGAAGAAAAAAAAAATAAAATAAACAAAAACACAAAAACCCACATCATTTTAGGGGTAGAGTTTTCCACCTGATCAATTCCATGAGCTGGTTTAAGGGGCTGCACAGTACCAGCATCAGTGCAGAGGAGTAAGACAGGAATACAGCAGCTGGGAATTAAGAGTAGTTTAAGCTTCTGTGAAACTGGAACTTAACAAAGAACTGGAAGCACTGGAGTTTATCCTCAGCTGTACAAACCCTTTCATACACCGATCAAACTGCAGACTACAGATGGAAACAGATTTCTTTCTCTTGCTATCTATGTCCAAAATCCATGTTGTTTTGTTGGTCAGAAGTCCTATTTAGTAGTAACTTCTTTGTGACTGGCTCCTAACAGAAGCACAACAGTGATAACAGCACCTCAATTCTAAATCCTCAGACCAGAGAAGATTAGGGAAAGGATAAGAAGCAGACATAATTTTTTTCTAGCACTTAAGAAGCAGGGAAGGAAGGGGCCTGAAGCAAGAGGAAGCAACACTCTGTACCCAGTAGTATTCCTTGTTGTGCCTCAAAAAGAGGAAATTTCTTTGTCCTTTGACCACAGCAGAGTGTTCAAATATAGTGGATATAAACTGATGTTAGATATCATCACATCAGATACGAGTACGTATTAGAAATCCCAGTTCCTAAAAACGAGAGCATGGCTGCTAGCTAGTGCTGCCTTTGATACTCACAGGCTGAGTAAGGAAGGAGGTCAATTTCTCTTTCATGCTGGTGTTTGTTAGGCTGTAATTTTTCTATCCGTTATCAGCACAGCACAATTAGTATTTAATAAGCATGCCCAATCTAAATTTTAAATGTTTTATATCTTGGCATTATTATGAGGATTAACATCTCCTTTTTCCTCAGCTAATGGTAGTTTGGAGCTTAGTCAGGCCACGTGACAAACACAATGTGTAACTTTTCCAGTAGAAGCATATACACTTTTCTTCTTTTGTCTAAGAATATCGTTGATTTTCTCATTCTGACTTTGAAAGATTAAAGAGCAACTTCGAAAGTTGCCATCTGTAAAGACAGGCTGGAACTACGCAAAGTTCGCCTCTTCCTCATCCACCTCCTGCAGGCAGGCAGTGAGGTCCCCCAATTAATGACGACCACAAGACTTGTATGAGGCCAAATGTTTTTTATTTTGGCTTTGTTTTTATTATTTTTTTTTTTTCCTTCCTCACACCACCGGCTGCACCCGCACCCGGGGCCGCTGCCCCTCAGCGAAGGGCGGGCTCCGGAGGGCGGCACACGGAGGGCGAGCAGCGGGGCTGAGGCGCCACAGCCCGGCCCTCGCTGCCCACCTCGAGGCGGGGCTGGGGGCGCGGGACCCTCCCCTCAACCGGGGCGGAGCCGGGGGAGCCCCGAGCCCCGCGCCCCGGGCCCGGGCCCTGTCAGCGGCCGCCAGCGGAGCGTGACAGGAGGGAGGAGGAGGGGGGGAAGAGAAGGGGGGGGGGGCGGCGAGCCCCGCCTCCGAGGTGACGCCACTGGAGGCGCCGCTCACGTGACGCAGGCAGCCAATGGGCGGGCAGCGGCCGCGCTCTCCGCGGGCGGGGGGCGGTGGCGGAGGAGGGAGGGAGGGAGGAAGGGGGCGGGGGGAGGGGCTGAGGCCGCCGCCGCTGGAGCCGGAGCCGGGGCCGGAGCCTGGGGGGGGCAGCGGCGGCGGAGGAGGAGGCGGAGGAGGCGCGGGGCCGAGTGAGGGCTGTGCGCCTGGGTGGCCGCGGGGCGGCCATGCCGAATAAAAACAAGAAGGAGAAAGTGAGTCGGGGGGGGGCAGGCAGGCCCCGCGGGGGGGGAGGAGGAGGAGGAGGAGGAGGAGGAGGAGGAAGGCGGGGAGCCCCCCGCCGCCATGGGGGGGGAGCTGAGGAAGGGGCGGGCCCCGCAGGGCCTAGCCCGGGGTGTGAGGGGGTTTGGGGAGGTTTGGGGGGGGTCCCCGGGGAGCCTCGGCATGGGGAGGCCCGGCCCGGAGGGGCTGGGGGAGGGGAAGGGGGGAGAGGAGAGAGGGGGAGGGCGGGGGGGCGCCCCCAGGGCTCTGTGAGCGCCGGGGGGGGGGCTCGGGGCTGCCCCTCTCGCCCTGCCCCTGCCCCTCTCCTCCTCCTGCTGCTGCCGGGCAGGGCTGGGTGTCAGCCGCCCAAGGGGGTTCATGCACAAGTTGGAGGAAAAGTTCCAAATCCAGCCCAGGCGGCTTCACGTGTTGCGCTTTATTCGTGTGGCAGGTAATTAGGAATAATCAGGGAGCCAGGGGGAACTGGGAGCAGCGAAGTAGCCCGGCTCATCCAGCCGCTGTCCTGCTGGACCTTCGCTGTGTGGTTTGGTTGGCTTCTGCCCGCCTGCCAGTTTTTCCAAGTTGCTTTGAAATTCGGATGGGTGTTGTGATTCGTGGTGTTCTTTTGGTTTCATTTTTAATGTTTTTCACAGTATCCGAGCCCCCTGTGACACTAAAAACGTTCAAACTTCTCATTGCTTTTCTTAGAATTAGCAAATCTCGCAAATAAGCAGTGGGTGAAAGATCCGAGTAGAGCGCAGCGAGGGAGATACCGGAGTCGTGGGCCTGCGCCTAAAACTGGACTTTCTAGTGCGTAGAACACCAGGAGCAGACAAGATAATGACGTGCACAATGCCTCCTGCGATGATGCTTGTTTCAAACTTAAACTAAGTGTAAATGCTCCTGAGGCCAAAAGCCAGGCAGCAAGGCCAAGTTTTTAGACATGGTTCAAGTCGCTTGCATTCTTACCTATGTAAAATCTCAGCTCTATATGCTGTATGGGTGAGTTTTGAGGCATTAATACAATTCCAAAGCTGTCCTTGAAGGTGGAAAATGTTTAATGCAACTTTGTAGAGACTGATGGTTCTGGACTAAGGTCTTCCAGTTAAACGATATCATTTTTGTCCTATCGATTTTAATATTCTCAGAAGGCGTCTGAAATACTAATTTCTTGACTTGAAAATCTCTCTAAATCTCCTTTTCCAAGTAACTTAGACTGTGAACGTTTTTTTCAGGAACCTGCAAAATCAGGCAAAAGTGGGAAAAGTGGCAAAGATGGACAAGAAAACCAAGAACATGAGGTAAAAACTACTAGAATATGTAGTCTTTCTAGGCAAATTTATGATGACTTTTCAGAAGTCCTTCTGGACTGTTACAATTTTGAAGTGACAGGTGGAGTTTCTGGAACTACTGACCTGGTATTTGATATAAAGTCTTTTAAGACTCAAAAGAAAATGCTTTTGAAGAAGTTATTCTTATGTAGAGTAACTTTAGAGATCTAGCTTGCTTGCTACAGTCTTAAATACTCATCTGTTTCCTATTTGGTTGTGAAGAGTACATCTATCTTATTTTCTGGTTTTATTGTGAGGTTTGGGGCTTGTCTTTTAGCTGCTTATTGCAGTTTTTAATCATTCTCTGTAATTCCCAAAGCTCTCTTCTTGGAAACTTTTGATGTTAGCAAGTCAGTTAAGTGTAAGTAGCCTGTTGTATTATCAGGAGACCTTAGGCTTAATCAAAGGCTGCCATTTTTTTTGTTGTTGTCTAATTTCTGTGTGTAGGTATACAATGGGGTGTTCCATTTTTGACTGATTATTGTGTTGTTACTGTGGCATGTTTTTTCTTCTGCATTGCTGTGTGTTTTGCCCAAGAGCAAGGTGCAGTGACTTGAAAGGGGTCGGTTAAATCCTTACATGCTGCCTTTCTCACATTCGTCTGGAAACACAGAATTAATAGCTCTGCTTCATCTGGAAGTCCACTGTTTATTTACTTAAAAGTTGTAGTAAAACAAAATACTCATCCAGCTTTACCACTTTTTCTCTCTCCCAAATGATTATGGGGGGGGAAGGGAGAGAATGTTTTTCCTGCAGAGCATGTACTCTTTCTGATGCATCTCAATGAGTTTTCATTGTTTTCTTGTGCAGAAGGATGTGTGCTACTGTCACTACAAGATTTAATGACTTTATGAATTAAATTTAAATATTTTTGCAAATTCAGATAAAAGAATTCTGAATTTCGGCAGAGGGAACTCATATCCTAGCTACTAGGAAAAAAGCCCTTAGAATGAAATCAGAACAGTATCAGCGTAGATGTTTATAACAGTACCAACATATAGTGAGCATATTTCATTGTGATGCATTCTGTTTTTTCAGTATTGCTATAGTGTTGAAAGAGAATTACTTCTTGACTAGTTCCTGCGCAGTTGTAAGGCTTGCCATTATCAGTATCTTTGCTATATGTTGGTTGACTGCTTATTTTCTCATGCTTCTGAACAAAAAGCTGTTGAGACCAGAACTAATTTTTTTGGTCCTTCAGGATAGTGTGTAAAGCTCCCACAGTAAACTAGTGAAGTGCTTTAAATGTTAACTGAAAATGTAGATTCCTTTCTTTCCGCATGTGCAGATAAAGAAAGCTCTTTCTTTTTTGGTATTTGAAATGTGTGAGAGATTAATCTCAGTAGAAGAGTACGTTGTAGTATTCATGCATTTTTTGTTGTCTTTCCAAGTTGAATTCCCAATGCAAAGTACAGTTCTCTTAGATTATTGATGATACTTTGTCATGTGTGAGTAAGGACAGAACGGGAAAGGGACTGGCAAACTGATGAGAATGTGACTGGCACGTATACTGTGATTGCCATTCCCAGTGGGCATTGTTTAGTCTCCAGACAATTTTGAACACCTCAGTGCTTGACTCATAAACTTAATTAATAGAGTAATTGCACGCAAATAGTAATATGGAGTTTGCATTCTAATGTGGCTGGCTGTAACAAAGATGTATGTTAGCTGGTGCTTATAGATGCAGAAGAGAAGCTATTTGTTAGCATAGCGAAGACTAGTAAATATAGAAATGCTCTGGAACATGCTATTAATACACCTTTTTTAGATTTTTTTCTTATAAGAAGGTTGTCTTCTTATTTCCTTGTTCCTGTGTTTTAACGTGGCTTTTTAAAGATCCTCATCTAGACTGTGAGTAGGTTTAGAAATATACTGGTTCGTGTAATTTTTTCATCAAACTGAATTTAATGGGTATACATCTAATGTAAATGAATGTAATGCAGATGGCAGATTTTAAAGACTAGAAACTGCTATTCAAAGAGCAGGGACAACACAAGCAGCAGCATCCCACAAATACTGTATTTATAGATGCATTTATAACACTTACCTAAAATCATGATGCCTTGGACTTCCATAGATGAAAATATAAACAGTTCTTAATAATTTGCAGAAAGAAGTGTGTTTCCTGTCTTGTGGTCAGGGAAATGAGATTTTGGTTGAGTGAAGCTATACAGTAAGTTTGTCTGAGGGATTGAAATGATACCTGATATGCCTGGTGAGTGTGCGCATGCTGAACGAGGATGAGAGGGACTTGAGCTGGTACTTGGGTCACTTCGTAAATTTCAACAGAAGCACATAAATGTGTAGGTAAGTATGTATGGAAGTTCTAAAGTGTAGCTGCAGTGTGCAAGTGACCTGCTGAAGTAAATACCTCTCTGCTTATATCTCAAAGAGATATAACTGTAGTTGTGTTTGAAAACAAGGTCCATCTTGCCTGTTTTCGCATCTCCAGTGTTCCCAACGTACAGATGTATAGGAGGAAAAAATACAAGATGGTTCTTCTTGCATTGCCTGTGCCTTGGTTACTTGATGTATTACAAAAAGAGCCAGGCTAGAGAAGACCAGAGATCTGTATTGTTTGGTATTCTCTATGTGGTTAGTAGCTGATACTAAAGAAAAGGGTTTGAGTAACAGAGTGAATGTATGGTTTTCCATTCAGGCATGCCTTTCTTTCAGCCAGTGTGTGGCTTAGAAGGTTGCTTTCTAGCTGAGGTATTGTATAAAGTTGTTTTCATATTATTAGTGATTTAACAGACTTTTCTGTATAGTCGTCTGTATATTATTTTTTTTCCAACCTCCCTGTTTAATATCTGCTAGGTAAGAGGATTTCATTTCTTTGGCTGTCCTGTTCCTGTGATCCTTCTGTTCTGTTACACTTTTAGTGATGGAGCTCCCAGAGCTGTACACGGTGCATGGGGTGAGAGCACCTTGTGTCTGTGCTGTAATAACTGCGTTCCAGCTTCCAGTTATTGAACACTTCACAAAAGAGCTAATAGGATTAAGTTCACATCTAACTTTAGCTTGTAGCCTGTTAGTAAACACTAATGAATTAAAGTAAATAATTGCCAGAACAGTTGAATCTATTCCTTTAGGTATAGCCTTATACTTCAGTAATTAGTCCAGGGTATTCTTGTCTTCAGGTTGTGCACAAAGACATAGTCTGTTGTGTATTGTTTTCTTCTGTGTGAGGATAGTGCCTTCCTCTGGTAAAACACTTGGGGATTTGTTTACCAGTGACCAAAACCTATGATCAGAACTTAAACACAGATTGAAGAAAAATGCCCAGGTGTGGGGGGTTTTATGCCAGCACTTAAGAACTGGTGGACGTTCCCTGTGACTGAACTGGCCTTTGCAGAAAATACTTTCCTTGTGGATAAGCTTCATTGTAGGGTTCTGTTTTCTCTCAGTGGTTCAGAGGTCTCCTTTTGGGTTAAAACAGTAGTAATTCATGGTCAGGTATATACAAGGGGAGAAAAATGAGGTCTTCCCTCTCTGTTTTTTCACTATTAGAGGAGTGTTGTCTAGGAAAAACCTCGTTTTTTTTTTAAATTAAAGTGTTTCTTACAATACTTTAATAATAGTCTTTAGGTACAACCACAGGGGAAGGAAGTTGACTTTAACCCCACAGACTCTTATTTCTGTGTGCTTTGATTGTAGGAATGCATGTGCTAAAACTTGCACTTTTCACTGGTGACATCTATTGCTGCACAGGCACCTAGAATCACTCAAAAACTTAACATCCCAGAGCTAGACTCTGTTGAACCTGCAGGTGAATCCCTAACTGCTTCATATTTTTGCTCCCTGCTTTGGTATTGATGTTGAAATTAAAGTCTTTGCACCAAAACGGCCTGGGAACATGTGTACAATTGGCAGCTCAGGTTCATCTGGGAGGTAGAAGGGGCAGAGGTAGCTGGTGACCTTTACAGGCACAGGTGACAGGGTGATGCCTCTTCTAGATCTAGCAGGGCTGCTTTAAGGCATGAAACTCGCAACTTCATTAATTTTGAATATAGATGCTGGGCAGCTGTAGTGGGGGAAGACAGCCGTTGTTTAACAAAGTATTGGCTTGGTGACTTCCAACTAACGAACAGAAATCATAGCTCTTCCTTCAAGTTCTTCTGCCATGCAGAACAGCAAACGGAAGGCTGATGTGGTTTAAGTAGTGTGTATGTATTATCTCATTGTTTCCATGTACTGCCCTACTTGGGTGTTTTCTGCTTTAAAAGTTTTCTTTTTTTGATACAAAACGTACTAAAATGCAAACTGCAGTGGCCAGTTTCCTTGCTGTGCAAGAAACTGTTTGATTTATTGACAACATGTGTTGCAAATGTCAGATGATAAACAGTGTTGAAACCAATTTTCAAATATTAAGAAAAAGCTTTGCTAAGTACTGATCCATGCCTCTGTCCTACCACCATCAGCCATCTCTTTTCAGTAAGTTTATTAAACACAGGTAATAACTTCAGTGCAGCAATTTTAAGCTTTGTTTTTAGGGGTCTTGTTTTGTAAAGTTGTTGGTTTTTTTTAAATTATTTTCTTAAGCAATAAGTGGCAATATTTTTCAGGATTGATAGTGAAAATGCAGAAATCATTGCATCTTTAAAACGCTTTAGCAAAAGTAAAGATTTGTCTCTGCAAGAACCTTGACGAGTGGCTGTCTTTCCTATAGTAGTCAGGATATAGTGGGGGAAGGCTATCAATATTCTCGTTACCGTTTTTACTGATACCTGGTTACATGCACACATACCATTGCCAGTTTCCTTAAAAATAGTATTAAAAAAGGGAGAGAAATAGAAATGACATAGTTCTGTGAGGATTTCTTAACAATCAGACATCACGTGAAGAAGTAGCGTGATGTTAAAACAAGAACTAGGAATAAACAAGCAATGAAATCCAGCACTTTTTGTTAACAGGCTCCTATGACCTGTTGCATCAAGAGTAGTTTAGACAATTGACTCCACATTTTCTGTATACTATTCCTTATTTTTCTCGTGTTTTCTGTTTGTGATTTTCATTGCAATGTTATTTAAGAGGTTGTACCAGTTACTAGTAACCCTGAGCAACAAAATAAAGATGGTATATAGAGGCTCTTACACAGTATCTAGCTTCTCAGGAGGTTTTTCTACTTCAGAGTTTTTAGAGTTATATTTGAAATTCTTAGCACGAGAGTGTTTATTAGGCAACCTGTTGGGGACTACAGCAGAGGAGCATGAGGTTTGGAGGTTGGATGGAGAATAATGCTCAATGAATTTTCTCCCATTGCTCATGTGTAGTTGGACTGATCCTAAAAGACTTCTGGAAATAACTTCTTGTGACAGATCATTCTTTCAATCAGCTGAGACTATCCTGGTTTAATTGTTTAGTACAGTAAGTTACACTGGTATGTAATTCAGTGTGTATGTATTTGTTGTCACGTATAAGGTGGCTGCCTCTTAAGCTCCCTTCCTTGCTCTTGTCAGATGAGCATCCTCTTACTCAGTGGCACAGCATTTTTGGATACATTTGGATCAGGATATTTGAGGTATAATAAGATTCTTCTGTACTTGTTGTTCTTCATAAAAGCAGATGTCTTTTACACAGAGATATTTGGCATAGATCAGGTCTGTATTATTCAATTAATGCCTGACGTTATGTATTGATTTATTTCCAATATAAAATTGTTTTAAGGGTTTTGGTAAGAGCTTCCTACCATGCTGTCAGTTGGATTCGAGTCATAGAGCCATGAAAGTCAGGTATGCCTGGCAGCCTGTGATAAAGCATCCCCCAGCCCTCCAGTGTTCAGTGGGCCAAACGAATAAGCTGTGGTTGTATCATGAGTACAGCACGTAGGAAACCTGGCTGTACCCTCGCTGTTTTTTCAGCATGTATTCAGCAGTGTGTCCCAGTTGGACTCGTATGCTGAAAAGCCCGTGTTTTGAGGAGTCAGTCCCATGCAGCAGTTAAAATTTATTTGGCAACTGGTCTTCCTTGATTTGGAAGAAGAAAGGTTTTCATATTATGAAATATTTTTTTTTAACAACCAGACCTTTCAAGCTGGAATCGCAGAGCAGCTATAAACAGACAGTATTAGGCCTGTTTTTCAAAGCTTTTCTACTGTGCTTGGGATTTTACTTCTAATGTAGCAAAAATAGGGCTTTAAACCAAAACTGCATGTAAAATGAGGATGGATTTTTGTCATGTATCAGCTATGTAAATGAAGTCTATAGGCTTTGGGTTTTTTGTTGTTTGCTTGTTTCTTTTTAAGCTGGTATGTCAACTACTTTAAAAAATATATATTAATTTAAAAACTGACTTTTGATCGTGGCTTGCAGTTCTAATTTTCTTTGGTAGAGAATTTTTAAATGGGTTAATCTAACAGTTGAAAAATATTTCAGTGTAGCAAGTAAATACAGTCTTAGCATTAAATGAGGTGCTATTTACTGATTAGAAAGATGCATTATGTGTTACTGTTAAAGCAGACATGCAAGTTGTTTTTTTTTTATTTTTTAACTTCTCTCATTTCCTATTTCCAATTTTTATTGATATCTCATCTTTTTGTTTTGGGGAATTGGAATACCCTTCTGTATCCAAAGCAAATATACCTTAATACTGAATGCTGAAATAGTTTAACAAAGCTTATGCAGTTTTTATATTATACTTTCTAAATGAATTGATTTAATAAATGCTCAGTATTTTGTACTAAATACTGCTATAAGAGTATTGTTACCTAAAATGAGTGATTTCTGAAAACATGATCCTATGGCCTTCAAGTTCTTACACAAGGATGGCAACTACTTGCCTCACACATGATGTGTGAGGTCTTCAGCGTGCAGTTTGTTTTAGTACCTGCTATGCTTTCCCTAAGCATGCTCTTAAGCTCTCTGGATCCCTCCTGAATGAAAACAGAGCAGCAAAGGCTGTTCTCGTTAAAAGGGACAAAATGCTCTTTGAAAATGAGCGTTAGTAATTCGGAAATTGAAAACATCCTTTTCACCCTTTGTTTCAATTGGTTTATCTTTTCTTTTTAAAGATGTACTGTTCCTTAAATTTTGAGAGGAATCAATTGTTGAATAATGTGTATGTGTAACAGAATTAGCAATGTAGCTATCCCATGTAGAATACAAACAGTAACAAATAACAGATACATTTTGAATCTACTTTAAATATATGTTTAAAAATAGTAAATTTTGTTTTGTTTTCTCTCAACTTCAAATGAAATTGGAATACATTTATAGTTATACAAGTGGGATGGTAGGGGCATTTTGAGTGTGGCTTTTTTCCCCTGCTAACAGGCTTTGGGAGCCAATAATAGTAAAGCTGGGAAACAAAACCCTGCCTCTTTCTTGAATATAAAACTTAAAATATGACTGTCAAATATTATTGTTTGCTCCATTATTGCCATTATAGCAATTATAACTTAAGCAGGTTTCTTTTCGCTGCCCAGTTTAGCAGTCTGAAGTACTGAAAAGTAAACTTTTCTAGAGACCTGTAAAATTAAAGATCAAATTATTTGGTGTAAGTTTTCTTTAGAAGTGGCCAAGGTTACTGCTATACCACTAAAAGGTCTGGGAACCTTGTCATGCACTGTAACTCTCTTGTATGGCACCCAATACAAAAACCAATTGGTGGGTGGTGTGGGGGAGCAAAACAATTTCAGTGCAAGCATGTGAGGTGAGAAACTGTTAGGAATAGATTCAGGAGCACAGGAATACAAACATCACTGGTAAAGCGATGTATATACTAGCTTAAGCTCATCGGTAGCTTTATTTAATTAGAATTTACAGCAGACTATAGGGGTTGGGCCTTAAAGCATGTAAAGTGTGTGTGTATTGTTCCCACATTTGAAGGATAGCAAAGAGACATAAAGGTACTTCTTGTTGGATTTTTTTTTTTTTTGAAAGTAAAAGGCAGTTCAGAGAAAAACTAAAATTGAAAACCAAGAATTAATGTAATTTAAGCCAGGCCATCATTTATTTAGATTCTTTATCTCTGTATTTATATAAATGTTTTGAAATAATACTGAGGACCTTATCTGGTTTTAATCCTATTATTTAACTGATGGTTGCAGGTAACAAAATAGACTCTTCTGAGGGCATTTGTTTCTTTGAAGTCTCATTATAGAAAACCCATTAAGGAACAAATGCTGCCTTGCTGCCCGTGATTGTGAAGTACCAGGTGCCCGCTGATGGTGGTGTTCCAGCAAACACAGCATTGTGACTGCACCGAGTCTGAGCCCGGGCACCTGATTGCCAGTGCTCACTTCCTCTGCAACCTCAGGCTGCCGGATCTGATCGCTGGCTGAAAAGAATCAAATGTCAGTTTGTACACGGAGGAAGGTAGTTTAAAGAAATAAATATAAGTAGAAAAAGGGTTGGTTTCCATTTGCTCCTCGAAAACTGTGACTGTGAATGTTGTCAAGTTGCAGTGCAAGAATCTTTAGGCTGCAGTACACAGAGCTGAGATGTTTGGCAATTATCAGCGTTGGTTTGATGTGTTGCAAGGCAAGAGTATTGCAACAAGGCTGGGTTGGTACAAGTCTTTAGAAGATCAAATTTGAGCTGCGTGTGCAAGCACCTGACAGGAAGTACAAGCAATGCTTTCTGTTATAAGTAAGTGCTAGCAAGAAAGGCAGAAGAGTTTCAGCAAGTTGTAGGCCAGTCTTCTAAAATAGTTTGTGGCCGTAAAACCTGCTGTGGTGCACTGCTTGAGAGCAAAGAAGGGCAGTTGACCTCCACTGCTCTCGGGGAACTTCCCAGTCACAGCTGCAGTTCAACAGACTCCATCTTGTGATGGAACTCCATAGGTATACATCAAAAATAGCTGGCAGCAACACTGCTATATGTAAATGCAAAATCACAGTTGCTAAACGAGTACCACAGTGTAGCTCAGTGTGCACTTAGTGTGCTAAAATATATAAACGTTATCAACTGAGCTGAAAAGCCATTCTTTTCATTTATTATAATAACAGGAATCCTCAAAGCTTTCAGATACAGCTTTTGCCAAATAAAAACATATGTTAGCTGAGACTACCACTATCCTGTGCATCTCTACCAGTGAGAGAACTGTCAATGATGATGACTGTACTTGGTAGAAAGGCAGCTGCAAATACTGTTTTAGCAGGCGAGTCTAAGTATCATTCTGGTAAATGATCTTTTGGGGGAAAAACAACAGAAACCTAAATGCAACCTGTGTGAAACTGACTGAAGCTGTCAGTGCCATAAGCAGGATCTTTGGAAGCTTCACTATAAGTTGTCTATCAGTCCTGTGGCTGTGAAGCTAGTCAGCAACAGTGGTAAGAATCGTCAACAAAGTGAAAACCTCAGAACTATTTGCCGTCAAAAATGGTACACAGCAAGCATTTTTTTTCTCTGCTTTTCCTTTAACGGTTTTGTTAATGGAGCAGTGCACCTTCTTATGGGTCTAGATGGTTAAGAATCCATATTGAGTTTCATATAGTTTGCAATGTCTCTACAGATCGAAAGTGCTGAAGATAAAGATCATACCAGGTCGGTCCACACCAAACTCCTTACCAGTGATTGGACATTACTGTGCAGCATGAATGTGAATTATTGTAGATAGTCTTAATGGCTCTGTTGTGCGGTATCTTTAATACTGTAATAATAAAAGTTTGTTCTGACATTGTCCTGCATGTTGAACTTCTACCTGGAAGTTTTGCTCTAGTCATTAGGAAGTGTTTCAAGATGTGTTGTTGTTGGAGGCCTGTAAACGTGGTGGAGGACTGTCTTTCACATTAGTTTCAGAATGCATGGTATTGTCCAAGAGAAGATCAGTGACACCACTTAATAAAAAAGCTCTCAAGGGATGTGTTCTTAGAAAAAAGAAGGAAGGTGACAAATCCTCTTCCTCCCCAGTGGAGGGGAATATTATAGTGCCCTAAGAATTTACAGGTACAAGCCTGAAGGAACAAAGACAGCATATCTTACCCACATTGATCAGAGAAAAGATCAGTGAAAGCATTATGACAAAATTCACAGCACAGGCATTTACCTATAGGCTTTAACTTCAAAATAATGCACTGCCATCAGGAGGTGGGGCATGGTTGTTCTTTGTGGAGTTCATGGTGAAAACTGCTGCGGTTGCAATAAATAATATATCAAAGTATTCTGAGTTTCAACATATCAATTCACAGTTGTTTTTTGCTTTTCTTCAAGGCTGGTAAATTAACATGCGGAGATTTCAGATCTCCTAGCTCAAGCAAGACCTGACTGTAGGATGGTCATCTTTGAACATCTGGAACTTTGACTACAGGGCTGATTTCAGTACTCTCTTCTCAGTCCCAACTGCTAATTTAATACCACTAGCCCACTTCTTGAAAGTGTGCCATGGGTTAATTACCATGTTGATTGCTTCTGGGCCATATGTCAGGTATGGCCTGACCATGTGCCCAGCCTCAAAGCAGAGCAGTAAATGAAGAGCTGCGAAAGAGACAGCTCTGAGGCAGAGTTTGAGATGATTGGAGTCTTAAGAGATTTTCACACTGCTTTGAAATTATTCAGAGTGGAAAAACTGAATGGTATTTAATTTTTTAACTGCTTTCCATCCATTTTGACACCTTTATCTTTGATTTTAGTTCTCGTCTCAAGAGATTAAATTGAATTTAGACTCTCAGCTTAATTACATTGAGTATATATTGGACCTCTACCTCTTGGCCAAATTATTTTGATTACATATTGGACCCTTATATGTTTTTGAAAACGAAGTTGTAAATGCCCCTTTTATGTGTTCTCCTATCCTTTGCTTAGTTCTAGCAAATTGTGTTTCGCTTCCAGTGTAAGTATATTTCAGATATAATCCAGAATGCTTTTAAAGCCCCTTCTGAGGCTTGCTTGGCAAGAAACAAGCTCTTCTGGGTGCTATAGATCAGGCATCTGTTTATCTTAATGAAGAATAAATCCACGGAGGCTACTTGCTGTACCAAAATAAAAAGAAGGAAGGGATTAATTCTGCATTAAGCGTTCTTCTATTCTCAGGTTCAAAATAATGATTCTCATTAAAAGCATTCTGCTCTTTTTTTTACTTCCTATACCTGCATTTCACGAGTCTTAATAACTTATTAACCAATACGAGGTTCACCTACCCAGATTTTTGTAGTCCAGAATTTTCATCAGGGATCTTGTTGGTATGCGGCTTGCTGCTTCCATCTTGGGTTGGTGTACATACTGATTTAAACTTGAATTCAGTTGTGATGCTTGAGACAGAGAAGAAACTCGCAGGATAAAGTTAGCCTGATCTTCATCAAGAAATACCATACAGGTTGCTTCCTGGCAGAGTGTTATCTTCAGGCAGAGAGACAGCATCTCTCTTGTCCTGCCCTTAGGAGGTTATCTCTTTTTGTAACTAGTATAGAAATCATCCATTTTTTTAAAAAAATCTTGAATGGCAGATGCATCCAGGTGCTTATTGTCATCTTCAAATTCTTACCACGTGCCAACTAGTTTATCTTAAAACTAAGTATGAAAGCTCACTGCTTTATTCCAAGCTTGGCTTGGAAACCCTTTGATTCTGTGGAGCCAGAAGGCTTTGTATGCTCTGGTCTAATTTGGTTATTAGTGAGTGTGCTTTGAAAAGTCAGACAGTTTTTCTGGTTGCTTGCGCTTCATCAAGGTAGGTCGAATACTGATGGTTTGAGGGACTATCAGAAAGGGAACGCTTCTTGAGTCTAATGAAGAGACTTGTTAACATGGGACACAGGGCTCATACATGTTCCAAATCCCACTACTCTCCCTCTTCTCATCTTAGGTGACTGTCCAAAGTAAATGTTGCTGTATGAGCTGTTCAATGATGATCGGTTAATTTAAAGAGCAAAATTGGCTGTAACTGGGTAGGTTCTACTTGTTGCTGTCTTTGCCCATCACAAGCTTGGCTCCATTAGGCAAAGTATCACCAGGAGGCTAAGAGAGGTGACCCTTCTGTCTGCTCAGCACTGGTCAGGCTGCACCTGGGGTGCTGTGCCCAGTTCTGGGCCTCTGGTACAAGGGACCTGGGCACACTGCAGAGTGAAACAGGAGGCTGCCAAGGTGCTGGAGGGCCTGGAGCACCTCTGCTGTGAAGGGAGGCTGAGGGAGAAGAGGAGGCTCGAGGGGGATTTCATCCATGTCTATAAATGCTATAAATGCTGCAAAGAGGATGGAATCAGGTGGTGCCCAGTGTCAGGACAAGAGCCAGTAAGCACAAACTGGAGCACAAGAGGCTCTGTCTGAACACAGGGAAGCACTTCTGTGCTGTGTGGGTGACGGAGTAGTGGCACAAAGAGGTGGTGCAGTCTCCCTCCTTGGAGAGTTTAGTTCATCCATTCTGAGACCCTGTGACTGAAGGGAAGAAGGGATGCAAGGACAATCTATCGTGAACTCTCATTACTGGCAAGAAATTTCCTTCTCGTCACCTTCCATCTGCATCTCTTGGATTCACGTTAAGGAAACATACATAAGCTCTGTATTTTCAATTGTTAAAAGCAGGATGTAAAAGTCAGAATCACACTGATCCTGGTAGCCTTAATGTTCATCAGAATAGGTAAAAACTAAAAACTAAATTCATCAGAAAGTCTGGAGGTTGTTTTTGATTAAAGCAGCATCCACAGTCTGATATTTTTGGAGGATTTTGTACACATTTTTAATTTTTTCAGCCACTTCTAGAACTGAATGTGTCTATGACTATCTAAACGTTTGGGTAGGAGGAGCTGTTTGTCAGAACAAGGGTAAGAATAGGTATTTCCTATTCTAGTCACTGGAAGAGAACTGATAAAAGCGTATCAGTAGTTTGACCATTCTGCTGTCAAATAAGCTGAGTTCTGTGATGTAGCATGATGTCAATCAGTTTGTCTCAGGAACAGTGGTTTTCTAAAGTAGTTTATCAGAACTTGGCTCTTCACTCTGAGCTTACAAGGGTTGTATCTTTGTAAAAAAAAAAAAAAAAAAAAAAGTGAAGCATGTTACCTAAAGACTGAAGTCTTTAGTAAATGAATACACAGCTGTTAGTCTGAGTTTTTCTCATTAGACTGCAGCTTTTCAAGTACAAGATGATCAAAGATGCTGTGGCTAAGATTGTTTAAGCTGACTTAACTTCTTCAGGTGCCCTTCTCTCTGGCTACGTGCCATTTCTGGGGACCAGGTCTGTCCTGACAGCATCATCATGCCACTCACAGAAGTTGTCAGCTACAGCTGTGCAGTGTGGTGTTCAAGAACCAAGAGCTGTAAGCTGTTTTGGCAGCTCTCTGGGACATGCTGGCCAGGTGACCGGACTGTGACTGAAATCAGGGATGGTTGGGGCTGGTGGCAGAAAGGGCAGCTCCTGGATGAACTGGCCAGGGATTCAGGGCTAGAGTTGTGCTGAGTTGTCACTGCTAGGTGGGAAGTTGCCATAGGAACAAAAAATGCTTTCTTTCAACGTTTCTATTTAGAAGGGTTACCAATCCTCTTAAATAACGACTTTCGGCTAATTTTAGATTGTATCTGCAATTCAGAGTACTTGTTTCCCCGAGGTGTGTGTTACCTTGGCATACCAGAGTATGTGCATGTGTGCAGGCACACGAGCACTTGCTAATTCCAAATTGAGAATTTGTTTGGGAAGAGAGGAAACAGGAAGGTGACTTTTCCTGTTTCAAGTAGTGAACAAAAAACAGGTGGTAGTGGAAGACAGCCAGTTCAGAAAAACAACACCAAGCTCCAGCACCATATTGAAAGTATAGGAACTTATCCACTATTAGTGTTTATAATACACCAAAATCAGTTTTTCTCACATGATAAATCATTGTTTCCTAATTTTGTAGTGCTATGTTTCTTTCTGCTTAGTTGCTTCACAATTTTGGTTTGTTTTTTAACCGAGTTAATGGGTAGAACCTACCTCACAGATCACTTGTATTTCAGCAAAAAGTTTAAGCGTTGTGTTTGAGATTAAAAAGAGAAATACTCAAAAATGCAAAGTAACAGACATCACTTGGATGTAAATGCTTTTAACTCTCCATTGCATGCTACTTTTACTGAAAATTTAGTATATTTTTGGTAACTTAAAATGTGTAGGGATCAATGTATTGTCTCTTCCTTTATTTGTTCTGTAAGGCTGTAAGCATTTTTGCTCTTTTAATGGTAAATTTGCAGAATGGGAATCTTAAATGTGTTTAATGAAATCTAACTGTTGCTTTCAGTCATATTTTCAGTACATTAAGTACTGTGTGTATAATTAAATAGAATTGTTAATCTATTCTTGAAGTATGTACACTTCTCTGCCAGTTAGAGCATTTGCTGCTAGAACAAGCTTTGCATAAAATGACTGTCTTAAATTTATCTACCTTTAGAGGCTCTAAATGGTTATGTAGGGTAACATTTTCTTGTGCACTGAATGTGTACACTCACAGGCCATATGGAAATTGCTAATTGAATAAGCTATTCTGGAAATCCTCTTTAGAACACGAAGAAAAGTAATTTCTGTTCTTTTAGCTGTATCTCTATGAAAATGTTTTTGGTGTTAGCTCATGCAGGAATGAACTTTTGCTTTCATATCTATTATATGTAACAAAACTCTAATTAAATCCATTCAACTGCAGAAATAGTAGCATTACATCCTGATTTCCATCCTGAATCCCATTTCCATCCAATTTCTTTTTCCTATTTCTTATCATATGGGCACTTACTGAAAAGGAGGCAATGGTCTCTTCCTGTAAGAGAAAAGTGTCAAGGTATATTTTCAGATGTATGCTTCAGTGTAAAATAGCTTGCAAATTTGAAAAGCTTCTACAGCAATTTCAGATCCTGTAAAAAGAATTGCAATGCTTGCAGTAAGATTTCCCGCTCAACTGTTTTTATATTCTTGGTGTAGGTCACTCCCAGATGTTTTATGAGTCTTGTAAAAAAAAAAAAAAAAAAAAAAAAAAAAAAAAACTTGTGAAATCATTCATATTTAAAAACAGTTAACTATTGCCTACTTTAAACCTGCTTTTCCTACTTCAAAAAAAAAAAAAAGAGAATAACAGCATCACAAGTTCTGACAGGCTTTTGTTAATGATGCATTTTATTCAGCTTGAGTGAGAGCACTGTTGAGTGTAGTCTGGGGAATAGAGTGAACTGGGGACCATTTTTCTGATTCTGTTATTTAATTCATCCAGAAGTACAGTGACAATCTGGTAAGGAATATTACAATAAAAGCAACCTGCTGTGAATAGGCAGTAAACTGCTACATGTACGTTTAAGAAGCTTCAGCAGCTTCTGAAATGCTCAATCTGCTACAATAAGACAGCTCATTCCTTTAACTTTTATATTATATCAAAGCCTGAATACACTAGCCAAGGTCAGGACTCTGACAGTGAGGCATAGTACAAACAGGTAGTGTAAGGTTCACCTGCTGTAAACAAACAAGTTCCTGATCACTTCAAAGCTCGGGTCAGATAGACAAATACGTTGAAGATTTGGGCTTCACATGCAAATGGTGGGAATAGCTGAGGAACTGCATTGTTGGCAAACTTCTATTTGGTTGGTGGGTAACTTTGAATAGATGGGCTAGTTAGTGCATGTAACAGGATGATCTATTTCTGTACCGTAACACTCATATAGATGGAAATACTCATCGAAAAGAGTGAACAAAAGAATAAATAACTATATACTCAGAGGATGATGAATAGAACATCTTGATTAAAAGGTTATTTTGCTTAACTTAATTCCTGTAACAAAAAAAAAAAAATAGTCTTAGAGGGTTCTCTGTAAGTTCAACTACAATTAACTTTTTTCATTTCTTTTCAAACAGGTGTCAAACAAAAAATCGAACAGCGCTCCTCCCCCAGCACAGCTATCTAAAATCAAAGTACCAGCACCACAGACAGTACTGAAAAAGGAAAAGCGGCAGAGTTCTTCAAGGTTTAATGTTAGCAATAACAGGGAGCTTCAAAAACTGCCAGCTTTAAAAGGTATGTCTTTCTAAATTTGAATGACTCTTGTGGGGGATCTTGAGCATGAGACGGAGAAGCATCTCAACTATCATACTTCTTTTATCTGAAAAACATATGTTATATATTAAATATTAACATATGCAAACTTGCACACACTTGCATATGCAAACACATGGTCTTTTTTCATTTCGTTCCTTATACGAGGACATCCAGTCTGTTGTCTTCTTGGCAGTCAATATAGGAAATATCCAAGTCTTTTTAACCCAGGAAGGTTTATGTGAAAGTAAATTCAATCATCTTGCATAAAAGCAGAATATTTGGGCTTTTTGCAAAACATTAGTCATCTGTCCTTAGCGTGGCATTCTCAAGCCCTACTTTGTTTGCTTGTACTAAGATAGCTCTTAGCATTGAGAGAAGATCTCGTCTGTTACTGTTCATTGGTTTGATTCTCCAGAGCATAGAGTTAGACTTAACTCCAGAGTTAAGTGAAGTCATGTCTTTTTGGTGAAATCAAGATTTTTCCTTTTCCAGTTTTAAGGCTTAGTGATCATGTAGAATGATATTTATGGCTGTTTGTGGAGAAAAGACAACAATTGATCTCTTCTTTCACTAGTGTGGCATTTATCATCTTTGTTTTAGTTGTTGTCCATGTTGTGTTATGTTATTACATGTTAGCATATTGTGTTTATGGTACCCTGCAGTGTCAGGGCAGAATTTTCCAGGTCTGGTAGATGTACCGATCTATCAAGGATGAACAATTGATTTGCCCTGAAAATTTATTTAATGCTGATTCGATGCGTGATGCATATTGCTTTCCAGTGTTCAAAGTTGGCAGTGAAACCCTAATAAATTTCTGAAATGTTGAATAGTACAGTTATAGGCAATGTGAAAATGTCAAGGGATAAGACTTTTTTCCTCCCGTCATTACTCTCTTGCTTGTCATGCATTACTGTTCATGGAAAATAAAGAACCCAGTTTCCCAGCCTCTGTGAACTGTACTGCTCTTCACACAGACAAAATTAGGCTGCAACATTCGCATCATACAGATGCTGTTTTTACAAAAAGAATATGAAATACCGTCTGTTCATCATGGTAGTCTGTATGTGAGGCTTTAAATTCTTCAAGACGTTAATCTATTTTAAGAAATAGCATTTATATTTACTAAATGTTTTTAAATAAGAATATTAATAATATATGTGACAGGTCATGAATAGTATGTCATCTCTTAAACTAATGTAGTAGGTTGCACATACGTGGATGTCACATCCAGGGTGTGACATGAGCAAATGATGCTTTCATAAGTTATCTGTACAGCCTTATTGAGTAGCATACCCCTTTGAACAAAGACTCAGCTGCAAAGAAAAATACTCATTACTTGTTCTAGAACCTTCATTCTGTTCATTTTTAAGCATTGTGTTTCTGGTAGTGCCTGGGACTGCCAGTTCAGGGAGACTAGAAGTGAGCATTCAGTTAAAAGTGGAGCGAGTCGTGAGTTGGAACAAGAAAAATGAGTGCAGATGGGTGAGGGGTAACGTAGTCCGTGTTACTGAGGGTAGGGTGAATGGAGAGAACTTAGTGGAATGTCCCATCACTGGTATTATCACCAAGAACCAGGGAGATTTGGTAGTGGAGTTTTAGATTTGTTTCCACCTTGGCTCTGTTGCAGTTTAAACTAATAAATGTATGGCAGAAGACTGCCTGCTTGGAATTCAGTAATAGTTCCTAAGATTAGTACTAAGGTGTGTTCTAATGTTTTTGAAGCAACATACCTAGATGTCAAGAAATGATAGAAATATTATTTGTCCTTCAGACTGTGATCACTTCCCTGTACTCTCAGGTGAAAGGAAAGAAAAGAGCTTATCTCTGGTGGATGTCTCATGATGCTGCATGTGTGTCCCCAGGCTGTCGAGAGTCAAACTTTGTTATGAAACACTAGTGCAATTACTGATTTAGTGATAGATAATAATTACTACCTTTACTAATAAAGCTGTGTCCGGTCTCTTGGATCACAGCAGGTGCCTGTATAATTGCTGTTCCCACTACATGTACTCATTCATGACTGGGATTCCTAAAGTTTCTTTTTGGACAGCTCTGTGTTTAATGCTTGTGTCTGGATGGGAGTTAAAGCAGGCTGGCAGGCTGTAATTTAAAGAGACTGAGAGGATTAAGGTGGGTTTGACTTGAGTGATGAGCTGGGAAGAATGTAGCATTGTTTTGGCTTAGCTGTGTTTAACCAGCTTTCAAATTCTAGTTATTCCTAAGGAGTAGCTCTATTCCTGTGGCTACAGAAACCGGGAAACCTTTTTTTTGATGTGTAGTAGGCCAAAAGATGTACATTGTCATGGCTGGTGAGTTGAGTACTGTGTGGTGTGAGACACTACATGCAAGATGTATTTTAAACACTGGGTATGGAGCCATCTTCACGGATTCAAAATTCTACGTTAGGCTTGTGAAAGCCGGTAAGTGGTAGGCTCTAAATGGCCTGTGGTATCCCAGAGGTAGCCACTTTCTTCTGTGCCAAAATGGCTTTTAGTCAACATTTCTTATGTGGGAAACACTTTGCCTGTTAATCTGAAATAGTCTCAATTCTTGGGCTTCAGTTGTGCTGCTAACTTTGTGTTGGGTGTTGCGTGAAAGTGCTTCTGGAAATACCAGCCTGCTTGCCCTGCTAACTGCTATTAGTGCAGCGTGATTTGTATTCATTGGAGCAGATCACGATTAACATTGTGAACCTCGGTTTATTCAGGAAATGGAGGAGCTGGATAGCTTCGATAACGCAAAAAGAATAGGAAATAAATTGTGAGTTAAGAGGCTCTAAGAATAGAGATAAACATAGAAATTCTGAGTAGAGTATGATGCTATTGCATTGCAGAGCACAGGGATCTATGTATTAGCAGAGTTGCAAGCTATCGAAGCTCTCCGCGGCACAGTGCAACACAGCCTGACTGGGTTCAGGTAGAACTGGCAGCTTGTATGCCTGATACCCCAGAAGTACCCCTGATGAGCTGCCCCCAGGACTGGGATCTAAGGGTCAAATGTTGTGAGAAGATCTTGCCAATTTTCACCAAAATGGAAAAACTCTGTGCCAATGACCTGGTGTTACATTACTTCAAGCTCATTTGTTTTTCCTTATTAGCTAAGATTTGCAGTATAGGTACATGTTACAGAAAGTTGACTTTGCTTTCAGCTATTCATTGGAAAAAAAATATATATTTGTTGGTCTAAAGATGTTTTTTGTGGTGTTATGATTTGAAAACTTCCTGATTAATGCTTTGGTTATATCAAGTATAAATAATTAAGGGTGTTTCAGCTTTCAGAAACTTACCGGTTCCATTATTTTAGCTCTCTTAACAAAACAGCTTTCTGTAATTCAGGATGTATTGAAGTTAACAAATATAGAATGTTCTCTGAGAGAGACAAACAGTCTAAGTGTTCAGTATGAATGTTTAATAAATGTATAAAACAATATTTACACGTGTCTGACCACTGACACTGAAGTAGTTTGTGTTCTTTGCAAGTGCCCCTTTAAACTTGAAGGAAGGGACTGGAATTCGTTGTTATGCTATGGATAATTTCCTCGTGGTTAATTGCCAAATAATTCTATGGTGTCTGTGATTTAGTTTTACATGTGCTGGCATTTACAGTGCTTATATCTGGTGAAGTTGATGGGTCAGTGGGTCATCTTCGCTTCAGCTCTGTAATGTAGGTTACCTCTATGAACTTCTGACACCCTATTACATTATACTAGATAAAGCTCTAGAGCTTGTGTGTGATACATATGTGCTAATCACCTATATTAATCTAGTTTTTATACTATAAAAACTAGCTATATTAATCTAGTTTTGAGAGGAAACAATAATTGACATTAAAGATAAACTTTTGAATAGAATCTAGAGATGTTATAAATCGCATACTTGTTGCTTACATGTTCAGTGTCTGCAATAACACATTTTCACTTCAGTTCTTACAGGGAATTTTTAGTATCCAAAGACCAGTATTCAGATGTCTTTGTAAAATCTTAAACAGTAATCTGGCTTAATGCTGAGGGAAGGGAAAGATAACTTTTTACTCTACGTTTTTTTTGTTGTTGTTGTTGTTGTTGTTTTTGTTGTTTATTTTACACCTTTGGCTTGAAGTACATGTAATTGAATTTACTTCCAAATCCGGCGTTTTTCCTCCCAAGTGTTTTCTTTAGGAAAACATTCTCAGATGAATGTTTGTAAGGCTTAGCTTACTATCTAAATTATTAGGAGATGATCAGACTTAATCTTGTCTGAATTTTCTACTCAAAGCTTTTTGCAAGCATATTTTTACAATTAAAGTGTTTTTCTTCTCTGATTTTACTGAGATCATATTTGGCCCTTGCTAAATGAGTAGTGTGCCACTGTTAACATCTGCAGGACTGCATCATCGAGGTGCTGCTCTGATGGACTTGCTGAGTAATTGGTAAAGAACAAAAAATAACAAAAAACAGGCCTGCCAGCTATGTGGCATTTCATAAACAGTTAACAGGAAACCTACATGTTACTATATTCGCACTGCTGTGCAAAGTTATTAATACAGAAAAGTAAATTGTAAGGCTAATGATTCAAAAATATACAATATTAAGTACTCATAAAATTCATAGTTTTAGAAATACTTGCATTACAGGTGGACAGGCTTTTCACCATTCTAGTCTTGTTACTTAATTATTTCTAAGATGTTCCCTTGTACATAATGTACATTTAGTTTATATGCTACAAGGGATTTTGACAGCATGGACAGGTGAGCATACTTGCATTTGTACGTTACTTTTGTAAGGATGTGCTGATTTTAGCAAACTGTAAACGTGCAGTGTTTAGAAAACTTGTATAAAATGGTGAGAGGGTTTTTTTGTAATTATGTTTGGTTTGAATCCTACAATACACAGAAGAATGTTGCAAGAGAATTCGTGAATACAATATTCAAAGTGTTTTACCCCAGTCAGGGCATCTTGTACACTGTTGAATACAGTTGTGTCACAAATCCAGCTTTAACCTGCAAGGAGTATTCATTAAAAGATGATGTTCTCTGTCACTTCTAAAATATATATATTTTTTTTAAATTAGTGCTCCTGGATACTCCAAAGTGTTGAAGAATTTCCCCATGAGTATGTGTTAGTCATGCATATGCAAATTTGGAAAAAAATCAAAAATATGCTATTTTTGTAGCATGTCTCTGTGTTTTTTTTAAAGCTGGATGGAAATTTGCTTTATAGCCTCATAGAGGACTCCCATGACACCAGTGTCGTAGTTTTGTTTGGGGGTTGTTTTCATTTTTTACATGAAGGTGAACATTGTTTCATATAATCTAATAGATGGCAGTTGCAATTCAGCTTTTATTTTCAAATGCAGATCCTAATTTGTTTACAGAATTACTACTTCCCTCTTGGGGTTGGATTTCTGATCTTGGAAAACGGGGATACAATCTTCTTATAAAGGTGTGTGTATGTATATATATATCAAGGTAGGAAGAAATGAGCTGTGTTGACAGATGTGGATGTTTAGACTAACTCTTGAGTGCTGAGCAGTGTAGAATATGCAACATTGTGCTGCTTTGGTGTAGCATAACTACATGATATGATTAACAGATTTTTGGTATTTATTGTTGAATGTCGTGCTGTGTGTTGATTTAATGCTGTTTTTGACATTTTGGTGAAGATGTGTTTCTGATTTAGTGGTTTGGTGAAATCAGGCTATAAGTCAAAACTTTTTTTTTTTTTTTTTTTTTAAAAAAAAAAAAAGCAGGGTGAGGAGCAATGACCATGACAGGTCAGAAGGGTAACATTTTTTTCTGAGCACGTTTCACATCAAGTGTGTGGTTTCTTTATTTTTTTTTAATTTTTCCAACCAGAGATTTCTAGAGGTATGCCAAATTCTGAGCCTGTTTTGTGCAAGGAGAAAACTTGAGGATAGTGTCTCAACTTGTCTGTCTGTGATACAGGACTCTGATAGAGAGACAAGTGTTATTAAAACTTTCCTAATGCTTTTAAGTCATAAGTGGATGTCTAGGAGATAGCTCTGTTTTCATTCTCTATACAATATTAAAATCTGATGAATCAAGATTGCAGAAGAAGTGATTGAATTTTAAGATTCTAAGACTTGAAATACTTTAAAATAAATAAATAAATAAATAAAAATTGGGCCTAATATTCATTGATCAAACCATTGTACCCATGAGGAAGGAAGAAGTGAGAGTTTCTGAAGTGGTCAGAAATGGAAGACCACTACGTGTATCTGTCAACACAGAGAACAGATAGCTAAGCAAAACTGAGATCAAGGTAAATTAAAAAGCAAATGAAGTATTGACCTCTGTGCTACGGGGAAATACAGCCACGTACGTTGGTAACTTCCCCAAACTCTCATCAGGATAAGTCCACGCTCAGTGTGTTAATTTCTTGTTTAAAACTGCCATCTATTTCTCTGATACAGAAGAAGCTGGGTATCCATAATTTACCTGAATTTATAGGAACCATAGAGATAAAGGACCTTTTTAAGGCTTTGAGGAATGTTTTTCTCATAAGCTGTTGAGACTGGAAGTCTCAATGTTTAATGCTGCTTCTGTCACAAAAACCTCCTCCCAGTTGTAAACCAGAATGGAGGTGCAGTATTTCAGCCATTCCGGCTTAATTGCACTTCTTGTGTGTATTCATAGTGAATAAAGAATTTTGTCCAGCTGCAAGGTGGTAGCATCGCTGTTTAGCTAAAAGTATGTTATGCAAAGTGAGGTGGTAGATTTAACAAGATAATGCTACTATAAAAGATAATTTGCCCTGAGACGTAATGCATGTAAAAGGCAAAACAGTGAGGCCAAACAGATTCATTCTCATGCAAAACATCGATGAATACAGTTCTGTGAAACAGATGATGCTTTTCTCTGTTGTACATGAACTACATTGGGCTAACTCGGTATGCTAAGTGCTATTCTTCTGGTCCTGGCTGTGTTCGTGCTATTATAGTATTTTTGGCAGCCTAATTTTCTATTGAATTTACTGAAACAAAAAGCCTGTAAAGGAAAGTACTACAGAAGGTCCTACATCAGTGTGTTTAGTTGTCAGTGAATGTGTGTATTGTATCATGTGAAAGAACTGTGGAGGCTTTCTTCGCCACCTTCATCTAGTAACTTTGTATGTCTGGAAGAATTATTGAAACAAATGTGAGTGGTAAACACAGAAATCTTGTACAGCAAAAGCTGGCAGTTGTTTAGTGTTCATACAGGAAAGTATGCTGTCAAATCAGTAAATATTTTAATATTTAATGATTATGAAAGCATTAAAGTATTTAGCAATTATCCAGTATTAATTATTTTGTAACATTTTAAAGATGAAGAAATATGATACCTTGTGAGTGAATAAATACACCCCAAAAAGGGGTTATAAAGAGAGAGAAATACTTTGCTTGAGTGTTTTTTTTCTTTAGCTAGCTTTACATGAAATCACAGGCTTGGATTAATGAGCCATTTTTCATTTCAACTGCCCTATCAAACACCTACTCATTAGTCAGCAGCTGAAAGTGTTAGAAGAATGCTCTACATCTGTCACTGGCAGCTTTTCCTACCAAACTTGTTTCCACCGAAGCCTGGATAGCATCCATAAAAATGGAAAATAAGACAATACCATATTTTAAATCCTGGATTTTAACCTGTATGTTCAGAGTTTAGATTTCTTAAAATGTCTTTTATTATGCCTGTGTTTGCAAAAAGAACATATTTTTGTTGCACAGGTTTTCATTGTAATGATACCTAAACTTTTTTTCACTGCACTGAAGTTCTAATTTCTTAAGACCTGTACTAATCAAATGTTGTATTCAATATTTATACGTTTAAATGCATCTGCTGAATGACTAGCATGCTTTCAAGGTTTTACTCTTAAATATGTTTTTTAAGCGTCATTTGCTTCTAGAGAATGACTTGTGATCTATGTAATTAAGACCCCATACAGGAATGAGTTTGGTACATTAGGTTTTATACAAGGCTTGGTTAAAATAGTGTCAGTACTTGAAAAGTGTCTCTGTTATCTACCCTGGGAAGTATGTTTTTGCACTAGATTGTATTTTTAAAACACAGTTCTTTTAAGGTAACTAATGAATTCATGTTGTACAGCTTTCCGAACTCAGTTATCTAGTATTTTTTTTCCCTCCTAAAAAGTCTTTTGAGTATACGGTATTGGCTGAAGTAAAACTTGGCACTGAGTCTGTGTGCGCTACAGTGACCATGCAAATACAGGGAGATCCAGACAGAGACAAATTCAGCCATGGGCAGATGTTTGCCAATTTCACTTTTAATCAATTTTTTCCTGTACTCTAGTAAGCAAATATTTTTAGATTTTCAACATTAAAGGTACAGTACTGTATTTCTCCGTGCTTCAGTCTTAGGAGCTCTTTAAGGAAGCCAAATGATAATTCACACTTGTTTTATTTATCCAAGTGTTTTTTTAATTATTTGCTTTTTTTTTTTTTTTTTTTTGATAGCTGGGTATTAAGATGGTTTTCATTGCCTCTGTTCCCATGACAAGAACATTTCCTCTTGCCTGTCCTTTGGAATCTAGTCAGAGCCTTGTATGAGTCCAGTATCCTTCCTATTGCTGTGGCTTCTCTTCCAGACTGTGTAGTACCTAATGTGTTCGCCTCCCCTAAAACAGTTTTATTGTCCTGGAGTAACATTCTGAACTCACTGTTCATGGCAGTAACAAGACGCTTTTCTATATCTGTCATTTGTGAGTGGTAATTTTTTTTGTTGTTGTTTAAAGGGAAGAAAATTGCTGGTGGAGTGTGTGTGTGGGGGAGAATTAAGTTGGGTCTACCAATAAAACCTGGACGTGTTTATTCCCACGTGTTTATTCTCCTTTCTGCATGGCTGTCTGGTGAGCCAGATAATGGTACTGACCTGGCTCATCCCAACCTCTTTCCTTCTCATTTCAACTCTGCTCTGTTTCCTAATCTGGTTCAACCATGCAGCTGCACGAGCACAAAGGTACAGGGCTGCAGACAGTTAGGCGCATGTGCCTCAGGAGAGGCAGGATTGCAGCAGCAGCTCTGGAAGACTTAGTTCAGTTTAGACTCCTGTGGAAGTCTAACCTAACAGAAAAGCAACCTGACAGTAATGTAAGTGGCTTTCTGTTGGGTTAGCGGACTCAGCCTTCACAACTGTGGGACTGAAGTGGAAGGGCATGTGGGAAGAGGATTGAAGCTGTCTGCAACTAGACTGGCTTAGGTTGCTGAGGAATTGCAACTTCAATATTCATGGAGTTATGCCTTCAGTTACCTTGGAGTTCAGGCTAAATAATGTTTCCCTCTCCTCATTATAAAAGCTCAGACTCCTCACTTATTCTGAGTGGTAAACAGCTTTGTTTAAGGTGTTTTGATGGAAATAACTAAAATCAGGTGAATTTTTGTCTTTTGTGTTGTTGGTTATGTCACTAGTAGTTAAAACAGTAACTAGTTCAGAACAGAAATAAAGGCAAGCTTTGCACAGGTGACTTTGTTTTTTTTTTTCTGGTATTTTCTCTGTTTGTTTTTACATCACAACCTAAATGGACTGTTTGTTTTGAAGGAAATGCCACATAGCCTCTCGGTATAAAGAGAATTCACCAGCTGTCCTGCTGGATCCTAAATGTAACAATTAAATCCTGAGAACTTGATAGGATTTTTCTTCATTCCTATTGTCAGGAAGTTTGGAGTGAGAAGCAGGTTCAGAGGAAATGTGTAATAGCTACATTTTTGCTATGCTGTCAATATATTTTTTCATTAATTTGTTAACTTCAGCTGCCATTTTTAGAATTAATGGTTTTTTGATTCTTTTTGCAATGAAAGTGTCTCCGTAAATTTGTTCAAATAACCTCTTCCTCCTATTGATAATCATTAACGGTGTTCTATTTGTCCTAACCTTCTTTCCCTTCCCATTAGAAAATCAATTCCTAATTCAGTTTTCTTTGCAATTTTTTTTACCCATGAAGTTGCTCAAATTAATTCAAATTAAATAGATATTTTCTTTTGGTGGCAAATCAAATGTTGTAAGGCTGAAGCAAAGAACAGCTATACAAACCTCCTGAGCAGAGTGTGTAGTCTGCATAACTGGTGAACAGATAGCAGATTTTGATAACGAGCAAAAGGTCTTGTAAAGATTGAAGTTCTCCAGCTCCCCTAGCACCCTGCAAGAAGCACATCAGCACATACTCCATTGTGGCTGTTTGAGCAAGTTTCATGATAATTTAGTAAGTACTGGCCTTAGATGGAAGAGTCCTGCAAAGAGGAAGAAATGTGAACAGGATATGGGTATTTCACAAGAGAAAACTTACTTGAACATGATCTAGTGCTCTGCCAGTACTACTGCTAGCACTGCACATTTATCACTTACTCTCTTTAGAACAATGTAGGGGGGTTGATTTACTGAACTGTTACAGAAATTTTTGCAAATGAGCCTTCAACTATTCAAGCCATGCTTATGGATAAAGTAGGAAATGGCACTGTAACTAAGGTAATGTTCCCTTTTTATTCTGTTGTGTTCCAGTACAGTAGATAAATTGTGTACCATTGTACCAGCAGTCTTCATATCCACTTCTGTATTTGCAGGGAGTTTCAAACAGAAGCAGCAGCTACCATTAAAGCAAAGATGTGAGTAGAGAGGAGGAGATACAGCTGCTCTTTTAAAGATGTGGTTACCAGATAAACTGGAATTTTAAACACAATTTTTTGCTTCATCATAACTGAGGCTTATCATTGTAGAACAGCCTAATTGTACTTTAGATGTGGAAGAAAAACAGAATTTGCTCATAAAATTGTGTGTGAAAATATTGAGCTTTTTTTCTTCGCTTATCCATCAAGATCTTGCAGAACACTTTGAGATCAGTCTTGACTTTATTTTAAATCCAGTTCTGTTAACGACATATCTCTGTGGTAGCCTTTGTTTTATAAGATTAAAGCTTCATATCTAGGGTATACCCAAGGGATATAGAAATACGAAAGCTGACTCTTTTGAGAATACACCTCCCTTGGTTTTGCCTAGACTAGAAGGACAAGTGATCTGAATCCCTGCAGCATTAGAGAAAGGTTTAAGATTGTATCAGGAGTTCACGTATTCCACTTTCCTGTACTCAAAAGCAGGATCAAGAGCATTTGTATCACTCATTATGTTTGTCCATTTTTAAATTGGAGAGAAAGTTTGCAGTCTTACTTTGTTTCACTATGCTTATTGTGAGAGGCTTTCATTTAATGTCTAACTTAAATTCCTCCTACATCAAGGAAGATTACTTAACTACAGTGACTGTAGAAAAACTAATTCTCTCCATCTCCATAATTACTTCTTAAAACACTTGGATACTCTGTCTAGACCTCTTCATCACCAACTTCCCCCCCCTCAAAAAAAAAAAAAAAAAGAGCACCTGGATATATATTTTAATTGTCTGTTTCTAGATTGATGAAAGAGCCTAAAGGAGACCAGGCTTGCATTGTTCTTAAACTGATACATCCATGAGTTACTACTTTAAATCAGGCCCAGTCATCAGTCAGTAAATCCAATTGATTTCTCCGTGTATCAAATGGGTAATATTCCTCTTATATATCCCAATTAGTATTTTTCCTTCATCGAATTTAATAATGCTCAGTACAGCTCTAACTTACCTTTGATGGTGTATAGGGCAATACAATTTTTGCAGCTAGGTAAGCATATGCCTGAACATTTTTGTTCCAAATTTTCGTAAGCAAATTATGTAACTGAAAAGTCTCTTCTTTTGGATGTACTTCTCTTTTGAGCTGGTATCAGATAGGAAAATGTTGTAGATAGGTAATTTAAATACTGAAAGGTGGTGTACTGGTGCAAATAGTATTTGTGGAGAAGCACCAATCTGGAGATGGTACAAATACAATATTGCTTACGTCTCTGAGCATCACTCCCAGAGGTGCGGTATCTAGGAGACAAAACAGTCCTTCAAATAACACTTTGTGAAAATACATGTTCAAATCCTCGGTGATAAAGAAAATGGCGCTTACAGTGTTTTGTTGCAAATACCTCAAGTAATTTAAGGAAAAAAATTAAACATTTATAGTACTTTCTTGTGTTATCAGGATTGTGCAGTGAAATGTTTTTTGTGTGACCATGCTCTGGTTCTTATTGATGTGATACTTCAGTTTTAAATATTTTTTTGAGTTACTTATAATAATTGAACTTGCATGGATCTTGCAATATTGAAGTTTGACAGTGTTAGGTTTGACTTTAGATAGGTCAGTCTCTGGAATGAAAGAGACACTGAAATGAGCATGCAATGAGCGATTGCATTCAGGAGCTGAACAATTGGGTGACATTGGTCTGTAACAGACTCATACTAGGAGCCATTTGTGAAGCACTTCTTGGGAAAGCTTGTGCAGTCTGATATTTAAAAAAAAAAAAAAAAAAATACTAATAACGAGTGAAAGGCATTTATCTTCCTGGGAACCACCTTCCAAGATGGCTTGGGGAAGCCAAAGCCGTTGGAGACGCTGCCCTCGACGCAGTATTTTTCCACTGTGGAGCTGACCTCCAGTGTGGCAGTTCTTGGCAGAAACTCTCAACTTTTTTCCCCTAAAAGGGGGGAAGGAGGAGGGGCAAAATACCCCATACGCCGTTTTAACAGGCGTTTAACCCCTGTTAGCGGGCGGGGAAGAAGAGCAGAGCGCGGCGGCCCAGCCGGGCTGCGAGGGGCCCCCCCCAGGCCCGGTGCCTGAGGCGCGGGCCCGGCGCGGCCGCCTCCCATTCGCGTCTCGCCCGGTGTCATTTTAAGTTGCGGCCCTCAGCCAATGGGGCCGCTGCCGCCCGCTGACATCACCCGGCAGCCAGTTCCCTCCAGCTGCACAGCGCCTCAGTTTCTGCCTTTTTTTTTTTTTTATAAATAAAAAAAAATAATAAAAAACGACCTAAAATGGAGGCTGGTTTCTCGCCGTAAGCAGCGGGCTGCCTCCCCCCGGCGCAGCCCCGATGTTGACATGTAACCGGGCCGGCGGCAGGATGGTGGTGGTGGACGCGGCCGGTCCCAACGGGCCCTTCCAGCCCCTGGCCCTGCTGCACATCCGAGGTGAGCCGCGAGGGGTTCGCCGCCGCCGGGTCTGCGCCCTCGGCTTGGTGCCGAGGGATGCGAAGGTGCCGCGAGGGGCAGGGGGAGAGCCGAGCCGGGGAGAGGAGCCCCGGGCCTGGTGGCTGGGGAGGGGGAGCGGTGCCCCTCGGGGGGCGCAGAGCCGTGCTGCAGCCCAGGAGATGCGGCTCAGCGCTACGAAGCGAGCTCTGATCTGCCTGCTGGCTTGCGCAGCCCTCGCTGCTAGCCTTCTGCACAGAAACGTGTGCTCCTGGAGCTACGGAATTGCTGCAAACCTACACATTACGTAGTCCCTTAGGAAAATGCATTTTCTCCCGACTTCTTTTTTTTTAAATAATATTGAGGTGTGAGTCTCGCTCCGTATTCTTGCGGTTAGTGGAATTTTGCATCGCTGTGTGTTTCTTTGTGTTTTTACGTGCCCATAAACAACCTTCGTAACCAATCAAAGCATTTATTTTTTTTTAATGTCTTCCTCAAGCTGGCTTTGTTTTAGAACTTTTTAGGAAAGCAGAGCATTTATTAGATGGGATCAGCACAGCTTGAACAATGGCACTTATATGCAAGAAACACAGCTGATACTGTTCTTGATTACCTTTTCCTTCTCGGCTTTCCCTGGCATAGGCTAGCTGTTAGTACTGAAAAGATTTTTTTTTTAATGAACATTCCCATCACTATAAATATTTTGCTTTGGAAGTTTGGTGATTTAATTTATTTATTTAGTTTTTGAAATAAACAAAATGCTCAGAAGCCTGCTCCTCTGAGCAGCAGCAGTTGTCTTCATATATGAAGAGATCATGATTTCTCTTTATCTCTACAAGAGCCTTACCCTTCTTTGTCTGAAGTGAGACTAGATGTATTCTAGAAGACTCTAATTTTGGTCTGTGAGTGGGGGGGGAAATGTGGTAAAATTCCCTTGAGTTAGAATAAGGGCTTTGCTTGTTGTCAAGGGAATATAAATGCGACTGCCTGAACTGTAGACAGGCCTTCACTCTTCCGTCTGTGCAAATCACCTTAATTTCCTGATTTGTGCTTCGTTTTGGAAGGATAGAAGCCCCATCTTTTAAAGGCACAAGTGAATTTTAGAGAAAAACAAAGGTTGGAGGCAGAGCTATGAAGTATTATAACGATGAACCGCAATAATCCTTTGTCTTAATATGATAAAAGGGTTCACGTCAGTGATTCTTTTATCCCTGTTGTTGCCCAAATCAAATACGTAATTGTGGAAGCAATTGTGGAAGTGCATTTTAAGAAACTTCTGAAATTTACTTTTGTAAATACTAAATTTTTGGTGCACAGGATAATATGCTAATAAGGTTGAGGTTAAGGGTTGTGTCGTTAGGTTTGTGTTTCTTGTTGTTTTGTTTTTTATTAATGAAAAGAGTCAACTTTCTTGTAAGCAATTAAGGAAGATCTGGGGGGATTATTTTGCATTTTTCAGATGGTAGGAAGTTAGATGGGTGTCTGGTATTATAGCCCAGAGGAGTCTCTTCAGAGGTGAGGGGAGGCAGGGAAGAGAATGCATCTCATCCATCCATACATACAAGTTAATTCTTTTGTATGCACCTCGTCTCACAAGCTGCTCCAATTTAACCAGTACTGATTTGGGCCCAAAATGAATCCTAACAGAACTATATATTCAAAATGAATAGGAGCTAAAGCGAGCTGATAGCTCTAAAGCCTAATGACGTAGGTTTACTGTTTGTTCTAATCCATGCAGCTTTTACAGTTGTCCTCTTACATCATCTGTTGAAGCATGGGTTGAATTTTCTAGTAGAAGTGCTTTTCTTTGCAGCTGTAAGTGCTAGAATTTTAACTTACAAAAAGGCTTCCTCACTAAAAAGTAAATCTGCTTTAGGACAAATTTCATACAGTGTTTAAAGTAAAAGTTTGAGATTGTGTATTGTATTTTATTTTACCCTTACATTGGAGGGTAAAATACTCTATATGGTCTTAATCTTATTTGGGGTGAGTGGGGAAAAAGGATGGGGATTTTTGTAGAGCAGACTATCAGGAATTACTTGAAAATAAAAATTGCAATCTTGCTTTTAAAATTAATTCTAATACACTTTCTATACCTGGATTACAAGGAGTATGTAAAGTTTGCAGAATTAAAAAGTCTGGTCTGGCAAGAGGTGGAAGCTTGCTCCTCTTCTTCCTCCCCCTCCTGAACTGCAGACAGCTTTATTGTCTGGATTATTTGTAGCTTTGCCAAAGCACCACAGTGGGGAAAATAGATGCAGGTGTTTTTAAAAAGTGATGTTTAGAAGCTTGTGAATAGGAAATAAGGGTGTCAACATCTTACTGTCTACTGCTGCTGTCTCTGGAGGAACAATGGGGATTTGTAGGATAGGAGGTGTCAGGGCCCTGAATACCCCAGCTGGTGCTCAAGATCAGCTCTTCAATAAGGCTGTCATGGAGAGGGCTGTGAGAAGCCTTGTTGGGGTTCCCCCTTTGCTCAGGAGCTGTCTTTAGGCTCAGGCCCTTGGCCTTGGTCACCGCCTCATCCAGGCTGCAGCCATGTCTTGGGCTGTGTGCCTTGCCTTTCAGGGTCCTGATGTTTTAACCAGCTTGTTTGGCTTGCCTCTTCACTGTGGACATGTTCCACAACCACTGGACTGTTGGCTGACCCTGATCACTGTCACTAGATCTGCTCTCCTTTTCTGGTTTGGGTACAGTGAGACTCTGCCCTTTGTCACAATTATAGACTGCTGGCAGTTGTCCAAGACCAATGTGTAGAAATCAGGTCTGCGGAAGATGACTTTGGACCCATTGCTGGAAAACACCAAGCACCAGAAGAGCCCAGTCCACGGTGAAGGCAAGTGGCACACAGCCATTAGTGTGTTATCTGCTTGTGCTGACAGCGCTGGCTCAGGAAGAGTGTTTGGCTACTGGGGTAGTGAGCCCTTGGTCATTCCACCCACACCAGGCTTTCCAGGAGGCCCAAGTCATGCTGCTGCGGCTGCATTGATCATCCTAGAGTACAGAGCACATAATGGTCGGCTCGACTGCTTGGCTTTAGTGATCGCAGTGAACCGAAAGCTTACCTTGCAAGCTTAAAGAGAATCGGTTTCAATTTGAGCAGCTGTTATGGCTACGAAATAGCTGTTGTGGTTTGTGGTCCTCAGTAGAGGCTTGTGTGTGTGTGTGCAGTTGGCTGTGAAACAAGTGAAGATGGAGTAGGTGAAGCAACTGGTTGTGGGCTATCTGCATGGAGAGTTCCTGTAGGATCCTTGTGTGGAGGTCACTAGCTATGAACGTAAGGATAGCAGAGAAGAGGGTTATTGAGTATTGCAAACGTAAGATTTTTACAGCAAAGAGGGAAGCAGAGCAGGATGGTTTTTCAAGATGCTTCTTTCTCCTTATGGAGCCCTTCTGGCAGCGAAACCCCTAGGGTGACGGGAGTGCACTCAGGGCCCTGATCCAAGTAACTGAGATGAGGCCTGGGGGAAGGAATCAGGACCTTCTGATTTCCATCTCAGTGCTTCCAGCAAAGAAAGCTTCTGTAAAAGTAGCATGGATTACAACAAACTGTTAACATTTGTCACTAGGCTTCAGTTACCAGTTCGTGTTTACTGTGGTGAGTTGTCTTGCAGGAAGCTGTAGCTGTAGGACAGAGTGCAGTTGAAAATGATCTTGATCCTTTGTGTAGGCAGATTATAAAGGGCTACATGTATTCGTTTGGAGAGGGTATGCTTTTCATTAGGAATGCAGTTGACTGCTCTTAGCCTGAAAACCAGTGTTTTCATGTAGTCAAGACAGATATTCAGATATTTGAACAAAATATTGGTAGAACTCTGCTTTGGTCTGCATTGCCAGAATTAACAGAGTATAGAAGTTAGTTTGGCAGTCTAGTTGCTTAGTGGAATTGGTAATATTGCCTGTTCATGCTTTTCCAAAATGATTTGCACGGTACTTTGCAAGATGTGGTAAAAGTTGTGTGGGAAGGAGGATGAGAACGCCCTGACCCTGTGTCAGCTCCCACCGGTGCTTCCTGTAGGCTGTGACCTGTTTGAAATACCTCATTGTCTGCTGTCCTCTGCCTTCCAGAGTAGCAAAAATTTTTGATGCTCAACTTTGTAATTATTTAACTTAATTTGGATTTTATGAAAGTTTGTGGGGTTGGTTTATTGAAGATATAGGTAGTGGTAACTGCCTGTTCTTGTCATGTGCTTCCTGTAATCCTCAGCAAGGGACCGTGGAAGCTAGTTTATATTCCATATCCACGTAGTGCTCTTCTGCAGAGTATGACTAAAAATGGCAGTGGTAACATTCTTGTCATGTATATATCTGAGGATCTGGATAGAAATTTTGCATTCTTAGAAAAGCTTGGTAAAAGCTGATGGTTCTGTTGGGTTGGGTACCAACACAGCATCAAGCACCTCCCAGTAATGCTGGTTTCTCTGAGCTTGGGCCACCTTAGATAACCTTTCAGCTCCAGATCAAATCAAAACTAATGCCAGGTTCTTAAAGAAACCAAGTGCTCTCCAGCTATTGTAAGGTGCATTTCCACTTCGTGTTTTCATTCTTGATTATGAAAGGTCAAGTCCCTTTGACAATGAGTAAACAGAGGGAGCAGCTTTTAAGAGAGCTACATGATGCATTTAAACCTAAGTACGTGATTTTTCTTAAAGGAGAAAAGCTCACTCGGTGCTTTCATTTTAAAAGAACCCAAAGAACCCAGCATGTTTCTTTTTCTTGAAAAATAATTGTCTTGTAGATATTTCTGTTTAATAGTACTTGCTGAAAATCACGAAGGCTTTTACTTCACGGGATTTTTTTCTGAGCTTAAAAAAAAAAAATCAATTTTGTAATTAATTAAATGGAAGTGGAGGCCAAAGCTCACACTTCAGCAATAATGCAGACCAAATTCAGCATGCAGAGCAGCAGCCATTAATCTGACTGCACAAAAGGAGGCTGAGAACTGGGTTTGCTGGCCCGAGAAAGGAAAGGCTAAGGGGAGATGTTTCAGCTGATGGCAGGGTATGGAGAACAGAGACAGACACTTCTCAGAGGTGCACAGTGCCTGAAGAGAGATGACTGATACAAGATGCAATGCAAGAAATTGCAACTGAATGCAAGGAGAAAAAATTTTCACTGTGAAAGTATTCAAACATGGGAACAGGATTCCAAAAGGGGCTGTGAAATCTCTGCTTGGAGACGATGAAAACTTGAGTGGGCAACATGAGCAGCTTTGCTTACGTAGTTCACCTTGCTTTGAGCGAGGAATTAGCGACCGTCTCACTTCTGCTGGTCTTTTGATAAATTATACTATGATCCTGCAGTTCTTTGTTGCATGGAAGGCAAAAAATGACTGCCCTTTCTGTCACTTTAAAAAATAACAATAAGAATAAATTTTAATCTACTTCTTAAAATTCAAGGAGCAATATTCTATGCTTCTGGTTGCTGTTTTTTCCCCTTTGGTTACTCAAGTAGACTTTTTAATGCATGTAGTGCCAAAATGCCTATTCGTACTTTTACGTCTGTGGTAACCCTGAAGTTTGTGTACTACTTTCATGAAAACTGTTACGGTGTTTTAAATGATTCTCACTGTTTTTGTGAACTGTTAAAGATAGAGTAAATGGAGCTGCATGAAGTATTAAAAATATTGGCACACAAAAACAATGTTTTGTTACTTTCTTAATGCTCTTTTAGCAGCTCAGCAGTAGTCAAAAATTGTTTGGCAGGTATGTGTTTTTAGAGAACATCCATAACTAAAATATCTTTTGAGTAAGCTAGAACTCATAAATGTATGCAGTCAGCTGGTTCACCCACATTTCTTCACATTTATCCACTTTTGGAAATATGTAATAAATGGAATTCATTTGCTCAGTACTGTGAAATCTTTCTGTAGCTCTCTTTAACAGGCTTAAAAGTGACAATGAATATTCCGTTAACAAACTGTGTGACCTCACTATTAATATTCTGTGTTGTTTATGAAAATGTTGAACAGGGTAACATCTACCACAGATCCTAACAACATGTTTTTGGTAATCTTCCTGCATTAGAAAAACATTGTTAAAAAGTGTGTGGTGTTTTTTGTTGTTTTTTTTTTAATTCCCGAGATAACCATCACCTACTTTACAATCCTTTCCAACAACTTGATAAATCTTAAGCGTAATTTCCTTTACATGTGATCACTTTTTTATTAATGCTTTATTAGTCTGATACTGGGCTGTATTGATTATGAAGTCATATGTAGAAATCTCCATGTCACCTTTCATGCTATTTTTTTCTGGTGTTAGTGTATCCTGCTGTGGGAAATTAAAGTGTTTTATTCCTAGTGATTTCCTGCACAATGGTAATTTTTACCTCTATACAAGTCTTGCATTTTCCATACAAGTAGGTATTTTTAAGGATGATAAATGAACTTAACTGGTTTGAGCATGCATGTTTGCTTGACCGTTAATTTCCTTTAATCTTTCAACACACTTAAATGTAGTAAACATTTAAGGTACGGTGAGTCTGTCAGTGGTGAGTAGTATCTTCCTGAGAAGGAAGTTGCAGAGAGTAAACCCCATAATCACTTTCTTCAGAGATGTTCCCATCACATTAATGAACCATACTAATTCCTTTTCAGTTAATTTAAATTATAAATTGACAGCTACTTCTGAAATTGCAGGCATGCTTTTAGTTTGTGGAAATACTCCTGTGCAAGAAGCCTTCAAAACTTTCTTTCCACTGCTAATCCAGTTAATGGGAATTTCCTGTGATCAGCACACATTTTCTGTTCTGTTTGTGGGTTGCAGTTGGTTTTGCATCATGGATGAATCTTAGCTGAGGTATAAAAGAGATGAAAGTACTTGTTCTTCTCCATTAGAGCAAAATGAAATTTGATAATCTGAAGGTATGAGCACTGGCTTTTTGTTTGAAGGTTTTTACCTGTGCCTTCTTACTGAGCCACCCAGACTGTTAATGTTCAGCCTGACTCTTGTTTCCAAAACTTACCTGTATCCTTGCAGTAAGTACTTGGCCAGTGCTGCTCTATAGCCTTACTTAACCACTTGTACATGGAATTGTTAGCTTTGAAAACAACCTCTACCATTCTTTCTGAACCTGGTGCTTCGAAAAGGAGCGACAAGACCATCTTCCCAAGGAATGAGCTGCAGTTCTGTTCTATCTATGAGATCTAAACTGTGAAATGTATATGTAAGAATTTCATCAATTAATATTAGATAATTATCTAAATTATCAGAGTGCTGATATTTCATACAAATGACTGTTAGAGTATTATTGCCTCTTGTGATGGTTTTGCTGGATATTTAAAGGACATTCGGACATAGCCATAGTACATAGCCAGACACAGACTGATGTGTTTGTGTTTTTTTTAACTGCTGTTTCCTGAAGCAACTCATGGGTAGCATTTGTAATACTTGACCAAGAGCACATTTAAAGGAGGTTTTTATCACACCTGCTGAGTTTAATGTGTTACTGCTTTTACTCTGTATTCTGTACTTCTGCCATTCTTCCTGTATTTTTAAATCTTTGTCTAAATCTTCTAGCCAAACAAAGCATGTATGTATAAATATGGCTCCTGAAAACAACGAGGATATCAAGTGTTTGTACTGCCTTTAAAATCTTGAAGGGTTCAACTATAAAAAGTCTTTGGAGGGGACTTTTTGTTGAGCTAAAAATTCCATTAAATTAGAGGAAGGTAGTCATCTGGAATTTTTAAGCTGCATTTCTTGAGTCACATTGTAGTTTGTATTCCCTTCGAAGGAAGCAAAATTGTATCAACATAAAATGCATATTGTCCTCAGTCCTTATTTATACATCAATCACAGAATCACAGAATTTCTAGGTTGGAAGAGACCTCAAGATCATCGAGTCCAACCTCTGACCTAACACTAACAAGTCCTCCACTAAACCATATCACTCAGCTCTACATCTAAACGTCTTTTGAAGACTTCCAGGGATGGTGACTCCACCACTTCCCTGGGCAGCCTGTTCCAATGCCTAACAACCCTTTCGGTAAAGAAGTTAATCAAAATTCTTGTTTGGTGATTTTTTGCTATGACATACACTTAAATTTAAAACTCAACATGGTTTTCAAGAAATGGTTTTATCCCCGTGTCTGTTAAAGGCTTTTAATAATAAATCGTAACTTCTGTAGAGTCAACTAATTCTCTATCAAATACTGCTAGTTACTGAAACCACCGTAAAGCATGTAGATTAAGTGGGTACCAGCAATATTTTTCATTTATAGGTACAGGAATATTTACATCTATGCAAACGAGATGTTCCTCTGCTGGTAATGGCTTTTATGTTCTAACCTTTATGCCTGACCTAAACCACCTACATGACTGAAAGTGCCGTCTTCTCAGGAAACAGAGCCTGTGCTTGGCTTCTGTCCATGTGCTTGTGTTTTAAAAATGACACAGCTGAGTTAAATGATGCTCTGAATGCAAATGAATGCATGATATTTTAAAGTCAAATCTGCACGTGTTTTATTGAATTCCGCTTAATGTGCATACAGGTTGTGCAACACCATTTCTGCTATAATTTGCCAGTTAAGTTTCCTTTTTCAAAGGCACTTAAATTAGGGGCGGGGGACTGCCTCTGAACTGTTACCAGTAATGGTGGAAGTGACAGTTTTATGTCAGGCTTCAATTTTCTTAATTGCTCTTGTGACTGATATGTGTCTGAATTTTATGAAGTAAACATTTTCCTCATAAGTTCTTTAAAGAAAAGATGAAATATGAAACCAAAAGATGTAAATTTTGAACTTCTCCAGTTATTTGTAGCAGTCTGCTACTTGAAAACTCCTCTCTTTGGAACGGTTTTATGGAAGTTCTTTAATTTGCATTTTTGGATTTGCCAACTGTGTGGTTTGTTTTTCTTTACAAAACCTTTAGAGCCAAATTTTCATATTGCTTTTGTATTTGAAGTGAAAACATAATAATGTCAGCGCTGTTTCAAAGGTGTCCTGTTTTCATTCACATATTGAAAAGAAAACTTGACCAAAAGGATCAAAGCTTGAAATCTCATAAACAGGTTAAGGAAAAACTGTTATCTGTTCTTTGAGGTATAATAAGTTCTTCTTCAAAGATATACTCCAAATGAACTTTAATTAGACTAGTATGTTTCTTCCAACCTCTTCCCAGCACACTATTTTAGCCTTTGCTTCTGTTAGCATATAACCTTCTACAGAAGGTATCTCAAAATCCCAAATCTGATGCAGAGGTGGGTGGTTTTTTGTTTGGTTGGTTTTTGAGGACTGCCTATTGAAGTTATTTGTGTGGTATGAAAAGTTTGGTTTTGTTCTTGTCCCAGTAGGAAATTAATATCTCACTGACCTTTGAATCAGAGTAAACATGTGCTCTCCAAAGTAAAATTTTGAGCATGGACTTTACTGCTTAATTCTTCTCACTCCCTCTGATTGAAAAGTGGGTATTCATTAATGTAGCTTAAGGGATAATGAATGCTAAAGCTTATTTTAAATAGAAGAAATTAAAATCAACTGCTTTCATTGTTCATTAAATCTTCTGTTTAAAAAGAAGATAGTAACTAAAAATAGCCTTAATACTTAGTTTGGGAAATCTGCTGGGAGTTAAGTGATGTTCATAAATATGACCAGGATTTTTGGACATGGAGTAGTGGGTCAGCCTAGGATTCATAGCTAAGAAAGCCAAACTATTTTTGCCTTTTGTTGGAGGCTCTGATTTGAGTGTGTTACCTAAAGAAATGGTCCACTCTTTCTGCTGTGGGAGAGTGGTTGAAATGTGGTACATGTTATCAGCAGAACGTCAGCCTTTCTGGCAGCAAAGCAATGTACTCCTTTTGGGATGCTGTTGCTAATAGGTACGAGCTCTGTTCTGACCAGAATCCCTTTGCGAGACTGAAGACTAGTCCAACCAGAGCCTAAAGACATCTGTTTGAAGTAAATGCTGTATTTGTCTGAAAACACGTACACGAGGGATAATAGCATTGGGATATGCATTATCATATGCAGTGATGATTTGTGAATTGAGTTAAATGGAAAATTCTGAAGCACTTCATTCCTGACGTAATATGCCTGTATATATTTTGGTTTTAATCTCTATCTGGTTTTGATCTTCAATCTTAATGCATAATAATATTGAAATGCATGCTTTCAATACAAGTCAATACTATGGTCTTGTTATGTGAGTCAAAACTTCCCTTACTGAAACATGAATTTTATTTCCCAGCAGGGCACTGCTAGTAATTGTTGTTAGTATTTGAAGTAATGGTTGTCAGCGCTTGACGTGGCAAGCATTGGCTGCTAAGCAGGTTACTGACCTAGCTCTAAGGTTACTTTTCCTCTCCCAGGCATCATTGCTATCATGCCAACCACTTCTTTTACCCGAGTTGCATCACACAAGGTTCCCAAATTTCATAGGCATATGGAACTATTGAAGTGTTGCTAATGCCACCAGTGAGGAAGGCTACATACTGAATTGAAAAGTAGGATTTTTCAGGAATATACGTGGGGTGGTAATTGCTGTCTGTTGAAAGTTCAGTCAGAACCTGAGTTTGCATGCAGGCTCGGTTACCTTCACTGGTAGAGCCTTTCCTCTGAATAGGAAAACACTTATTCCAAATCCTATTTCTAATTTTGAAAATAATGGAGAATTCAGCTGATTTAATGTTGTCATCAAGGAAAAATTACAGAAGTGTTTGATTAATTTAAAAATAAATGTTAGCTTCAGTGAGTGCATGCAGCTGTGCCTGTGGTACAACTTAAAGAACTCTTGCCTGAGGGGTTGTGCATTCAGTTTAGGTTGCGTTAGGATGTGAAACACTGAGGGTTTCTTTCTATGGTTTAACCATAGAAAACTGTGGTTCTCTTTTCTTCATGCTTTCTAATCTATTATGTCATCTCTTCCCAAGTCAACACTTGACCCAGTGTTCTTCAGTGAAATCTTGTGATATCTGTTAATAATTATTCTAAATACCATTAAGTTTATGTGTTTTATAATTCAGAAGTATCTAATAGAAAACAAGGGGTAACCCACAGGGTTTAGGACATGTAACAGAGCAAGGAGAGGAACAACCATGCTGATAGGCTCTTCAGGAAGTAACCAAGGTATTTTATACACATTTTGGTGGTTGGTTTTGCATTGAATTACGTTTCACACAGATGTGTGACAGCTAATACCATTGGCAAATTACTCACTCGTGAGTGGTATCTGGCTAGAGGTTGGTATATGGAGCTTTGGTGTGCTTCAGGAAGCTGTTCTGCTTGTAGTATATGGGTAGGCATGATTAGCTTAGATTTATTTCAAGCAAGCATCGGAAGTGGCAGTTTGATTCAGTTGTTCATTGTTTTCTTCAATTTTCTTAATATAAAGCATATAAATTACACCACGCACTGGAATTATGTTCTGTAATGTAACTTAAGTCTGGTCTCAGCAGTAGCCTTGACAGCAGTTCTTCGTTTTCTGAGAGACAGTTATATATATTAAAAATATTTGTAGAAAGCTCAAATGCAATTGATGTTGCATATTCTTTTATGTAAAACTCCAGATTATTGTGCCATTGAAAATGGATGCAAAGTTACTTGTATCTTTTGAAGCACATAGTAAAACTGGGAAATAGAGGATTTTTCATTTTTGGTTGCTAGTAGGTACTTTGTGTTCAAAAATGGCTTTTCCTGTCATGTTAACTGTGTGTGCGCCAAAAAGCTCAGAGATCTGTATCTGCTTGGTTCCTGCTTCCCTTGTTAAGACAGTTTTTTCTTCCATTGTCTTTTTGATTTTACTCGCTGTCATTTTTCTCCCTAATTTTCAGGTGGAATTTTTACTTCATTAGGTCAAGCCCATTTCTGCTCGTTTCACTTGTCATTTCCTGTATGAGCATTCCTGTTTTCCTCTTTATGGCACATTGCCTTTCAAGTATTTATGCAGTTAAGACTTCTACACTCTATTTCAACATGTTTTAATCTAGTCTAAAAATTCTTAGTTTAGTTAGATTTAAATATATATATGATCATGTTTTTTTATTTTATTTTATTTTATTTTATTTTACTTTTTTTGGGGGGGTCTAAGAAAGTAGCTGATTTCTGGTAACATTCTTTTTAAAAGAAAAGCTTAGATATAGGGTGGTTTTGGTTCACTTTTGAAGAATTATTACATAATGTAGTAAGTCATTGTGTGCCTCTGATCCACTTTTCCCATCATTAGTTATGATGTACGCCTGGAAAAGATGTTAGTGGAAGTCATTTGTGTCTCAGCTTGTTTAAATACTTTAAAAAATAAAAAATAAAATTAAAAAAATAGTGCCATACAGTGGAGAATGACAACAATTTTATTTTTTTTTTACTTCCTTGCTGGTTGAAGTCCTTAATCTCCCATTTTTATTTTTGACAGTTAAATGTCATTACATAAAGCTTCTCTATCATCAAACCCACAATTTAATCTTGTAGCTAGGGGATAGCTGCCACCACCAATAGCCTTCTGCATGGGATTCCCCCAAGACTGCAGCTTTCCTAGTGGATTACTGTTGTGAAGCACCTCTCTTGAGCTTCACTCCAGGACTGACAAAAAGTGTGCTCAGGACTTTCTGCCTCTCTTCAGCTGTGGGTTATTTTTGCTGTTGCTGTTTAATCAGTCTTACAGTAGTTCATTTAATTCTAGCAGCCTTTAGTTTATTTTTTCTAATATATGCCAAACTGTATTGTTTTTAAAAAAAAAAAAAAATCTAAATCCGATGAAAAGTCTTTATTTTGAATGAAGAGATTTGTTTATTTAGAAACAATATTTAAAATGCTGTGTACATTTCTATGTAATGATTTCTAACATCTTGTTCCTCCTGCCTCCCCCCACCCCATTTCCCTGTTGTGAGTTTAAGACTAGTTTCATACACAAGCTGTCAGAGGTGGAATAACTTCTTTCACTTAAATAGAGTAGCAGTTAAACCCAGACCGCAGATCAGCAGAGAAGCAAAGTCAGCTCTATTGCTTTGCTGAAAAAATAAAGCTGAATTTCCAATACTAGCTGGAACCTTTGTTTTCTGAAAACAAAACTTAAGTAAAACCACTTGAATGTGCAGAAATTTGAACTACTTGAAAGTGAAATCAAATGCAGCTTGCTTTTCAATTTTAGATAGAAAATATGCCACATAGGATTTCAAGCATCGTTTTTAAACTTTATTTACTATCAGTATGTAGGGAAATATTTATCATGTTTTGTGTGCTTTTGTCTCATTCAGGCACATTACAGAATGTGAAACAATAAGTAGGAGCAGTGTAGTTTCTCCAAAAACTGCAAATCCAAACCAAAAGCTCTTATTTCCAATTACAAATGCCTGTTACCTGGAGCACAGCCAAAAGGTACGGCTGGCAGCAGTTCAGTTCCTTGAAGGCAAAAAGGAGTGGGCATAGCCAGTATTTACAGCTGATTCTCCTTTCTCTCTGGGATTGCTGCTGAGAACAGTGGTGCTGCATAAAGGCAGCTGATCCAAAAGAGGGTCATGCTTTAAAGTTGCAGTTTGCTGTATGAGTACTAATAGAGGCTGGATGCATCCATCTGCTAGTCTCAGCTCGCCATCGAATTGGCTTTGAACAACACAATTTTGCTATGATATTAGGTGTTTAGGCAATTAAAACATTTCGTTGTCTGTCCTGCAGAAGCTGTAAGTATCTTTAGAGCATTTTTAATTATTGACCAGGAATTTTTGGAGAATCATAGGCTTTGTTCTAGGCCAGGCTGAAAGTTCATCTAACCTGCAGCATCCTGTTTCTGACAGGAAATGCATTGTTTCAAGAGAAAGGAGAAGAAAAAAAAAGGCTGAGAACTTCTCAGTTGGAATGTATTTGAGTAATAATAATATAATAAATGGTAAATGGAGAAGGACCTCAAACTTGAAAGGAGAAGGAGCTGTGATAAAGACTCAGCTGCAGTTCTTTTGGAAAAAGTCTGCATTCTTTTATGACACTACTTCACTTACATGTGAATCCCATTATCTTCAGTAGTGAGACAGAGTAGAATTTGCTTTTCTGTGCCACTTAAGAGAGCATGATATATAAAAATACAGAGTCTAATACAAGCACTGTGTGTCTTCCCATGGGAGTTCCTGTGGCTTTGATCACAGTGGGCACTTTTCTTGTTTTAAGCATTTCTTTTGGAGGGGGAAAAAAGCTACAGGATCAATAGTGTTCCAGATAAAACAATACAAACAGCAATATTTTATGTATTTTTTCTATCCAATGTATGCGTAACAATACCTTGTTTCAAGTAATCTGCAGCCATACTCCCACTCCCAGGGTTGCTAGTTATTGTATAAAGTGTATTGCGTACTGTATGTAATTATAGTAATTTCTCATATTCCTTAAGTGTATTTTAAAGTACTGCTAGATGTAATAGCATTAATTAAACTTTCCATGTGTGAACTGGAAGATTTTCTCCCCATCCCCTTATTTCCACTATCTTCTATTAGGGTAGAATACTGTTATCTGGGAGAGTTTTGTCTCTAAGTACTGTTAATTACTTTTGTTATATTTTCAATAAAATAATTTCATTAAAATCTGCTGAAGAAAATCAGCAACTGTGATGAGTTGGTCAAATAATAGAAATGCAAGAAAAATTAAGTTCTGTAACCTAAGGAAGCAAAACTGATACCTCTGCTGAGCCTTCACAAACAAGCAAGTGCTCACACAGCTACAACGAATGGTATCTCTTCTATGTATTTTCTGCAAGTTCTCAGCTATGATTCGTTTTTTTGCTTTTAAAATGATGTAGTGAGTCTTACTGACCACAAATTATATTTTGTGGTAGCAACTGTATTGTTCTTCCTGTCAGACCATGACCTGAACATTTTCAACTTGTAGCTTTATTGCAGTGGCAATCTGTACGTGAAAACAGCTGTTTTGTATGACATTGCTGAGTCGCCTGCTTACCCTGCCTGCCTTTGTCCTGCCCTCAGAAGCTGGTAAACACTGTTGTCATAGAAAAAAGGTCTATTTTTCTCTGGAAAAGGTAGAGAGTGAGTCAGTCATGGGCACCAGGTGATAACACAAAATACAAAACTTGAAAGGTGACTTTTATATTTGACTGAAAAAGTTACCCAGAGAATGGTACGTTCTCTAAAGTCCTACAATGCAAACGTGTGATGTAGTATTGCTGATATGTCTGGGCACTTAGAAACTGAACTGTAATGTTTTCTGGTTTTGTTTCTTTTTCTATTTCTATTTTTCTTAAGTGAGGCAAAAACTTTGTTCTATTGTGAAAGCAAGGAAATCATCTGTGTTCTGCTAAGATACTTAAGCAAATTCTGTAAGTATTGAATATGTGATATAAATAGCAAAGGGAGAGTTTTTAAGCATTACTCAGTGAATAGCACCAAAAGTCAATTTGGGGATAAGGAGTACCTTTAAATAAATAACCACAACCTTCTCAGTCATTGAGGGATGGAGCACCAGAGCTGCTCAATTACAAAAAAAAAATTCATACCTAGTAACATGGTCTTCAAGTATGTCAGTTAGCTTAAGCAATTAGAAGTCAGAGATTACAATTAATTGTAGTGAAAGATGATGTAGAAGTTGTCACGCAGTGAACAGAAAGCATGCAGCCAGATAGTCCCTGGCATGTGGCTAAGGATAAATGACTTGTTGGGGCATCTCATAATTAAACAGGTGCACATACATTCTCTGTACAAAAATTCTGGTCTATCCAGTCAGCTGCTTGGCCACCTTCACTAATCTCTGTCATCCTGAAATCATCCTTTCAAACCTTAATTGTAGGAATGATCTTGACTTGATGGCAAGTACTCCAGGCAAGCACCATGAGAGAATTGAGGTCCAGACATTTTAAACCTGTTGATGAACACTTAGAAGGCTGGGAAGGGACATGACAAACAATTCCTTACAAATATGTGAGGTTCTCGGTCTGTAGAAAGACCATCTCTCACTTCACTGAGCAATAATTATTAAACTTAAAATATTTAAACCAATTCATAAGTGGTGATGCAGGTGGCTTGCTTTGTGAGGGTGTTCCTGGACCTTCGTAGTTGTCAGCCTTTAATTTCAGAGATTAGTACTAATTATAGCTATAATGCCTCCTCTCCTTCCAGGTTGGTGTACTGGAAATCATTGTAATTGTATGTCCATTACTTGTGTGATTAAGGTCTCTGGATTTTGTGTAGTATACGTGTCCAGCACAGTATCCCTAAGTGAGATCATGTTGTTATGCTTCAGGCGGAACCACTTTCCATTTTACAGTTAATTGGGAAAAGGTAACCACTCTAACCACTTTGTACAAACAAGACTTTTTACATTTAGGTCGTAAATTTACCTGGCTTCCAGCATGCAAACAATTCCATTAAATACTCTTTCCAGGAGAAATTATTCATTAGTTATAGTTTTTAATATAAATAGACAAAAGCATATGTATTCAGATGCAATTTGTGTGGCTTAAAGTACTTACAAATTGTTCACAACACTGGACAGGATTTTTAATTTGCTGGGAAATTTGTTGGCATTTGTCATTTAGCACCTTCTTCCTAATTCTTGAACTCTTCATTATCCAAGGTACCTTAATGACACTGAAGTCTAACCAATAACGGCTTCTTTTGTGTACAGTTTTTTGTTGTTCTGTATCTTCTTTGGAGCTCTTCCGCTATGTTTTTTTCTTCTGCGGTTGATTAGTGGAGCAATTTAGTGTCTGTAGCTTTTTTATTTATTTATTTATTTTTAGAATAAATATGTCATGCAGGTTTATTAAAGCAAAAGTACTTTTGAGAGCAACTTCTTTTGGAGAGGAAAGAACCACTCCAGTTTGCTATCTTGACAATACATCTGTCAAGCATTTAAAGAAGAGCTACTCGCTATATTAACTAATCAGCTGGGCTGGTATGTCAGGCAGTTTATTACATTACGTGTTCATCTGTTAGGCTGTGTGTGTTTATATTCAGTAGTACCACTTGAAATGCTTTGTCTGGTGATGGTTCTTACTGCTTGTGTTTAAGAAAGTTTTTGCATTTTATGGTGCGCTAAGGAAAAAGACAAGCCATCAGCTGGAGGAAGTCAAAGCAAACTGCAGGCATTTTTACGAAGGCAATCTAGACTTTTATCAGGCTATTAATGGCTTAGTTGTTCATAGCTAACAATAAAAAAAATTGTCATGCAAAAATATTAAACGTATTATGGTGCTAATTTATGCAGGCTTTCTGTGGTATATTCTCATTTCTTGTCTGGAACTTAATGCTGTGGTTATGTGGCCGTTTTAATTGGCATAGATATTTTTTTGCTGCTGCCAAAATATGGTACTGTTTTCTTTACATCTGGCCAGTTACTTAAATATTCCCAATTTACTGGAAGTTAAGGTGCTGATCCTGAAAGCGTTTGCTGTGTATAATAAACTATAATGTCTCACACATTGATCATCTTAATTGCTCATGGGGTTGCTTAGGCAAAAAGCAAAGCACATGAGGAATTTTGTGGCATCACAGCTAAACCTTGTAGAATTTCAGAGGCATTACTTTTTGTTTCATAACTGTTGAAACGTTAGATGTAAGAGATATTTTAAGTTGTCACCATATGAATATTTATAAATAGCAGTCTAGTGTTAGTTCTTTCTTAACAGTAACCTAAATTTAAACTTCTACATCTAAATTTGGACACAGTGATTTAGGCTTGCTTCAGATTATAACTGGTGGGTTTGTGTTGATATGAGTGTATTTTTACATTTTTGAAGGTTCGTTATTTTGGAAAGTACTGATGGCAAAAGTAGTGCTGGCTTTCTTTCTCATCAGTTCTCTGTACGTCTGAACTGTACAATCTAATTTTACTTCATATACAAGCATTAAATTAATTTTTGAGGATCATCAGGGTGGATTAAGGTGTAAAAAGCCCAGGAATTAGACTTCAGAGTTTTAAGAGAACCTAGGTATCCTTGTCAAACAGCAAAAATGCCACTGCACAAAGCACTGTATAAAGGAAAGGCACGTGTAAATTAATAGAAGTGTTACAGGCAGAATTAGAGTTACCAAAAGAAGTATTTTGAAAAGGTACCACAGAAGAAAGAAATTCAATTAAGTAGATTTGTACACACTTGAGGCACTTTAAATGTGAGGAGCAGTAAAACAAAGCACCAGCAAGCTTGCTCAGAAACGTTATGAATAGATAGACTAGCTTCACAGGTCAAAGATCCTCTAGAAAAGAGGAAAGGGGAGGGGTAAAAATGGGCAGAAGGGGGGCACTGGGAGACTTGAAAGGAAGATGGGCAGAAATGTTAGTGTTCCTATTACTGTCTATTCTTAACCAGCTATACTTGAGTGATGATTAAACAATCAGTAAATATCAAACCAACTATTTGCTCATTTTGATTCAAAATTTACTGGCCTTTTTTTTTCCTTTTTTTTTTCTTATATTCACCTTGGTGAGAGCTGACAATGTTATTTTCTTGTATGTTATTTGTACTTTACTTGTATGTATATAAATACATACGTATACGTGTTTGAAGGGATTCAAGACATGGACTCCTGACGGCTCTTGAACAGAAGGCGTTTATTGCCCTTTTTCACTACTACATATACTTTTCCCGTAGCCCCACGCACTGTCCATGTGCCTGAATCTGTCATACAATGGGGTAGAGACCCTCAGACACACACCTCAAGCCAATCAGCAATTGGCCACTGCCCAGAGCTCATCTTTTAACACTGTAGCCCATTTACTTTATTTCAATCTTTCTCAAATTTTTGTTTCTATTGCTTGTTTCCTCATTATCTCTAATTCGGGGAGGTGTGAAACATCGTGGAGCCACCTGCAAAATCCTTTCCCACACATGTATATATAAACTCATGATTTATATTTAGTAATTGTGATCTTTTCTAGAAGACCAGTGTTTAATTTTGCGGTGCTGGCCACAATTAACTGAACAAACTCCTAAAAAAAAAATAAATAAATAAATAAAAATCTTCAGAAGATTCATAATGCAAGTCTATCTCTTGCATGTGCAAAACATTCAAAGTGATGCTATAAATTGAGCAAATAGTTGAAGATCTGCATCTACTCAAATTTCTTTAAGTATTTTTTTTGTGTCAATGAAGTTTTAAAAATAAATAATTGTTCTGTGCCTAGCTAGATGTGGTTACTGCTGTTTATTTCCATGCGTGACGGGAAAAAATTGAACTTGTGAAGTGTAGATCCCAAGTTTATAAAGTGACTCTGGCTTAAATATATTGATGAAACCGAAGATTTATCTCTTAATACTCAAAAAGAGTATTTCTACAGATAAAATATTTTGTATGTAAACTGAGCTCTTTGGGGAATTCTTGAGGCATTTTTTCAAGTATGTGTTGTTTTTTTCTGTGCAGCAGCTATTTGTAGTGAAGGCAATCATGCAGCACTTTTGGAGTTCTGTTAATTCATCTTGTCACATACAGTGTATTTTACTGGGGTTCATGCTTTGGACCATTATATTCCTCAATTTCTTTGAAGATTTGGGAAGTTTGCTTTTAGTCTTAAACACTGCAGTACCTGTGTCTCGGGGAAATAAAAATGAGGAAAAAGTAAAATCTGCTACAATGTAAATTATAACCCATTATTTTTACTTTTCAGATGTTCCTCCTGCTGATCAAGAAAAGCTTTTTATCCAGAAGTTACGACAATGTTGTGTACTTTTTGACTTTGTTTCTGATCCACTAAGTGACCTAAAGTGGAAGGAAGTAAAACGAGCAGCTTTAAGTGAAATGGTAGAATATATCACACACAATCGCAATGTGATTACAGAACCTATTTACCCTGAAGTAGTACATATGGTAAGTGGTGGAACCATTCTGAACTTTTTAAATTCATAATTACTTCTTCAGCTCTGTCAATCTGTCTTAAGAAATACTACTGAAATCTTCAAAAAGATCAACTATGTTTGCACACTGGCAAAATGGTAATATAATAGGTTTTTAATCCTCTTGCAAGTGTTGACTCTTCTATGTAAGAGAAATTGGATGCATATTTGCAGCAGAAATAAATTATGATTTAAGTTGATAAAAATGAAATCTTTAAATAAAAAAGACCATCCATCCCCTCCCCCCAATCTTTTTTATAATAGGCATTTATAAAAACAGGGTGAGGGTGAAGGGTATAAATAATCTAGTTTTTTAAAGAACGAGTAGATTGCAAAACTGAAAGTTTGAGTGTTTGTTAGAATTAAGATCACTTGTTCAATCTTGACACTTAATCTCAAGTAATCACATTCAGTGCCCATGGCTGAATTTTTTTTTTTTTTTTTTCTGCATTTGGAGCTGAGAATGAGAGTCAGACTTTATTACACTGATGAGGATTTTGCTGGAACAAGTTATATGTACTATTTAGACCTGTGTTGTTTCTTCCCTTTCACTATTGAAATCCAAGCCAATTAGACCCACTTCATTTTTTCTGTCCTGTTTAAGTTCAGTCCAGAGGAGGAAGCCATGAAACTGCAGGAGAGTCTTTCTTCTCTCATTGTGGTGACTGTATGCCAGTTGCCTGGGGTAGCAATTGGGCTGAGGACAGAAAAGCATCTTTCCAAGTAGCTAACTACTAAGCTTCCCAAAAAAATGTTAACCACGTGACATGATAGTTATTCCCTCTAACACCCCACCCCCACCCCCCCCCCAAAAAAAAAAGAAAAATACTCAATTGGGTCGAGCTTTCAGGGGGATAAGAAAATTGTACTTCTTTAACATTAGTGTGAATTCAGTCAGATATTGAGGTCCTGCTCCAAATCAGAGACTGTGAAGCAACTTCAGAGTAGATTCTAAAGATTTATAGCATTAAAGGTGCGACTCTAAAGATTGCTTGCACCGTAAGTGTTCACTAATACAGATTTTTTTTATGAGAACTTCTGAGTATATGAGGATTCTGTACAACTTTAAGTCAAATGTATACAAAACATTGAGGATGGTTAATGATATCATGGGATCATGTCTTTTCATATGTTTTGATAGCCTATTTGTATGTGTTTTTTGCTAATTGATTATTCATTTGAGAATATTTGATACTCATGGAAAAATAATTATGAAAAAATAAGCTTGCTGAGATTTGATTTAGAGAAAAAAAATTGAATTCATGGTGATGGCTTGAATATCAGTTTAAGACATTAGTGTTTGCTCTGTGAGGAGTCTTAACTGTCCATAAATTCATAACTTCTGCATTATGAGCCCACATTATCTTCCTCCATCAAAAACCAATGGCAAGGATACATTTAACCAAGGAAAATACATACTTTCTTTGCTTTCAGATGCAACTAATGGTAATACAGTTTGCAATTCTGTCAGTCTAATAAATCTTGGTGCAGAATTTGTCTCATCTTAACTACCAGCATTCTGCTATGGGCTCAGAGCATCTGTTTAACAATTCTTTCAGTGAATTTAAAGTGCTTTTTACATGTAAGAATCTAAAGGATATGGGATTTCCTTGTATAAGACTTGTACAGCATTGTGGCAGACACTTTCGGTGGCCGTTGTCAGACCTGGACTAGGATTTTTAGGTTAAATTCAAATAGCAATTTTTTTTAAGGCTGCTAATATTGAAAAGTTTTCTTTCAGTTGTCTATAATGAAACAACTATATTCCTCTTGCAGTATTATGCCTCTTTCAGGCGTGCACATAAAGAGGTGTACTTTTTGGTAAATTCTAGTAGTAGATTAATGTGAATTTTAAGGTAAAATGGCTATCTTCTTTGTACTTTAAGGGACCTGTCTACGTTTGGACTCATTACACCAAACTTGGGATAATAATCCATCTAGCTCAGCATCCTAGTCTTGTCAGGGATGAGTGTAGAGGCTGCTGGAAAAGATTAAATCTTATTTTTCTTTATCTGAGCTGGTAGTTGGTATAGGAGTTAGGACTTTACTGTGCCATTCTGTTTATCTTCACAGCTTGGGGGTTACTCATCTATAGATGACTACATACACGCATAAGTGCGTGTAAGAGCGAGAGAGATTTTTGTTTGCTTTAGTTACTGTACTGTTTAGGCCAAAAGCTTAGGGCAATAAATTTCACAAGTTACCCATTTAATAATAATAAATTATTTGTCCTTTACGGTATCTTTATTTGTTCTTTTGCTCTGATGAGAGCAGTCTTTATAATTCAAGTGATCACGTCATGTTCATGCCCCTCATCCCAACCCTCTGCTTCGTGTTTCAAGTATCTTTGGCAAATGTATAGTTAGATCTTGTCTTTAAGCTATGTTTTGATTTGGTTGCTTAATAATTATTTAACATTAACCATGAGTCTTTTCCAACAATACGAGAGAAACAAGTTTCTTAAATTGATGTAATGTTATTCTCCAGAGGGGGACGTAAGTTTCTTCCCCTTCTTCCTCAAGGACCCCGCTGATGTCCTTCAGATTCTCTTTACCTTTGTAAGCAAAAATGTGATGGGAAGGGAAATGTTTTTAATACAGACTTGTTTTACAAGTTCCGTTTCTCATGTATATCATAGTAAGATTGGATTGACTATCCCCGAAGCAGGAACTTACATCTCGAAGCTGAAAGACATGTGGACAAATGTCTAAATACACGTTGTAAATGTAAATGATAACTTAATAGTTTGGATGAAAAGCATCTGTTGCGGATTCTTGTTTAGTAAAGGGATGTATGCTTCATTTTAGCTTAGGTTTTGAAGAAAACAAGACTTTGAGATTGTTCTGTTGTGCACTAATTTGTCAGAAACATAAATATTTAAGGCTATTAGTTTGGTAGAAAACTTCTGAGAATTGTTAGCTATGTAGACTATGGACCCATAGGAATGCTGCTTTCCATCTCAGGAAGGGATGGGCAATATCTGTATTGTATCTATTTTAAGAGGGACTATGAAAGTGAACAGTGGTATGAATATTCACTTCCCCAGCTAACCAGTCAGAGGATATTGAGGAGAGCTGAGAGGAAGCTGAGGAAATGCTGAATTTTGAGATCCGGGGTTGTAGTGTTCTGAAAAACAAGTAGATCCAAAGCTTGTGTGAGTAAGACTTATTTCTGTAGCCACCAGAATAATTTCCTTGATGATGATATAGTACTTGTGTATAAGAAATCAATGTTTTTGTGAAGCACAAAGACCGATATGACTTTTTAAGTTGGTAATATAAAGGAATTAAGATCTTACTTTATAACTAGGTCATTTCAGCAGCTAAAGCAGTTTTCACTGCTACTCTTCATGTATTATGAAAATGAAATTACATACTCATGCACATGGGGATATATATTATTTTAAGTGTTATTTTGGTGTTACGTGGGTATGTCTTGTTTACTCTGACCTTTGATATGGAATAAGAGTTGATATAGTGAGTAGAAGTGTACTATATGTGGCTCTATTCAGCTGTTAGGATGGCTTTATTCATTAAAATATGGAGGGTGCAGACTGTCAAATTATAAAGCTCATCATTCAGAGCTGTTCTTGTCAAGCTTTACTTGGGCTGCTCAGCAGAAGGGAGGAGAAAATGTGTGTAATGTTATCTCTGTGATACAGAGATAACATTAACATTCTACTTGCTTGAAAATTTTCTCTAGTGTTACACAAAATGGGCCACCAGAAGAGCAGGGTATGTAACAACCATGACAAGCAAACCTGTCTGTGAAGCTGTAAAAATGCAGCTTGTTGGCCTTTTCTTTTGCTGTTCTCCCATCCCCCTGAATGAATTACATACTTCGGAGTCAAACATGCCCATGCTAAAAGCGCAGAGAGAATCCTGGCACACGAGCCCAGTTAAAATTCAAATCTGATAGATCGGGGGGTGCTTGTGGGGTTTTGTTGGATTTTGGGGAGTATAAATTAATCCTTTATGCTGCGTTTGCTTAGTTCTTCTCTGGGAATTTGAACTTAGAGGAAATTGGGCTTTGCAGCTTGCATCTTGTCTATTTGGTAAAAAGACAGTAGTTAGGGAAAAAAGCAGCCAGTTGACAAAAAGGCAAAGGTCTCAATTATGCTAACTCATTATAAATTTTCATAAACTTTAGTGGCTTAATAGACAAGAGTTTCAGAGCTGTCTTCATTGAGAAATGCTGCACCTTGATTTGAGCAATTGTATGTTCTTTTGGTCAGATACAAAACACAAAATGGAAATCAAATCAGGCTCCATCGCTCATGGAACAAGTTATTCTGTTTTGGGTTTCATACTCTTCCCATTTGATATTCTTAAAAAAAAAAAAAAAAACCTGTTACTAACACCTTATACAACCCAGCTTTTCTTCTTGCTCTCTCTCTAGCCTGAGACTTTCCTTTCTCATCTAGAAAAGGCTGATTATTCTTTGATTTGCATAGCAATCTTAGCAAGTGGGAATCACGTCTGGTCTTCCTAAGTTTTTCTTGGAAGACCATTGATTTATTGTAATTTTTCACCTTTTTAAAAGAAAACTTCCAGGTTATTAGTTTCTTGAAGTCCATGCTGTTAAAATATCTTTATATTTATATGTCCCTTTTTAGCTTTACCTTTAATTCTGTGAAACTAATTACTCTGATACAGCATTCCTAATCAGTATCAGCCCTACGGCTCAGCTGAAATAAAGGAATATTATGAAGCAAAACAGAGCATCAGGATGACTTTTCCTTCATGGGAATATGATGTAATTCTTGCAGATTTAGCTGATGCAGTTTGATACTGCCTCCCACTGTCTGCTCTGCCATCTGTCAGACGTGAGATGGCAGGACAGCACATACATATGCTCCATAGCCTGCTAGTTAATAAGTAATGTACAGCATTATTTTAAACTGTGAATGGAGGTGTTAATGATAAGCAGTCAGAATGTGAGCAGGGAAACATGGCCTTCTGTTGCTCTTCCCAGAATCCCACTGAAGAGGGGTGGAGTGGATTCCTCTGCAAAACAACATCTTTAGACAGCTCAATCTTTCAGAGCTTCTGGGTTATCTTCAAATTACAAGCAGCTAAGTTCTGATGCTATTTTTTAAAATATATATACATATACGTAAATATAAATAAATAAAACTGTGAGAAAAGAACAAAAATGTGTGTATGGGATGTGTATCATAAAACAATTGAAAATTAGAAAGACTGATACTATGGCATAAAGAATAGGCTTTTAAGTGTGATTAAAGTAGCCCTACAGCTACATTATAAGTGAACTCCATCCATCATGTAGGGTTTAGGATTTTTCCTTTAATTGTTGAGAGCTTAGGAGTGTCTCAGCTGATGAATAAAATGTGGGTTTTTTTTTTGCATATTCAAATAAAACATTCAGTTTGATGCAAATTCCAATGGAGTAATCTTTTTTTTTTCTAGCTAGTTGTGCAAATGCCCTGTACTGGCACGTTTGCTGAGCCAAGTATTGGCTTTCGTGAAAACGCTCTGTAAATGGTTCTGCTGCTCCTGGTGATGTAGCCTTTTGCAAAGAATTTTCTTTTTCCTGGGAAATCTGTTGTATCTGACTTGGCCAGACTTAAGAAATGTATTTTTCAGATTTCCCCTAAATTCTTGCAAAAAGACTCCCCGATCTGTTACACTGCTCGAATAAGTAAGAAAAGCCTTAAAGAGTTTCTGTATATAGCCTAATATACTTGATCATTATGGAAAGTTAGAATAGTAAACCACTGTTTTTATTTTGGCAATCTTTCCATTTCTGTATTTTGTTCAATCTGAAGCATTTGTATCAAATAATCTTTTTCAAGTAGAGGAGACAGTTCAGGACCATAACTTGGATTGATCTGTATTTTTCATTCTGTTCAAAAATAAGTTTAGGCTGCTTGGTACTGGTTTGATAACGAATAAGCAAGCAACAAAACAACAAAAAGTCTCTCTTGGATAGAATTACATGGCTAAATAGATTGTATTTTTCTATTTGCTCATCAATGTTGTCTCCTACCAACATCTGCCCTATCTAATACTCTGGATTACAAGTGGAATTGAGGAATTAGTCTCTCTCGGTATTGACAGCTGTAGCTGTCTTTACATTTACAGATAAGGGATTTTTCCAGTTTTCTTACTGGCATGCACAGAAGCCTGTTCCCTGCAACTTGCTCAGTAAAAGGTTTAATCATTAACTTGTCAGGGGTGACAGAACAACCATTTGAGTCACTAGCTAGTCGGTCCTTTCTTGTCCATGAAGAAGCCAGCTGTCATTTCAGATGGAGAACTGAGGTTACTGCAGACTTTAAGTCTGCATTAAGCCATTGTAGGTAAGATTACTCTTGAGAACGTGTGCTAAATTTATTCAAAAATCATGTAAGGTTTTTTTCAGCCAACAAATGTTGTGTACATTCTTTTATGATTATATGTATTGTATATATAGATGTCATTGTGATCATACCTGATTATGTGTATTTTTATTTACATTTAAAAAAAATAATCCAAGCAATGTGCATTCAGTGATGAAGTGGTTTTACCTAGAAGAGGACCTCTTAGGAAAGTGTTTTGTGTCAAAATTTGTTGCAAAATCATCACTCTTGACAGTACCTGTGATAATCAATGCACAATGTAATGTGCAGGAGCACAGTCAGCACCCATCTTCCCTAGAACCTTTCTGACTTTGAGATATGCAGAGGTTCCTTAAATTTTACCTTTACTTTGATGCTTTTTGCCTTTTAAGACTTCTCAAAACTTTTTTTTTGTCTTGAAAACAGTTTCAAAATCCCTAATAATTTTTAAAGGGCTTTGTGGCAAATACTACTTCAATTCACTCACATTACAAATCTGCATCTAGACAAACACTTGACAGCACAAAATATACTTATATCTTTGTACCTGTGTGTGTGTGTGGTTGTGTATATGAACCTTGAAAAGCATTTCATCTTTGTAGTCTGCTCCACATCCATGAGGATGCCAAACTGTGCATGGTTTAAGAGAAGTATCACTATGAGGGGAACAGAGAACTTTGATTTTAAAGTGTTTCCATATAGGTACACCCAGAGTATGATTTGAAAGCAATAATAATTTATAGAATAGTTGCAGGTAATCTTTGTTTTCCATCTCTGGTTCTGACCTCTGCTGTTGAAGGTTGTTGTGAGGTCCTCTAAAGTGTATATGTAAAAATATTGTCTAACCACTTATAAATATATTTGCTTGAACTTTCAAAATGGATTTAAAGAGAGAAAACATCCTGTCAGTAAGTTTGTGCTTTCAAGAGTACTACATGGAAAACTGTTCTCCAAGTTAAAAATTTTTAAAGACAAATAAATTTACCTCATTTTTGTTTAAATTGCTAGCTTACATATCTTGCATTTTTGCAGATGTTAACTAAATAGGTCATGTTAAGAATTCTGAGTAAAAAATTATCTTTGAAATCTTTTATAGTCATTCACTTGTTTCAGAGTTCTTAAAGGCACGTGTGATTTCAGTTTGCAGTTAATATGTTTCGAACATTACCACCATCTTCCAATCCAACGGGAGCAGAATTTGATCCAGAGGAAGATGAACCAACTTTAGAAGCTGCGTGGCCTCATCTACAGGTACTTAGTGAAGATTAGGAAGTTGTAATTTAATAGAATTTTAACATTTAAATCATTGCTTATTGACTCACAATGACTTAGGTTAGGTGTTTATATCTGTAAGTTGCGTTTCTCTGCTATACCTAAAATACTTTATAATTTACACATAATATTAAAAAAAATCACTAGTGTATTGGAGGTTAAAGGCTTGCTGTTTCTTGCGGTGCAGATGCAATTGCTGTGACTTAAATGAGCTTCAGGTTGTCACTAACTGCTTTGATCTGACTCTGGCACAGTTCTGGCTTTGAGAGGTACTATGACAAAGAGAGGAGAACAGAGAATTTTCAAGACACATACTTCTGAGCATGATGAATATTAGATTATTCTGGGTCCCATGAGTAAAATCTAGCAATGGAGCTCAGCAGAATTTGAATGTGATTTAAAGAACCCAGAGTTCTTGCTCTAGATAAAAACATACTGCATTGAGAGGGCAGGAGCAAAGCTTTCACTGTGTGCAATATAAATTTTTTTTTAAAATGTGCTATACAAATATAAATAAAAACAGTCCTGTTCTGAGCAACTAATCAGTAACTTTGGTAATGTACTGCTTATAAAATGGTTTATTGTTTAAAAAACTAATACTGTTTTTTGTCGGACTTTTTTTTCAGCTTGTTTATGAATTTTTCTTAAGGTTTTTAGAATCTCCAGATTTCCAACCTAATATAGCTAAGAAATATATTGATCAGAAATTTGTATTACAGGTAAGGTTTTTTTAAAAACAAAACACATTTAACTTAAAGCTCCAAATCCATATTATCTTACAATGCATTAGGTTCAGGTAAAGTGCATCCTTTCTTTTTCCTCTTTGCAGCTTTTAGAGCTTTTCGACAGTGAAGATCCTCGCGAAAGAGATTTTCTCAAAACAACTCTTCACAGAATATACGGGAAATTCTTAGGCCTGAGAGCTTACATTCGGAAACAAATTAATAATATATTTTATAGGTAATACATTTTCTAGCTTTTTTCCTTTTTTTTTTTTTTTTTTTTTTGAGGGGGAGGGTGGTGCTTCGAGCTTTGGTACACTTTTCCACAAGTCATTATACTGTGAATGTTTTACAGTCCTTCCAGCATGTCTCTGTTTTCTACCCACAATGAATGTATGAAACTTCCCATTTAAGAAACTAGCAAAAAAGCTGACACATACTGGGTACCATTCCATGAATGGCACGAGCAGTACCAGCTGCTTATCTTCTCTGTATGTGGTAACAAGTGAGCCTTTAGAAGAGATAGAGAGGAGTTGCTTTAAAGTAATTGGGAAGCCTTCACTCTCCTGCAGACAAGAGCTCCTGACTGGCCGTATCTAGAGCCAGTATGTCCTTAGATAAAAATACACATATATAATTCATTTCTGAACTTTTTTTTTTTTACTTGCTACTTCTTGTGCTTTACTTCAAGGAGATGCAGAAGCAAAGTCTTCAAACACAGATGGTTCTGGTGTGTGGCTTTTGGAAGACTGAGAAATGTTACAGTCATTAAATTGACTTCATTACAAAGAATGCAAACTATTACAGTTTTCCATATTTTTCACTCTGAAATTTATGAGAGATGATGTCATTTGCACTGCAGAAATAACCTTTCCATACCAAGTTGAAATCCCTTTTGAAAAAAGTTTCTTATTTCTGTAATACTTTTGAGCTATAAGTTGAAACTTTTTGCATTTGATTGTAAACTCGTGAATATGAACACCAGGGAGGAAAGCTGTGTCAATTTCTGTCTTGAATTAAGGGTTTGTATGTGACAAACTCAAAGTATGTGCAGAATTTTTCAAAATGCTTCATTTTCGTATACTTTTTCCAGCAAATCTTCTTACATAAGCCTAGTAAGAAACAGAAGTGTGGTCTTTGTCTTTTAGTCACTAATCAGGATTGCATAAGTTCTGTCCCCATGGTATGCTAATCTTACTTTTTTTTCTAGTGTGAAATATATATATTTTCTTAAATTATTAAACCAGTATGTTCCTGCTTATTTGCTCTTAAGGTTTTAATATCATTGTCTTTAGTTTTGCTTGAAATCGTCCTGAATTACATGGAGAGCATTTTAAGGAGAAAAAAGTCATATCAAATACTCTGGATTAAAAGTAGTTTTTAGTATGTTGGTCTACGACAAATTTTCAAATAGATAACAATTTTCTAATAAATTAATATTATCTTCTAATAAGTAAAATTTTTGATAATTGTAAAATACCTGAAGTTGTGCATAGAAGTTTTTCAATAAACTTACACTCAGGCAATTGGGAAAAATGCAGGAAAGGTGATTGCATGGGAAATTACAGTGTTCTGTCAAACAAGAATTCAGGAAAATTTGACTTCCTCAGTTTATTACAGAGCCTTTTGTGTGCATAGGAATCTGTAATGCCAAATAGCTCTTTAGATCCATAAGTAGTAACTGTTTGAACACCTTGTGCTTGCGTGTGCTATAGAAGGTTGAGTCACAGCATTTGATTATGCCAGATGCTCTGTGTTATTTTAATATTTAAAGCATTGTTTGCTGTGTTCCATTTCGCATTACTGAAATGGCATGGAGTATGATTGGAAAAGGCTCAAATGAGTGTACTATTATTAAATGTGGAGGGAAGGAGCAAGCGTGAAGGTTGAGAGCAGCTTGATGTGCTCTTGATTTGTTTCTATATGGAACGTGCATGTCTGCTATAGAACAGGGCCGTCAAGTACACACAGTGTCACTGTCTTTAGAAGAGTTTGTAAGACTGCTAAATTGTTCTGGTGAACTCTGCAAAGTTTCTTTTCCACTGTGTGCTTGTTTTCTTCTGAGTGACTAAAACTGGGGAGGTGAAGGCTACCTGTAATGTTAGATGGTAATCTTATTGGTCACCTTGCATCTCTATTTGGCAGTAACTGAGTAAAACTTTTCATTTATTTAGGTTTATTTATGAAACAGAACATCACAATGGCATAGCAGAATTACTGGAAATACTGGGAAGGTAAGTTGTAGGTTTTGTCTAATTAGACTTGCTTTGTCCTCAGAGGAGGCTTTAAAGATTGAGTTGGGAATTGCACATTGTTATGAGACAAGATGAAAATAGCTTCCTGGCATGTGGCAAAGCTGTAGCTGAGGATAAATTTTTTATAAGAGCGCAGAAATGTGGCAAGAGCTTGAGTGTAACAGCAACATTTTTGGGGTGCGACAATTTTTTATATCACATTTTAAGTCTTATTTTCTTGCTTAGGAACCCTGTGATTAAGATTAGTTGTAATGCAGCTGTGATTAATATGTAACTAATTGCAATTAGTTTAAAAATTCTTCCAACTTTACTAAATGTGTAGCAGGTAAACAGACAGGACAGATAGGTTGTAAGTTCTCAGAAATCTTCTGTTAATCTTATAGTAAACTGCAGTGATACATCTGAAAGCCCTTGAAACAAGAATTGTACAACATAAAGCTGATAGCCCAGTCAAAACTGGTGTGGTTTTTATCAACTGCTTTCTCTCATCCATGTGCAAGCTTTTATTTTATATACATAATACACTTCAAAAGCATAGTTTATTTTACTTTACAGTTTTTTTCACATCTTTGCACATAAAAATAACAATGTAATGTCGCTTAATTTTAGAAATATGTAAATTTCACAGGATCAAATAATGAGTCAAATTGGCAGGGACCTGTGGAGATCATCTAGTCCTACCACTCTGCTCTGGGCATAGTCAGTGAGAGTGGGCTGGAAACTCCACAAGATCTCTGGGCAACCTTTTCTGCATTGGACAACCCTGAGATTAAAAAGGGATTTTTCTTCTGAGTGAAGCTTCCTGTTTCAGTTTGTGCCCGTTGCCTCTTGCCTTTTCATTGTGCATTATTAAGAAGAGCAACTCTGTCTACATGCTGTCTCATCTGACACATTGATAAGACCCCTGAGCTTTTTCTTCTTCTCTAGCCTAAATGGTCCCAGCTCTCTCAGCATTTCCTAGTATGTGAGGTGCTCCAGTCCTTAATCACCTTCATGGCACTTTGCTGGACTCTCTCCATTATGTCCATATCTTTCCAGTCCTGGGGAGCTTAGAACTGAACCCACCACTCCAGATGTGTCTCACTAGTGTTGAGCAGAGGGGATGCTCAACTTCCCTCAACCTGCCAACAACTCTGTTCCTAATGCAGCTCAGGATGCTGTTTAAATTGAAAAGATGTTTTGTAAATTCTCCATATCTACATGTCTGCCTGGAATAATTATTTAATCTTCAACTAAATATTCAATGATTAACAGAAGTTACAAACCTATCATTACATCTACATGCTATAAAAGTAATCAAGTAATACTGCTCAAGATATACTGAAGACTGTCTAAAGCTGAAATACAAGAAGATGGAGCTAAATCTACGAAAGTTATGTCACTGACTCTTTCACTTTAGTTTTTTTAGGTTGGCTTTAAGTGTTAACGTCGTAAAAATAAAGTGTTTTTTTCCCCTCAGGTTTCCAAGTCAGTATTTCTATCATCTAAGTAAGGATTCTTTGCTGTAAACATGCTATACTGATGGGCTGATACTGATGGGGATGGGTTCTGCAAGTGTTTTAGCAGTCCATGTGTTTATTTTTTTTTCCCTTGTCTGCTGTCCTGGGTCAGTCTCTCTCCAATATTCAGTCTCAGGTTCCTTCTTTAATTCAGTGACGATGCTGATAAAAATATGTATTCAAAGCTTTGTTTGTAGTGAGTAGTTCATAACAAAAATTAGAATCTGAAGTGCAAACATAATCATGTATGTTGCTTGGAAGAAGAATTTAGGACCTGTGAAAGATTTGGGTGAGGTGTGGGCAGATGTTGATTTGACTGTTCTATTTATTTAAAGAGCTGGATCAAAAATGAAGTGGTCTCTGGTGCATGTGGAATCTACATTTTTCTGCTACACTGTGTTTACCAAAAGTTCTCAAATGTGCTATGAAAACAAGAGTTTGGTACATGCAGTACAGTAGTGCAGTTTTTGAGTAATTGCTGACTTTTATTTTTTAATTTCTTTCCCTGACAGCATAATTAATGGATTTGCCTTACCATTAAAAGAAGAGCACAAAATATTCTTATTGAAGGTTTTGTTACCACTGCACAAAGTGAAATCACTCAGTGTTTACCATCCACAGGTAAGTTTTGTTTGGCGCTTTTCTTAATAACATAACAGTTGCAAAAGTCTACTATGATTGACACCTTCTGTTCTAACCTGTCTGAGCTGGATTGGTCTTTCTGTTCCCCTTACTTCATAAACTAATTCTTCTACGCCTTCTAGTGACTTGCATTCATATCAGCAAGAAGGGTTGCCTATAGGGTTGCCTGTCTTCTCTCTCTGACATGTCCTACTGAATGAAATGGCAAGACACTTCAAGTGAATTGTGTGAAATACCAAAGTAAAGTCACAAATTCACATTGAAACAGCAGCAGATATTCAGAAAGATTTCAATGACAAATCCAGATATACGTGATGAGAGCTAATTTCTATAATCAATTTTAAATTTACTTTAGAAGAATGGAGAACACTAGCTATAGTAGCCTTTGTACATTCCTCATATTACCTGGGCGGATTCTTGGTAGCAGTCATCAAAAACAAGAAAGGAATTGGGCTAACCAGCTGAACTTCCATAAATGAAAAAACATTAGAAAAAATGTTTAAGCTGTTTATGAGGTGTGCAGTGATACTCCCATTTAAAAATTTTACGTTAGGATTATTGGCGAGTGCTAAAGATGTAATAGTTGACTGTCTAGGCACAAAGTATCGTGCTTAGAAGTGAAGTTGGTAAACACTAATTCAATCTAATCTTGCATCTGCTTTAAATTGATACACGTAGTTATTACTAGTTCACTTTCTCATATTGTAGCAAATCTTATGATTTAAAACTATTCTTTGCTTTTTTGACTAACTTAGGTGCTGTGCTTTTTTGACTAACTTAGGTGATGAAGTTGAAAATATTTTTAAACAAATGTGAGACACCAAAATATTAGCAACTGGAAAGCACTTCAGAGTTTAAAATCAGAATTTTGTTTTCTGTGATTGAAAAGAGGAAATGAGTTGAAATATGAAGTACAAGATAGAAAAAAAAAATCTAATTCACAAATATGGAAAGGGGAATAAATTGCCAATTAATGTAAAATTAAATCCGAATTATTTAATGTACTATTACATTTAAAAAAAAAAAAGACATCTTCAGTAAAGACACTTCAAATTTTCATCTTTTTGTAGCTTTTTGTAGCTAAATCAGATATTGGCACTCTAGCTTTTCACTAGCAGCCTAGATAAGGCCAACTAGGAGATAATTTTTGCTATTCTACATATGTGTGGACTTTATGAAGATAGATTTACTTTCTCAGCTTCATAGTCTGTTCCTTCATGTTCATTTCCAGGAGATCTGTAAGCTTTTTATTCATAACAAAAAGATGAAATCTCAAATATAACAGTAGTTTGCGGATTGATTTCATCACCAAAAATAGGTGCAAATTCCCGTTCCCTTACAAGAATCTCATTTGGAGATGATTTGGAAAGTGACTGTTTCCTTATTGATAACAAGAGGAGAGGTTTTTAACCTTCCTTCTTGGCAAACCAAAGGAGAAACCAGCAGATATGCAGGTTATTACCTCTCCAACAGGAGCTGATTCAGCCTTTGCAGTGCTGGCTTCTGCCTATTTGCCTCAGTGAACCTCTGGAGTTGTATTAAAGTAAGCAATTACGTTTATATAAAGGAGAACTTCTAGGACGTGGATTTCTCATTTGTTTTAGAATTAAGTTTCTTTAATTAAAACCAGCAAAGCAAAAACTATGTAAAAACAAGCAGGGCATTTGAGCAAAGATCTAGTAGATGTGAGTAAACAGTGTGTTCCTGTGTCCAAAAGTCTGTTTTCATGTTGATTTCATACCGTTTAATAGTGTATCTTTATCAGAGGATAGAATCATTTAACAGTGAGGCTTCTTCCCCAGATTTGTAACTGCTTGTTCATAGTCTCTTCTCTGTTTTTGCTATCTTCTCTTTGTATATTAAGAATCATTTCAGTATCCTAATTCATATTAGAAAGAATTGGTCTGACTAACCCTATCTTTTTGTATCTCCTTGTTTTCTGGTAACAATTTATCAATCCTGATCACTGATCCACTGTATAATGAGAGAAGAATAAATATGGTTTTCTGTTCAAGCCTTTCTCCCCCTCCTGTGAATTCTGGCTTTCTCAAGAGACAGTATACAAGTCTTTAAACAGTTGAAAGTTTATGTTCCTATTATAATCTAAAAGATGAGTACAGACTTGAGTACATATGCTTTAACAATTTTTCCCCAGCTATCTCTTTTGTTGTTTCTTTTTTTAAATTGTCTGCCAAATAACCTTGTAAAATTACAGAAAAACTGTTGTTTTTATCTGGATTCAGTAGTGTTCTCCAGTTATACTGCTGATTTCAAAGTGTGTTCAATTTCACAAGTGTTAATAAAATATTTTCTTTTATTTTAGCTGGCGTACTGTGTAGTTCAGTTTTTAGAAAAGGACAGCACGCTTACAGAACCAGTAAGTTTATCTTGCTATAATATGTTTTTGGAACATTAATATCTCTTTCATCTGTTGACTGCTTAAGGAGGTTTGGGGAATAAAGTATTGATAGGTAATTGTTTTTAATCAGAAGAGTCAAATATTTAATCATTTCGATCTATCAAGTGGATTTCTTTTTTCCCAGCAACCATTTGGAATGCTCAAAATGAATTAATGCAACTTGAAAATTATCTGTTCTGTTTGTTAAAAGATATTTTATTGTGCTTATTTTGTTCTAGCTGATTATATCTGAGACGGTTGATGCAGAAGCAGTTTAGTCAGATGCTTGCTTGCCTGAACTGTGTTGTGTTGAGAAGCTGATGATATGCTAGAGCACAGATTTCTGGCACACAGCTACGTACTGATGCAAGGCTTTTGAGTCAGATCCTGACTCCTTTTGAATCAAATACCAACTTGGAACATAAACAAAAACAGACTTTGCTCTGGCTGCACATAGCTGAAGAGATGAATACTCACTGTCCTAAATAGTATATAGGGTTTTGCATCACTAAGCCAACACATTTAATCACTAAGTTGCAATCTGTAAACGATTGCTAATAACGAAAGTGATATAGAATTAGATTATAACTGTTTCCATTGTAAAATGGAAACTGAATCTTAAAGCAGTGCACAACTGAGCAAGAATTCTCTTCTACTTGGAGCTTCTAGTCTTTAAAATACCATGTCTTGTACATTCTGACATTTGTGCCATATGAGATCTTGAAATCTTAGCTTTCTTCCAAATATCAACTGGGATGTTACATATTTCCTAGTACAAATTTGAACTAATACAAATCCAAGTTCATTTTCCTTTTTTTATCCCAAACTGGTACATAATGCTTACATTTTTTAATCATGGTGAGTAATGCATATGCTAAGTTCCCCTTCCAAAATTCCAGTCATTACAAAATAAAACCCTTTGTTTTCCTTCATAATTGTCAAATAAGACATTTTTACATCTTATTAAATAAAATATGCATAAATTTCCCAAGGCTTCATTAATGACATAGTATCTACTCTGACAATTAAATGGATACATACAATAAACATACACTGATTTCTCATTGAGGTAGTATTTCATTGATTGTGTTGCATTTTACATGTAGTTTTTAAGCTTAAAAAAATCTGGACTTTTATAAAAGTATCATCCATTTCAGAAAATAAAGAATGCTCTTTTTTTCCTAAATAAGAGAGAAAGTTTGGTGTCTTAAAACAAAGGCTAATGGATTGTTGTAACTTAAACTACATCAAAGCTGTATAGAAGTTTTTTAGGAGAGGGTTGTTGGGGGTTTTGCTTGTGTGTTTTTTTCCAAGAATTCTGTGCCTTTTTTCTCCAGTTCTACATCTAGAACTAGGCAAACACTGTCATATTTTTGTTCTTTATGCGGCTTTTTAGGTCGCTGTATGTACAGCGACTAACAATTTAATTTCAAAAAGTATGTGCTATGGTTTTGTCTCCACAAAAGTACATTGCATCATGCAGATGAAAGTGCTTCCATTGAGTTTTACTCCCAGAGTATCATATTTAAAATACAGGACGTTTTAGTAAGTATTAATCAGACAAGCTAAAAGCAATCATAAGTTGCACACTTCTCAAAGAATCTGTTGAAATAGTTAAATTGTATTGATTTAAAAAGAGGTATAATAGAAGATTTTAATGGTACAGTTGCCAGATGAAAGTTAAATTTCATAGAAAAAGATACTGAAATACAAAGTTTCCTGCATGCTCCTGGAAAGTAAGTCAGAATGCAGAACAAGAGAAGGAAAGATTAAAGGTATCTCTTGTTGACATACCAGTTCATTTATTGTTAGATATGCTTACATGTGAATTGCAACTTTTCAATTCACAAGTTTTTCATCAGTTTGTATTGGTTTAGTTTATCAAAACATCACTAGTTAAAATTACTGTCTGACATGGGAATGCAAATATCCTGTCCCTTTAGTGACTAGAGTCCTAAGCCTTCTGTTTTTAATCTTTAACCACAGAACAAAAGCACTTACAAACATGTGCTTTCAAGAACATACTAATTTCTTATAAAAATATCTAAAATGGAGTGATATGCCAGTCATTTTGAAATATTTAATGTGTTTTGAAATATTATTTAAAGAAAAGTCTTATTTGAATATTATTAATAGCATAGTATTCATTATGTCTTCAATATAATTTTGCATGTTTTTGTTACTTAAGTGATGATGTAATTGGAAACTCCATTAATAAGTACAATTGCTAAATATGTTAACTTCTAATCTGGTATCACTCTTCAGACTTAAGTTCTTCAACCTAAATATTCAATAGATTAAAGATTTTTTGGTTTTCAATTCAGAGGCCTTGCCCACGGATGTATAGATTCTTTCTGAATACTTGTGAGCCCTCTGAGAGATTGCTTCCTTTTCTATCACATTTTATGGATCCCCTTAAGACTGTGATTATAGTAATGTAGTCGATTAAATAAAACTTAATGTGTAACAGTAATCTGCCTGGAGTAGTCAGTCACCTGTCAGTCTGGGTATTTATGGTAAGTCTTTCCTTAAAATACAGTGATAGAGCTTAATTTCTTGAGCCTTGAAGTACTCCTCCAAGAAAAAAGAGATTAAAAACTGCTGTCACTTAAGTGGCAGATAATTTTTCCCCATCATATATCAGCAAATTTGCACTTTGACATTCATGTTAAGGTAGTTGTCAGGTTACTTTCTGTAGTCTTCGGATAATTTTTGAGCAAGTTTTTTAACAGTATAACTCTTCTGAGAAATTGTTTTTAGCCTTATCAGCTATTATTTCTGTGACTGAACCATATTGCTACTGTCATGTGGGACAAGAAATTTGAGGGTTTTGTTCTGTTTAAAACATTGAACTTCTTAATGACATGTGATTACACAACTTTTATGAAAACTGTGTTCACTTTGCTTCTGCAGGTTGTAATGGCACTGCTGAAATACTGGCCAAAGACTCACAGTCCAAAAGAAGTCATGTTTTTAAATGAACTAGAAGAAATTTTAGATGTTATTGAACCATCTGAATTTGTAAAAGTAATGGAGCCTCTCTTCAGACAGCTAGCCAAGTGTGTGTCCAGTCCACACTTTCAGGTCTGTATTTCCTGAATGTACAATCCGATGAGAATTTTTATAGAGTGAACTTGGTATTATTTGCTGCTGCTGTTCACCATACTTAACTTTATTTCTTGCAAAAAGTCGTCAACTTTGGCAAAAATGGGGTATCCAAATGCCAGCGTTATTTCTTTTCAATAGCATAATACATGAGTTCATATTGGCTAATTCACTTAAGCTCTTACATTAAGCATACCACTTTTAAAAGCTTGGTGTTTTCAGAAGTGCCTGAACATTTTCAGTAGATACTATTTGCATTTCACTGATTATAATAGAGTTCTATGGATACTCTTTTTCTGGGGGCAAACATGTCTCTGCTTGGATTTTCTGTTAAAGAAAAAGCAGGTTTTCTGTCCTTCCATGAGTAGCTTCCAGTTCATGATTGTTGTGGTTTAACCTGGCCGGCAGCTAAATACAACACAGCCGTTTGCTCACCTTCCCCCCTCCCTCTCTGGGATGGGGGAGAGAAATGGGAAAGTGAAGCCTGTGAGTTGAGATAAAGACAGTTTATTAAGACAGGAAAATAATAATAACAATAATGATGATAATAGTATTACTAATAATAATGTGTACGAAACAAGTGATGCACAATGCAACTGCTCACCACCCAGCCTAACCCCAAGCAGTCGACCCCCCCACCCCGGCCAGCCACCCCTATATATTGTTTAGCATGACTCCAGATGGTATGGAATACCCCTTTGGCCAGTTTGGGTCAGCTGTCCTGGGTCTGTCCCCTCCCAGCTCTTGCTGCACCCCCAGCCTGCCCGCTGGCAGGACAGAGTGAGAAGCTGCAATGTCCTTGGCTTGGTATAAACACTGCTCCACACCAATTAAAACATCAGCATGGTATCAGCACTCTTCTCATCCTAATCCAAAACATAGCACCCCACCAGCTACTAGGAGGAAAACTAACTCTGTCCTAACTAAAACCAGGACAATGATATAAAAATCCAAATCTCAGTTGAAATTCTTCTTACCTTTCAATTATTTTTGCCAAATGTTTCTATTACATGCTCTTTAAGGGGTTGTCTAAAGAAGTATCCCTTTTTTCCATGTTGTCTTAGGTGGCAGAGCGAGCATTATACTACTGGAATAATGAGTATATTATGAGTTTAATTAGTGATAATGCAGCAAAGATTTTACCCATCATGTTTCCATCCTTGTACCGGAATTCAAAGACACATTGGAACAAGTAAGAAACATTTGTACAGATTCTGCCTTCTTTTATGTCTAGTTTAGGCTTGAAAGTGGTTCAGACCTTACCTTTGAATTGATAGTTTTAAATGTGCTGAGCTGTTTATTCTATGATGATAAAGTTACTGGATAAGGAGATCGCTGTAGTCAAAATATTAAATATTAAGAAATGAAGAAGAGGATAGTTTTTTCCTCTTTTCATTAAACAAAAACTGTTTTAGTACGTCAAATCCATGACACTGTATTAATATAAACTTGGCACTAATCCATAGTTTAGATATTTCTAAAGACAAGCTATGATTTCTGATATCTAACCTCTTTGCTCATTTGCATTTCTTCTAAATTCTAGTGGAATATGTTGTAGATCAGGCCTTTTATTTTCTTTTACTGTTCTTGTTTTTCTTCCCCTTTTTCTGTTTTCTTTCTCCATTGACTATTTTAACTTTTTTTCCCACAATAACATAGTACTTACGCATGAAAACAGTCCTGGTCAGCTCCTTTCTGCAGCTGTTCCATTGTGAAGGGCCTCTTTGTTTGAGCTGTTGTGCAACTGCTGGGATGGTAAAAGTATCACAGTCTAGTGCTGGCCATGAACTGAGGACTAATGAGGGTTCGGCCAAAAATACCTAATAAATCTGCCACTAAACATAGGAAAAGAAATGGAAGATAAAGCGATGTTAAAGTGATTGATTACTATCACTGATTGTAAGCAGTAACAAATAATGTACTTATTAATAACTGTGATTCAGTGATGCAATTATACATAGTCAATATAGATTTTCAGTTATTTTTCTGGCTTTCAAGGCCGTGCAGTCATTTTGTTCTGAGCAAAGTCATGCTACCCAGTACAGCTGCACTCTCGCTTGCAACTCACATGCATGATACAAAGTAATCACTTAACTGATTGCTTCTTTCTTTGGTTGTAATAATCAGTAAGAGATTAGACTAGAATTGCAAATTACTCTGTAGAAGTAAGTGCTTCATAAGGCACATGGGGTTTTTTGATTATTTTTTTCTGTTGTTTTCCATATCACGTTTCTAATGCTTTTCCAAAGAGCCCTGGCATAAATGCTGAAGTGCTGTTGCTGTGTGGCAGTTTTCAAAATGAATGGTGTCTTTTCTAGGCTCCTTGTAGTCCCTTTGATTTGTCAGTTGCCAGTATGTTACTTGTATCAATAACTTTAATACAATTTTGCATTTTTCTCTAATAACTCTAGCTTGGTTAGTGTCAGCTACTAAATTTCAAACCTAGTCCTCTGTTCTGATAACACATAGTATTAAAAATGAAGTTCAAGCTTCAAAAGTATATGTGACTAGTACTATAGAGTAAGTAAACTGGTAATTTTAGCACTCATGTTAGCCCTTCTGAGAGTGAACTGAAACTTCCATTAACTAGTGTTGTTTCCATTTTTTTTCCTGAAATGATGTAATCTTCCAGTTATGTAGGCTATTGGCTTCTGTTGACCAGAAAAAAAAAATAGATTTCAAAGTTTAAAGTACTCTGAGTTTCAACCAGAAGTTTTACTTATAGGACAATACATGGCTTGATATACAATGCTCTGAAACTCTTCATGGAGATGAACCAAAAACTGTTCGATGACTGCACACAGCAATTTAAAGCAGAAAAACTGAAGTAAGTTTTCATGTCAGTGTGTCTGTCTGTTCTTGAATAATTTGTTCAGAGTGCTTTAGCTCTGAAAAACTGTCTCTCTACTGGGAAGTTGTGCCCATTTGATTACAGTATAAGTCTCAAAATTCACTTCGTGAAATTTCTCATATATGAACTCTTTAAAATCTTCAGAATAGGGTGCTTCGTGTAGTCTTTGCTGCAGATCACCATCTTCCTGATGAAAAGTAATTTTTTGGAGAAAGATGCTGCTAATCCTGGAGCCCAGTGTAAAAGATCTCTTGAACAGCTTAGTTTACATCCTATGTTTACTTTAGCATGCTTTATTTACCCAGTGTTGTTTTCTCTCATGTTACCACTCGGTTCTTCCCAAAACACTTTTTGTGTATTTTCAGCATTGCATTGTGTGCACATGTGCATGTTTTCCTAGAAATTCTCCAAGAGAAAGTTGTCACTTTTTTTGTAATACATTATTTGCCAGAAGAATCCTGATGAGTTTAGTGCATTCCTGCATAGGCCAGTGAAACGGCAGGGAATTGGAAGCTAGAACTTTTCTGGTTTATGCCCAAAAACGTGGCTAAATCTTATGATCATAATGTCACTTATCTTCTGTTCCTCTTTTTCCCACTGGACATAATTTTGAGACCCAGAAGTCAAATGTATTAATCACTTGGTGCTTATTTTAGAAATTGGGGAGCATAGTTAGAAAGACAGTATTGAAAATTTGAATTTCATTTTTAATTTCAAAGTGAGCAAGGATTCCCTTAAGTAACGTTTCCAATTATAAACCTATATTAAAACAATATACTGGAAGTAATATACATTTCTAATGTGGATGAACTTGCCCAGATTTTGAGGGTGTTTATTACGATTTCAGTAGAAATAAGCTTGTAGTATAGTATAATTTTTTTTAAAATACATATCAAAATGTGAACACTACTTTTTTGTTTTTAAAAGAACAAAGACTATACATTTCTCTCTTCCATTATAGCAAATAAGTAGAATCAATTTTAAATCAGAAGGCAGTCTTTTCTCCTTTCTTCTTTGTTTTAGGCCTGTTGGCTTTTTTGGTTGTTTTGGGGGGTGTTTTTTTTGTTGTTGCTGTTTGGTTGGTGGTTGATTGCTTGTGTTGTGTTTTTTTTGTTTTGTTTTTTGTTTGTTTGTTTTTGTTGTTGTTGTTTTTTGTGGCATTTCATTTGAATGTGAGCAAAGGCAAGCAGAGTATTAAGGGTTACATCAAAGCAAAATAAAATCCCTCACTGCACCACAGTTTAGATGGGATGGGCATTTTTCTACCCCACTCCAAACTTAGCTTAATGAAAAGTTGGAGACAAATTGTGTGTAGACTTGTTTTTAAGTATGGATCATCTGCTCAGTATTTTGAAGTCTGAAAGCCTTTTTCAAGCATTCTTTAGCTAAAAGCCCTTTTAAACTCTGCCACCTTGCAAACATGTTTGTTCTCAGCTCTGCATGAAGTTGATTATCTATTAGAATGGGGAAAAACAATTTTTAGTATTTCAATTACATCGGGCATAAATCAGAGACCCATAGAATATCCCGAGTTGGAAGAGACCCCTTTGGATCATCAAGTCCAACTCCTGAATAAAGAATCAAACATTTTATCTTCTTTTTAGTGTTCAATACAAAATATCCCTGGGTGTTTTTTTTCAAATTATCATCTAAAGCAGTTGGGCTGACAATAAGAATCTCTGCCTTTTATATATTAAAAAGTTAAAATGCTTCCATGTAGACCAAAACTTTTGAGTTGTAACCATTTTAACACAGTTAAAGACTAACTGGTGTCAGTCAGTTTGCTTTCATGAGAGCATTGGTGTTCTTGTTTTTGTTTCCTTTTAATGTTGTTTTTAGATCATGGGGTATTGCTATAATGCAAATTGTCCTGTCAACAGTAAGTGGTGTTTTGAGTGGTAAGCTGAAACAAGCATAGACAAATAATTTGTTCTGGTGAAATTTTTCATATTTAAGAAAATGTATGCAAGTTGTGATACAAGATTCACCAAGCTTCTTTTGCTATTTTTGCTTTTAAACTTTTTTTTTTCAGAGAGAAGCTAAAATTGAAGGAACGGGAAGAAGCATGGGTTAAAATAGAAAATCTAGCCAAATCAAATCCCCAGGTATTTAGAAAAGATTAACATAACATGTTCATGTTTAAACACTTTAGTTTTGTTAAATATCAGTGGGGGAAACAGGTCTGACTGATCATGGAAATAAAGCAATTTCACTAATTGTATTATGAAAGATATACAATAAAAGTACTTTTAAAATTTGTAACCTTTCTCTTGTGCAAGTAATTATTTAAAAAGAAAAAAAAGTTTCTGAAAAATATGATGTGAAGTACTTTTTCCTTTTCTTACAATAGGAAATATACTGTATTGCGGTTTGAAAAGTTATTGTGCAAAATTATGGAAAATATAGAGATGCCATAAGTGGTTTCTCTTGAAAAGCTGTTTTGCAAACAATATATTACAAAAGAGATCTTTCTGCAAACTGTGAGTTATGACTGATCAGTTTTCCTCTGTGTCAAATGGATTAAAGTAATATTGTACATTCTTGTCTGCTGCATTTGTTTTCATGTTTGCAATGGGCTGGTCTTCTGATGGACCTGCACGTCAGGTTCTTGCTAAAAGGGAAAGCATCCTGTCAGGCATTTGTCGAAGTAACTTAACATTATTGAAATTTTGATAAAGAAAGGTTCCTTTAGACTACTTATTTTGAGATCATGGGATGGTTCAACCTGGTTTTCCCCCCGCTTACCCACCCTCCCATTGCTTGGGGAATGCTGCTATATTTATTTTTTTCTGAAGGATCATTTTTCTTTAACCATGCTGATTTGCTGCTATGAGGAAAAAAATGTTTCAATTACTTCGCAGCAAGAAACTTACTGTACTGTGTCTTTGCAACTCAGAGTTTAAGTGGTGGAAGATTGAGTAATGGTACTCTATGAATGGCAGCAGGACACTTTATCATCTCAGTGCTATTTTAAAACAAATTATGGGGTCATCTTTTTTTCAAAGGAGAAGGAATTTAAAAAATGTTTATTTCCTCTTGTGGCATTTCTCAGGGAACTACTATTAGTGTGCTCAAATAAAAAAAAATGTTCCAATCATTTGGTACCACTACTGACAACAGATCAGTTAAATGAATTTAAAAAGAACTATGTGTAATGAAAGTAGCACTTGTTTTTCAGTGACAGAACATTCTCTAATCAGATAGTCCATACGAAAGCCCTGGTTGAAGAGTGTTTGATATACACGGTCACTTGCTAGCACAAACGGTGGCATGTCTGACTAAAGAAGTGGGTAGACTTGTGGTAGTAAAATGTACAGTACTGCAGAGTAAAATTGCTTTTCTTCCCAATTAACTTGGTAACTCAGTACATTTTCTGAAACTGGTAAGCACAACCTGTATACAGTATATTCCGAATAGTAGTTTTGAAGAGAGCTGATAATTGCAAGCAATTAAAATATGATTAATTTGAACACTGAGTACTCCACTGCATAAAGAATTGACGTAAGTGTATAGGTGCTTCTAGCATACTCTGTAATGGATTTTAGCAGTTCCACTTCCCACCCTGAATTTCTATTAATGTTTACTTTGTCTATTTACTGACAATTCTCGTTCAGAGCTATTCCTTACTCTACATGGCACAAGAATACATTTTAAGGTTTTTAGATCTTGATAATTAATTTGTTAAAACATTGCTGTCAGTGTCATCTCACATGCATTATGTTATGGGTACACTTAGATACTAAAATATTTTTGAAGAAAAATGGTTGAGAAAGTGCGTGTGTGTTCATAAATGAGTTTTGGTTTAAAGACCACATCTCATCTGAATTAAAATAGAACTTAAGCTATTGATAAACCATTGAGATTGCAGTATTTTGATTTAGTTTACAGCAAACTTTAGATACTATACAGCTGTTTTCATAGCTTTTTTTAATCCACAAAATACTTGAATGGCTGCTTTATTAAACTTTTTTGTCTTAAGCAAGTATTTGATTTTGAAATTATTTTACATCTGTATTAGCCAAATTGTGTTTTTAACAGTATATTTTCTTTACAAATACAAAATTGCACCAGCAAGTTAAATCATTGTGTTTAGGTTGCTACACTGTTCATAAATCACTAGAGAATGTATTAATAGGGTTTCAGTTACCAGAATAGAACATCGATACTGGCAAAACCTGAATATATTTTCAAATTCAGTCTCAGATAAAACATATTTTTCATACTCTGACTGTTTTTCAACAGGACATTTCTGCCAAAATGAAAGTATTGGAGTTCCATTTTTCTCCATCTTTCATGTGCACTTGGGAGGAAATTTATTACTTGGTAACTAGAAGCATAAGATATTGAAGTTAATCTCAATTATAACATTCAAGTGCTCTAAATCACTCTTAGTTTTTAGGTATTACTACTAAAAATGATTATTTTAACACTTTGCATTTTATTAGTACCCAACATATAGTGACACGAGTTTGATGAACAGTCCTGTTGCAATGGAAACAGATGGGCCTTTAATTGAAGATTTGCAGATGCTGAAAAAGACAGTGAAAGAAGAGGCTTGTCAGGTAAAGCTATGTGAAAATAATAAAGCACTCGTTACAAATTGAATTAGCAACTCTGCCAGATTTATAATTTATTCTTAATTTTATTTACTTGGTTAATCCTATAAATGAATTTGAGTTACATTTTCATCTCTTACTGTTGTCTCCTAAAGTAATAAACTTCATTAGAGCTGCTACTTTAAAGTGATACTGTAGCAGCAAGGAATAGATTGTTATTATATACAGTTATGCCTGTGGATCTGCTGTATGGGTCTCTTTAGATAGTTCTGCAAATATTTTGATTCCTTTCAACTTAGAAATAGCTGTCTGAGTCATGGCAGAAACAAAGGCTATGCTTTAAGGATAATTAAAAATATGGCTAAAATCCAGTGTTCTCTATATACCAGTTTTGTTTATTTAAAAAAAAAAAAAAGTTTAAAATAGTCAGATTCTAACAATGACACTTCTTTTGTCTGTTATTCAGAGCCTTCTTTTTGGCTAAAGCTACTATGTTCTGACAAAATTTATGAAGTATCCACCATAAAACTTGCCTTGCCTACACGTAGGCTGTTTTCCTCAATCCACCATCTGTCATGTTCCATTACCTAGTAAAAGGCAGAGTCTGAAGGCCATTCCAATTGTCATTAGCTTATGGTTAGTGATCTTCAGGATTTTTTTATATTCAATTAAGTGGAACAAGAGTCCTGACATCAAAACTAGACATTTGGAGAGCTATTTGAACTAGGAGCTAATGGAAGATGGTAAAGTAACAGGGAGTACTGCAGTATCGCTAAGATGTCTGGTAGAACGTCAGTAGTATGAATAAATCTATATCCAGCAATTTTTGAGACCAGAGAAGTGATCTCAATGAGTGGCTGAGATAGGAGATAAATTCTGTTTAACAAAAGTATCAGACAAGGAATTTAATACAAATAAGCATATGGTGAGCGTAACATTCCACATTAATTTTGTAGAATTCATTAATTAAACAATTAAAATTATATTTATGCATTATCGTATTTTATGTATTATAATAAATATGGCATTTTGCATCCAGTAGGTTGAAGTTGAAAAATACATATATATGTATATATGTATTATACATATATATCTATATATATACACACACATATATATGCCTCAAAGTTATGCTCTGTGACAGCTGACTTTTAAACAACCACTTCTGGAGTGGATTGCAGTGAAGCTAATGGAAAAGAAACAAACTATAAAAATAAATAAAATTCCAAAACTTAGTTTAGAGCTGTTGAAGCGTTCTTTAACCATCACTCCAAGTGCATGCTTTCCTGCTTTTCTGTGTTCAGAAAGTGTGCAAGAGGTAAATGAGATTTTTCAAAGATCCTGTCTTAGCAGAGCTAATGGGATGTTTTGAAGCAGGAGTTATTATTAACAGAAACTTAGAGATAACTCTGAGAAGTATAAAGCAAGAGGATTGGTAAGTGGCTCGCTAGAGAGGAAAAAAGATTGATTAAGGTTTAGGGCACTGTAGATAGCAGGCTAAATGCAGGTAGGATTCTTAAATTTATGAGCAGACACTGTAGAGAACTACATATACCTTGCTAAGTACTATCAAAAATTGATGTTAAAACGATTCACAAGAGTTACCAGTTTAAAGTCAAAAGCAAAATCTAGTGTTTTTAAAATCAAACTTGAGAAGTGAGAACTATGTCAAGATTTATCCAGTTTCAGGGAAAATAAGGCTTTGTCGGAGGTTTGGAATGTAGCAGAGTGTCAGTATTGAAGAGGTGCTGCTAGAATGGCTGAGGAAAGTAGAACAGCTTTTCTTCTGTACTGGACTACAGCTTCTATACTGGACTCTGGTAAAGCTGAATTTGACCACCACATACTACTAACTTTGTGAACATGCTAGTGAAACAAAGGCAAAGTAAAAGCTGCTCAGTTTTTATATGGGCCTTTTTGGTTTTTGAGTCCTTTTATAGGGCTGTTGGGGAACAAAGGAAGAAAAAAGAGAGAATAAATGGTTGCTTTCCTGTGTGAGAAGAACCAAACGGCAGCATGCCAGATTTATCATGTAATGTTCACTGTACCTGAGAAAGAGGGTGAGAAATGTGAGGTGACACCACTTGCAGATTGCAGTTGTACGGGTTAAATGAAATTGTATGGGGTGAGAAAGTGCAGACCTAACTGAGCTCAGATGTATGGGGCAGCATAACAGATGGGGAAGGGAGGGGCGTGGGGGGGGATGAGAATATCTGCAGAAAATCAGTCGCCTTTCTCAGTCATCTTGTTAGGTCTGTGTTCATGCAGACAACTCAGACTTCGAGGATAATTTGTTAAAGAACATGAATTAACATCAGTGATCTAACAGCTGAATTAGGGTAGATGAGAAGGACATGAGGACTGTATGAAGGCATCATTAGTTAGTTTTATGATACTTTGACAGGAATATTGTTTGGTTTTGACAGAGCATCAGTACTCTAACACAGGAGAACCTTAAATTTTCAGATACGTGAATGGTGCGAGTAAACAAGCATGGAAGAAACTAAGATCATTTATCTAGGATGTAGAGAAACACAAAATTAAAAATGGAAAAATGATACAAGGAGAGGACTTTTTTTATTTTAAGGATGGTTATAATCAAGGGACAATCATGGTAGTAACATAAATGCTAGCAGCTCTTGTTTCTTTTTTTTTTTTTTAATTGTATTTTCTTCTTAGTAAAAAGAAATTGTTTCAAGACTTGAGACTGGATAGCTGGTGGAATAAACAGGAAACAGTAAAAAAACTTTTTCCTTATCCTTTTTTGTTTCAGTCCCTGAAAGGAAAGTGAACATACTGATATGAAAGAAATACTTTAAAATAATTGTTCAATAATAAATATTTTTGGTTAACTTTGTTCCATTTTGGTTTCAGGCACAGAAAGATCAGAAAAAAGATCGTCCTCTCGTGCGACGCAAGTCAGAACTGCCTCAGGATATCTATACCATGAAAGCCTTGGAATCACATTGCAGAGCTGATGAATTAATATCACATGATGGGCATTAAACTATTTACAGTGAAATATTATTTTGAAGGAAAAGTTGTTTTTGTTTTTTTTTTTCTGGACTCAGTTCTACAGTAGAACTTACTTTTTTGTGCCATACCAATCAGTTACACACAAAGTCAAAGCTTTCTTCAACCCAGTTCTGTAGGCAATAACTTAATAGAGTATGCAGCTCAAGATTAGTAGTTCAAACAATGGTAAATGACCCAATTCCAAATGCAGAATGTCGGGTTGACTATAATCAAGTGGACACAATTTCCTGGAGGTGTTATCATAGTACCAGCTAGCTGATAACATAGTTTTTTATCTTCATATTTGAGAAGAGCATTCTATGAACTATTTCCACCTAAAGAAATGAATGACCAATCGTTGGTACTGATGATAAACGTGTATTTTCAAAAGCAAAATTATTTCAGATTTAATTAATAAACTTTTTGTAGGATTTCTCAACTTTATAGTTGTTTCCACGTTATTGCTGTCTTGTAATATACCAGCAGTTTTGAAAATACACAATTGTTCTTTCATACTATAAAAACATGGCTTACAAACTGATAACTTTCACGACAATCCTCAATCATGATTTCTTTCTAAGAATTATGTAAATTTTTTTCTCCTTTACTTAGGATAAAGATATAGATCTATATATTCCATGTCCTAATACTTTATGTATATTTAAAGCCATATTTTCCAGTCTCTAGTATATAATACGGCACCAGTATTTGAGATATGAACTGGTAGAAGAATTTTTCCTAAAATGAAAATTTGTTTACGATGACTGGGAATAGATTGAATATAAAATTTCATTTTAATTTTTTTTTCCAAGTCAATAAAATACTTTTTCACTGTTTTCTCCCTTATCTGAGCTTTTAATACTCAGCATTTTTCTTGGGCTCTAGGAGTTCAGTATTCCATGGCAGATATTGTGTGTCATTTCAGCTGCATCAGTTTTTATCTGAAAGATGAACGTAGCCTTTCAGGAAACAAAACATTACAAGCTTGTGTAATTAAGTAAAATGAGAAAAAGAACAGACCCTTGAATTCCATTCTGCTTCTTTTTTAAGAGTCTAAGAGCTGAGGGGATAGTGACCATAATTTTACCGTGAAAATATTTTTTGTTGTAGTTGTAAAGAGCATATTTGCTGCAAATACACCTCACAAGTGAACTGAAAATGCATCTGAATTGCTGATGATCTTCAAATGCTGCTATATATTCCACAAGATTACTTGCATGTAATGAGCTTTTTGTTGTAGATGGAAAAGCACGGGAGGAAAATCTCTTTTAAAATATAGTGCTTTGTCTTCAATATTTGATTTCTCTCAGGGTGGCCAGTATTTTGACTTACTTATCCTGCTTACAAGCTGTTTGAAATGTGTTCTGCTATTCTAAGTGGGTGGTTAGTTTCTTTTGTCTCTGGCAGTAACATGATATAACTATGTTTAATGTCTTGATGCATAAAGAGATAAAAACGTGGCTTCTTTAAAAATAGTTTTGTTTTATTTTTTAAGGAAGTATAACGTCTCCTGCATCCATGAAAATATTGCGCAAAGCAGACATTCATAGTGACCTTGTGCAGATGTAGTGCCTGCTGTTTGTTGGTTGCATTTAACATACAATTTCCAATATTTGTTACATTGTCTATTGGAAGAAAATTGTCGGTGGTAAATATTGGCTTACAACAACTAAATTTAAAGACCAACCCAACCTTTAAGTGGAACGTCCACTGCGTCTGAAAACATTTCCTGTAAAACTTGAAAAAGAATATGCTTTACCATTAGGATAAACTATATTAAAAGAAGTTTAAAGATGCCTTCTCCTTTTGAGGGAAAAAGGGTGCTTTTTTAATTGTGTAAAGCAATGTCTATGTATTTTGATATACCATTGTTTGAACTTCCATCTTTAGCTGGTAGATTATCAGTTACCTTTGATTTTGGGTGTTCAGTATGTTTGTGCAAGAGGTTGCTGAAAGGAATTATTCTTATGTTACCCAAGGGAAAAAAAATGTATATCAATGTTTGATTGATTGTGTGATGCTCAACGTATAAGAACATCTTTCACTGTCTAGATTTAATTTCTGTTCTTTATTGAAGATAAACACTCACCAAAAAGGGAAATGTTTAGAGACTTAAATTTCACCATAAATTCGTATTTGAAGTTTGGGCCACTGGACATTTGTTTAGGCACATTCCAAATCTATTACCACTAATGGTTTAGGATGTTTATTATCAATATTTATATACTTATAACCCTTTATTAAACCATTCTAAAACTAATATATCCAAAATAAAAATTAAAAAAAAAAGTAGAATTTTGGTGACTGTTGTTCTTCATAAAGTTCTATGTTTGACACCTTTTCCTGTTCTCCAAAATTACACCTGTACATCAGGAATGTCAAAAGTAATATTACAAGTGTCTTTTTAGTGTGGCTTTAGTATGGCTTCATTTTAATATTGTACATACATTGTACCTTGTTTTATGGTAATAAGTAATAAAAATGTAGACTTCATATTTTGTACAGAATCGTCCTATGTACAGAATAAAAAGTTCCTAGAAACAGCAAAAATAGGTAAGTGGAACAATTATTTTTCATTAGACAATTTCTGTAACACTGTTAGTGGAATGTTAAGTTCAAATGTACCTACATATTTTTTAACATTTTGTAATTCAATTTTTTGTTCTGGCATTGTTTCTGAAGAACTTCATACACCTGCCATTTAATATGCTTTTATCTAATTTTAAAACAAAACAACAAAAAAATGGTGTATTATATGGACAAATAAAGAACATGTGAATTTTACTTGCTCATCATGAAACTAAATTTAGCTCAGGGCCTTTGGGGGTGTGTTCAGATTATCATAGTTTGCAGAATTAGCTGTGTGAATTAAAGAACAAAATAATTTCATAAGTTTCACAAAACACCCTAATCCTAAAAAAAAAAAAAAAAAAAAAAAAAACAGGAATTTTGTGGGAATATTATTAATAAAGGTATAGGGGCTAATATATGTTCAACAGAAAAAGCAAACTTAGCTTCTAGAATAGGTATCGGTACTGAAAAGAATTTGATAAATTTCCAGTCCACACATACAAAAACATTTTATAGTATAACGTTTTCCCATGTAGCACTTATTGACAGGCTTCAAACAAAGTAGCCATAAAGGATTATGGTGTGGGTAGGTGATGAGTGGTCAGATGGCAAGGACATAAGAAAAGATCTTTTTTTTCCCCTCTGGTACCTCTAAAAGTCTCCAAAAGACCTAAGGTAATAGCTCACATAAAGCTTGACTTTCAAATGTGGGGGGGGGGGGGAAGGGGGGAGAGATTGGTTGGTTGGGATTTTTTGTTTTGTGTTTTGAATGCTAATACCAATCTGTTCAGGCTTTTTGCTTGTTAGAGTTTTCTGTTTGGGTGGTTTGGGATGCAGGGATGGGAGTGGAGTTGGTTTTGTTTGTTTCTGGGGGGATTTTCTTTTTCCAGAGGCCCAAGATCAATATCTGACTCTTGAGTTACAAATGTAACATTCAGTCCAAAGAACTCTGCTAATAACCTACTCATTTTGGAGACACCTAAATTCAGTAGCCACCTCGCTGTGAAGTCTTTGTGTGTCTAAAGAAATCGAGTTTTCTGCATGAGCTAAAACTCATCACATGCACTCCCAAGCTTAATCATAAATCAAAACACTAGATACCAAAAGAAGTGAGGATTCAGTCATTCTGTTTACAAAATTAGGATCAAATATCTTTCAAAATACAACAGTAGCTACTGTTTTAAAATAGTGGTGGTTGTGACTTTTTTTTCCTATACAAATACACTTGAGTTGCAATCATGTTCAGGAAGTGGGAGAGGAGGAACTAACCATTTTTCTCTATGGGAATTAAACTCCAGGGCTTTGACCAACAACTTTTTTTTTTTTTTTTTTTTTGGCATTGCTAGCTTGATAAGGCTTTTTAGAAGCAGAAAGGTAGGTGCAAGTGTGGCATAGATACACTTGTGTTTGGCGGCTTGTTTTACTCTCTGAAAACTGCTCTAGTACCTTGGAAAGACTACTTCCAGGATTCCAGTTCATGGGGAGGGTTGGTTTGGATCCTGATATGGACCATCCGCCTGAAAGTGGAGCATTTTTCCTCCTAGAATCTTATCCTTCCTGTGCATAATAATTGTGGAGGCTCAGACTGCATATAGCTAATTAAGAAATGCCATTCTAATTACCATATCCCTGTCTCCCTGGATTATAGTTTATTTTAAATGATGAGACTTGGCTTGAGCTGCCTTTACCTTATGAAGTAAAACTTTGATGTAGTTAAATACTGTGTGTGAAAAATTTCCCAAGGGGGAATTTACTGTGGAGCGAAGGATGATGATGCATTATTCCTTCATCACATAATTGAAGAGCAGCATGACTGCAGCTGCTTTTCCCTGAACAGATTCCTATTGGGACTGCATTCACTCCCGCACAAGGAGAGGATTACACACACAAAATGTGAAGTTTCAGAGGCTTCCACTGTAGGATTTTGAGGGGAAAGGTTTCCAGTGTTTTAATATAAAGAGAAGAGAGCATTCACATAATTTGCTTCAAGTTATTTTAGGCATTCTTGTGGACCAGGAGACCGCAGGAGCATTCATGCCTGTGTGAAGGTCTTGCCATAATAATAGATCGTGCTTTTTTCTAGTACCCTGCCTGGAGAAGTCTTTCTCTGTGTTTTTGATACTTTCTCTGTGTTTTGATGAATATCCATGAAAAGGATATTCATAGTCAACTTGAGATAGATCAAGGGGAAATGATTTTTCACTCTAATTGAGCCTATTCTTCCCATAGATTTTAATTGAACCTGAGAAGCTGTGCAAAAAAAAAAAAAAAAGTTTATCTTTGACACTTTGTTATCAAAGTCCTATACATTTGTTCTTTATTATAGTCATGTCACAGAATATCCTTGTATGTGCTTTTTATAAAGTAATATAAGAGTTGCTGTTTTTTCTTTTTTTTTTTTTTTTTTTGACACTTTCTCTGTGATTCAGCAGTAGTGGATATAATTACCTGGATTCTTATTTTTCATCTCTGCCAAGTTACACTTGGGCTGGGATGTTCAGTTAACGTATTTTCTAGATGCATGGCCTAAACTGACATATACTATGCGGAGATGAGTAGTAGATAGTTATTCTCCCCCCTGGGAAGCAGCCAGGCAGGATGAAAATAGGGGGGTATTTAATAAATACTTAATAACTCAGTAACTGTGTTCCTTAAATAGGACATTCGACTGACTTAAGTACCTATGACTATTTTTTTCATCAAAAATAAAAATTTACCTTTCTAATGAAAGGGGGCTTGGGGGGTGAAAATTTAAATGGTTTTGACCAGTTTTGGTTGGATCACCTGTATCACTTTTGGTGCTTGTATGTGAAAACTGGTTGCTGAATTGATCATTTTCCTTCCAGAGAAGAAAGGTTTGAGATTTGTATTACTTCAGAAATCACTGTTTTTCCAAGATACACTGGGTTCCTAAGCCACTTAGGAGCGTACTGAGCATATGCGTGTTTTTGGGGGGTTGAAACAGAGGAGCTGGGGTATGCGGCTGGGCTTTCTGGACACATCTGAACAGATCCTGAGTGTGAGGGTGCACATTGTGCACATCTGTGCACATTGATTTGCCTCTGTGTCCACCTAGGGAAATGCATGAGGAGTTCTGAGAGAATTTTATTTTCTCTTTGGGGATTTCCCCTTCACCACCACAGGAACAAGAAGTGGAGTTTTCGGTCTGTGGTCACCCAGTGCCTCCAGTGTGCTTTGTTGGGGCCTGGGGAGTTGCTCTGGAATTTGACTGCCACCTCCCCTCTCTCAGGCATGTTCTCCTTTGGCTTTCTGTTTGCTAAACCAGCAGCAACTGCGAGCCACGACCAGGCAAGGGAGGAGACTAGACTGGGCAAGGAGGAACAGGATTGTCCATCTTTGTGGCAGTGAGCTGGATTCATCTGATAACTTAGGCAAGCAGTGGTAAAGGAAGATTAAGGTTTTTCAAAAATGAAATTCAGAAAAAAAAAGTCTTATTCATCAGTGTGTTCATTTGGTATTCTGTCCTATGCTTTTGGGAAACTGTCTGGCAACAGAATCTGGATTAGTGGTTCAGATACAGGGTCCAGAAGAGGCCCATAAGGATGATCAGTGGCCTGGAGCACCTCTCCTATGAAGAAATACTGAGAAAGATGGGGTTGTTTAGTCTAGAGAAGAGAAGGCTGTAGGGAGATCTCCTTGTGACTTTCCTGTACTTAGAAGCGGTCTACTGGGCAGCTGGGGAGGGACCCTTCATGGGGGAATGTAGTGATAGGACAAGGGCTAAGGGCATTATATCTCATCTAAACCTAAAAGAAGAAATTCATGAAGGTGGTTTATCACTGGCACAAGTGGACAGCTATCCCTGGGGCTGTTTAAGGCCAGGTCGGATGGGGCTTGAAGCAACCTCATCTAGGGCATGGGATCCCTGCCTGTGGCGGAGGGTTGGAACTGGGTTATCCCTCAGGTCCCTTCTACCCCAACCGCTTCTATTCTATTTGAACACCTCAGAGTCCAGATGAACCAGGGGCAGTACAGGCTCCTTTCTCATTTTCCTTTCTCTTGCCCTCGCAGCGGCAGGCGCGGCCTGCTTTTCCCCTCAGCACAAATAACTCGAACAAAAGCCCACACACACCCCTCGCTGGTGCTTCCCGCTAAAGCAGAGGGGAGGGAGGGGAAGCAGCCGCCGCCCTGCGACGCCCGACCTCCACCTCCCCCCTCTCAGCCCGGGGGGCGGCTCGGGGACCTCTGGGGAGCGCAGCCGGGTCTCTCGGCAGCCTCCTCCGGGGCTCGGAGCCAGCAGCAGCGCAGCCCGGAGCCCGGCCCGGCCCCGGGGCGTGTCGGCCCGCCCGGCGCAGCCTCCCCCGCGGCAGCAAGGCGGCGCTGGGAGCGCGGCGGGCGGCGGCGGAGCGGGCGGAGCGCGGCCGCCTGCCTCCTGCCTCGGCATGTCCGACTCCGGCGGCGGCGGGGGCGGCGGCCCCGGCGGCGAGGAAGGCGGCATGGAGGTGTCGGGCTCGGCCGTGCAGAACGTGGCCGATGTGGCGGTGCTGCAGAAGCACCTGCGCAAGCTGGTGCCGCTGCTGCTGGAGGATGGCGGCGAAGCGCCGGCGGTGCTGGAGGCGGCGCTGGAGGAGAAGGGCGCCGTGGAGCATATGCGCAAATTCCTCTCCGACCCGCAGGTCCACACGGTGCTGGTGGAGCGCTCCACCCTCAAAGGTGAGCCCGGGGCCCGCGGCCGCCGCGCTCACAAAATGGCGGCGGCGCCGCGCTGAGGGGATGGAGGAGCCGGGGGAGGAAGGGAAGGGAAAGGAAGGGAAAGGAAGGGAAGGGCCTGGCGGGGCGGCGGCTGGCGGCGCCTGGCCGCGTTCCGTGTGCTGTGCTCCTTCTGCTCCGGGTGCTGGGGCTGCGATGGGCGCCGCCACGGAGGGCTGGCCGGGGAGAAATGCTTCGTCAGTAGGCCCCGGGCGCCGCTCCTGCGGCCTGCCCGCTGCTCGGGCTCCTCGGCCGCACCGGGAACCTGCTGCTCGCAGAGCTAACCGGGCTGGGGGGGCTGAATCGGCCCTCAGAAAGTGGCCCTCTGTGGGTAACGAGCAAGGCTCCCAGGTTCCCAAAGCCTAACGGAGGCCCTGCGCGTCTTTGTTTAGTCAGCGAGGGCTGCTGAGCGTGCTGCTTGTAAACGCTTATCGGAAATCTCGGCAAATGCTGCAGCAAAGCTGGCTCTGACTGACGTTTCTGTCATTTACACGCTCCATTTACTTCAGAAGTGGCTCTTTATGAAATTTGTCAACAAATCTGCCGCTAAATAGGCGCTCCTTGTTGCAGAATTCAGGCCGATGAACACCAATAAAACAGGATCCATTCATAACGCAGGCATTTACTGTTAGACAAAACCTGCAATCTGCATTTGGCTGCGTGCCCACCACTCTGAGCCTGCAAAATGTTAACGTTAAATTTCTAGATTTCTACTCTAAGCGTGCTGTTGGTTCGGTCCCTGCAGATGCGCGTCAAATTTTAACGTAGTCATACTTCACGTTGCGCTGCGTAGCACGTCAGCAGCCGCGCTGTAAGGTATGGGGTGCGGCCCTGCAGCTCCTGCACAATAAGGGAAGCTTAGGGAAGGTTCTTCCACTTAAGATGAACTTAAGATGTTGCTTGAAATATCCTGTCTTTGTTCTAAGTGTTTCCGCTGATTGTCCTCCTTCCCATTCGAACGTTTGAGATCTCAATATCATTAGGGATAACTATAATTTTCTAGAGAGGAAAAGCAATCTGTATGAATTCATGATGCAGCATTTAACAGTATTTAAAGGAAATGCACTGAGTGTTAAGAGGCTGTGCAAATGATCTCTGAAGTTCTCTTATGTCAGGCTCACGAGGTTGGTTATCTTTAGTTTGGGTTTGAAGTAATGATACAGTGGTGATCGGTTAGTTCCAGGTTTATTTTCACATATATATGATTAAAGCACATTGAAACCCTTAAAGCTATTTCCATCAATATCTTTCGGATTAATAGCAGTTATTTGGCAAAAGTACATTTCCTGACAAAAGACCCCCACATACACCATGTCAAACTTAATGGTATTCAGAATATACAGCGGCATTTGTTGTCCCTGACACTGTTAATAAAAACTATTTGTCAAAATTTGTTCAAGGAATAGCTGTTATAAAGCAAATTATTGATGACGAATACAGCAAAACAGAAGCTGTATTTCTAAGTAGTTAAAACATTAGGCGTTATCACTTGCTACACAGCCTGTCAACAGCTTTCACAAGGGTTCTTGTATAGTCTGTGATCGGGCTCCTGCTGCTTGGGATCGCAAACATGACAGCCTGAGAGTATGTCTTGTACGAAGTGCCAAATGAAACTGAAGCAGAATGAGAGTCCAGTGCAATGCTTCCAGTCAGGGTGTGTCTCCCAACAGGGAGTAACCTTCTGCACTGAAATCTCTGCATTGCAGCACAGCTCCCCGCATCCCCAGTAATTACATCATCTGTGATACGTTGGCTCTACTAACGCCCAACTACTTCCTATGGGTTGTTTGGTTGGTCGTTTTTTTGTTCTGATTTAATTTCCAAAACACTTTCAAAGAAAATGTCTGAAAAAACAAAGCAGCCTATAAAAGGAAAAAAGTATTTGTTTAATGTTCTCACTGAATTGTAGTTATCCTGGCAGCATATCTCTGCAAATAAGTACATGTTTTGTACTGCAGAAAATTTCATTCTGCTTTATAAGCAGAATGTGGGTTATAATTTGCTTGTGATGTTTAATCTTTTTTTTTATAGCAACCTAAAAAATTTAATGGAGTTGTGCTAGAAAAACAGGGAAACCATTCTTAACTTGAGAGATATTGCAAAGCTAAATTTAACATCGGCTATTTTGTATATGTTGATGTCCAATTTAAAGGTTAGAAAATTGCCTGGTTGTAGCTGAAGATGTTTGAGAGGGGGTGACAGATGCCACAGAGCTAAAATATTCCTTAACATAGCATATTTTTTGCAGAGGATGTGGGAGATGAAGGAGAAGAGGAAAAAGAGTTCATTTCCTACAGTATCAGCACTGACATTCATTATGGAATAAAATCCAACAGGTGAGTTAGTAAAATAGATCTTTTTTACCCAGTGAAAGCAAAACCTACACAAACAGTCTGATAATTAGTATTTACCTCATGCTTTGTGCAGTGTGCTTATTTGGGTGGGGCAATAGGTTTTCAAGGGGGAGGCTCTGGTGAAACAAGGGTGTATCATGAGGCTGAAAGGAATGGACTTTAGAACTAATAGCCTTGAGGTTGAATACACAAAGGAAATGGGCTTATTTAATCAGTATACGTATAAACATACATACATCTGGGGTTCAGTAATCTTTTGTTATTGTTTAACCATTCCATGTTGCTTTCCTCCCTGAAGCTTCTTAAGGCATCCGCTTCTAACATGCACATATTGCAGGGTGCTTGTTGACAGCTAAGTTCAGCTGAATGCTGAAGTATAAAGGTGCATTTATGGGAAGATTTGTTTTCAAGTCTCTCAGAAACAAGATTATAAAACGTGATAATGAAGGTTAGCATTTAACTCCTGTGAATGAAGCTTGCAGTCAGGTTAAAGCTATTCTGTCACTGAGTTTCAAATGGTAACTCTCTTCTCTGTTCTACAGCCTGGCGTTCATTAAGCGTACACCAGTGATTGATGCCGACAAACCAGTGTCTTCCCAGCTGAGAGTGCTCACTCTCAGTGAAGATTCTCCCTATGAAACATTACACTCTTTCATTAGCAATGCCGTTGCTCCCTTTTTCAAGTCCTATATCAGAGAATCTGGCAAAGCAGACAGGTAATGCAATATAAATACTGCACTTCTCTGCTAACAGATTAAAGTAGGTGTTGTGCTGGGTCTGGCTGGGATGGAGTTACCTTTCCCTGCAGCAGCCCATGCAGTGCTGTGCTCTGCGCTTGTAACTAGAACAGCACTGGCACCTCACACCAGTGTTGTGTCTACTGCTGTGCGATACTGGCACCACACCAGGACTCCCTCCAAGCCCTCCCGAGTAAAACCACCACATTGGTTTTACCATGAATGAAAAAAATCAATCATCATTTACAATTTAATTTACCATCAATAAAAAAAATAAGATAGTGATTCTTCAAGCCAAGCTGTATGCGAAATTGTTTAAGCGCACAGTTGCATATGAAGCTGCTGCTGACCCTGGGGAAATAATTTAAATGGCTCAAATGTGTCATGTAAGGTTTTTGGTTTGGCTTCTTATCCAGAAATACCTGTGCTCTTTCAGGGATGGCGATAAGATGGCTCCTTCAGTTGAGAAGAAGATTGCAGAACTTGAAATGGGCCTCTTGCATCTGCAGCAGAATATTGAAATTCCAGAGATTAGCCTGCCAATCCATGCAACCATTACTAATGTTGCCAAGCAGTGTTACGAACGTGGAGAAAAACCAAAGGTTACAGATTTTGGCGAGAAGGCTGAGGATCCGTTATTCCTCAATCAGCTACAGTCTGGAGTCAATCGCTGGATTAGAGAGATACAAAAGGTAGACAAGACACGTGCCAGACTATGTAATAGGAACTGCTCTGTAGTACTGTGAAAAATTCACCCAAGTATCTTAACAGTTTCAGTGGTAAAATATTGCTCCATGCAGGATACTCTGGAGATCTGAGACCAGTTTTATGAGCCACCAAAGACTCTAGTCTGCTTCTAGACTAGACTAAGCCTAGTCTAAATTTCAGAGTCTAGTCTAAATTCTTCTGCAAATAGTTGAGAACATAACTGTTTTGTCTCTACTGGAATAAACAGACTTAAGAAACTAGCAGTATCCTGGTGAAGACTATAACCGTTCCTCAAATCTGTACAGCAGGTTGAGAGAAACAGGACTTGTTTTTTTTGTTTTGCTTTGTTATTTCTCCAGGTGCATCCACAAACACTTCACAGCAGTTGCTCTACTCCTATCTCATAATTTCTTGTATTCTTGCCTGTTACTTTTCAGAAGAACTCTGCTGTTCTACTGTCGCTCAGAAAGAACATCTCAGAATTTTTTTCTCCATGGGCACTAGTGCTCCTGGGAAAGCAGTGCCCTTACTTACTGCAGAGGATAAAACATTTATCTTCTTGCTTGGCTCATCTGTCATTAATCAAAATACAGATGTTGATCAGGAAAGTGGAGAGGTGGCTTTTTTAGACCATGCTGAAGGTAGTACATGAAGATCTTAAAAACCAACCTTTAAGAACGCTGGAATTAAACCTTAACTCTTCTACCATGATTCCTATACTTTCCAGTGATTGCCAAAAATTAATCATGTTTGGATATTAGAACTTTGTAGATGTTATGTGTGTCGATTACGTTTAGTAATAGAGAAAGCTTTTACAGTTGAAGCATGTAAATAAAATGCTTTTCTCCCTTCCTCACTCCCTATCTTTTTCTTTTTATTATTTTTAAGGTGACCAAACTGGATCGAGATCCTGCATCAGGCACTGCATTACAGGAGATAAGCTTCTGGTTAAACCTGGAACGTGCTCTGTATCGTATTCAGGAAAAACGTGAAAGTCCAGAAGTTCTTTTAACTCTGGATATTCTAAAACATGGCAAACGTTTCCACGCGACTGTCAGCTTTGATACAGACACAGGTAAAACGTCTGCTCAATAAGATTTTTCACAAATGTCCTGTGGAAATTAACTTGTTACAAAGCTTGAGTATTGTGGTACAAAGACCACTGCTGTGTAAAGTTGGTCTAGTTAAACCTACTGTCTTGTACAGATTGGATTAATGAAATGAAAAGTTCTAAGTCAAAATCTCTTCTGTTATATTTAGGTCTTAAACAGGCTCTGGAAACTGTGAATGACTATAATCCACTGATGAAAGACTTTCCACTGAATGACTTGCTGTCAGCTACCGAGCTGGACAAAATAAGGCAGGCCCTTGTTGCAATATTTACCCATTTGAGAAAAATCAGAAACACAAAATACCCAATCCAAAGAGCGTTGCGTTTAGTGGAAGCTATATCAAGAGATCTGAGCTCTCAGCTACTTAAAGTGTTAGGAACCAGGAAACTGATGCATGTTGCCTATGAAGAGTTTGAAAAGGTACGCTCGTGGTTTCCACAATGCTAGCAGCTTTATTTTTGCATCGAGTAGTGATTATAAGGAAGTATTTCATTTGGGAGCTAACGTTTTTATCCTAAAACTTTCTTTAGGTAATGGTTGCATGCTTTGAAGTTTTCCAAACATGGGATGATGAATATGAGAAGCTACAAGTTCTGCTGAGAGATATTGTGAAAAGAAAAAGGGAAGAGAACCTGAAGATGGTGTGGCGTATCAATCCTGCTCATAGGAAACTCCAGTCTCGTCTTGATCAAATGAGGAAATTCAGGCGTCAGCATGAGCAGCTGAGGGCAGTTATTGTGAGAGTCTTGCGGCCTCAGGTAATCTTGATTGTTACCAGACAGAAAAGCTACGTGCCTTTTTGCTTGCAGGCAATATTTAATGATGCAGAGGAAGGGGAGGGATGTATTGAAGTAGGTGACTAAATGCATGGTCTTGGTATCTAAGTATCAAATATTCATTTTTTTCCCAACTGTAGAAATTCTGTTGTATGGTCAATCTTAATACTCAGTCTGATTGGATTGTGTTACTAAAACTCTGCAGAAGAGTAGAAAGGGAAGAAGAATGAAACTTCAGTTACAATCTGTAATAAGAATAATGTATAAATGCAGGAAACATCTCTACAAATTAGAGGAGAAAGTAGATTTAATTTCCAAAAACTTCGTGTTCACTGTAGCTTTAAAAATCAGCAATATGAAACTAACGTAACATTCAGTTTCACTTTCTGCTTCCCAAGCTGGTCTGCTTATGAACCCTCCCTAATAGCCTTAGTTTTAACTCTGCCATACTTGACATACTATCTGACCACGCTCGCATTAACAGACACAACAAGTCCAGGCTTATCATAGAGGAGATTAATTAGTGTATGTATGTATACGTATATGAGCTTGGCTAAAGCATAGTGGAAAATTAAGACTGTACTACACAGTAGTGGAAGTTTATAATGTAACTGTTTAGTCCTATTCCTTAGTGAACTTAAATCTGAGACATTACTAAAATTTGCTAGGGATTTAGATACTTACTTGTGAGTTTTTTGCAATGCTTATTAGAACAGACCGTGTTTTCCTGTTTCTAGATAAATTTTGAGGCATCTAACTCACTTAAATCCTAATTTTTAATGCAGGTAACTGCTGTTGCCCAGCAAAATCAAGGAGAGGTACCAGAACCTCAAGATATGAAAGTAGCGGAAGTACTTTTTGATGCTGCAGATGCTAATGCAATTGAAGAAGTCAATCTCGCTTATGAGAATGTTAAGGAAGTAGATGGGTTAGATGTTTCCAAAGAAGGTACAGAAGCCTGGGAGGCAGCAATGAAACGATACGATGAAAGAATTGATAGGGTTGAAACAAGAATAACTGCCCGTTTGAGAGACCAGCTTGGTACAGCAAAGAATGCCAATGAAATGTTCAGAATCTTCTCTCGGTTTAATGCCTTGTTTGTCAGGCCTCACATTCGAGGTGCCATTCGTGAGTATCAAACACAACTAATCCAGCGTGTGAAAGATGATATTGAGTCTCTTCATGACAAATTTAAAGTGCAATACCCCCAAAGTCAAGCTTGTAAAATGAGTCATGTTCGTGACTTGCCCCCAGTGTCTGGGTCTATAATTTGGGCAAAACAAATTGACAGACAGCTCACTGCTTACATGAAGCGTGTTGAGGATGTCCTCGGTAAGGGTTGGGAGAATCATGTAGAAGGTCAGAAACTAAAGCAAGATGGAGACAGCTTTCGCATGAAGCTCAACACTCAAGAGATCTTTGATGACTGGGCAAGAAAAGTTCAGCAACGCAACCTTGGTGTGTCTGGCCGTATTTTCACCATTGAAAGCACTCGTGTTAGAGGTCGAACTGGAAACGTCCTGAAACTGAAAGTCAACTTCCTTCCAGAAATAATTACACTTTCCAAAGAAGTGCGAAACCTGAAGTGGCTGGGTTTCCGTGTTCCACTAGCAATTGTCAACAAAGCTCACCAAGCAAACCAGCTCTATCCATTTGCCATTTCTCTCATTGAAAGTGTCCGTACATATGAGCGAACATGTGAGAAAGTCGAGGAGCGTAACACTATCTCACTTCTGGTTGCTGGTCTGAAGAAAGAGGTTCAGGCTTTGATTGCAGAAGGTATTGCACTTGTGTGGGAGTCATACAAACTTGATCCATATGTGCAACGTTTGGCTGAGACTGTCTTCAGTTTCCAGGAAAAGGTTTGTTTTATTATTTATCTTTCAAAACAATTGAAATTACTGCAATTGTTTTTACATCCGTACTTCAGTAATGAGTCGTTAACCAAAAGTGGAATTTGATAGCTGATGGCCTGCTCAATATAGTCTCTGTAGTTCTTTGTTTAAGTAGTTAACTGAATTGGCACAAATTGTCCAACTGAATGGATGTTTTAGTACTACTCAATTTGATCATCTTGGTGTATCCAAGTAAAGATAAGTGACTAACCATTTCTGCTTGGATATCATTGTATCTAATCTGTCAAACTAAACATTCTGTTTTTTCTTAAACTGTTTCTTTAGGTGGATGATCTGCTCATTATTGAAGAGAAAATAGACCTGGAAGTGAGATCACTGGAAACGTGCATGTATGATCACAAGACCTTCTCTGAAATCTTGAACAGGGTTCAGAAAGCTGTGGATGACTTAAATCTTCATTCATATTCAAACTTGCCGATCTGGGTCAATAAGTTGGATATGGAGGTAGGTTTGAGTAGTATATGTTTAGAAGATGCCAAATCTCTTTGAAGCTGTTCTCTTTTGGGATCAATGAATTCAAGGGGAAGTTACTCCTTTCAAGAAAAAGGATTGGTATAGTTCAACCGTGTAGAAAGCTAGAAGAGCTCCTTGTTGTAGGAGCAAGGTAGATAAAGGATAGAGGAGATTTGTTACTCTGATAGTGAAGATGATTTGCCTTCATAGTGCTTGTTACTGCTTGTTAAGTTTCAGGTTGTTGGACACAAGGTCAATTGCAAAGCAGTTCAAATTACTTAATTCCATTAACATCCAGGAGGACAGGGGAGGCTTTGAATTGATGTTGACTGAAAAACCTACCAAAACTCTTAAACCTCTTTTTAATTACTTGGTAAAGGAGTGCTTGGATCTTTAAGGTTCCATAGCATGCCTGGTGTCAGAATATGATAGTGGGGATCTTTATGCAGTAATATGAAGCTTTTTCCTCCAATGTGGCCTACTTTCCTTAGATTGAAAGAATCCTCGGTGTTCGCTTGCAAGCTGGGCTGAGGGCCTGGACCCAAGTTCTTCTTGGACAAGCAGATGACAAAGCAGAAGTTGACATGGATACAGATGCTCCTCAAGTGAGCCATAAACCTGGGGGAGAACCCAAGATCAAAGTAAGTGGTTGGTGTTTTTGTTGGGGATGTGGTGGTGGTTTTTGCATCGTCAGTTACATGATGCAGTAATTATATATGAGCCTTTTATGGGGGATAAATATTTTTTTCTTCATCTGGCTTTGGAGGAATACATGCCTTCTGCCATAAAAGTGCTACTTGCTTTTCAAAAGTTTGCTACTTCATGAAGTCCAAAGTTGTCTTGTCAATGTGTGTGTTGTAGTGGCTTGCAGTAAAACTCAGTGTGTTCACTGTTTCTGCAGAACATTGTACATGAGCTGCGAATAACCAACCAGGTGATATACTTGAATCCACCAATTGAAGAGTGCAGATACAAACTTTACCAGGAAATGTTTTCTTGGAAGATGGTAATCCTGTCACTACCAAGAATTCAAAGTCAGAGGTATCAGGTAGGTGTGATGAAACTGTATCTGAGGTCTGAGCAATTACTTTCACTTTGCACTTAATTGTGTTCAGTGTCTTAGTGTGTTGCTGTAGGATCAAATATGAGTGCACTAGAAATTCATGTATATCACATGTGGTTCTCAGGTCGGAGTGCATTATGAGCTGTCGGAGGAAGAGAAGTTCTATCGTAATGCATTGACACGGATGCCTGATGGCCCTGCTGCCCTGGAGGAGTCATACTCTGCTGTCATGGGAATTGTGACTGAGGTGGAACAGTATGTTAAGGTAAGAGGCTGACACCACATGATGCTACAGCTAAAATGAACATGGACTTTCCTTTCAGTTCTCCTTTATAAGAATTTTCATGAGTAGGGAAAAACATCTTATAGAATGTACTGGAAAAGTTATGAATATTGTGAAATATCTTTATTAGGTTTGGCTGCAGTACCAGTGTCTGTGGGATATGCAGGCTGAAAACATATACAACCGCCTTGGAGAAGACCTAAATAAGTGGCAAGCTCTTTTAGTTCAGATAAGAAAGGCCAGAGGAACGTTTGACAATGCAGAAACTAGAAAGGAATTTGGACCTGTTGTGATAGACTATGGCAAGGTAGGAAATTATATTTATTGGTCGCGACAAATGCATTATATTTCAGAATGGGTGGGTGTATAACAGAAAATGACGAGGCTATTAACTGGTATGTAACTCAATTCAACTGTAGGTACAATCAAAGGTGAACTTGAAGTATGACTCCTGGCACAAGGAAGTACTCAGCAAATTTGGCCAAATGCTCGGGCAGAATATGACAGAGTTCCATTCACAGATTTCTAAGGTAAGAATCCATCTCCAGTTTTTCACTTTCAGATCAGCGTATTCTAGACTTCTAAAACACTGAATTATTGCCCCACACAGTCCCGTCAAGAACTGGAGCAGCATTCAGTGGATACTGCCAGCACATCAGATGCGGTGACATTCATCACATACGTGCAATCCCTGAAACGTAAAATCAAGCAGTTTGAAAAGCAAGTTGAGGTATGTTGCCTTGCCTAATGATTCGCACTTGTGAGAATGCCAGACTTAACTCTGGAGATGATATACATGTATTCAAGCTTAGCATCAGGATGTTTGAGTCCTCTTGAGAGCAGACTTGAACTTCGTATCCTGTAGTGAGTGCTTGTTAATGTGTTGAGAATTTAGTCTTGCAACATCACTTAAAAAGACAAAACTAACTTAGAATCATTGTCTCCTGTAGCTTTATCGCAATGGTCAGCGGTTGCTTGAGAAACAGAGGTTCCAGTTTCCATCCTCTTGGCTGTACATTGACAACATTGAGGGAGAATGGGGTGCCTTTAATGACATCATGCGTCGGAAGGATTCTGCCATTCAGCAGCAAGTAGCGAACTTGCAGATGAAGATAGTTCAAGAGGATCGGGCAGTGGAGAGCAGAACAACTGACTTGCTAACAGACTGGGAGAAAACAAAGCCTGTAACAGTAAGTAGTAATGATTAATATTCATTCACCAAATAAAGTAGTTTCTTTGCACTTAACTAGAACAAAGCAGTTTACTTTTGAACTTTTCTGTAGCTTTTCATTGTATATGATGGTTAAAGTCTTTTTGTGAACATTCAATTATATATAACTTGTTGGTTGATTTATTTATTTGTGTGGCAGAGGGAAGTCTAACCCTACAATGTAAGTGTCTTAGGTGCAAAAAGCAGGACAGCTTCAGTTACTAACAAAACTTTGGCTGAAACAAATGTTCTTTAAGAGGTGTGCAGGTAGGAAGATTCAGAAGAAAGGGTTTTCTCCCCCAACCCCACAGTGGTATTCAGTAAAGCTAAAAAGTGCATCTGAAAGTGGTATTAGATTTACAGAATTGGTGTGTAGCCTTATTGCCAGCATATGGGAAATAGAAAAATAAGGAGACAGACCAACATCTGGCATTCAATCCTTGCTTTTGACTTAGCTTCAACCTACTTCTAGGGTTTTTGGATTAATATATCTCATCCAATTTTTAGGGAAACTTGCGTCCAGAAGAAGCTCTTCAAGCTCTTACCATTTATGAAGGAAAATTTGGTAGGCTGAAAGATGATCGTGAGAAGTGTGCAAAGGCCAAAGAAGCTCTGGAACTAACAGATACAGGACTACTCAGTGGCAGTGAAGAACGTGTCCAGGTATAAACTGTTCATACACCTTCTTATTGGTCTTGCAGCACAATGTTTCAGTTCTATCTCACTTTTCATTTAAGAAAGTGACTTGTAGCCTGTGGGTGATGGTGTCCACATTCATCCAATTCTAGCCTTAAAAGATTGTCCATGACTGTCTTAATCTTTTGAAGCTATTATGTGACCAGAAATAGAAGAATCTCATCTGGGTCACTTGCTATTGCAATTTTGTTGAATTAGCAAGATGTATGAAGGTTTTTGACATGTTAAAAGTATTCTGTTTAACTCCACCATGCTAATGACTTTGAAGAAATTATCACTAACTTGTGATGTTCTGTTCATTCTTTTCTATAGGTAGCCTTAGAAGAGTTGCAGGATCTCAAAGGTGTCTGGTCTGAACTCTCTAAGGTCTGGGAACAGATTGATCAAATGAAAGAACAACCCTGGGTTTCAGTACAGCCTCGCAAGGTATTTCACTACTGTATATGTAAACAATATAACTATTGCAAGTGTATATGAATTAAGAATTAGACATCTTGAGATCGATGTGCTCAATAGTCACATTCAAGATCATTTTCAATGTTTATGTACCTTTTTCAGTACCTCATGAGCGTATTTCTTCTTATGCTAAGCTTAAAAAACTTTCACAGGATTTATCACAGCTTAACTCTCCAGTGGGCCTGTGAAATTCCAGTAGTCTTAAAATTGAGATGGTACTGTATACGGAGAATATGTATACTATGTTGTTCTATTAGACCTCCATAGGAGAGCTTTGTGGTTGGATGAACAGCATCAGTTTTAGTTCAGTGGTTGGGGGGGTAGACAGTGGCAGGAACCCTAAGCTATAACTGCATGTTACAATGCTATTTCATAAATCTTAATCAGACCAATAAAATTAAATTCCCAGCTACAGAGCAACCACATCTTACATAAATATGTATAACGTTAAAAGAGCTGTCCTGTAGATTAAACTTTATATTTTCACAGAAATCTCTCAAATGAGATGTTAACTTTTACTAGTACATCTTTACACGCTGCGCTTCCAGAGAAATATTTCAGTTCTTTTGTGTTACTGACAGCTTCGACAAAACCTTGATGGTTTGCTGAACCAACTGAAAAACTTCCCTGCCCGCTTGCGACAGTATGCCTCCTATGAGTATGTTCAGAGACTTCTGAAAGGCTACATGAAGGTAAGTTATACTAATTTCTAAAATGCATGAATTGTATATTTCATCTTCCAAGATATAACTTGCTTTCTCGTCTTTTCTAGATAAACATGTTGGTTATTGAACTGAAATCAGAGGCACTTAAAGATCGTCACTGGAAACAGCTAATGAAGAGGCTTCATGTTAACTGGGTTGTCTCAGAATTGACCCTGGGACAGATCTGGGACGTTGATTTACAGAGAAATGAAGCAATTGTCAAAGATGTGCTGCTCGTGGCTCAGGGAGAGATGGCTTTGGAAGAGTTCTTGAAACAGGCTAGTATCAACTTCTGTGTGAATGCACGTAGTAACACATCAAATCCTTTTTGTCAGGTGGCTGACATTTGTCTAATAAACCTGTCAGTCTAAGATGTTGATACAAGAGCTTGGGACTCCGTGAAACACTGTTGTGGGGAAAAACTTAAAGCTGTGCAAGTTTTCACTGATCAAAAACGCAACGTTTGGGAAGAGCAGTCATTGACTGCAAAAAACCCTCATCTTGTTTATTTTACCTAGTTGTGTCATATTCTCTATACTTTTAACAAAAGCTTGAGCGAAAACCCAGAATCCTTGAGTAAAAAGAAAAATCTGATTACTCTAATACATTTCTACTTCGTTATTGTGCTGAAGCAGAAATAATTGATGTTGTATATCAACCATCCTTTATTTTAGATAAGAGAAGTATGGAACACTTACGAACTGGACTTGGTCAATTACCAGAACAAATGTCGTTTGATTCGTGGATGGGATGACCTGTTCAACAAAGTAAAAGAACACATTAATAGCGTGTCTGCTATGAAGCTATCACCATACTACAAGGTAAAATGCAGAAAAAAAAGCCAATTTAATTTAACTCTACCTTCCTGTCTTGTTTAGTATATGTGATTGTCAGCAATATTAGCTCTTTAGGTTGACAAATAATTAACTGCATATACATTCTTTGTTACTATTAAATGACTGCTTCCACTAACAATTATTAGCAATGAAACTTTCGATATTATTAAAATGAGTATTAATGCAGTGTATAAACTTTCAGGTGTTTGAGGAAGATGCCCTCAGCTGGGAAGACAAACTGAACCGTATCATGGCACTCTTTGATGTCTGGATAGACGTCCAAAGGCGATGGGTCTACCTGGAGGGTATCTTTACTGGTAGTGCAGACATCAAGCACTTGCTGCCTGTTGAGACCCAGCGGTTCCAGAGGTAACATTTTAATTGCTTTTTTCCTTTTTTGTTTCCCGTGGGAAATCTCAGGAACAGGCCTTATAACTTCATGACTTCAGTCTAGCACTCTCCTAAGCTGAAACATGAATTGTATTCTTACCTAGTCTGGTTTGATTACAGCCCAGACTTAAGTTCATCAACCAAACAAAGCAAGAAATGCCTGTAAACAGTCGTGACTGTGAAAGATTTATACTAAAAAGGGTAGCATGCAGATTTTAGAAGTAGATTGGAATTAAGTGATTTTTCTTGCGAATTCCAATCAGGTAGCTCAAGGATTTTTCTGGCTGTACAACGCAGGTTGATTTCAGTTGTCACAGCCTTTAGTCTCACCCTAAAATGCTGTTTTCTTCCTCCACTTTAAGTCATTTTGATCATCTTTCCACACACTTCCAATCACATCAAAGAATTTTATGCATCTCTTCAGGAAATGAAGAAAAGTAGACCTTCAGCAGTGGAATTACTGTAGTTAACATTGCACAAAAGCTAGATTTTGTTGTTGTTGTCTTGAGGTAAATTAAGATCTATTTGGGGAATGTAGCCTTGTGTTCCATAGGGCAGTGGTCATGTAGAGACAAATAATTTTGGAATTCTGCAGGCCTGTGGTTACTGAATTTTACACTATTGTACCATGTTATTTTACTTACAGCATCAGCACTGAATTTTTGGCACTGATGAAAAAGGTGTCCAAATCCCCACTTGTGATGGATGTTCTTAACATTCAAGGAGTGCAAAGGTCACTGGAGAGACTGGCAGACTTGCTTGGAAAGATCCAGAAGGCACTGGGAGAATACCTAGAAAGGGAGAGGTCCTCTTTCCCTCGGTAAGAAATTGACTTCAGTTGACTCTTGAAGTAAAGTAACTTGATGTTTCTGTACAGGAACGTTCTGTTAGGTAAAGCCTCTGCCAGTTTTTACTTATCGTGTGTATAAGATGTTACAGCTATATATCTGTGTCCTTCAAAGTACAGAATTCATTTATAGCCACTTCTCAGGAAGTGGAACTAAAACTTTACTTGATCATCTGTGTCTGGTCTTGGGATTCAGAAGTTACTTAAAGAACCATTGCAGCTGATTTCTGTAATCTTACAGATTCTCTTTGGAACTGCTTAATTCTGGCATGTGATTGAAGGACAGTGTCCAAACTGTCACAGTCCAGTATTTAAGTTATTGATTCTGACTTAACCCATAGTTGTTAACAAGTTTATCACATAGCATGAAGGCATAAGTGTGTGACTCAATGTGAGGAGGTAGTGAGTTGGAGTTGTACCTGTATTAATTCAATCCCAAGCACTGTTGTGTGGGTATTTCAGGGATGGATAAGTAAAGAAAATACCCCAAAGCATGGAGTTACGCGTACGCTTTTGTGTGGTATAGACCATGTGAACTGAGACTAAGTCTTAGAACTGAGCTCTTCCAGCAAATATGTGGTTCTTGCCCTCTTACAGTGCTGGAGAAATGAGCGACAGTTATTCCTGTATAATAGCTGTCTATGAAGTATGAATAAATAAAAAGTGATAGTTGGAGTGGTGATACAGATCTGATTTTATATGATTATTAGGTTTTACTTTGTTGGTGATGAAGACTTGCTTGAAATCATTGGAAACAGCAAGAATGTTGCTAAGCTGCAGAAGCACTTCAAGAAGATGTTTGCTGGCGTTTCTAGCATTATTCTCAATGAAGATAACTCTGTGGTTTTGGGAATATCTTCACGGGAAGGAGAGGAGGTAGAGTCGCAGTGTTTCTTTTTTAAATAAAATTTTGTAAATACGTGAACACAGATTGACTTGAACATAATTCTTGCAGGTGCTGTTCAAAACACCTGTCTCCATCACAGAACATCCCAAAATCAATGAGTGGCTCACTCTTGTTGAGAAAGAAATGAGGGTGACCCTTGCTAAATTGCTTGCAGAATCTGTTACTGAAGTAGAAATCTTCGGAAAAGCAACATCAATTGATCCAGCAGTCTACATCTCTTGGATTGACAAATACCAGGTATCTGTATGCAACACTTCAGCATATTGCAGCTTGGGTACTTTATTGAGGAAGACTATCTGATGAGGATTCTTCTTTTCACACAGGCTCAGCTTGTTGTACTGTCAGCCCAGATTGCATGGTCTGAGAATGTTGAGTCAGCCCTCAACGGTATGGGTGGAGGTGGGGACAGCAGTCCTCTCCAGTCAGTGCTGGCCAATGTGGAGGTCACACTCAACGTCCTGGCAGACTCCGTGCTGATGGAGCAGCCACCTCTTCGCAGAAGGAAACTGGAGCACTTGGTAAGTGAAAACCTCCTTTCCTCTTGTGGATTAGGAGGTGAGGTTTTGTAAAAGGTTAATGAAAAATCAAATAGTCTGACTTCTCTTTTTTCCTCTAGGGAAAAAAAAAAAAAAAAAGTTTAATGCAATTTAAGCAACTACATCAAGCCCTAGTCCTGTAGATGGCTGTAGTTTTTAACTCTGCTCATCTTACTGCATGATACCATATTATAGCATATAAAAGCTGTAGAGTTCCTGGCTTTATTAGCAAAGGCTTGTATTGCTGTGGTCTAATGAGTTGTTTCATTCTCCAGATCACTGAGTTGGTGCACCAGAGAGATGTTACAAGATCGCTGATCAAAAGCAAGGTCGACAACTCCAAATCCTTTGAATGGCTCAGCCAAATGCGGTTCTACTTTGACCCAAAACAGACAGATGTACTGCAACAGCTCTCCATTCAGATGGCAAATGCCAAATTCAACTATGGTTTCGAGTACCTTGGTGTTCAGGATAAGCTAGTACAGACACCTCTTACAGACCGCTGTTACCTGACAATGACACAGGCCCTAGAGGCAAGACTTGGAGGATCACCATTTGGTACGTTTGTACTGAAGTACAACGAAATCTTGAGACAAGCATATAAACTTCTATTCTCTTTAATTTATAGCTTTAATACAAGGTTTCAGAATGTTTTAAACTATGACATTTAAGAACAAAACAGTCTTTTGGGGAAAGAAGGTATAACCATTTTGGGTTTCTTGTAGGGGACCTTTAGATTCAGCATGCTGGCAGATTACGTAGTTGGGCACTGATAACTCGGACTGTAAACACTGAAGCGTGTCTGTCTCACTTCAAAAATAGGTCCTGCTGGCACTGGTAAAACAGAATCTGTTAAGGCTCTTGGACATCAGCTTGGCCGCTTTGTGTTGGTTTTCAACTGTGATGAGACATTTGACTTCCAGGTAAGCTGTTTGATTTAAAAAATGTAGTCTGTGCTAGCAAGCACTAGAAATCTCTTTAGAAGTTTAAAATAGCCAGCAGTGTTTACTTTTGAAATGATCACCTATAACACTTAACTGAGCAGGTATCCGTGGGTCATACAGACACTCTATAACAAAAAAATGCCTGAAGTAAAATTGTTTGTAGGTGAGGAATGTTCTTCTGATTTTTTTTGTTTGTTTTTCTCTTTAGGACTGATAGTTCAATAGCAGCAAATGGAGGGAAAGGAATAGGAAGTACAGGGATGTGGAGCTTAAGACTGGCTTTAGGAAAGTAGCTTAAACTGTTTAATTCATCTTGATAGTGCTGGTTTAATGGAGAACAGAGGGGAATTTGAGGCTGCATGATTACCAAATAAACCATGGCAAAGCTAAAGAGTTTGCCCCAGTATGTGAAGGATTACTCAAAACTAAGAAAATTTACCCAGATATTTTAAAATTACTTACATCTTCAAACTGAGAACCAGATGAAATGCTTCAGTCAATTGCAACACAACAGATATCTCAAAATAAAACCTCTGTGAGGTTTTTATTTAAAGAGAAATATAAAGCAAAGACAAGTAATCCTACTCCTTGGACTCCAGTGGGGTGTCCATATGTTCTGTGTTGTGATTTTTTCCTGTACAGCTGTGTTTGATTCATTTAGTCAGTGTTTGGCCTCTAATGGTGGCCATAAGAAAGTACCTAGGGAGGGAAAAAAGCAGGAACACAGTGCTTGATACTCCTTCCTTGCACCCAGTCCCCTTCCTACCACTGACAGTAGGGATCCTACCACAGTGGCAGGATCACAAAGTCCCAAGCTGACGTGGGTTATTCTCTATTCACGCTCCAGTGAATCTTTCTCCAGGTACTCATTTCTCTGACTCAATGCACGTACACACTTGCTTCTATAGCATTCTCTAACAAATAGTTCCACAGTATTATTATGCACTTTACAAAGAAGCGACTTCTTTTTGTCTATTTTTAACAATTCCCTGGTTCTTGTATTCAAAAAGATGGTGAACAGATGATTATTGGCCATCCTGAACTACTGTGGCTTTTAGACATGCAGTGTTTTGTAGTTCTAGTATCTGCCTTCTGATGAAGTACTGGAACTGCACCTGGCATTACTATCAATAAGCAAAATAATATGCAATGGGCTTTCACTGTTAGGCGACTACACTGCAGTACCATAGTAATAGAAAGCTGCAAATATCTGAACTTCAGAACCTTGGGTGCACTGTATAAAGCACTCTTCTCTGTTCCTTTTGCCTGTGCATTGGCAAGAATAACTGTGCAACATCAGTGAACTTTCCTCTCTACGCACAGGCAATGGGACGCATCTTTGTGGGACTTTGCCAAGTGGGTGCATGGGGCTGTTTTGATGAGTTCAACCGACTGGAGGAGCGCATGCTGTCTGCTGTTTCACAGCAAGTTCAGTGCATCCAGGAAGCCTTGCGAGAGCATTCCAACCCCAACTATGACAAGAGTACGTTATTATTTATTCCTTGTAGTATTGTACCATTTCTTTAATATCCTTCATGCTTTTTTGTTGCTCAGTTACATTTTTGCCAAGCAGTCCAATAATGAAACCACTTACCATCAAAGATTAAAATCTTGAAGTAATCAAGTATTTGAGTTGCAGAACAAAAGGACGCGCTGTCCATTACTGTAGCAAACTAAATTAGAATACCTGAAGTATGACTGCTGTCCTCGTGGTGACTGAGCACCGGCTCACTTGTAACTAAATGTACCGTCTCTTTTCAGCTGCAACACCAATTACTTGTGAGCTGCTGAACAAACAAGTCAAAGTGAGCCCTGACATGGCTATCTTCATCACCATGAATCCTGGCTATGCAGGCAGATCAAATCTGCCTGACAATTTGAAGAAGTTGTTCCGCAGCTTGGCAATGACAAAACCAGACCGTCAGCTGATTGCCCAGGTCATGCTGTACTCCCAAGGTTTCCGCACAGCTGAAGTCCTTGCCAATAAGATAGTACCATTCTTCAAGTAAGTGACAAGTTTGTTTTGAGATGCTAAATGTTGAGCTTATTGTTCAAATCTGTGATGTTTATTGTACAACATGCTCAGTGAGTTACAAAGATTATTCCAAGTAAGCAGTGGCATATATTTTCTTGAATGCTGCGTTGGTTTCGATTGAGAATCAAATTTTGTCTTTCTTGATTCGTAGGCTTTGTGATGAACAGCTGTCCTCCCAGAGTCATTATGATTTTGGCTTGAGAGCCCTGAAAAGTGTACTGGTCAGTGCGGGTAACGTGAAGAGGGAGAGGATTCAGAAGATAAAGCGTGAGAAAGAAGAGCGTGGTGAAGTTGTTGATGAGGGAGAAATTGCTGAGAACTTACCAGAACAAGAGGTAATTTGTGTGTGAGCTCTTATCTTCTGTGACAAAGTACAGAATGCACACTAAACAGAGCAAATGCTCTGCAGCGTTCATCAATTAATGTTAAGCCATGCAAGCAAAGCAATGTTAGTTACAGGAGGTGATAATTAGATAGCTTAGAAGCACTAAGAAGTGAAATAAGTGTTGAATTTTAGGATTCCTTGAAGAGTAATAAAAGACTTATGAGGTGGTGTGTTCACAACTCTCATTGCTGCCCAGTTCTTTTGAAGTTAATTCAAAACAAAACAAACAAAAAAAAACTCTGTTTTGAGGGTTACGTACCTACAGTTGTATAAATTAAAAGTCAGTAGGAATTCATTGTGTAGTTTCAAAGCTGAGCTGCCTGCTAATGGTTGTTTTTTACCTAGACCATCCTGGTTTGGTGCTTTATTAGTGAAGTGTTCCCCGTCAAACACACTCAACAACAAAAAAAAAGTCACACAGAATGGTTTGGGTTGGAAGGGACCTTAAAGATCATCTAGTTCCAACATCCCCACCCCCAAGTCTCAACTAAAACATGATTTTCTCTACAGATCCTGATCCAAAGTGTATGTGAAACTATGGTACCAAAACTGGTTGCAGAAGACATTCCATTGCTGTTCAGTCTCCTTTCTGATGTATTCCCTGGAGTACAGTATCACCGTGGGGAAATGACAGCCTTGCGAGAGGAGCTTAAGAAAGTGTGTCAGGAAATGTACCTCACCTATGGTGATGGAGAAGAAGTTGGTGGCATGTGGGTTGAGAAGGTAAAATGCAAAACTGAAAATGTTGTGGAACTGAAATTAATGTGTTTGTAAGGCTTAACTTCCCTTTTATTATTAAATTATTCATCTCTAAGTGAGCAATACTTAGTGACTACCAAAGTTGAGACTTACACATCATTTTTTCTGTTGCAGGTACTTCAGTTGTACCAGATTACACAGATAAATCATGGGCTGATGATGGTGGGTCCCTCTGGAAGTGGAAAGAGCATGGCTTGGAGAGTACTGCTGAAAGCTCTCGAACGGCTGGAAGGTGTGGAAGGTGTTGCTCACATTATTGATCCAAAAGCAATCAGCAAAGATCACCTTTATGGTACTTTGGATCCAAATACCAGAGAATGGACAGATGGCTTGTTTACACATGTCCTGAGAAAGTGAGTCTTCAAGAGTACGAATGAATACTGGACGGTGGATTCGTGCCTTGCATGTTCTGGTTTTATTGGGTCTTTGTTATATATAGCCTGTAAAACTGCAATATAAATTTATTTTAATTACAGAATTATAGACAACGTGAGAGGTGAATTACAGAAACGTCAATGGATTATCTTTGATGGTGATGTAGATCCCGAATGGGTTGAAAACTTGAACTCTGTTTTGGATGACAACAAACTGCTTACTCTGCCAAATGGAGAACGTCTCAGCCTTCCACCAAATGTAATGCTACTTTTTATGTGATACTTGCTTTCATATAAACCTGTTGCTTTTACCTTGATCTGTATTGGTGCCTCTCCCATCACTTGTCACAAGCAGAGTAATACTGATTTCAGGTAGTGGTTAATTAGAGTTAGGAATTTCTGTGGAAACAAACATTTCATGTTATGCTTGTTCTGACCCTGTGAGACAAGTGTGATGAATTATAAGGAAGTCTAGGGTAGCAGGCAATAATGATGAACTTAGTTTGGGATAGTTTAACGCTGTTCTTAATTCTTCAGAGGCTAAATACAGGGTAACTTACTTTAAAAGTTCTGGGTGTGGGTTTAGTTTTTTTTAGTGTGTATTTGTTTTTTTTGTGTTTTGTTTTGTTTTGTTTTTTTTACTTAAAAATCTGTTTTAAATTTCTGCTTTTTAGGTGCGTATCATGTTTGAGGTACAGGATCTGAAATATGCAACTTTGGCTACTGTATCAAGGTGTGGCATGGTCTGGTTCAGTGAGGATGTTCTCAGTACAGACATGATATTCAATAACTTCCTGGCCAGACTAAGAAGCATTCCTCTGGATGAAGGTGAAGAGGAGGCTCAGCGAAGGCGAAAAGGCAAAGAAGATGAGGGAGAAGAAGCAGCATCCCCGATGTTGCAGGTATAGCTTAGATTACATTCTGGGCTAGTGTGTCTGAACACTTGTGTCACAAGTAGTATGGTGTACTTCAAACTTAAGGCAGCTTAATTATACAAAAGCTGACGTCCTGATTTTATTTTTTTTTAAAGAACGTTAAAATAAGAAGCATTTCAAACCTTAAACAAAGTTACTTCCTGCTGCCTGGTAATCAAATGAGAAGCAAATGCTTTAAGCAGTGTTGTTCTCCCCTGACAGATCCAGAGAGATGCTGCAACAATAATGCAGCCGTATTTCACCTCCAATGGCCTCGTAACTAAAGCACTTGAACACGCTTTCAAGTTGGAGCATATTATGGATCTCACCCGGCTGCGCTGCCTTGGCTCTCTGTTCTCAATGCTGCACCAAGCTTGCCGCAACGTAGCCCAGTACAATGCCAATCACCCAGACTTCCCAATGCAGATAGATCAACTGGAGCGTTATATCCAGGTAAATATAATATGCTGCTGGGTGACTCCTGTGTCTGATATGTCAGAATAGTAGCTGGATTTCATTTATCAGTCATTAAGTTTTGTTCCATTACTGTACAATCAAGCAATAGCTGCTTTTCTTGCTTCCTGCAGAGGTACCTGGTCTATGCAATTCTCTGGTCTCTCTCTGGAGACAGTCGTCTGAAAATGAGAGCAGAGCTGGGAGAATACATTAGGAGAATCACCACTGTGCCACTGCCAACTGCACCCAACATACCGATAATTGACTATGAGGTAAAACCTTTCTTAAGCCAGAAGTGTTGCTGCTTTGAGGTCTTACAAGTCTGCTTTAGAATTTGGAGCCAAAACTTAAGTTTTATAGTTTCTGGCTTGTCAGTGAACAATGTTCTGATCTACCTGTTCTAATAATCACATCAAATTTGATGCTACTAACTTACTATGATTTTTAATAGTTTATATGTATACGCTAAATTAGATATATATATTAAACAGATCAAACTACGTTCCTGTTCTAAATTCCAATCATGTTTTTGTGTTCTTAGGTGTCCATTACGGGTGAGTGGGTGCCATGGCAAACCAAGGTTCCTCAGATTGAAGTTGAGACACACAAAGTTGCAGCTCCTGATGTTGTAGTACCAACCCTAGACACAGTTCGCCATGAAGCATTGCTGTATACTTGGCTGGCAGAGCACAAACCTCTAGTACTCTGTGGCCCGCCAGGTTCTGGAAAGACCATGACCCTCTTCAGTGCTCTCAGAGCCCTGCCTGATATGGAGGTACACAAGAGAGTGTGTGCGCACGTTTGTACGTGCACGTGTATGTGAATTAAAGGGTAGTAACTAGTCACTTATCTTAAAGATTCAAGCAGTCTTGAGTTAGCACCGAAGTGATTTGCTAGGAATTCAGTGGTGCTTCCACCTCAGTCAGTCATGTGAAAATACAGAAAAAAATAAAAATGATGTTGAGTAGCATTTAAATGTATTTCTCAAGATCCTTAGCCCAAAAGCTACTTCCTGCTATCCAGCTTCAATAATAGAGGAGCATTCCTCCATTTGGTATTTTAAAACCTTGAATAATGTTTAAGAATAGCTCTTGTCCTTCAGTGTATTGAGGTGGCATAACAGTAATATGAAGCTGTAGTGTTCTAAGTACAAGGCTGGGCAGGAGTTTTTGCTGCATTGTAAATGGAAAACCTGTTGTGGGAAGCATACAGTGTACTACAGTCAGTGACCTGAGATGTAGATGATACATGGACATCCACTGTGGAAAGCTAAGCTGTAGCATGCCTGGTTCCAGGGCTCTTAATAAGCTCTTTCAAGCTCTAATGCATTTTGACTTATTTATTTTCTCTTCACTATTCTCTTCTTAAGGTGGTTGGACTCAACTTTTCTAGTGCTACTACACCAGAACTGCTCTTGAAAACTTTTGATCACTACTGTGAGTACAGGCGCACGCCTAATGGAGTGGTGCTGGCTCCTGTGCAGCTGGGAAAGTGGTTGGTGCTGTTCTGTGATGAAATCAACTTGCCAGACATGGATAAGTATGGCACGCAGAGAGTCATATCCTTCATTAGACAGGTTTGTTTTCCTTTCTAATTAACTATATCATAACAGTTATCTTCACAGAAACTTAATGGTACACTGATTTTGGTTTTGTTTTGTTTTCTTCCAGATGGTGGAGCATGGAGGATTCTATCGTACATCAGATCAGACATGGGTGAAACTGGAGAGAATTCAGTTTGTTGGTGCATGTAATCCACCTACTGATCCTGGAAGAAAACCTCTCTCACACAGGTAATGTACCTAGTAAACAACTGTGTAGCTACAGAATAGGGGGGTCAAAACTGAAGCACTGACTATGGAATCCATTCTTAAACACTTACTTAATACCAGTTGTGCTCAAGCTGTGTTCTTTGCTTTTGAACTAACTACTAGTCAGTTCTTATCCTGACTGACAGTCAATGGCCTCATTGTATTTCTTGAATAACCTGTCTAACATGCAATGGGTACATCAGAACGCTTTTAGGTCCAAGGCAGTAAGGATCAACTAACAAACTGCAGTTAATGTTGGGAATTTTTAATAAAACTGTGATTTAATTTTGATTTAAAAAAATAATAATATAGACTGTTACTTGACTTTCTGGACTATCAAATATGCTAATCTTTCAGATTTTTGCGACATGTTCCTGTGGTTTATGTGGACTATCCTGGGCCAGCTTCACTTACTCAGATATATGGAACATTCAATCGTGCGATGCTAAGGCTGATCCCATCACTTCGCACATACGCAGAACCTCTCACTGCTGCTATGGTAGAATTCTACACAATGTCTCAGGTAATTTGTTGAATACAACCTCAAATTCTAATCGGTCTTACTTTTGGCCAAATCACTTAAGGTGTATTGTTTCCCTTAATATGTATGGGGCTAGCAAAGTAATATATGGCAATTCAAGGACTGTAAAATGGGGCAGAATTCTGGGACAAAGTAACAAGTATATTATATTTTTATATATAACTAATATGTATTATGTATTTGCATTTTTAGGAAAGATTCACTCAAGACACACAGCCACACTACATCTATTCACCTCGTGAAATGACTCGATGGGTGAGAGGTATATTTGAAGCATTAAGACCACTAGAAACCTTACCAGTTGAAGGCCTTATCAGGATTTGGGCCCATGAAGCTTTACGTCTCTTCCAGGACAGGTAAGAAACATGAGATGGGGGGCTATAGGGGGTGGAACTTGGGGACGGGACAACAAAAAAACAAGCACAGAATGAATTTTCCCCTACTCCTCCAGCTTTCATTTGCAGACCAAAGTTCATGTTATGTAGCTGGAGCGTATCCTTCCACTAGAGTATTTGTAGTCACGGATGTTTTTCTTTATCCAGGCTTGTAGAAGACGAGGAGAGACGCTGGACAGATGAGAACATTGACATGGTTGCTCTGAAACACTTCCCCAATATTGACAAGGAAAAAGCTATGAGCAGACCTATCTTATACAGTAACTGGCTGTCAAAGGTAATAACTAAAAAAAATAGAATAGTTTGGGAGCAATTGACTGATGCAGCTTTTATGACTGTATTAGCATGATAATCAGTGTCTGTAATTTTATTAAGCTGATTTCTGAGAAGTTTTTACTATGGATATCTGAAGTAAATCACTACAAAGTTAGTAGCTGTTATTGCAAGGGTGCTGTTTGTAAGTTCTACCATAGCATATAAAGGCAGTTTGAAATAATGTTTCTCTAGAATAGGGTAACATTTCTAGAAAGTTGCTAATATTTACTGCGTATGGAATCTCTTGGATACGGTGTGACCTTCAAACAACTCTGATACTGTAAATTGTATAGTGGACTGTCTCACAATCTGAATTGATACAGCTGGGCAATCTGTAGAAATCCTGCTGGATGAAGGCAAAGGTCCTTCTAATCTGCTACCCTTCTTAGGCATTTGCTCTTGGTCAGAGAAAGGTTGTTGGAATGGGGAAGTGAGGGGAAGCAAGTCTTGCAGTGTCTGGCAGCTCAGGCTCAACTTATCATAGATTCAGTGTTTCAACCCCATGCTGCTGTCTGTGGCCCTCTAAGCTGTGGACAGACATGCTCCTGGGCAAGTTAAATGTGTACAGCATTTTTAAGTTTTAGTAGGGGATTGCTTTATTAGATACTCTAATATTTCTGCTTTCATCTAGTAAACAATTGATTGCTAAGCAAAATACCCTTAATCTTAACGTCCATACTGTATTGACTGATTCTTCTAGGATTATATTCCAGTGGATCAAGAAGAATTAAGAGACTATGTGAAAGCCAGGCTTAAAGTCTTCTATGAAGAAGAGCTGGATGTACCGCTTGTTCTGTTCAATGAAGTCTTGGATCATGTGTTAAGAATTGACCGGTAAGTTGAGACTTTGGTTGCTGTTCATGTACATCTTATTTAGAGACTTTTTCTAAAACAGAGAAGCCTCTGTAGAGTCTAGGAAAGGAGCTTGATCCCATTCCTTTCCATAGATGACCTACTTCAACCCTTCAGAGAGCAGGATCCTAGCTGGAGAGATGTGTGTTGTCAGTTGTAGTGCTAGCTTGAAGTATAGGTGCTCAGGGAAAAACTTCAGTGAGTTGATAACGTTTGACCAAACATACTCATTTGTTCTTTTTTCAGAATCTTCCGTCAACCACAGGGCCACTTGTTGCTCATTGGAGTCAGTGGAGCAGGGAAAACAACCCTCTCAAGATTCGTTGCCTGGATGAACGGTTTGAGCGTCTACCAAATTAAGGTTGGCATGCTAATTTTACTCAACAAAGACTATGTCAAAACTCATGCTTCCTAAATATCTGCCCCTAAGAAATCCCACTAGAAGAAAACATAAATAACAAATGTTAAATCTTTCCAGGTTCACAGAAAATACACAGGTGAAGATTTTGATGAAGACTTGAGGACAGTACTGAGACGTTCTGGCTGTAAAAATGAAAAAATAGCTTTCATAATGGATGAGTCAAATGTATTGGATTCTGGATTCCTGGAGAGAATGAATACTCTCCTAGCCAATGGAGAGGTAAGAAGATTTTAAGTAAATTCTTTAAGTGGCTTTTTACAACTGTAAGATGCTACAATATTATCTTTTGAATTAGGTTCCTGGTCTCTTTGAAGGAGATGAATATGCCACCCTCATGACTCAGTGTAAAGAAGGAGCACAGAAAGAAGGTCTAATGTTAGATTCACATGAAGAACTCTACAAATGGTTCACCAGCCAGGTTATTCGCAATCTCCATGTTGTGTTCACTATGAATCCATCGTCTGAGGGCCTGAAGGATAGGGCAGCTACCTCTCCTGCACTCTTCAACAGGTAATTGCTGTATATCCCCCTGTACATTATAAATACTATTAAAACAGTATTTTGGGGAAGCCTTCACAAATGCTTTTGTATTTCAGGTGTGTCTTGAACTGGTTTGGAGACTGGTCCACTGAGGCACTGTACCAAGTTGGCAAAGAGTTCACGAGCAAAATGGATCTTGAGAAACCAAATTATATCGTGCCTGATTACATGCCTGTTGTGTATGATAAGCTACCACAACCACCATCACACAGGGAGGCTATTGTTAATAGCTGTGTGTTTGTTCATCAGACTCTTCATCAGGTATGTTTGCTTAACGTTGCTGAACTTGTGCTGATTGCTATGCCACAGCATTGTGCACCAGTTCCCTAAAAAGCATGATTTTTGGCACTTAAATAGCATTAAAACCAATGCATAATCAACAATTCCTTCTTCCCTAAAGGCTAATGCTCGTCTGGCAAAACGAGGAGGCAGAACCATGGCAATCACACCACGCCACTATTTAGATTTCATCAACCATTATGCCAACTTGTTCAATGAGAAGCGAAGTGAATTAGAGGAACAGCAAATGCATTTGAATGTTGGCCTTAGAAAAATCAAGGAAACAGTTGACCAGGTACTTATCTTTAAAACTGCCTTTTATAATGCTTGGAGTGATAAAATAGATCTCCATGTTTAGTCTGAGTTCTCCCATCTTACTCTCTTTCTTAGGTGGAAGAATTGCGGCGTGACCTAAGAATAAAGAGTCAGGAACTGGAAGTGAAGAATGCAGCAGCCAATGACAAGTTGAAAAAGATGGTGAAAGATCAGCAGGAAGCCGAGAAGAAAAAGGTAAAAATCTTTGTTAAATCTCTGTAAGTAGTAAATATTCTTGTTTCTAAAACATTAGAGCCTATAGAGCAAATACTTGAGGAAGTTCAACTTGTAAAAAGCAGTGTTTTCTCTATGAAACTTCTACTTAGGTCATGAGTCAGGAGATCCAGGAACAGCTGCACAAGCAGCAGGAGGTCATTGCAGACAAGCAGATGAGTGTGAAAGAAGACCTTGACAAGGTGGAGCCTGCTGTCATTGAAGCTCAGAATGGTATGTGAGCATATGAAAAGATAACACTGTGGGACTGGAACTAGAACTGAAGTATATGGGAATGTGTTTTGGTGTGGTCTGAGCTGGTCCTGTCTGATAATAGTGTCAGCTCTTAACATGGAGCTGAACAATGTTGCAGAAATTCCTAGTATTTGAGCTCTGATTTTGTATTGTTAGTAGTACTGAGCTGATACTTGATACTCATTATGACTTGTGGCTTTGTTTCTGGCAGACCAGGTAGAGTTATTCAGTCTATGTATTCATAACAAAAGCTCGTAATCAGAAAGGCTGATGATGCCTTATTATGGCAAAGACAGCTTATGCTAAAACTCTCCCTTTGTAAAACTGGGTAGAAGAAACATTCTTATTATAAAGCTTTAAATAAATAATTTTAAGGCAGCAAAATAAGTTGCCTGTGGCCAGGTGGCAGGTTAACTTTTGTAAAAGTTTGTATTGTGATACAGTAGTTTTGATTGATATCCAGTACTATCTACTTCCGTTTAAAAAAAAAAAAAGCTCAGCTTCCTTTTGGAAACTTGAAGCATTTTTATAGATCCACAGTACTTGAACAGACTTCAGTAACTGTTTGTTTTCCTCCCAATCAACTTTCATCACCTTTCTGGCATTGGTTAGCTGTGAAGTCAATAAAGAAACAGCACCTGGTAGAAGTCCGTTCTATGGCTAATCCACCTGCAGCAGTGAAGCTGGCACTGGAGTCCATCTGCCTGCTGCTCGGTGAGAGTACAACCGACTGGAAACAAATACGGTCCATCATCATGAGAGAGAACTTCATTCCAACCATTGTTAACTTCTCTGCTGAGGAAATCAGGTAAAGTGCAAATGTGCATTACATGGATAAACTATTCACAAAGGCGCGGTAGGTTGTAATTGGACTTTTTCTCTAATTGCTTTAGTAGCACTGGACTTCTTTTGAGACTGATTTACTCCTGCATATAACGATGGCTTGTAATGTAGGTGGTACAGGAAATAGACCACTGCAGCAAAGGTGTATCATGCACACTGGGACAAAACAACTGCTATTGAATAACTTCAAGGCAGAATTTCAAATCTGTATGCTGCTGTGCAAAGCCATGTTATTAGCTGAGACTAGTTTTCCAGGAGTAACTGAATAGGTTGTTCAGGCTGACCTAGGTGTCCTAACATCTGAGCAGGTTAGAGTACAGACCTCCTGAATTCCCTTCCAACCCCAAATTATTCTGTGATCCTGTGAGCAGTTAAGCAGTTAGTGATCAACTAGTTACAAGAATATGTTAAATATCCTTATATCACTGACATGCTGATACAATTTCTGACAATTTCTGATACAATGTCTTGAACTAATTAAAACATCAGCAAAATTGCTAGGAAATATTCTTGCCAATTGCGAAAGATAAACCACGGAACACCTACATGCCAACATTCAGTGGACTCATGCTGTTTCTAAAAACTTCTCTTGCAGTGATGCCATCCGGGAGAAGATGAAGAAAAACTACCTGTCGAATCCAAGTTACAACTACGAAATTGTAAACAGAGCATCGTTGGCCTGTGGGCCTATGGTGAAATGGGCAATTGCACAGGTAAAGTCAGTACTGTGGGAAAGCAAATGGAAGGTGAAGAGTGAGCCTGAAGGCATGTGACAAGGGTCTAAAGGCTCTGAATTTACCTCTATTCAGCTAAACTTTGCAAGCTATTTTGCTTCAAAGACATTGGTAGAAGGTTCATATGGATGCATTTGGGTTGTGTAGTACTGTGCCAGAGAACTAATTGGCAGTTGTGGTATACTTTTTGTGCCAAGAAACGTTTGCTTTACAGCAAACAGTAGGTGTTCCTTTCTCTATAGTGTGATCTTACAGGACAGTTACTTTGAGTTTTCAGCAAGACAAATGCTGGAAAATGCACTGCAGTCCTCTTAGTGAAACTTCTGTTGTCTCCATCTAGCTTCACAGTAGGGTATGCTCACGGACAGCTCTGTTAAGGTCTTTTAGTTAGACTTTTCATTACTCGAATGGTTTTCTAAAGGAAACAGGTTTTGGGGAAGGTGCCCCCAGTGTGAGATACCTGAGGGTGGTTTTACTCACCTGCTGATGTTCAACACAACAGTATGCTTGGCTTGCTAAAACTGTGGCTTCTATGAATGGTAGTGATGTGTAGAAATTCAATTTAGCTTCAGTCTCGCCAATTGCTCCTATCTTAATTGTTCTGTGGCTTGGCTATTCTAGGAGAGGCAGGTGACCTCAGTACTGGCATGAACATCTGCTTAAGTATTTCAGCAAAACAGTGTCACACACTAACCAATGTGGTCTCAATCTCTTGTGTGTCTACAGAGCAATTGCAAAATTGCTTTTGTTCTTGGACTTGGTTTAAACTAAAGTCTTAGAAATTGATAGACAGTCCTTAGTTTCTGTTAAGCCGCCCTTAATTCTTCTACAGATCGCAGTTACTTAAGCTTGAAAAGATGGAATTGCTAGTGTATTCCTGCATGCTGGGGTTCTTGTTAACACATTTCAATTTAGAAAGCATAAAGGACTTATTTACCGTTTGCAGCTTAACTATGCTGATATGCTGAAAAGAGTAGAACCTCTACGCAATGAACTGCAGAAGCTGGAGGATGATGCCAAAGACAACCAACAGAAAGCAAATGAAGTGGAGCAGATGATTCGTGATCTCGAGGCCAGCATTGCACGTTACAAAGAAGAATATGCTGTACTGATTTCAGAGGCTCAGGCTATTAAGGCAGACTTGGCTGCTGTAGAAGCAAAAGTAAGACCTTTTATGATTTTCCATTCCTTCACCTTTGACAGTTCGAAATTGAACCATTCTTCAAAATCCCTTCTGATGAGGAAACTGGGCTGCTGCTTCTTTACAGTGCATATGAGCTATCTCTTTCATCCCTAGATATCATCAGCTTCTTAAGCTATTGAAACTTGGCTAGAGTTAGACATGTCAGCTCATGTTGCTAGTTAATTAACAAGACAGTTCACAGCAGGCTTAAAATAAACGGGAAGCCTTTGGAAATAGTCATGCTTGTAGTGTAATATTGCAATAGGACTTTCATTTTTTTGAAGAATTTCTTCATGTATTTGGTCTAATCCACTAGCATGTCACTACTATGCCACTACTTAACCTTTTAAACTCTTCAAGATAACAGTTGAATACCAACATAGTAAATTAACACTGGAGTGTAGAAGCACAAATTTAATTTAATTCTAAGCTTTTAATTTTAAATTGGACTTAGATTCAGTATAAGTAGTGTCCCTGGAGACATTTAATACTATAAGAAAACATCATCTAAAGACACTGCTTCACTTATTTCTAGGTCAACCGTAGTACAGCTCTTCTCAAGAGTCTTTCTGCTGAACGTGAAAGATGGGAGAAGACAAGTGAAACTTTCAAGAACCAGATGTCCACTATTGCAGGAGATTGCTTGCTTTCAGGAGCTTTTATTGCCTATGCTGGTTACTTCGATCAGCAGATGCGTCAAAACTTGTTCACTACATGGTCTCACCATTTGCAACAAGCAAATATCCAGGTAAAGATAGCATCATGACAACTTAACCATAAATCAATTCTCTGTACCACCTAAAGAAGTTTTAAGATTGCTAAGAATCTCTAGTCAAATACTAATGGTATGTTCTTCTTGCAGTTCCGTACAGACATTGCAAGGACAGAGTACCTTTCCAACGCAGATGAGCGGCTTCGCTGGCAAGCAAGTTCTCTCCCTGCAGATGACCTGTGCACTGAGAATGCCATCATGCTCAAGCGGTTCAACAGGTATTTCATTCTGAGACACAGAATTCTAGAACAGCATTCTCACAGCAGGCAGGCTCTTGTGCCTTTCAAAGAATTCACAACTCTTTCAGAGCACTGTTTAATTATTGTGAGAGCTTTTAATGTTTATAAAAGCTACTCAACCAAATGTAAACACAAAAGTTCTCACTCATCTCTGCTTGCCTCTTTTGTTGCACTTAGGTGATGACTTAGGTTGGCTTGAACTGAAATCTGAAATAAGTCCTTGAACTTGTCCAACATATCTTCATATGCAAGCTTTTAGAGTTGTGACTAACAGTGCAATGTAAATTCATAAAAATGCTTAGTTGTTTGCAGTCAAAACCCAAATAATGAGTGTGTTTGATTGTTAACTTAGGTATCCATTGATCATCGATCCCTCTGGGCAAGCTACAGAGTTTATCATGAATGAATACAAAGACCGTAAGATAACTCGTACTAGTTTCTTGGATGACGCTTTCAGGAAGAACTTGGAAAGTGCACTGAGATTTGGTAACCCGCTTCTTGTCCAGGTTTGTTCCATGATCATGTAGAAACTACTTACAATTCTTGAATTCTGCTCTGTGTACTAGAAAAATTTGCAGTTTTTCTGTTAGTAAGATGCAAATAACTTCATTTTCCAAACATTATTAATTAATACTGAGTAGAATGTGAAGAGTTAGTCCTGAGAAAAATAAAACTAGTGAGATAAGCAGGCAGAAGACACTACCTTTTTCTACTATTTCAAGATCAAATGCTTTTATTTTCAAGTGTTCTTTCTGTACTTTCACTCATTTTAGACTTGAAGCTTGTCTATTCCTTTGTTCCCACGTGCTGTCTCTGCTTGTAGTTAATAGTGGCTAATATGCGTAGCTATCCAGAATTAAATCTACTCTGAGTAGCAGGAAGAACTTCCAGTAATACAAAGAACTAGGCAACTAGGAATAGTTGGCTTCCACTTCTGAGATTTTTTGTTTCTTAGCATAGAAGTGGGAAAATAAAGGGTTAGCTCACAGATGAGATCAGCAACTGTTGCTTGTGCTGCTTAGAATAGGGCCTATTATGTATTAATACTAACACAACCAGACCATTAACAGTGCTCCCCTACTGAGGCCTTGTATGGTAATGGCCTAAACTCTGGGCTTGTGTAACTCAGCTACAGATCTAAAGCTTCTAAATGTGATCTGTATTCCAAACTGAATGCACGTTGATCACTACCAGACCATTAGTTGTAGCTGGATTGGGATTGTTAGCTAGAGAACACTAGGAAAATAACAAATTCTCTCTCACACATCTCTGTTTTTAGGATGTGGAGAGCTATGATCCAGTTCTGAATCCCGTTCTGAATCGTGAAGTCCGGAGAACTGGAGGCAGAGTTCTGATTACTCTGGGAGACCAAGATATTGATTTGTCACCGTCCTTCGTTATCTTCCTCTCCACCAGAGATCCAACAGTAAGCAAAACTCAAAGCTGTCCCCTTTGTAGAAATGGTATGTCAGTGAGCTGAGAGTTTTTTATGTTTCCTGTGACAGGTTGAATTCCCACCAGACCTCTGCTCTCGTGTTACATTTGTGAACTTCACAGTAACTCGCAGCAGCTTACAGAGCCAGTGTCTGAATGAAGTCCTGAAAGCTGAAAGACCAGATGTTGATGAAAAACGCTCTGATCTCCTCAAGCTTCAGGGTATGTTTACTGAAATTGAAGTAACTTCCTCCTGTTCTAAAAGGATACAGTAGGTTAGCTATAGTAATACACAGTGAAACACCTTTATAGTTGATACCCTTGCTTTTTTAGCATGACCAATGCCAAGTCATACACAATTCCTGGAAAAATAGCACATCTATACAATGTATAACCTAATTTTTTCTTCTAATTAAGGTGAATTTCAGCTGCGCTTGCGCCAGTTAGAAAAATCCCTACTCCAGGCACTTAATGAAGTGAAGGGACGTATCCTGGATGATGATACCATCATTACTACTCTTGAGAACCTGAAGAAGGAAGCAGCAGAGGTTACTAGAAAAGTAGAGGAGACTGATATCGTCATGCAAGAAGTGGAGACTGTTTCTCAGCAGTACTTGCCTCTTTCTACAGCATGCAGCAGTATCTACTTTACTATGGAGTCACTGAAACAGGTAGGATGAGTGCTCCTTCCTGCCAGAAGCCTCATTTATTTACTATTCAAAGCTTAGTAGGTACTTCCTAATTCCAGTCCCAGCTGCCATGTTGCAATTTTACAGGCATATGCCATTGACCATCAAAACTGGTAGAATTCTAGAGAGGAAACCAAACTCTTTTTGTTTTTCAGATACACTTCCTGTACCAATACTCTCTCCAGTTTTTCTTGGACATCTATCACAATGTCTTGTATGAGAACCCAAATCTGAAAGGAATCACAGACCATACTCAGCGTCTCTCAATCATCACAAAGGATCTCTTTCAGGTTCAGTATTTTATTCAGCAGGTGTACTTAAATAATTTTTGAGGGGCCAGAATTAAAGGCCCCTTTAAGAATTAAATCTTTATGATACTAATTCTGCTATTTTCTTGGTAGGTGGCTTTCAACAGAGTGGCACGTGGCATGCTGCATCAAGATCATATAACATTTGCTATGTTGCTGGCCCGGATTAAACTGAAAGGCACTATTGGGTAAATGTTCGTTTTCTTACCTCACTTCAGTTTAAAATCTGTATTGAAAAAGCAACATGGAGCTAAAGCCTTCTTTTCCCTTACTAGGGAGCCTACATATGATGCAGAATTCCAGCACTTCTTGAGAGGAAAGGAGATTGTACTAAACACTGCATCTCTCCCAAAAATCAATGGTTTGACTGTAGAGCAAACTGAAGCAATGATGAGGTTGAGCTGCCTTCCTGCATTTAAGGACCTTGTTTCAAAAGTTCAGGCTGATGAGGTAGGTGTTGGCTGGGTTTTCTTCTGCATCAAGCTACTTGGTTAGGCTTTAGGGTTTCTGCTTTTAGAACTTAATGGTATGAGTAAGGTCTCCCAGTATGAGAAAGGAAGCCTTACAGATTAACTAGTTGTGGTCAGTGGGAAAATGTGAATGTTCTTCATTTGTAATCAAGCTATGAAACCTGATTTGTAAATACCAGCACTGTTCATCACTCAGCCTTGGAAGCAGCTTATTCATCTCAGTGTTAATCCAATTTTGCAGTCAGCTTTTTTGCAGACAGGAAGTGTGATGTCTTATCACAGTGATACAGTAAAAAATTATTCAGTAGAGGGGAGCAGCTCTAGCCATACATACATCGTTATGGTGGGCTTTTGAAGAATTAATGAAGAGTTAAAAACTTGGTAAATGTGATTGTCCAAGTGCAATTTTGCTCAGGGAAACATTCGTACCATTTATTATCAACAAGCCTTGGAAAAGACAAAACTGCATGGAGTGTCAGACAAGATGTGGTGCTACATTTAATGTTTGACTTTAATTAATATGACAACTAGTGTGCTATAGCAGTGCTTCTGTTTAGCACTGTTAGCCCTCACTAGCTTTGCAAGACTTATTTGTAGATGGAAGCTCAACTGCTGCATCTGGTACTCAGCTGAAGTTTTTATACTAAAGATGGATGGTAGGATGTGAACATTAAATGGGAAAAATCTTATAAAGTTGTTGTACATTTCATTGATTAAACATTTAACTACTTACTATTAAAAAACAAAACTTGAAGGGATTTTGCAAATGAAAGGCTGTTAGAGCTTGGACTGTCTTAAATAAAACCTTACACTAGCAATCTTCTGTTGCTTACTGAAAGCTGGTATGTAGCTGAACATTTCTCCAGTGCATTAAATTCTACATTTTAAGTCTGAAATTTAAGATCTCTGTTGCATCGTGAGCAGCACCTAGACCATAAAGCACAGTTTTGGTGCCATGAAACTCCATTTCAAGTATTTTGCATTTTCTTTTAATACAGCAATTCTGTATCTGGCTGGATAGCAGTTCACCAGAACAGACTGTACCGTACCTTTGGACTGAAGAAAAACCTGCAAGTAAGTTAAGTCCACACCATTCCTACTTTACTAACTTCCACCTAAGGAAAACTGACTAGATTTTAAAGCAATTTTAAAATAGAACTGGAATTTGGACCTCAGTGACTCTGAAAATCATGAACGTGGGATTGCAGCAGAACCGTAGTCTGGTTTTATTTTTAAAAACAACAATAGCAGATTATTGAATGAGTGAGATGATGTGAAGAGATTTGTTGTCTCTGGAAGCTTAAAATCGTAGCATGGCACTTCTAGACTGTAGGTTTTGTAGCATTTTGGTACAGTCATGAAGCATCCTACTAAGGTAGGCTTTTAAAGGGCTCATAACATGAGACACTGAGCAGGTAATTAAAATGTCATGGAAAGCAAACCCACTGAAACTGGTGCATTTGTTTGGACTGTCCAGGTGAACACAGAATATAAGCACTCCATTATTAATATGTTGCAAAAGATCTTTCATTTAGTTTCGAAAATGAGACAGGAAAAATTGAACAGAGAACTGAGAAGAGGTAGGTGTTGGGGGTTGGTTTCTTACCTGTCCAATTCTGTTTCCCCTTTTCAGCTCCTATCGGACAGGCCATACATCGCTTGCTTCTGATCCAGGCCTTCCGTCCAGATCGTCTGCTGGCAATGGCTCATACCTTCGTTTCAACAAATCTTGGAGAGTCTTTCATGTCCATTATGGAACAGCCCTTAGATCTGACACACATCGTAGATACAGAGGTAAACTGCATGTTTTTGGAAGGCTAATTTCCTGATGTAATGCTAGGTGCCACTTTGCATGAGGTCCATCATGAGTAAACCTGTTCGTGGAACGTTTCTACTTAACGCTTCTGCCTGTGGTATGAAGAATGGATTGTTTTCCTGTTTGTTAACAGGAAAAAAATAAGAGTAACGTAATGTCTTTAGCTGGCCAAAGGGAAGGAAGACTGAGCTTACTGCACTTGTTATGTATTCATGTACTGACTGCTTTGTATCTTTTTAAATTTACTGTACAATAGGTGAAACCTAATACCCCTGTGCTGATGTGCTCAGTGCCGGGTTATGATGCCAGTGGTCATGTTGAAGACCTTGCAGCTGAGCAGAACACACAGATTACTTCTATTGCCATAGGTAAGAACATGCCACTTCTCATTATCTAAGCATAAATTAATTTGTTAGCAGTAAGAGTTTAAGCAACCTTCTGTCTTTTAGGCTCTGCTGAAGGGTTTAACCAAGCAGACAAAGCAATAAACACAGCAGTGAAATCTGGAAGGTAAGTTCTATCTACTTGTAAGCCAGAATACTGTCTAGTAGGAAGGTGAATTGGGTTGGGAGGGGAATAATCTACTGGCTAAATAGACAGAACTGTGAAGAAAAAACAGTCCCAATTTTCTGAACTGAAATTTAAAATAATGTAAACACAACTGTTTACAACTGGTGTTTAACAAGTATTTTCAAGGAGAGAGGTAGGTTGTACCCACAGAACAGGAAAGTTAGCTAGTTACAGCAGTAACTGATTCTATGGAGAAGAAAGGTTTAAAAGAGGGAGGAAAACCTGAAGCGTTTATACCAGATTCTGTTACTCTTTGTGGTGATAATAACCAGGATAGATAAGTTGTATGCTAAAAAGCACTCGTTTTGTTTAAAAATTTCATAGATGGGTAATGCTGAAGAATGTTCACCTGGCTCCTGGCTGGCTCATGCAACTGGAAAAGAAACTGCATTCCCTGCAACCTCATGCTTGCTTCAGACTCTTCCTTACCATGGAGATCAATCCCAAGGTAATGCTGATCTGAAATATGATGCTCTGGTACAGCAATTGGCCTGCAGAGCCAGGAATGCTACCCAGGGAAGGATTTGTCGTTACTGCCTTTCTGCATTAATAGAAGGAGAACACATGTTGCCAGAGTAGTTACTAGCCTTGGGTTTTAGTAACTGAAGTGTACCTGAACACTTCATAGCATTCCTTTCACTGATTCCCCCACTCTCCCAAAGACAGGCAGGATTTCACTGTGTGCTTACAACGAGGTTCTGGGGTTTTGAAGCTAATGCAAACTGTGCTGTTAGAAGGACTTAATTTAGTGAAGGCTAAAGGAGTTGGGCTTACCTTTTCTCTTCTAGGTGCCAGTGAATTTGTTACGTGCTGGCCGAATCTTTGTGTTTGAACCTCCTCCTGGTGTAAAGGCAAACATGCTGAGGACTTTCAGTAGCATTCCAGTTTCTAGAATGTGCAAGGTAAGGCTGTGACTTGTATGGGTAACATGTAAATGTCAGATTATGTTATTAAAATTGTACTTCAGAAAGATGATAAAATGTCTTGTTCACCCAGTAGTAAAATAGTAGTTGTTCCTTCTGTTGGTAGAACATACACAATTCTGGTAGCAATCTAGCATTAAATGTGACATATTCTAGCCAGGCTATTATTTGCAGGCTTTGATTTTTATCAATTCACTTGGGTAATAAGTGTATTTTTTTTCCTCTACTTCCTAGTCTCCAAATGAACGTGCTCGTTTGTATTTCCTCCTTGCCTGGTTCCATGCAATTATCCAAGAGCGTTTGCGCTATGCTCCGCTGGGTTGGTCCAAGAAGTATGAATTTGGAGAATCTGATCTGAGATCTGCCTGTGACACAGTAGATACATGGTTGGATGATACAGCAAAGGCAAGTAGTCTTGTGTACATGAGGTACAGATAGAATTTAGATTATTTAAGATCTTCAGTTGAGGAAGTCTGTTCTGGAAACCTTCAGTAACGTAGATGAGTCGGCTGAAGTAAGCTGGTGGCAACTTAACCTAGTTCTTAAGTTCCATTCCTCTAGCAGAGGAGAGGTGGAAAAGATGCTTTCCTGCTAATTACATTGCATTTTACTCACAGGGCCGCCAAAACATTTCACCTGATAAAATCCCCTGGTCTGCATTAAAGACACTGATGGCACAGTCTATCTATGGAGGCCGCATTGATAATGAATTTGATCAACGTTTATTGAACACTTTCTTGGAGCGTCTGTTTACTACTCTGAGCTTTGATAGTGAATTCAAACTTGCTTGCAAAGTTGATGGACACAAAGATATTCAGATGCCAGATGGAATCAGGTATCTTTTTCCTTATCCTGATCTCTGTGTACAACTGAAAAGTTTTGGTTTTTTTTTTTTAAACAAAAACATATAAAGCATAACCTGTATCTTTGTGTGCTAGAATTTGGTTGTGTAAACATTTGCCTTGGGCACAGAATTACTGTGCTATTATGACTGGGGGAAGCTTTCTAATGAATACCAAAATTCTGAATTCCAGGCGTGAAGAATTTGTCCAGTGGGTTGAGATGCTGCCAGATACACAGACACCATCATGGCTGGGCCTGCCAAATAACGCAGAGAAAGTTCTTCTCACCACACAAGGTAAGAAACAGAACTTTAACAATGTCTTACATAGATAGGAAAGCTGATGGTTGAACTAAAAAGCAGAAGAGAAATAAAAGTCCTGCTGAAGAATTCAGTTTTCCCCTCCACCCTCAACATAGTTTAACCTCTGCTATTTAAACACTGTCATTTCAGAAACTTACTAGTTCATTTGTGAATTCAAAAGCCAGTTACATTCAGCCTTCCAAATGTCAAGGTCCCATCTTCATTCTGGAAGGCCTTATTATCAACTCTGGAAACATGTGCAACTAGACAGTTCAGAATCTTAGGTCTAGACTGAGGGAAAAAAGTCCTACTTCTTGTATGTGGTAGGTTGTTTTCATTTTGATGACAGTGCTTCTCTGACTAACAGCATATGTTGTGTTTTAGGCATAGATATGATCAGTAAAATGCTGAAAATGCAGATGCTAGAGGATGAAGATGATCTAGCTTATGCAGAAACTGAGAAGAAGACAAGAACAGATTCTACATCAGATGGTCGCCCAGCCTGGATGAGAACACTGCATACCACAGCCTCTAACTGGCTTCACCTTATCCCACAAACTCTAAATCATCTGAAGCGGACTGTGGAAAACATTAAGGTAAGAATTAAGTTTTATCTAACATGGACATAGGAATCACACAAGTTCTAACGTGCGAAATAAGTGCATTTTGATTTCAAGTACCAATTAAGCTGTTGCACAGGATGGTGGAACCTGTATCGATGCTGATTCTGACTGCCATAACCCCGCGTATGCCCCACTAGGTTTCATGAAATGCTCTTAGAAGTTGGTCCTGTGTTTTCTGGGAAAATCTTTAAAGAAATACAATTGTAAACTGCCTATCACAGGTACTGCTTCTGAAGCTTCTCTGTGATCAGGTAGCAAGAAACAAGTGCTTCCTTTTGTGCTTGCAGCACACTGTTCTTTATGGCACTACCTTTACAGCCAGCACACATTACTTCGTGTTAAAGTACAGTGAGAAGAGATACAGCAGCAGCTCCTGCTAAGTGAGAACAAATTGCAGGGGGAAACTCTTGAGATCTGGACAGGATTAATCTAAGCACTAACTCAGGAATAAGCTCATTGAAATTGAATGTGGCTGCGATTGCCAAACTGCTTCTAAAGGCTTAATCTAGGATGGTAGGTAAGACCCTTTTGTAGCTGATGACAAGAAATCCACAATTGTTTGGAAGGTGTCAGTACAGATGGTCTGCATTAATTGTTCAACTAAAAGTCTTCAACTACCGGTTTTCCAGCAAAATTATTGAATTTTGATCTGTAGCTTACTTTAAATTTGTCAATCAGGATCCTTTGTTCCGGTTCTTTGAGAGAGAGGTGAAAATGGGAGCTAAGCTGCTTCAGGATGTGCGTCAGGACCTTGCAGATGTGGTTCAAGTGTGTGAAGGAAAAAAGAAACAAACCAACTACCTGCGTACACTTATAAACGAACTGGTGAAAGGTATGATAAATCAAATTGGTATCTCCCAGGTCGTTCCTTGCCACTTGCACTCTCTAAGTTAGAAGCTGTTCTGTTCAGCAGCTTAAAGCCAATCCCAGTTTTCCTGCAATTACCATTTGGTACAGGCAACCCTTCTGAGTTGAGCATAAAATCCCATTGGCTTAGTTTGGAATTTCAAATGGAGGTAGATAATATTAAACTTCTTCAGGCATTTTAAATTAGCAGCTTAATTTCTAAGCTGAACTCTTTCTAGATTCTTTGTCTGTAAATTGTGATGGAACAAAGTTGCTGATGCTACAAAGTGAGTAACATTTCTCCTAATAAAATCACTTGGCAAATGAGTCTTCTAAACTTCTGTTTCAAGATTGTAGGCAAATTTCTATTTCAAGTAACACTTGAAGATCAGTTGTTGAAGTACCATTCAGATGCCTGCTTTGAACAAAAGGGTTTCTTAAAATGATGTAACTTGGCCTGTTCAATTCTTTATAAAGCGTTCAAATCTTCAAGAAAACTTAAATATATCTTAATACACTGTATATCTGTGTGTTACTAAAGTTGCTGTTGAAGGGTTTCTGTGACTGGATGATATTTTAAGTACTTGACCTGGAGGCAATCTGCTTTGAAATCTTGTTAAATGCTTTCACTTTTTTTTAGGAGCCTTGCAGTAAATTCTTGTGTCCCAATCTAACTCTTAAATGGCTATTAGGAGAAAAAAAAGAAATGGTTAAAGTCTCAACATAGTGCATTATTGCAACCTGTATGCAAGCAAAACTTAATTTCAATCACATTTTCCATAGGTATTTTGCCTCGCAGCTGGTCTCATTACACAGTGCCAGCTGGTATGACTGTTATCCAGTGGGTGTCTGACTTCAGTGAACGCATCAAACAACTGCAGAATATTTCCCAGGCAGCTGCCTCTGGTGGAGCAAAAGAGCTAAAGGTATCTTGAGCTGATGTCATCTAGAGGTTATATCTGAATTTAGGTGCATAACAACTTTATGGAGTCTTCATATCAAGAATTCTCACAAGTTCATTAAGCAAAATAGCTTCATTTCTCCTAAATGTGGTTGCGAATACTGTTAAGTGTCTCCTGATACTCTAGGGAAACTTAGCAGTGTTAAGTTTATATGGCTTAGAGGGGAACGATATTTTTACGACAGAAAACGTATCCATAGAGGAAAAAGCAGTTCAGCAGTTACATAGTTACTACATAGTATTCCAGCAGCTGCAGCAGGAAAATTTTAATGGAAATTTAGATTGATGAAGTAACATTTATGATAATCACTAATTAATACCACAGCCATATGCATTGATAATCTTTTTCCCCTTCCCCCCCTTAATTAGAACATCCATGTGTGCCTTGGAGGCCTGTTTGTACCAGAGGCGTATATCACTGCTACACGACAGTACGTTGCCCAAGCAAACAGTTGGTCCCTTGAAGAGCTCTGTCTTGAGGTCAACGTTACAACTACCCAGAATGCGGTCCTGGATGCATGCAGTTTTGGAGTGACAGGTAAACTTACAGTGGGAAGAAGGAGGTCCTTGTTCTGCAGTACTTTCAGAAGCTCCTGGTGTTAAATGGGCTGAATTACATAAACAAGTCACATCATTGCAAGTTAATAGACACTTTTTGAAGCTGTTTGTTTAAAGATCTTGTTAATAGGGAGGTGTTTATAATGGTAATAAATCCCAAGATTCAGATCAGTATATGTTTAAGTAGTATTAAGAGAGCGTATCTTTTACTTTACAGCTTCTCTGTTTGGGGGGTATGAAGTACGTCTAGCACTGCTAGTGGACTTAGCAGAGAAACAGAATGGCCATAGTTTAAAACATCTTGCAAAACTTCCATAGATTAACATAGCCCTTAAATGATACACAGGGAGACTCGCTTTGTCTGGCTATACAAAAGCTGGTGGAACTCTAAAGTGTATTTCAATTTACAGGCCTGAAGCTTCAGGGAGCTACATGCAGTAACAACAAGCTGTCACTTTCAAATGCTATTTCAACTGTACTGCCCATTACACAGCTTCGCTGGATCAAGCAGACAAATGCTGATAAGAAAGCAAATGTTGTAAGTATTGATAAAAGTACTTAAATATGTATTAAAAAGAATTATAATCGTGTCTTCTTGTGGCTGTCCAGCCAATAATCTTTTTTTCTGAAATGCTACCTTTTTTCTGACACCACAAATAAAATTATTCTAATATTCTTAGTGTCAGAGGGTAGCATTGACTAGGTCTTTCCTTTGTAGGTAGGTAAGAGGAGAGAGAAGCATTCAAAAATACTAATGCTGTGTTCAAGACAAAGCTTCATATGAATAAATTAAAGAAAGCTATGCTTTAAAGTGAATTTACAATGCCTGTTGCATATTGAGTTACCTGAGACTAAATTCCTCTCATAAATACCACCTAGTGGTATAGAAGCTTCTTGCACTCTTCGGCTGCCTTGTGTAACTCTTCTGTACTCATTTTTTCCCAGGTGACGTTACCGGTTTATCTGAACTTCACTCGTGCAGATCTGATTTTCACAGTGGACTTCGAAATAGCAACCAAGGAAGACCCTCGCAGCTTCTATGAACGCGGTGTTGCAGTTCTCTGCACTGAGTGAAAAACTTTCTGTTTGGTAATACTGTAGCCCTTGTCAGTCTTCTGTGTATTCTTCACCTATACTTTGTAGCTGATATGGTTAGGCTAGGTTGGCAGATGGATTTGTATGAAGTTGACTAGAAAGAACGGGGGAGTGTAGCAGAAAGCTGGTAGGCCAGATTTGTTCGAAGGAAAAAGCGTATGAGACTTTTAGATGGTTATCGACATGTGGTATTAGTTGGATCATATTATCTGAAATAAAAACTATAGCAAGATTTCTGACTATTTCTGGAATCATTCTGGTGACTGGTCTGGAAAAACTACTTACGATCTTTTTAGAGAATAACAGGTAATAAATAAATTGGTATTCAAGCATAGTGTTGACTTTCACACAGCTCGCTGAGCTAACTCTCAGCACCAAGAACCTTGTGTCTAAAACATAGAAACAAGAACATTGAAACAGAAGTCCTTAATGCAGCACTACAAGAGGCCTGACATTATGTGCCATGAGGTCAGATATTGAATAAGGTATTCAAACTGGCTCTTGTTTGATGTAGGCTGCTTTTAGATAGCTGCTGAGATGCATTCAGAAGCTAGACTATCCTAAACAAGACTTCTTTGTCCTACTGACTATAGGGATTTTTCTTTCTTAAGCTGCTTTTATGGTAATATAAGGCTCTAGCTTCCTGTCTCTTTAACCCAGGAGGATAGCATTAGATTTGAATGTCTAAGTAGCGTTACCCTGTGGCTTACATACCTTTCAATATCTTCTCCTTATTGTTTCTGTTATTTTTTTTTCTACTGGACTATTTCAGTAAACAGCTGGTTTAAGTAAAACATTCAGTAGATGGATTGGATGCTCACTTGGGCAAAAGGATCTGAGTTTTAAGATATACATGCTCTAACCACTTTGTTTTGAGGCATATTAAAAAACAACTACTTATCTCCAAACTGAAGGGAAAAAGTTACTTTAACATAATTATGCAGCTGTTAATGGAATGGTACAAGCTACCTTTATTAGGCATTTTTTTAAGAGTCTGAAATTAATCTCTTCCAATCATGCAAAATGAACAGTTTCTGAACACTTCCAGAATTGGTACTGGCATATTTCAAGCAATCATGCTTCTGCAGGTATAGTCCATTTATGTGGAAAGGAAACTACTAAAAAGATTATCATCAAGCAGGGAGATCAGAGAGAGGTTTTACTAACTGACCTCCCATCTGCACGCACCACTTCTGCAGCTTGTTCTCAGTAAGGGAGAGGAGTACTTACAGATATCGTGTTCAACTTTGCATTGTAAGTTCGAAACTGGCAGATGTACTGAGCATACATAACAAAAATATTGTTCAGAATAGGTAGGAACATATATATTAATAGCACAAGTCAACAGCACTGTGTTTAAAGAAAAAAGAAATGGAAGCTAGATTGCTACATTCATTTCAGCTTAACGTAACTGTAATCAAACCTGTAGAGTCGTTCACCAAACAGCTGCTTCCCTCCTGTCATGCAGCAGATCAGACAAATGAAGAACAAATCCTGTGGAGTGAAACAGGTGAGGGGTAAGCAGTAGTTATGGAAAATCAACAGCAATTTAGTCACTCATCTTTCCCTCCTCAACAGACCCTTGCAAAAGGAATGTCAACCAGGTTCACTTTTTAGAACACAGAGTTCTTTCAACTATATATTCATACCTCAGGTCACATAGCACGAAATTTCTTTCTTCGTAGTTTTTCACCAGCACCCTCTGCAGTGGAAAATCCTTGTTTTCTTTTAATTAGTAGCTGTTTGGATATTGTTTCAGAGTTATCTGTTAGCATGGTTTGTGGAACACTATCACCTGGACTTGCAAGCAGATCTGCAGAGGCTGAAGAATTAGTACCCATCAGTAAGGAACAGTCAGGTGTCAGCCACATGGAGGGAAATGCTTCTGTGGCTCTAGTCAGTTCAGAGGATTGCGACAGGCTTCTTGGGAAATCCTTCTGTAGGGTAGAAAGTTCCGGAGGTGCTTTACAGTCAGTTGCTATCTGGGTGTGGATTTTACCAATTTTTCTTTCTGGACAGAGCCAGTGCAGAGTTTCAGGGGAAGACTCTTCATCTTCTGAAGGATCAGCATCCTCCAAAGCCATCGCTTTTGAGGCACTGTTCACCCATGGTGCAACTTTTATACTATTTAAAGAATTCAAGCTGCAGTCAGAGTATACGGATGCATCTTCTGAATCGCCATCATAAGGATCTAAAAACTAAAATAGATTAATATATTTATAAAGATCTCTATTTGTCTGGAAAAAATACAGAGTAACATTCAATGGGCTTAAAAAACTCTTCAGTGTAACAAGTCATAAACTTACTATGGAAATTTTGTTTCTCCACACAGTCCTACCCTGTATTATAATTTTTGGGTTGCACACTGAGAACAAGGCTTCTGTATAATAGCTGAACCTACCTGTGATCCCTTAGAGTCCCTTGACTTCTTGAGTCCTTCAGCAACCAGGCTAGGCACGACCTAGTTAAGAGAAGTTTACATAGGTTTATAAAACATCTTCCCCTGAATTATTGATCGCTTGAAGTAAAACTAAAGCAGATAAAAACCTAGAGAAGAGGAAGCCAGATTGTTGTGTGTGTGTGTCGTCCCGCGTCCCCCCCCTCCCCCCCCCCAAAGTTAATAAAAATACGTATCAGACAAACTAACTTCAAAAGGCCTGGTTAAAAAGAAAAAAAAAAAAAAATGAAAAAAGCACTAAAATAGGACTGAGGAGAGCTATGGTAAATCCTCCAGCACTTAAAGATGTCACTATGAAGAGAACAATGAGTAATTGTATACCCTACTACCAGAAGTAAACAAAATCAGAATTTAATAATAGAGAACATGTAATTTAGAGGTTAGAGAGCTTTCCCTTCAAATTAGGTCACCTTTTGTTCTTTTACATTAGGTACAATCTGAAATTCACCTTCATTATGAATTTTTACAACTAACAAAAGTTCCCCTCAGGACTCAGGTAGCACAGACCCTGTCTCAGCACAGGAGCAGCAGCCGAGGCCCTGGCAGGCTCTGTGCTTCCACAATACTTACCAGAGCTCTTGGGGGTGCTCATTTTGCACACTACACCTCCAGGTGCTGACAAGAGCCAGTAACACAGTATTTGTGTAAGCTTGGTTTAAGTGCCAGTGCCCAGATACAGAAACTTACCTACAAAGTTCCCAAGATCAAGAAAGCTCAGGGTTCACAACAGTAATTATAGCTATGTTCTGCTGGGTTTTGATTTCCACATCACAGACATAAGATGCAAACACGGATTAAGTTCACCAGGATTTACCAACACATGCTGGGGAGGGGAATGGACAAAAACCAAGCCATCTCTCTACTCCAGAATCAGTTGTGTTTATTTTTTTTCCTCCTATTGATATTAAACATGCTGCTTTGACAGACAAAACAGTGTTCAGGAAGTTCGTGATATTCATAACTGCCGCACCAACAGAGCTGCTCTCACTCTCATCTGAAGTGAGCATTCACCAGGCGGAGTCTCTGCCCAGCCACACCAGAGCTGCCACAAGTCAACCACCAGAGACAACCTAGGGCAGCTTTATGCATGTTTTAGCAGGGAAAGTACGTCAAACCTAGTACTTCCCTGCCTTACTCCCACCCCACCCCCTTCCTAATTTTGCTGAGCTTATTAACAGTTGTAAGGAAGAGCCTGCTGAACCAAACGGTGTTGTGGGGTTTTCTGTTTTGTTCCCCTGCCCCCCTTTCCTTTCACAGTCACAAGGAAGAACCCAGCAACCGCGCCTTGGACTCTCCCTACCGAGATCAAAGGCAGGGAAGAGCAGCGTTGGATGCCAGGCGTTACAGACACTCATCACCATCAAAATACCCCAGAGACTCAAGCCTCACCTCAGTACTGGATTCAGACTCTGACTCTGTACTTGACTCTACGACGCACTTCTGCTGTGGAGGAAGAAAGGGAAGAAACACTGCCCAAAGCAGAACTTCAGGCAGCTTTGGGCTGAAACTGAAGTTCTAGTACAAACCATAGATGCTGTGTTTTTCCAAAGCTTTCAGCTTGTCTTTCCAAACATCCCACATTTGTGTTGCTGATTGGGTTGTGCAAGCAAGAAATGAGAGAAAATGGAAGCCCTTTATTCGTCCCCCAAAAGCTTCCTCCCTCCTTTTTTGTTGCTTTGCAGGTGATACCATTTGAATTGATTATTCACACATGTTCCCCATGAAATATTTTCCAGCACAGCTATCTGCACCATCAGGCTACTGACAAAGCAGCTAACTAAAGCTAAATTACAGTTTAACAGGGTGATAAAGAAATTGCAATTAGAATAAAAGTTACCATGTATTTATGTGCCAGTCTTTCTATGTAGTCCGAGCTTTTAACAGAATCCTTCATTTCCTGAGCATCTGACAAACCAGGAAGAGGGTAAGAAAATGCATTAGAGAAAGTTCTCATCGATAAGTTTCCTAGACATGGTAACTACCTCTGTGCTAGAAAGGTTTGTAAACCCTTCCTAAAGTCTGTGTTTAGTTACTAATCACAGGCAGCTGCTGTTAAACAAGAAGCAAGCCCTGTCTTCTACCACAACAAGAACTGGATTCACTGGTTATTTGTGCAGCATGAGAAAGATGCACATTTTTTGAAGAAGAAGCTTACATTTGGTAAAGGGTTTTTTTGTTTTGTTTTTAAGAAATGGCACTATAAGACCCTCAAAGAAGAGTCTGTGCTCAAGACACCAGACTAGGCTAGAGAAAGGGAACACAAAGCCACTCTCAGCCACCCTTCCTCCCAGCCCTCCCACCCAGCACTGGGGTCCCCGCGCACCCCCTGCCCTCCCCAGGGGCTCTGCCTGCAGGAGATTCACCTCTCCCCAGCCCCTCCATGGGCTGCCCAGCCCGATGTCGCCTCCTCCGCCTCTTCTCCACCAAGGCCATCTTCTTCCAGCACCCGCACCCTCCTCCAGCTTTATATGCCTGGGCTCCCAGCCCCCTCTTGCCCCCGCTGCTCACAGCTGCCTCCCTGCTCAGCTCCCCCAGCACAGAAGCACCTCTCTGCTGAGAAAGGTGGAAGCAAAGCAAGGGCAAGGAAGGGTAAGGCCTCCTGGCAGAGTGCTCTCTGCCACAACCAAAGGCCCCAGACTCCTCCACAAAAGGAGTCCATGAGAGCCAGCCGTGGGGAGGTCTGCAGAAGCAATCTACAGAGAACAATGTGGTTGTCTGAGCCTCTGCTCACTGCATTTGTTATACACCAAGCACACCTACATGCAGACAAGCACACACATTTGCAGTTGAGTTTCCAAGGCCTGGCAGCCAGAGATGCATCTCTCCCCCTCTGCTCCCATGGATTTATTTCCTGTAGCCCCTGTGCATTCACACAGCCCTCAGAAAGTGACCAAAGGAGCGTAAGAGCCAAGGGTCTGTCAGTGGAGCCAGCAGCCGGTCATCACTGAAAAAACACCAGGAGACCCTAGAGGGAGAGCAGCTGCACCAGAAGCCCACAGCACACCCTAGAAACTTCTGCTCCACCCCTCCCACCAGCTGTACACCTAACCACATGCACCTCTCTTCTCCCCTGACAGCTCCTCTTCCACCTCCTTACCTTCTGTGCCCAGGCTGAGACCAGTCTAATAGTTAGCTCCCCTTTTGGGAACCTTCAGCTGCTTCCACATCAGAACAGACCAGTCAAGATTTTCCCACACCAGGGAGGTGGGATCGAAGAAGTGCTCAGTGGGTGCTTGCAGCTCCAGCTGATTTGAGCACACACGGCCATCAACATAGCTTAGAGAACTTTCTCTTCCAACAAGCCTGCCCAAACAAGCTACTAATGCTTTATAAGCAACAGGTGTTAGCATAAGGACCCATCAGGTGGTAATCAAGACAACTGTTAGTCTCTGAGGGATTACAGGTGAAACAGTGCAATAGGAATCACATCTTCCCTGCACAAAATATTTTTAAAAATGCAAGATGGGACCGCATTGTGGTGAGAGTGGTTTTACCTGAGCTGATCAGACGAAGGAGGTACAGAGTATGAAGTTCTGCAGTCACAAAAAGGTCAACCCATGGCGGATCAAAATAAATCTCAGTCAATCCTGTGTGTTGTGACAAGCTGAAGAAAACAAGGTACTGTAGAAACTGCAAGCTCATCTCACACTGTGGAAGTGTTTCTGTCTATCAGCAGTTCAGGAAATCTTTGACTTAATTTCCTATTAAAATCAAGCTGTGAATAAAGACATTACAAGCACAGTTTGAGGCTGTTTTGCTTAACAGGAATTGGCTTTATCCCTTACTTTGTTTGTACTTGCACATATGGTGCCGTACATGACTGCAAGCACGGCTGAACTACAACTGGTGCCGCAGTTTCCTCATTTCTGCAGCTTACCTTGAAAAGCCTACAGCAGCTATTATGGTTAATATGTGACTGCTGATTCTTTAGGAGAAAGAGAGAGAGAACAAAGCCAGCTTTTGAATTCCTGTACTCGCAGCTGTTTGCACACAACAACATCCCATTCTCTTCTTCATGAAATCTTCTCTCTGTGATGTGTGACAGAAGGGTTTGGAAGACAAAGAAATGTCCTTGGTGTCTGCCCTGGTCTGTGAGTACAGACGTGCCATGTTCTGAGCTAGCTGTTCTGAATAATCCCTTGGGAGCAAATCCAATAATGGATATTCTGTGGTATACAAACCATGGGGGTTTTTAAGATTCTTGGTTTTCTTCTGTACATCAGAGGCAGCACAAGCTGGAGACCTGCACTGGGAGTTAAAGCAGAGGTTCTGTTCTTGGCTTTTGCGCCTTGATGCATGACCTTGGAAAAATCATTTCACAAAGGGAATGAATTAAGCTCTGGTTGAGAGCGCTGATATGTTTAAATTGATATTTAAGGCAAGAAACAGCTCAATAGGGAAGAGAGAGATTTTCTTCAATGCGTTATTTCATGAGAGCTACATTAACCATCATGTGAGTGAAGCTGGGAAACATCATTCCTGCTGAGGCAAGTGGTCAGAAACAAGATTTGCATCTTGGGGAAGCACCTGCTGATTCCCAGGCTCTGAAACACAACCCCAGGCCAGCTGGGAATTGGGCATTTAAGAGTTACTTTGTTAAACTGCCACAGTCTAACTTTACAAAGCAGCAACGTTTTAGCAGTACTTTGCTGTCAGCATTTCTGCGCAGTTGTAGCAGAGCCATGCACTTAGCATTTCCTGGCAGCTGTTTGGTCAGGAGCCAAAGCTCCTCAGGCTGAGGACCAGCTCCCACGGCAGGCAGCTGACGCATCTTCACGCTTGTCAGAAAGCCTCCTGTAAGTTCCTGGGTTGTGGGTGCATATAGTGGACATTCCACAGTAAACACGTAAAACTTGTGTTTTATTAAGCGAGAAAGCCACACTAATGTTTGGAGAAGGAATTACATTTTTAAAGGCAAGCCAGACTATTGCTGGTTTACTTCAAAGTCTGTTTGTGAGCAGCAGAGAGGAAATATTTTGCCTAACTTGAAATATAGCTCCTTAGCCACCCATGACTTTCTTTGACAGGCTGATGTTGTTCTGAAGATGAAGTGCTTTATATCAATACCCCTGGAGCGTCCACGTGCCCTTCAAGACCATAAGAGTAAGGATGGTATTTTGGCTGCCTCAGTTTCCTTAGCTGCTTTTTTAGGTTCAGGGCTGGGGTCTTGTAATTTGGATGCTGAGAAGGCAGGGAAGGTGGTCAGAGCATGAAAATGCAGACTCCACTTACTAAAACCAGTTACACATGACTAGTAAGGTGGTTTTGTGTGTGTGTGTGTTTCCTAAGCTCTCTTTACATTCCCAGACTTCGTTCAGCTGCATCAGTAATTACATCAGTTGAAGGCGGGATGTGAAGCCCTGCCTGAAAGCTGACGGAAGTCACTGCACCCGCCTGGTGAGCTGCACTGCAGACACCAGACCTAATGCTCAGAGCTACCTGCAGGTGGTAATACATCAAAGTATTGGAACATTGCAACTCTTGTTTCTACACATACACCCATGGTGGGCACCACTGGGCCCAGTGTGATCTAATCCTAACAGGTGAAGGGCAGAAGTTACTCTGGAGACTTCTCACATACATGTTCTGCTCCACTTTTATTTTAAAGTAATGTTTTGCCAAATTTTTGGGGACTATTCAACAAAAGCCTTCTGCTTTCTGACGTGGAGCTCTTTCTTGCTTGAGTATGTGCCTGGCTTCTCAAAATGCATACTGCTTTTTCTAATTGCTACTTGCAATGGCTTTCATACCAACTGAGTATCAAGGGACGTATTGGAATCACTTGAGCAATACAATAAATCAGCCATTTTTTTGCGTTTTCAGCTTGTTCTGTTCACCATTATGGTTACACCACTGCTGAGACAGGCCGATTGAACGGTGGGCAGCATAAAAGCTTAATGGGGACTTCATAAACTGGGAGAGGACTAGGTTGAGTTTTTGCAATATAACCGTTTCTCTGACTGGCTAGCCAGTTTTAGTGAACCCTCCAAAATCTATTTACTTAAGGAGTACACACAGTCCTGTCTTTAACCTGTTATCATACAGTACGCTTGATATATACATTCAGTACAGAGCCAAGCTCCAGGTGAAATGTTTCTGTTCAGCCCAGTCAGTGCTGGTACCAGCAGCCTAAAGGTGAAAGCTTTTCAGTTCACAGTTACAGAGCTCACTCACATTGGCAGGGGTCTGTGGATCCTACAGGACCTCGAGGTGACGCCACCATTCAGGCAACAGGACAGTACCCTGTTTCTACCTAGAGGTATCAAAATTCAATGGATCCCCAAATCCACCTGTTATGTCTTGGCAAAAGGGCCACAAGGATACCGAGCAGATGTCATGTCTCATTTTTACCTTTCATGGGAATCACCGGCATTTACAGGTTTTGTCTTGCTCTTAATGGAAAGTAGATTGGAGGAAAAGCAAGAGAACTGAGCAGAAAGAACTCTTAATTCTGACCACATTCAATAGATGTTGCAGTCTGTACAATCTTCTGCTCTGGCTCTAATTTCAAACTGAAATGGTGCACCTGGAAACTAATGTTACAGTACATGCTGACCGTGTTAAATCAGGAGCTGCAAAGAACTGAACTCGCGTGACCCGCCTGCCGTTAGGGATTTGCCTTGTGCAGCAGCCTTAACATTTGGCTTTGCTTCCCAGAGTGATTTCATAACATCCTGGCCCTGGAATTGCTGAATTGCTGCTTGGTTGTACTATCAAGTACATCACTCACTCTCCTCTCAAGCAGAACACAAGGCGCCTACTGGGCTCCACGGCAGATGGTTACCAGGACTGGCTCCACTGCATTTGAAGCTGACATCTTTTCACTTCTTTAGTGCAGTCTGGTATCTTCAGGTGGACTTTTGTTCTTTGAATAGAAAGGGAGTAACATGAGTGATCTGGCCATCTCATATCACAGAGTGCTGGAAACAGTTCCTGTTAGCTGGGAACACCCAGGAATGAAGATGCTGCAGATAGATACACCAATTTATAGGAGAAAAAAATGTCCTTCACACCTCTCCCTTCCTATTGGAACTCTCCAATGCCAGCTACCTTACCTGCCTACACGAACAGAATACCATGGGACCAAGAGGCTTATTTCATAATTACTTGATGCTTCAGTTTCAGATCTGCCTCAACTTATATAAGCTCTGCCAAAAACTAGCATGTACACTTCAGAAAATGACTAAAATCAAGTAAATTGTTTGAGACTAATGAAGCATAGCAAACATTTAAATGATTGCAGAAGGGATTAGGTTGGCAAACTTTCTAGCTCAACCACTTAAGAGCCACTTAAGAGCCTGAAGAAAACAAGCAGTAGTCAGCATGCTGCCTTTATAGCCTGACTCTCACATGCCTCAGGAACAACCTGGGAGAAACAGCAACAAGAATATCCCAGTCACATGTACATCACATCATCCCCTGCATTACTTTTAATCCAACCACAACAAAAAAGTATTTTGGTACCTTGATGAACCAATACTCTGGCAAAAAAATAGTAAGTCTGAAGGAGGGAATTTGTCTTCCCAGAAGCCTTGCCTTTCCAGACCCATCAACTAGCAGTTGTAAGAACCTAAGGCAGACTTGTCCTTCTTGACCACCTAAACTTCACAAAGCCTTCCCTTGTAGTTGTCTGTATGTATAAACAATTATGATTTTGAAACCTTAATTCTACTATACACCCTCTATTGTCCAAAGGAAGATAGGAAAATTTCAGAAGTTTCACGGTGCATTAATGACAGGACAAAGTATTGGGGATGCCAGTAATACAGCCACACCTACTTTAGGTGACATGAAGTTTTCTTTCATTAAGTTTTCAGCAGGAAACATTTGGAAACATTTGTTCTTTGCTTACACATCACCGTCCGATTCTGGTAGTGGGGGTTGCTGCAAAGCAGTTGTGATGTTCTCCAGAAATCCCATAGATCTTGAAGGCTCGATATCCATGGGTGAGGGACATTCACGCCTCTGGGGCCACCTTGCCTCTGCACTAGCTCCAGATCTCTGAGACACATCATAAAATTCTGCTAAGGCTGTTGGAAAAGCAGATTTCTCCTTAACATTTGTTTCCATTGGTGTTTTAGAATCGTTTTCTGGTGCCATGTAAACATCACTGTGGGACTCTCTAACAGACAGGACTACGTTTTCAGGTGTAAGAGCAATCTGTTGGTCTTCTAAAGGGAAATGCTGTCTCAGAGCTACTGCCTCTGGCACATCATGCATCAGTACAGGTTTAACTCTTCTTTGATGTTTACCGCTACTGAAATTCACACTGCAGTTTGCGTGAAGTGATCTGTCTTCTGAGTAACCACAATAAGCATCTAAAAACTAAAATAAAATGACTCCAAGTGAGTGAGATGAGTTCTGTACTATCTGGGTCATTTCCTACCAAAGGAATCACTGAAATATCAGGGTAAAGGTTTCCTGCAGACTTCCAGTGCACGGTACCGCCTGCCACAGAGGCCAGCAAAACAGAGGAACAGTACATGAAAAGGCCTCATTAAAAAATGGTGTTTTAAAAGCTGCTACAGAAAAAATATATGGAGTATGTTTTCCAATATAAAAAGGCAACTCAACAATTATCATTTATAATCAGCCATAAATAGGTAAGTAAAAGTAACAGTGAAATATATTGGGATACTAACTCTTGTATTTTAAAGCATTAACAAAATACTTGGTTCTACTTTAATGGCCCAGTGGCTCAAAATCAGGAGAATTCCGTGCACTGGGGTAAAAAAAGGCAACCTTTGCCACCCACCCTCATCATCCCATCAGAACTGCACCTTGGTGTGAAAGGAAGCACGTCTCCGTCTTCTCTTCATGCTGCTGCTAAGGACACTGAATGCTTCTCTAATACACCTCCTCCTCGGACCAGCCATAGTTGAGATTGAGTTTATTCATCGGGGCGTGGGTTTTTTTTGTTGTTTTTTTTTGACCTTAATTTTTAAAAATACAATGTTTATACAACTGACTAGCATAAAAACACATCTTTATCTGAAATCACTTATCATTGTAAGGATTATTTTGTTTTAAATAAAGAACATTCAAATGTTAACCTACAATGAACTACCAGAGACAAAAGACATCTGAAATTCATGTCACTCTTGCCCTCACTGTTAAGCAAGTTCTGATCTAAGAGAAGTTTAATTTACTCACAGGCAGACCATCTGAAATGATGAATTTGCAAAAGCTTCTATTATAAAATTGTTAAGATCTCCAAATACAAATTAAGAACATGAATGAACATCTCATATTCAGCTGCAAATGAATGGAAAAGCTCAAGACACAACATTGCCTGTGAAATATGTTTATATATATAACTATTAAATAGTGCATTCTAAGCATTTTATGAAATAAATCCAATTGCATCTCATTCATCACAGCACAAAACTGAACTCGGTCTAGTTCAATTGTTTGTTACAGTTTCTAGTACAATGGAAGTTACATTGTTTCTCTGCCACCATCCAAGTTCAGGGCTGTACTGCACACAATGGTGGGAGCCTTTCACTAGAACAATAGGGGCACCAGCTCCCAAGGCTCAAAAATCCCTACAGATGAGTGTACCAGGCTTCCTCCAAGAGCTGAGGAATCAAGTACTAGATGACTTAAGCATCTTAATACCCTGCTACAGTCTTAATATCTTGCTACAATTCTGAGATGACTAGTATTAACGGGAAAACATTCTGAATTTCAGCAAAACCTCCAACTGACAGCAACATTATCTCTAAACATGGAGGCAAGAGAGCGCAGGGCCAAACTATGAAGGTTTCATTGTAATCACTTATTCAACATGGTTTGATTCCACTGTACTGAAGCTCCAGTAAGCAGAAACATTTTTACACTGGTATCTAAGCCTTTGTTTTGCTGCATTTCCACATAAAAAAAAAACTTCTAAATTCTCGGCAATGCTGTACCATGAGCCTCACTGGACAGCCAATCAGCCCTGAAAGACATCCAAGTTGCCTTCAGGAGGTCACTCCTCTTTCCTAAATTCTACTGTTGCACTCTGCAATATCTACTATTTAAAAAGTAACAAAGTACATGAAACAAAGCCGGGAATTTGCTACATTACAGTAGCCAAGCAAAATTTTTATCGGTGCTAAAATGTATTTCAGCAAAAACCTGATAATGAGGGGAGTTCTACATTCTATGCAAAAAAAAAAAAAAACACTTTTTGTTCTTGTGTCCTTTTTGCAAGATCTAAGGTCTGACCACTCCAGTAATACAATGCAGGAAACTCAGTCTCACTGCAAGAAATGCTGGAGGTAACCCCCGCGTTTCACCTGTGTTATTTTCTAACAGATAAATTTCCAAGGGAGGTGAAAACTTCAGTCGTTGCTTCACTGCCTTAATCTGTCTCCAGTCTTTTCTATGCCATCGCACCCTTTGGATCTGAATTCTGAAGACATTATAGAATAGATCCTAGTTATAAGACACAGAAGTACTTGCATTTTAATAAGCTAAGTCTTCAGTTGTGGTACAATACTACTAAGAATTTCTGCCAGTGAGACCTTGGAGAAATTACCTAAAGCTGACAGAATTCAACCCAGTGGTTTTAAGTATTTAAGCATCTCCAAGATGAAGCCTTCACCTTTTGATCAGTTTTTATCACCCATGGTCTGAAAATGCAAGTCAGTATCGATGGACACACATTTCTAACTCTGCAACCCCCCTTAGAAGCCAGGACAGCATCTGTCCTTATGTCACATTCATTACTATAGCAACAGCACATTCATTACTATGGCAAAAGAATGTAGTTGTATGCCTGGAAGACATCTCATCCTAACCATGCTGTTTAACACTGAAACTGCATGTTAACTGGAGGTAACTAGGGAAGCCCTAGAAACAGTGACATTAAACTTAGGTAGGTCTTGTCTTGCTTTCATACTGGGGCAGGGAACAAGAACACATTGCCTCATTGCCGAAGTGCATTTCATGTTTTGACATCTTACCTTTGCCTTGCTGAGTGCAATTTGCACTAACATGAAAAGTACCAAACCCTTCTGTAACCTTTTTGAGATACCTGTAATTCAAAGCAGTTTTGGACATTTTAAGCAATGATAGAGTAACACAACCATGGAAGACAATTGTCTCACATGGAGTCACACTTAACGACTTTTAGCCATTTTGTAGATGCTTAGGATTATTTATTTCTTCTAGCTATTAATAGCTGGGAAAAGCTTTTAAACCAACTTGGGCACATGACAGGACATGTAAGGCACTGTGAACTCACTAATAGTGATGTCATTTTGGAAGGCATGTTTCTTTCATGAACTTTGGAAGCAGATGCCACTTCCCCTTCATGGTTCAAGTCCTCCATTTCAGTGACAAGCATGGTTATCTCCCTACTGAAGTAGTTTAACACAAGTGCAGCCCAAAGAACACAGCAAGCTTCAACTGAGGCATTGAAATCAAAGAAAACACCCATAAAAACCACCACAGAAGCCTTCATGCAAGTTACTTTTAGGGATTGCACAATACTGAAGGAGTTTATGATTTTCCTATTCAATTCCTTAATTTCATTTTTGAGAAATTTTATTTGCAGAAACAAGCACTTCTATCCAGTATACTGACATACAAAAGTCAGTTTAAAACAGATAACGCTTTACTACACAAGTCATCCTGTCACACTTAAATTTTGCATCAATAAACTAAACTCAAGTCTTGCCAAAAAAAAATAAAACAGGCAGAAGTAGTAAATTAAATCAGGACTTGCCAAGAAATGGGGGCAATATGCTCAGCTCAGTACTTGCTCCTACCCTGTTCTCTCTCCTAATTCATTAAAAGCTACCTTGGTGCTGCATTGCTGAGTTTGACCAAAGTAGTATGGCTATGTGGCTATAACCTCCACTTTGAGGACTTGCAAGGTACTAACTTGTTAGTCTAACTGATCATTCTCTAAAGCATCTGTGCCTCTACTGCATGCAGTGCAGGACCACTCAAGAGCACCTTGAACTTCTTGCTCTTATACAAACTTGATTCTCTCACTTAGTACCAGCCACCTACCACTGCTAGTACAGCACAATGAACAGAGGGTTTACATGTTTTAAAGCCTAGTTCCAGCCGTACAATTTTGCAAACGTTGCTCAGTAGAAACATTAAGTTAAACCTAATTTCAAGTCAGTACTGCCTCTACCTTCCAACTTCCAACATGTTACTGCATGTTCTGCAGCACCACTGCACAGCATTGTCAATTGTAGATTTAAGTCAGCAGCTAGTACTTGAAATCCAAAGCAGCACTCATGCTAATGGCAGCAGTTTTGGTTCCCAGTGTTAACAGACAAGTCAATGACACGACTCATTCTTAACACTTTTATTCTTACAGTTCTAGGTTTGAACTGTACATGCAGAGTTGCATAAGTCACAATAGAGATTTACAGTGGATTCTATTCTATGGTAGAGTGCAATCCAGAATCCTTGAACAGTATAAAAAACAACTTTAAACATCAAGACCTTGTTAGGAGCAAAAGGGTTAAAGCTTCCCCAAGTATTTCAGCTCTCATAGATACCTAGTTACTAGGTACTGTATGTTAGACATATTCCAAGTTGAAGAGCTGTATTAACACTAAACCAACTTTAACATCCAGATGTCATACCATCTTTGTTACTTCCCCCAATTTCTGGCAATTAAGAATAAGTCAAAAAACCCTGCCACCTGCAACCAGCTAATACAGACAAAAATAACTACTCCTTACTTGCCTGTCTAGGGTTGTACAGTGTTAAAGAAAATATTCCCTCAATGGCATTTGTATCTCACATCAGCTGAAAAAGCAATGTAACAAAAATAAAGGTATAACATCTTTGAAAATAAATATAAAGAGGGAATGCAGACAAAGTGTCAAAGATTTTTTTTTTGGCAGGTAACATTCATAATATACAAAATATAACTTATTCATATTAGCCAAGGAAACATTCATGAGTTCCTGTAAACTGTTTTAATCCACCTCCTCCATGCGTGATGTGTCATCATCTCCTTCAAGAGGTGGCATCTCCTCAGTAACCGCTGGACTAGCTTCCTCTGCAGCAGTATCATCTTCATCAATGCCTGTACAATGAAGGAAAAAGGGACCGTTAGTGCCCATGCAACTCAGACTTCTACCTACTTCACACTTTAGCTGGCCTGAGGTGCTCAATGCCATTTTCCAGTCTGTCCCAGAGAAAACTTACCCAGGCCAAGTTTGATCATTCTATAAATGCGGTTGGCATGTGTCTGAGGATCTTCTAAACTGAAGCCAGAGGACAGGAGTGCTGTTTCATACAGCAAAATGACAAGATCCTTTACAGACTTGTCATTCTTGTCAGCCTCTGCCTTCTGCCTCAGTGTTTCAATGATGGAATGATCAGGGTTGATCTCCAGGTGTTTCTTTGCTGCCATGTATCCCATTGTGGAGTTGTCTCTTAATGCCTGCGCTTTCATAATCCTCTCCATATTGGCAGTCCAGCCATATGTACTTGTTACAATGCAGCATGGAGAAGTTACCAAACGGTTGGACACAACAACCTAGGAAAACAAAGCCATGATTTGTAACTTAGCATTTCAGTACTTCCATTGAATCAGAACCCCACTACTGACTTAACTAAGGTGCAAGTTTGAAACACTGCACGTCATGAAGACATGTGACTCAAATCACAGCTGAGGAATTTGCAATACTAACAGGAGAATCACCTAACTTCACTAGAAAACACATCTGCAAAGCTCTGTCCTGCAGAATGATTACAGCTGTTAAAAGCCAGTTTCAGACTGTACTGTAGTCTTCTCTGCAAGACCTTTGTTTCAGATAATTGAACAACTTGTTGCATACAAACTGAATACTAATTACCTTTTCTACTTTCTTCTCAAGAATATCTTTCATGATCTTGCAAAGGTTTTCAAACTTGGCTTTTTTCTCCTCCTGCTTCTTTTTCTCTTCTTCATCTTCCGGAAGCTCCAAACCCTCTTTTGTTACAGAAACCAGGGTCTTGCCTTCAAATTCCTTCAGCTGCTGCACACAGTATTCATCAATAGGCTCAATCATGTAGATCACTTCCAGGCCATGTTTGCGAAGACGCTCCACAAAGGCGGAGTTAGCCACCTGATCTTTTGTTTCACCTGTAAGAAGCATGAACTGGTTGAGCCCCTGCATTTTAACATGGCAACTTGTTTTCTGCAAGAGCCTGTGTAACACTTTGAACAATGCTCCATAGCCATTACCAGGAAAGTACAGGGACATAAAACAAGTATATGACAATCTACTGGAAGATCTTGGCCTGGTAAGACTCAAAAGCCTTTCCAACCAACATTGAAGCTTGGAATAATTCTTTGGTTTGAAATAACATCTGGAATGCCAAGCCATGTTTCCCACTCTTGACAACTGAGAAAACTGGGAAGCCCTCTATAGCATTTTCCTCTTGCAAGTCTTACTTTCTGCTGCCCAAATACTTAAAACTCCTTTGAGTTATCTATTAGAGATCAGGTACTCCTACCCAGATTTATTAGCCTTATTTTTAGTCCAAACGCAAAGCTATCTTAGAGGCACATGAAGGACTTCTGAATCATTCAAGGAAGCAATGACCCTGAACTTTGCATTTTAGAACTTAAGGAATGCTTCAAGAGCAGCTGTTCTATTACAGCTCATTTAAGCTTTATAGCTCCTGAATAGAGCAGTTACCATGGCAGCAGTAAGCTCAAATTTGACAACAGTGAGTATCCTAAGCCACCCTGCAAGCTTCCTGAAATACAGTAAGTTCAACTGAAGAAAGTGTTACCCCTAGCTAGATCCACCGTCATCGTGAATGAGGACATAGTATGAACCACAACTGCAGCTCCATTTTAGATGGCTTTAGCACTGCAAGTACCATCTATTCATTTCAAAAGCTCTATAGTCCTCAAGGGATTTGATAGTAACTTACATTAACAGTTTCACCTTCCCAGGATACGTCAACATTTCTCAGTCATAACTACTAGCAAGACTTGTTGACAAGGCAACTAACTGATGATCAGAGAGCAGTGTAACTTCAGTACAACTGAAGTTTTTTTTATCGGATTAAAAATTGTGCTGATGCATCATTTTTACATGAAGAGAACTTCATTTTTCTTCAGAGGTCATTACCATGGTTATTTACCACATCCTTATCCCCAAAAATAACCCTGCCTGTATGTGTACACAGGCTTGTCACCAGGCAATTGTCTCCAACTCACCAGTAATGTAGTAGACGTGTTTCTGGTTTTCCTTCATCCTAGTGCAGTAGTCCTTCAGAGAAACCATTTCATCACCAGATGCAGAGGTGTAATACCTCAGCAACTCAGACAGCTTCTTGCGGTTCTGGGAGTCTTCATGTATACCAAGCTACAAAAATGTAAGACGATAAATCAATGTGCTATTCCCTAAAATAAATACTAAGCTTCATGAGGACTTTATAACAAGAGCCTCTAGCTTTTACAGTTGGTATTAAGCAGAGAAGACACTAACCTTGATGTTCTTGGAGAACTGCTCATAGAACTTCTTGTAGTTCTCTTTGTCTTCAGCCAACTCAGTGAAGAGTTCCAGGCACTTCTTCACCAAATTCTTCCGAATAACTTTCAGGATCTTGCTTTGCTGGAGCATTTCACGAGAAATATTCAGAGGTAAATCCTCAGAATCTACCACACCTCTCATGAAATCTGGAAAGAGATGAAAAGAATTAAGTTTTGCAGATGATGAAGAAATTCAGTTTCTAACCACCACTTCAGTGGCTTTGAATTACAAATTTGCATCTCAGAATAATGCAGTGCTTTCTTCAACTGATCAGATGCTTCCTGATCAGCTCATTTTAGAAACTACTGTCTTTCCCTCACCACATTTACTTTTATTTTTTTCAATATTAAGAGGAACTTTGTAATTGCTAGGTAAATCCCGTTTTTAGGAAAGTATTCCTCAAAAATACTCACTCAGGTATTCAGGGATCAGCTCCTCGCAGTTGTCCATGATGAAAACTCTGCGTACATACAGCTTGATGTTATTCTTCTTCTTCCTGTTTTCAAAGAGATCAAAAGGCGCACGTCGTGGGACGAACAGGAGAGCTCTGAATTCCAGCTGACCTTCCACAGAGAAGTGCTGCAAGAAAACAACACCATCTTATTGCAATTTGCACAGCTCTCACTTAAGCAACCCTTTAAAAATATCTTCCTTCTATGCTTGCAGAGAAGTGCTATTTCAAAAAAAAAAAAAAAAAAATTAGTGCAGTAAGACAGACACTGGTCAGGAAAACAAGCGTTCTCCAGTACAGCACTGAAGTTCTGTTCCACTGCTACCTGGCAAGCAGACTGCTTCAGAAGACCTCTTCAACCCCCAGCTGCATAGTGAGCTCCAGTGAAGGATGTGCTTTCTTACAGCACCTCCAACCAGTGACATGCAAAAAGGCTAGTTCCAATTCACTTGCTCATACCTTTTGACTGCAACAATGTTGAGAACTACACTGCAAACCCTCTAAACTTCTACATTTGTATTTGAGACCTACTTTTAGGTATTTGCAATTAGATTTGTTAACTAAGCTCTACATACAGGTAAAGCACCTGCAATTCGATCTGCAATAAGCTGAGATGTGGATCTCGTGATTATGAGCACAATCTTAGAACTGGCCTGAACAGTTGTACCTCAAGAATGACCCTCACACTGTTGGAGTGTACTGAATACTATCACCCTAAATGGTAAACTATTTACAGCAAGACAATGGAACTGAATTTATTTAGAAAATAGCTTTAGTTCAAGAAGATTGCACCTGCAAAAAGGCAAACAAGAACCTACCTTGACAGCCAAATGGTCTTCCCAGTCATTAGTCAGACTCTTGTAGAATTCGCCGTATTCCTCATTGGTAATGTCATCTGGGTTCCTGGTCCAAATGGGCTTGGTCTTGTTGAGCTCTTCCTCATCAATGTACTTCTCCTTGATCTTCTTTTTCTTCTTCTTATCTCCATCCTTCTTTTCTTCTTCCTCATCAGAGCCAACATCCTCAATCTCTGGCTTGTCTTCTGTCTTCTCCTCCTTCTCTTCTTTTTCCTCTTCCTTTTCTTCAGCCTCATCATCACTCACCTCCTTATCACGCTCTTTCTCCACCTACAAAGGGGATCATTAGTTGGGTTTAAAGACCTTGAAGTTTTATGAGCACTTCTGAGATTTATTGCTTTAAGTATTTGCCCTCCATTCAGATATATTGTCCTACATCCCATTTTTATTAGTGCTGATACAGAGGTGGCATTTTGGCTCATGTCCATTGTGGTGTTTTACACTATTAAGTTAAAATGGATTCCCACTGAGAATACATCCAGATACAGTTAATGTCTGAGTTGTGTGGGAACTGTTGCACTAGTAGCTTGGTAGAACTTTTTTTTTCCCTTCATCTTAGAAAATCTGTTAACAGCAACATTTGATAAAGGGCTACATCCACATAGCTATCTGCAACAAGTAGTAAAACTGATCTGTTATACAAACTTCGTGTTAGTATTCTTAAAAATATATTCATTTTGAATTGGTTATATTTAAATAGAATTTCAAGTAAGGTACATACAAAGAGCCTGATAGGATAGCCAATGAACTGGGAATGCTTCTTCACAATTTCCTTGATTCGCCTTTCTTCCAGGTATTCAGTTTGGTCTTCTTTAAGATGCAGGATAACTTTTGTTCCACGGCCCAGAGGTTCACCTAGAATGAAATTTGCAGGTGTTATTTGTGCAGGAGTAGACCAGACTTTGACAAACTCTTCAAGTTATCTGCTGTTTAGAAGCATACTTATCACTCATTTCTTTACCACTGGCAAAAAATATACTGTGTACAAAACTGGGCTTACAGATACTTCCACCTTACTGTAACCATAATCTATTTTAAAGGAACTTAAGAAAAATTTCATTGATTGCTCTGTTCCTATAGAATTATTTCCCTGCACAAGCTTAAAGCACTTATGTCTTTATTATGATGCACTATTTACTATAGAGAATTGCCTACCATGTGCAATTACTCAAACTAAACTTAATCTGAAACATGGGCAGTGCTACCCTGATCACCTATCACTGCTCTCACTTTTTTCCCAATGCACAGAGTAGGGTAGGCATCTGAATGATTTGGTGACTCATCTTCAGAAAGTGAGCAGGCACATTCAACACTCACCATTATCAAGCCTGACAGTGAAAGATCCTCCAGCTGACGACTCCCAAGCATACTGCTCATCATCATTGTGCTTGGTGATGACAGTCACTTTCTCTGCAACAAGGTAGGCGGAGTAGAAACCGACACCGAACTGGCCAATCATGGAGATATCAGCGCCTGCCTGCAGTGCTTCCATGAAAGCCTTGGTACCAGACTTAGCAATAGTACCAAGGTTGTTGACCAGGTCAGCTTTGGTCATCCCTATGCCTGTATCCACAATGGTCAGAGTACGATCATGTTTGTTTGGAATCAGGTTAATTTTCAGGTCTTTTCCAGAATCCAGCTTGCTTGGGTCAGTCAAGCTCTCATATCTGATCTTGTCCAGAGCCTGTAAAAAGATAGGCAAGCTTTAACACTGCCCTCCTATTTCTAGAAGTTTCAGTAGTTCTACTGACACAAGCCAGCCTAAGATCTCAAGTACTTACATCTGAGGAATTGGAGATCAGCTCCCTCAAGAAGATTTCCTTGTTGGAATAGAACGTGTTGATGATCAAAGACATCAACTGGGCAATTTCAGCCTGGAAGGCAAAGGTCTCCACCTCCTCCTCCATTGGTTGGTCTTGAGTTTGCACAGCCTCAGGCATCTGTAAGGAGAGATCAAGTTAAATTCCATTCTGAAAAGCACTAGCTTGCTACATATGCCACTCCCCCTCACAGGCAGCGACAATGGCATTTGGGATTCAAGTTATTAACTCTATGGTGCCAAATACAGCACAACAGGGACACAAAAAGCTCCACATGTGATTCCCTACCAGTAATTCCTGAATTCCTAAAAGAACAAGGAAACTAGATGCAAATACTTTAACTGGACTTGCCTTATATTCAGTATGATTTGCATTTACTAGTTCTGCACCCTTACATCCCCCTGTCACAGACCAAGTATATATACTGCAAAATACAGAAATACAACTGAACACATGGCCCAGAATTTGAACGGCTAACAAGGCTATTCTAAGGTCAGTGAATGACAATAGTTTCCGTTTGGACCATTTCCTCTTTCTCCCATCCAACTCTGCTTCTTCAACTACTACCTTCACGTGCATACCCAATCCTCAGAACTTATTAAATGCTAACTAAAATGGCAACCCAGCCCGACTGAACTTGTTCCTCTTGTCATACAGAGAGGTATATTCTCCGAACTTGCACAGCCGCCTGCTGCCTGAAAGATCATGAATCTGCACTGAGGAAAGCCAAATCGATTTCAAAACGAACAAAAAAACCCTTCAACCGGCTTTTAATCTTTGATGAATGACCAGAACCGAACTGCCAGGGCGCAATCCCCAGCTACACGGCTAGCTAAGCGATGAATAACCAGACGGCTCGCCCGACCGGCTCCTTCCCGCGGCTCGGGGCAGTGCCTGCCTGCGGCGCCCCCTGCAGGCTCCCGATGGAAGCGGGAAAGGTTCTAGAAACTGCCAGAGCCTTCCCCTACCGCCCCCCCTCTCCCTCCACCCACTCCCCGTCAGCGGCGGCCCCGCGCAGCCTCCCCGATGCCGGCCGAGTCCTTCCCAGCGGCCGCCCCGCGCTGCCCTCCCGGCGGGAGCCTCCATCTTAGATCCACCTCGTGCCCCGCCGGCCGGGCTCTCCCTGAACTCACCGAGCTGCCCCAACACCCCCACAACCCCCTCACCAACCTCTGCTCATTCCCCTCTCCCCCCCAGAACAACCCCTGCAGGCTGCTCCTCCCCCCCCCCCCCCACCGCGATCCCCTCACTACGCCCCCCCCCCCACCTCATGCCATCCACCATTTTCCCCTTCCACCTCTGGAAGCCACGAGGCAAAATCAAGAATCTCTAATAATTCATTAACCACCTCGCACAGCCGCCACCACCCCTCCCAGCCACGCGGACACCGCCTGGCGCTCAGCTAAGCGGCTGCATCGCCATCGCCCTGCACCACGCGGCCCCCCCCCCCCCCACACACCGCCCCGCTCCCCTCAGGCAGCCCCGCGCTGAGGCGCGGCCGTTGGGGCTGCGCCGCCGCCGCCTCACGGCACAGCCTCGGCCGCTCACCTTGGCAGCTGGGGGTGGTGGTGGTGGTTAGGATTAAAGGGCTCTGCTGAGCTCCTCAGTGAAGCGGCGAACCCGACGCGCTCTGCCCGCACCGCTGCGCCTCCACTTAGTGCGCGCCCCCGGCCGCCCGCCCGCCTTTTATACAGCCGGCGCCGCCTCCTTCCAGAACCATCGGGAACCTTCACTGGCGGCCGCGGGGGAGGGGGCGCCGGCGAGGGGAGGGGGGAGGAGGAGTGGGCGGGGCCTCCCGCCCGCCGAAGGGCGGGGCCGAGCCGGCGGCAGCCAATCGCGGGCGGCCGCGCACGGCGGACGGAGGAGCGCCGAGGGCGGGCGGGCGTTGGCCGTTGGCTCCGTTCAGATGGGAGGGGGGGAGGTGGGGAGGGGGGCGCGTGCGCGGTGGGCGCGCGGGGAGGGCGTTGGGAGCGCGCGCGCGGCGCGGGAAGGAGGGGCTGAGGGGAGGGGAGGGGAGGGGAGGGGAGGGGAGGGGGGGGGGGGAGGGGAGGGGAGGGGGGGGGGGGAGGGGAGGGGAGGGGGGGGGAGGGGAGGGGAGGGGGGGGGAGGCACCCCCCCACCCCCCGGCCGCCGAAGCTCCTAGAAGGAGCCTGAGGGAAGGGGGCTGGGGGCTGTGGGGAGGCTTCTGCCCCGCTGGGGGGGGATGGCTGCTCGCAGGGCTCAACGGGGGGCTGTGGGACCTGCCCCGCGGGCTCTGTGGTGCTTTGGGGATGAGGAGAGGCGAGGGAGCGAAGCCAAGAGGCGCGGGCGCACATAGCGATGCGGTTACCTCAGGGCTGAGGCGCTAATAGCGGCTGCTGGGCGGGTGCTGGTGGAGGCTGGTTTGTGAGAGCCCAGAGCCTTGAGCCTTGAGACACGGCCTTGGCTGCCTAATCTGCCAGAGATCTCCTCTGGTGTTCAAAGGGCACGGCCGCAGACACCTTGATCCGAGCATTTGTGCAGCTTGCATAAAGGCTTTGATAAGTACAGGCCTGGTTGCAGCGCGCAGCTCTGTGATTAACGCGTTCAGCGTTATAGTGAGGCTATTTTTACATCCCGAACGACCTGATTGGGAGCAAGGAGCTAATGCAGGTCTTGCGTGTCTCGGGAGAGCCATCTGCATCACCCGTGTGCCAGAGCAGGCTGCTGAAACTTTCTTCCTGGAGCTGATCCACTTTAGGGGATATAAATACTAAGTGTATCTACGTTCTAAAACTGCACAGTGACGAAAACATCAGCCTAGAGAATCCCTGCTCTAAGGAACGGTTTTATTTTCATTAAATGAATAGAAAGGATGCACTTTCTGTAGCAAAAATTCATCCCAGGCCCAACTTTTTGACATTTTCTGTTGTCTCTTAAATGTACCCCAGAGAGCAATCTAGTTCAGCATCTGACTGACTTGAGAACGCTATTTTTAGATGCCTAGCATGCCCTTATCCCAGTTAAGCATCCTAAATTAAACAGGGTGGCATGCCCAATGAATTAGATATTACGATGCTTAGCTCTATTAATGCATATAACTGAAGATCCTTATGCTGAATCTGACATTCTCCACAACCTTTTATCCTGCAATTTGATCTAGATAAAAATGATTGACCTGGGGTCTACGGGCTTGATTTTGTTGCAGAATTCTGTCTTTCAGGGATTTTTCAGTCCTTTTTGCTATCTTCTTTGACAAGCGAGAACGTACATTAAGTATATGTTTAAGACATTATGTTGGAGCAGCTGAGGAATTAAAATTACAGCTTGCTTCACTGTAATTCCTGCAGTATCTGCATGAGGATCTGCATTGGTGCAATGACTTACACGGCTCTGCCCTTCTAAACACTGGTGTTACACCTCTGCCCCAAACTGCCGGCCAAAACGCGGGGTCCTGCCGGTTATTTTAATTAGAAGGAAAAATTAATAGTTGTGTCAACAGTAACGTAAACTAGTGTGAGATTAGCTGCTGCTCAGCACACGGAAGAAAACCTGTAAGAGTGAAGGTAGTTGCTCACTGAGGAAGCTGGATTTCAGCCAATGCTCAGCCTAGAAAGTTCTGCGGTCCTGCCCAGGCCACCTCTTTGCTGCTCACGCCAGTTGTTTCCATGCTTTACCTTCTTTGGGTCTGGGTTTGTGGTGGTTCTCCACGCATTTCTTTTCCTTTCTCTCAAATACATGTCTACAAAATAATCTGAACCAAAATCCTTTGTAGAATATTTTATGTTCCTTTCTTCACGTAGTGACTATGGTTTCAGTTGTTGTACAGCTGCCTTGCTCGCCTGCTTCCATAAAGCAGCTTAATGGCTTTTTTCCACTGTCTAATAAAGTGTGGCAGTTATACCCAATGTATGTTTAATGCTTTTCTTAGATAAAATATAGTCCTGGTGTAGTGTCAATTCTATAGGACAAACCTTTTAGGCTGGAACAGTTTTACATTCAGAATCCATCAACTGAAATGTTCTCCAACATCCATCTGGTTCAAAATAACTTCTGTATTTTAGAGAACTGCTAAGCCATTATTATTTACGGATATCTGTCCAATATTTTTTCCCGTAATATCCTACTAAAATTATTTGTGTGCTTTCCTTTTGAGATGTCAAAAAAATTAGATTGACATTTTCATCGAAATAGTTAAGAAGTTTTTCTTAAGAAAATCTTTTCCTTTCTAATCTCTTGATTAATGTGGATTCAGTCATACAGACTTAACAATATACTTAATTTTAAGCATGAGAAGACCTGTGGAAGGTTTGAATAAGTCTGCAGGATCACAGACTGTCTGATGTAGTAGTCATGTTACTCTGTTTCTCTTTTGTGATTGTGTTATTTGGCTTTCAAAAGCTGTCTTCAAACCAGACTGATTTTTTTTTTTTGTCATAATTGTTTGACAAATCCACTAGGAGAACATAATCTCATTCCAAACCATCTGAATTTTCCCAGCTCTGCTTAACCCAAGTTTCAGGGTGCCTGTGTAAAGCTAATATTTTCTTCACAATTTTTGAATATATTCCTCTTGTTCTGTTACACAGTAAGGGCTGGTGAAGACTGGCATTTTTTTTTCCTATTATTCCTCTGTTTTAACTGATCACAGATCTGTATTGCTTGTTTCTGGCTAAAATGTTCCAGACTTAATTTCTGCCAGAGTTAATACTGGGGGAAAATCTGTGCAAAATCTCCCTTTTCTCAGCTAAGAGATTAGTACACTTCCCCATTTTAACAAATAGCTCTATTAATGGGGGAATTGCTGAAGCCTGTTATTTTCAAGCCCTACATTCTTGGCATATTCACACACGCTTGTTCCCTTCCATGTCTCCCACCCACCCCTGACACTTCTCACCGTTCCAGGTCTATCCTTTGATTTCCAGCCTGGACAACAAGCAGTCCATTCTACAGGTAGTGCACATCTGGGCTTGGGCAATAAAAAGCCAGCCGTTGCCTCCTAGCTCCTAGGACAGTCAGAAAACAAGGATTCTCCCTGTTCCTTCCTTCAAAAGAGGCAACAAGAGGATGCATCTCTGCTACCCACCTACTGATTTTCTCAGACCTAAATATCTCTGTGATCTCTATTCCTGTGTTAGTTTTGATTGAATTGCTTAAGTAGGTCAAATTTACTAAAGAGGGACTGATGGACAACCACCATACCACGGCATATGTTTCATTGCCTTAGGATAGTAGACTAAAATCATTCTTCCATTTTTTTTCCACTAAACAACTGTTGTAACCAGTGTTTGATGGATGGTTACAAGGTGTTTTTTTTTTTTTTTTTTCCAATTATACAGTATTAAAATAAGTAACATGGGGAAACTACCGTTTACTCAGTAAAATGTACTACCTCAAACATCAATGTAAATGCAAAAACAAAACAGAACAACCACAATACCCAGTCAAAGCCCAGGCAGGTAGTTGACTTGCCATTCTCATCACAATCTGAGCAACTTCTGCCTTCAGAAAATTCAGACTTGAACCAAATTTTGAAGAAAACGGTCTTTAATCAAAAACTGTTCCATACCAACACATGCCAGAAAGTTAGATATATCGCTGCATTAACTGCATAGGCTTCAATCTTGCATTTGCCAATTTCCTAAGGAAGATCTCCATACTTGTTCCCTGTATACATTTGCACTGTAATAGAAGATTTAATTATACAACTTTATTGATCTTACAAAATAACATAGAACAAAGTAAAAGACGTCTGGAAGAAAGTTATTTAATATTAAAAGCACTGAAATAACACTCAGGAAAACCCAGCGTTTTATTCTTGATTCTGCCACAGGCTTCTTCAGTGTTGCTGAATAAGACTTTTTTATTTTTATATACCACAAAGAAATTAAATGAAATCTGCATGGAGAATTTTAACTCCAGCATTTACTGATTTTTGAGTGTTTGATGTTGTAGCCTTAGTGCTTTTGAAATTAATTCTGTCTGAGTTCTGAGACAGATTTGTCATGTCGTTATCTCAGTACTTCAGGGTTTACTTAAAGAAAACAAAACTGCAGCAATTGAAATTGCCTATACAGTAGATTTCAGAAAACTGACATAAGTAGAAAGATGTGGAAATATGTGTCTGGTTTTCTTTAACACACTAGAATTATGCATGTAAAATCTGTGTTATCATAATGAAATGTAAAGCTGGCGTGGATCACTGACTGAACAAAGCATCATGCTTTCTTAAAATGATTCATCAGGCTGTCCCATTTCCTGCTTTCTCTTGTCTTATTTGGGAGCCGAAATGATCAGAAGATCTTTGGGTCACAAAAAAGAAAGTGATTCATACTAGAAATAGGATCGACAGTCACTTAGATTTTTTTTTTTTTTTTTTTTTTTGTGGTGGAAAGATACTCGAAAGGCAGAGAACAAAATCGATCTCACAAAGTGTAGTTGTACTTCTGAACCGTAGATGGCAGCAAGAATCGTATGGACCAAGGGCACATTCCTAAACGTACAGGTTTTTTGAAGGAAGTGTTAGGGAGTGTGATAACTGTCAGTCATTGCTCCAGAAGGAATTCTGAAGAGACTTGAACTGTTGAAGAAAAATTCATTAGTTTTAATGAGAATCAATATTTCCACTAGCAAATGCCAAGTATAATTTACAATAAAAGTTCAGCTGCATAGAAAGGCTGAGAGAAGGAGCGTGGAAAAGCCACAACGTAACTGTCTAGTCTTAGCATAGATTACTTCATATGCTGTTTGTTACAAAATGAATAGGTTAGATTATAACCAGTATCATTCAACGTTTTAACTTTGTCCTCATCTTTATATTCCCTTGTGGCTTAAACAAGAGATACTGGTTTTTGGAGTTTTATGCCATATATCATGATTTATACCTTCCCAGAATAAGTGCATAATTATGCACTTCTTACCTGAAATTATATGTACAGACCAAGAATTATACCTAGGAAAACCTGAGAGACAAAGGTCACTTTGTCTTCCACAGTATTACAAGTGGTTCTTTCCAGTATCTGGTTCTGCTTTTTGCTTTACGAGCACCGTGAGGATGCAGTACCTGTTTTCTGAAATGTGTGTTGTCTTTGTCCAGCATGGGACCAAAAAAACCAGCACATATAATTGCATGGCTTGGAGAATGACTGTGGAATGCCACCAGAACCCATCAGAACCCCTTTGAAACAAGAAGCAATCAGGAATAGTTCCATAGATGTTAGTTTTGAGGGAAGAACAGAGATGATGGCAGCTGTAACTTTATTATCCATGATTCAGAGCTTTTTTCCACTCAGTGGCATAAGCTGCAATAGATCCTAATTCAGAAAGAGAAGAAACTTCGAGAAAAAGCTCTTCCAGAGAGCAGGTGGTTTAACTAAAAAGCCACCAGACAAACAAAATCCTTGACTTCCCATCAAGATATTCAAAAATTGTGATGGTCACAACACTAGAAAAGTTAACAGAGCCTCATCATCGGGTGTGGCAATAACTTGATACTTTTTCCCTGTATATATTCAGATTCTAAGAGTTGGATTCAGTATAATGGTAAAGGTAGTAGTTTAGATGCATGTTTCAACAAAGGTTTGAGTAGCCACAGAAATTTTAAAAATGTGAAGCCACAGAAATTTTAAAAATGTGCAAGCTTGGGTTCAACATTTTTCAGGAAGAGAGATTATTAACATTTAAAATAGAGGTCAGTGACACTGACTCCTTTCTGTATTTCCAACATAGGATACCATCTTTACTTTGGCTCTTTGTACTTGTGAGAAAGAGGGAAGAATTAATTTGAATCTGTCACAGGTTCTGGGCAGACTGTGTAGCACCTGGCTGAAGATTTTAATTTATTTTTTCTGTATTTCAGACTTAGTATTTTCATCTTATGACAGAGATACTGTTAAGGGAAAAAACAGGGTTCTAAAATTACAGACTACTTTCAGATAATCACGGATTAAGTCATCACAGCTATCTACGGTAATCACTCTGCTACGTACATTTTTTTTTTCCCTTCTGTGTCAGATAGATCAAAAGATGCATTTCTTGGGGGGAAAAAGCAGGACAGCCCTGAATGCCACCTTTCCTTCCAAAGAATGCCAAAAAAAAGAATAGTAGCACTAAGATAACCTTGATTAAAGCTGACTATGAGTAGATACGTTGAGAAATTTAGTCAAGAGTTGTACAAATACTTGATTAATCATATACAAATTTATCTGTAGGCTATGCTGCAGTAAGTAAGCATAGTGAATTAGAGGGAAAGTCAGTTTTCATCTCTTTCAAAGTGATGTTTCCTGCCACAGTGAGGCAAATCTCCTGAAGTAACTCTGCCATCTATATTGAAATCCTGCTTTGCAGTCAGCTGAGCTGAGGGTATTCTTAGCCAGTTAATATGCATGTCAGTATAATGCAGCTGCTCTACAGCATTTTACATTATGAAAGTAGGACAGACTAGAGTTATTAGAAGTCACCAGGTTATTTCTTAATCAGAGCAGTGCTGGTTAATACTTGCCAGGAGGTATTACTTTCTGCCTTTTTTTCTCTCATAGTTGGCTACAAAAAAAAAGAGAAAAAAAACTCTGGAAAGGTTCTTTCATCTGACTGAGAACCACACTGACTCTTATGACTGACAAATTTAAAACTGTTTCAGATGCTGACAGCCGAGGATATCTACATCTCCACTTCATGTGGATTAGATATGTCTGGAATAGCAAAAGTATTTTTATTTCATTGAATTTGAGTTACTTTTTGAATTTGTTTTGTGTTTAAATAAAAGCAGTAAGTTTACATTAACCAGAAAAGTTCTTTATTATAAAACTACAAAAAAAATGATGATATAATGCATTTTCTGTCTCGTTTTTGCTGTCTTTTGCTGTAAAAGAACGGATTTTTCAGCTTTTTTTTTTTTTTTTTTTTTTTTTTTTTTTTTTTTTCTCTTTATGGCACAGCTGCTCTTTCTAATGACTTATCTAAAATTGTATTTCCTCAGACTGTTTGGTCAAAGTGAAATCTGTTACCCATAGTTCTGTAGAACTGTTTCAAGTTTGTTTACCTGAAAGAAATACAGTTCTGAGTTTATACCAAACATAACCATGATGACTTGGCTTCCTTCTCCTTAGCTTTCTGAGATGGAAAATGGCAGTGGGCCATTCTTTTCACTAGAAATCTCTGCATTCACATTCCTATTTTATTCATTAATTTGCATTTGTTATTTCCATCTTGACTGACTTGCCTGTATGTCACAGCTTTTTTAAGACTATAGGTCACGAGAAGTATTTCCAATTCTGCTTTGTGTTTTCATAGAGTTCGTTCATGAAATACTATACATCTGGTATTCAAAATGTCTTTCTAAATTGCTTTCTGCATATCTATTGTAAATTTTGGAGCTACAGCTGTAATATCTGGTGCTTAAAAGCCAGAATTACTAATCAGTCAGTGTCAACCAGACCTCTTTCAGAAGTATATTTAAGTGCTTTGGGAGACTTCTTTGGTCCCAAATGTACAGCTCTAGGTTACATCAGTATAACATATACATTCAGCATTTATTGCTTTAGCTGCATGATTAGGATTTTCAGCTATAAATATGTCTTTGCAATGTCAAATAGTCCAGATTTTACCAAAAGCATTAGCCGTGTCTTATTATATTAACTAACATAAGTGTTAGTCTTATAAGACATCCTCTGAGTAGGTGAATGAAAAGATCAGTATACAGTTTTGACTGGTAAGTGGTATAACTATATTATATATTATATAGACTATTATATATTATTCTTAAATATAAATATATATTACTCTTAATTATATATTACTCTAATTAATTATATATTACTCTAATTATATATCACTCTTAAAAAGTAATCATTAGGAAAAAAATACAGAAATTATCTCAAACGCAACGTAGAGTCCTTCTTGTAAATGTTCCTGCTAACAGTACAAAGACAGCTTAGTTAACGCTGTACTAGTAGCATCTGGGAATGCTGCAAGGACATTAGGTATTCAACTAGTGTTTCAAAGCATGTACTATTAGCATCTCAAACAAGGCACTTACAAAGAGTGTAATTGGATAGCTGATGAATTGAGAATGCTCTTTCACATTTTTTTTTGATTTGCCTTTCTTCCAAATAATCTCTTTGGTCTTCCTTAGGATCTAGGATAATCTTTGTTCAGCTCAGGAGTTTCCCTTTAATGAAATCTGAGAGTTTAAGTGGAGCACAAGGCCAAAAAGCAAGCTTTTCCTGAAATTAAGGATTAAGATTCTCTTACTACAAATACATTAACTGTCATTGACTACCTGAGAACAATGAACTCGTGCTTTGTATGTATTTTGTGCTCCAACAAATAAAACAACTACAGAAATGAAACCATTTTGATTTGTATTTCCCTCGACTTTCAGAATCCTGATAAAGCATAGCAGTACACAGCAACACATGAACTGCAAGAGGGAGTTTATGTGGCAGAAGTTCATTAAGATTGACCTTTTTTTAATGTTATATTTTTTTGAAATGTTTCTTTAAACATGAAATGCAGTACTGGTGTTGTTTTGTGTGATAGCATCTTCATTCTCTTGCTAAACAAAGTTTGGTCAATGATTATTACCCAGCCAGGGCAAATTTGCTGCTAAAGTTAGAACCATTGTTATATCAGATTGTGCACCTGTGCTTGCACTGCTGTTCTACAATGTGTTCACTTGACATTACTCACTTATGAGACAGAGAACAGCAAATTCCATTCACAACATCATTATTAACACTGACAACAAGAGAGCCTTGCACTGAAGGTGATACACATACTGCCTTTTTGCTTTGTGAGCCCGATTCAGGAGATATCAGCACAAACAATGGTTCTGTGAAAGTTTTGGTGCCTGACCTCACAGTAGTAATGGAGGCAGCTTTAGTCATCCTGTACCTTACAGCTGGAGTACAATTATGTTCATTGGGTCAGGCATTCCCAGGATCCAGCTTGTTTGGCTCAGTCTAGGCCTGAAATCTGATTTTGTTCAGAGATCACAACAAAATCAGAAGGCTTAAGCATTCTCAGGCTATACTTAGGAACTTAGCAGTATTTTACTTGCTGAGTCATACTGATGTCAAGACTACGTGCATCCAAAGAATTACAAAATGGCTCCTTCAACAAGGTTTCCTTGTTGGAGTAGAAAGTGTTGATGAGCAACTATTTTAGCCTGTTAGGCAAATGTTTTTTCCCTTTTCACCTGTTGGCTGATCTTGAGTTTGCACAGGTTCAATGTCAATAAAGGTGAATGGGGCTGAAAGCTCATTGCATGTCTATGTTTATACATACACAGAAACTTGACTGTGACATATGGCTTTTTAAACTGAGTAGAAAGATACAAATAATTTTTGATTTATGTTGTGAGAGTAAAAGACAGAGAAATATAATTGCTGCAGTTGCAATACTAATATTTAATTGTATATTTTGGACTTGCACTCTTGGATTTATAACTTCTTGCTTAAGCTGAAGACAGCATAGGATGGATAATTGTTTAATCAAGACAATTTAGTAAGCTTTTTAATATAAGCATGTTAGACTGTGGTATAAAGTACAAAAAGTCATCACAAAATTTCATTTACTACCAATAATTAATTTCCCATTTACATTCTTGGACATCCCAGAGTTTACATTTTACTGTTATGACAATAACAGACACTGGGTATTCTTCTCTGTCTCCTTTAACTGAAACACTACCTGTATAGGAACATCCTGACATAATTGTTTAAAGAATGTAAGTGAAATTTTGGGGGAGAATGAGAGATACTGACTTAGGTGGTATAATTATGAATATTCCATTCAAGTCAGAGTAAGACTGCAAGGAAACACATTTTACTTAAGGCTCATGTTACGTTGTAAAGTCCCTCTTGTTAATTTAAAGGTAATAAAATCTGAAACCACCTAAATGTGTAGAGTTCCTATTTAAGCTATGTTCTTATTTAATGTTCCTATTTAAGGTATGTTAAGTTCCCTTTATTTAAGTCCCCTTTATTCACCCGTTTTGAACAAAGGCCATGAGAACCTTGTGCCTCACTAACAGCTGGTGTTGTTCTGTCCACAGTTGTCTCTTGGTACAGCTGTGGGAAAGAAAGACATAAAAAAGAAAACATTATGACTTAGACTGACTAGAATGATTTAGAAGATTATGACAAGAGTATATTTGAATTTTCCAAGGGAATTGATGGACAGAAACATACTGTTGCCACATTTAAACTTACTTTAGGAAAGCAACTAATCTTCATCATCTAAGTCTGTCAGTAAAAGATCACTGTCATCACTCATCTTTCTGTAGGTAACCTTCAAACCACACTTTTTTTTCTTTTTTTTTATAAGCCCATCACTTGCTTTAGACACGCAGTGGGAGAGGGAGAGTAAAGAGAAACTGAACAAATTTAGGCATGGAGCAAGTCAGACTTCCAGTCAGACAGGCACTTAGGGTGCATTATTTTCACATATCGCATATCAAAGGCTGACTGGATTTGCTAACCCATATATTAGAGGCAAGCAGCCTCCTCATTTGTTATCTAGAAACTAAGATCCCAATCCTGCACTTCAAAAGAAATTTCTAATCACTTATGCCTACGCAAGGTAAGTAAAATGCTACCTACTCAAAATAATGTTTACTTACTTTATTGCACAAATATATGTGATTATGTAAAAGGTAACCTTACAGAATCACAGAATAGTTGAGGATGGAGGGGACCACGTTGGAGGTCACCACGTTGGAGGTCACCTCATCCAACCTAGGGTCACCTAGAGCAGGTTGCCTGAAGCCTATGTCCACCAACAGCTCTTCTGACAGGAACTGATGGGTGACATTGCTTTGCAGTTACAAGAAGTGGATCAGAGCTGTCTCCCAGAAAGAATATTAAAAGCAAACTCTCTACTGGAGCAGTGGACACAGATAAACTGATTTTGCCCTGTCACACATGACCTCAGCTCAAGAAGCACTAAAAAACAGAAAAAGGAAGATAAATAACCTTGTGAATGGCAAAAGTGCATTATAGACTGTTCGTATTTGTGAATGCAACTGAAAATAGCAGCACCCTAACTCGTGAGATGAATCTACTAAAATGGAAGAAAAGCTTATGAACTATGTTAGTACCAATAAGGATTCCTTCTTGGTGCTTGCACTATTGTGACTACAGTGACAAAGGGAGGAATATGGGTCTTTGTGTATGCCCTACCATCCATGTGGGACACGTGAGATGAGCACAAGTCTGTCTAGTTTGCAATGCAGTTAGAATTCACCAGATGGGGCTAATACAGCAAATATAAATATTCTCTATAGAAGTCATACCAAAGAAATGTAGATAGATAGGTAGAGAGAACAATATATACTTGTATATATGGCACAGGAGTTATAACTCTGAAAGGCTATGGCTGTTTTTTTGTTGTTGTTGTTGTTTGTTTGTTTGTTTATTGTGGTTAACCCTCTCAATTAATTCATTATTTAAAATAGATAATTTATTTTGATAGTCTTATATAAATTATATGTTTAACTATTCAACCATTAACCACCACCACTCCCCAAACCAGTAGCTGTAGGTTTCTTATTTCAAATATTTTTTTGAATCTCTAAACAACTATAAAGCCACAAATACAGAAATGGAAGGATATATGTTGTCTTTGGATCCTAGATATGATGCTTTTTTTCTGCCTTTAAATAAAAATACAAATACAAGTTGAAAAAATCAGTCTATGCTTATAAACACATATGACTTTCCTTTTTGACATGGTACATGACTGATCTTGTTTCCTACATCCATCTCCCAGGTTTTGTTTCATGTAGATACTCTGAACATATTTAGACATGACAGTGAAGTTTTAGCTAATTCATTAAAAAAAAAAAAAATCCCTGCATGCACTGCATCTCTCAGATGCCCTTATCTATGTCAAATCATTGAATCGGAAACTTAGTACCAAAAACTGAAAGTAATTATCTGTGAAAAGTGTCAGATTGACGTTCTCTATATTCTGACATGTCTTTAATAATTGATTCTATCATTTTTGCCATCATTGGGAATGAAAATATGTTAAAATTTAGTATTTATCAACCTCATATTTGATTTTATCATGTTATACCTATTTATGTAAACAAAAATAACAGTGAATACAGTATACATCAGATAGCACTTAACCCATTGAACAAATATTATTGGCAAATGACAAATCGTATTATACCTAGTGCTTGGTCACAGATGGAGGCAGAAGACAAAGAATGTCACACTAATGATTACTGATAAGTATGCATTAGCTAAGAATATAATATTGTATGAGCTGGATAAGGATGGTAGTTTCAGGTAAACAAGAAAAGCAGGGACCCAAGAGCCTACTCTACATAGGTAACCTTCAAACTACTCCTTTCTTTAATAATCCCATCACTTGCAGTAGGAGAAAGAGAGTAAGAGAGAAACTGAACAAGTTTCATCGAGCATGGAGCAAGTCAGACTTCCAGCTAGACAGGCACTTACAGTTCTGAATGCTTCAGTGCTGATAATTTATTACGAATTAAACTTTTTGTAATGAAATTATAAGGTATATATGATAATAAGAATATATGTTCTAGCAATAAATTCCCATTCTCCTCAGCCAAGCCCTATTCTCCTTGCCTTGTAGGTCACAAATAAATAATTAAACAAATAAGTAAACCCCCTTTGATGAAAAAACTGTATTGGGAAGTTCTGTCTAAACAGTTACACGATTCCGCTCACCGATCTTCTAGTTCCCAGATACGAGTAAGTTGTGGACACCAGATGGATGTCTAAGACATGTGAATATAACTTACGCCCTTCTTGCCTTGCAAATGAAAGTCATGAGCATGACCATAATAATGACCATAATGAAGCCAGCACTCAGTTCAGAGAAATGAGCTCTCCCTTCTGTAAACGTGCAATGATTCAACTAGCACTGAATGAACAGCCTGTGCTATACAGCTTCCAAAGCTTCTATGCTTCAGTGAGCTCACAGAAAAGCTCATAAAAAGTTCCAATAGAAGATCATCTACCTAAAACTTCAATGCTTCATCTAAAACAATTTGGAGTCAGTCATTCAGGCCATGGAATTTAAATTACACTTGTGACACTGATGAAGAATCTCCTTCTAAGGCTCAACAGAAAGCAGATATAGTCATTCTTACCCCGAAGCTCTCTGCAGCATGTTTATTTCGAGATAATATTGTCTCATGTGAGAATGGTGATGAGGGAATGCAGAACATGCTTTCAGTCCCTCCTTGAGAAATATACCAAAGCAATGGAAAAATAACTTCATTGAGATGGTCTTAGCTTGTGCATTTCTAGATTAATCCTCTCTCCAGTCTTTTTCAGAAAACAAGCTTGAGTGCCAGCAAACAGTATGCAGAAGGACGACAACTTCGTTCTTGCCAAAGTGGTAAATCTGGGCACTAGGCAGTGGAGTAGTCAGGACACACAACCCATCCATTAACAAGCAAACTTTACTGAATATGTACACAGCTATGCAAAACTAAGCCATGATTGATATATAATCGCTATTAACGAGAGCTCATCATCATTTCAGTAGGTGGCCTGGGGGAGACTGGTGAGCATAGGAAAAATGTAAGACATCTACAGATCTCTTTAAAGTGCAAAATGTTCAGAGCCATTCGATTCTGTCCACTTTTTAGGCAAACAAAGAACTTATTCTTTGTTTTAGGCTGGTAATGCTTCCCTCTCCTTAGCTGTTCTTTCCAAGGACACTTTTCTCAGCTTTCCTTATTTCCTGTTCTGCTTAAGGGAGACTTCAAGCTCACAATGACAACCTCTTTTTGTGTTAATTTGCATGGATGACTAACTGTTAGCTAACTGTTGCTCACACCAACTACACGTTGCTTGGCTGACCTGCAAAACCTATCAATAACCATGTATGATCACAACGCGATCACCAACATGACCTGCCCAGTGAAAACCAGCTGAATGAAATAGCTGGCTGTGATGAGCAGAGAAAATAATTTTGAAACACTTACATACTAAGTATTTTGCTGCTTAAGTTACAAACACACGAGTGGCTATTGCAGACTGCAACTTAGGCATGTTCTTGGCCTTCTTGATGGCATTAAATTCACACACTGCAGCACTGATAAGCATCACTGTCTAGAAATTCCAGTTTTGTAAGGAACTAAATTATTGCTGCTGGACAACAATCAGACATTACTTATTCACAGCTTTGTCATTCCTCATTCCTCAGCTGGATTACAGCACTACTGTATGGATGGATAATATGTCTTCCATGTCTAGGGAGTTTTGAGAAGTACATAATGCTGGAGCACATCTCAGAAACACAAGCTATTTGCAGGCATATCAAACCAATCTCTCTGGCTTCCCATAGAATTTAAATTAACTTCATAATCTCAGTTTTATCTTCAGAAAACATAATTTCCAGGATAGCTAAAGCTTCTAGATAAGAACTGTTTTTGAGAAGAATAACAGTCTTCACTATGGCGGTAAGCTACTCTGTTCAGGAGACAACTTTCAGAGAGCTGACTGCAAACAGCAAAATAAATTCCTTCAAAGACACAACAGAGTTCATTGTCATCCAATCCCAACCATAAATCAGATTTCTTTTACCTTGCCTTCTTTAAAACAAATGTTTGTTTTTAAAAATACCCATTTATTTTTAAGAAATGAATCAAAACTATGGTAACAATTCTTTTCCACACACTTTTGTTCCTGAGGAGGGACAAAAGCACAAAAACTCACAAAGTATTCTAGATTAGAAGAGACTTACTTGCTCCCCTAACATCCTTTTGTTTTGTAATGCATAAAACAATGCATTATCATATGTCTTTAGTGTTAATTATATGTAGTGGTTAAGAACAGATTCTTAATGCAAACAGGGAGCTATGAACTGAAAATGTTTAAAACTATGCCATAAACAATATTTTCTCATGATGAAAGTAAATTAGAAGTACTTTAAAATCCACGTAAGCCATTGGAAATGTATTTCCAACATCACAATTGTTCTTTTCCTAATATTAAATGGAACTTGCATGCCACTCTCCTTTCCAACATGAATCTGACTAGCTCAAATGTGTTGTGTATACCTGTGTATACCTGTGTCAGATGGTAATTCTCATGCATTCACAATTTGGTAAGAACTTACACATTGCAAAGCTTTTGATACTCTGAAGCCACTAAATACCTAAATTTTTTTTGACATCAGTAATCCAAGCAAGATGTGACAGACAGCCTACAGTTGACAGAGACTGCAGACATGGTCTCTTGATTCCCACCTCATAATCTGCAGGCAGTGCATGCTTGAATAGATACTTTTAGCATGATGAAGTAGAGTGTAGTCACAATACTTTTTTTTTTTTTTTTCTCAGAAGAGCTGATAAAAGCATCACTGATCTCAGTTGTTGCACTTTTAGACAAGTAACAGATGGCATTCAATTCAAGCATAGAAAAGTTTTGTTAATAACTGTACTTGTATCACCTAAGTTTTAAGGCTCCAGTTTCCTCACGGTCAGCAAAAGCACTAATAATACTGCAGCCTGAAATGCTGCAGGACCAATTCATGCTGTGCATAAATCAATCTCTAAGAACCGCACTATTTTATTAATGTTAGTGAATTTTGCTCATGTCTGCCTTCCAGCTTACCCTAACACTAGTGAGAAGTCCAGGCACAACTGACTTCCATTCATTGATTGTACATACAAAACAAAACATCTATGGGTGTCCTGATGGGATCATTTCAGAACTATAATCTTTGGTTAGCTTGAAACAGAAGAATTTACAAGTAGTACAGAGAACTTTTTCAGAAGGCTTATCATTGTAATCTCTTTTTCCCATTCTTTAACCAAGTATTTGGTGAGGATTGTTGATGGGGCTGTACAATAGCGTTCTTGTGACTTGCAGCTGTGTTTTTCAAATGAATATTTGTCTTGGATTCTCTGTGGAATCTCTCAGCAGCTTTTATTGATGTTTCTTGGTAAATGTTAAACACTACATCAATTCTTTGACTTTCTGCACCATCATGTACTGCTGATAACCAGGTACATGTTAACTTTGTTTATTCTTTGGATCACGCTCATTCCATCAGTGATAGATGGCCTGCTGTGGTTTCAGTACAGTTTGCATTCCTCACAATCCCTCTACCAAAGTTGCCTGCTTTGTCGCTCGAAGTGATCTACCCAACGTTGTCAGTGTGTAATGAGTAAGACATTCAGTATGTCAGCTTGAAGCAACACTTTTTTGGGTTAGATCTTTGTTTTGAATATTATTGTCATTAAGACATTAAGAGATCCTTGCATTTCCCATTTCCTGCTCTTTTTTTTTTTTTTTTTTTTAATGACTGAAAACGTTCTGACCTTCTTTGTGGAACTCAATTCATGAAATTTCTGCATGAAAGAACCACTCTCTAGATAAAGACTCTTAGAATAATTGCAGGTCTGCTCACCTACTTCATGTACTTCTAGGAGGACATCAATACTATATAGCAGCTGGTTGATAAACCGGAAAGATCTATTGGTCATTATTGATTGGCTCTATCTTAAGAATTTCAAGCAAGGCTTCAATACCTGGCCTCATTACAGTTTGATTATCTGTACTTGTTCAGATATTCACTAATTTACATACTCTATTCCGCACGAGTTAACCTGGAGGTCTTCAGCTGTTTCAGGTCTCTCAGCTACCTTGTACCAATATTTTGATGATTGGCAATAAGGTAGTATTTAGCTTCAAACTAAATCCCTTTGAACTAAACTGATTTGAAAATAAAGCCCTTTAGCCCCCTGGAGTCTGGGTGGGCTTCTGTGATTGAGATGATCTAGTGGAAAGAAAGGGAGGTTCTGCATCCCTCCTGCTCTGCACTCCCATCCCCTCCCTTACCCAGTCTGTGTTTTTCATCTAACCCGACTCATTTCATATTTGCAGAGGGGTTAATTCTCTGCCCCAGGATCTTTTATAAGCAGTTTGTCATAAGGTCAGATGAGCAACACTACTGGTGAAGGAAGTAGCAGCAGACAGTCAGTCAAGGAAAAAGAGAGCAGGAAAATCCCTTTATTGCCAGCCACATTAGAGCAACTCTGATACAATGTGAAACCACACTTTGAAAGTGCATTGTTAGAAGGCGGTCTAACAATGTGCTGATCTTCCCCTAGCTGCACATTCCCAAGTCCTTCCTTATTTTGTCTCTAGCAGTTCTCTGTTGAATTGGACCAGCTTTGCTGCTGACCGACAGTTTGCTTACCTGACTGAGAGCCTGCCATTTCTCTGGTGGCATTAGCTTTCAAGCTGCTCTGACTCACCCTTTTGTTGCATGACTACTGGAACTGATGCAAGGGAGGCAGTGGAAACCTGAAGACAGAGGAGATGTTGTGTTCATAGACTCATAGAATATCCTGAGATCCTGAGTTGGAAGGGACCCATAAGGATCATGAAGTCCAACTCCTTGTTTTGATGTCTGAGGAGATGTCACCTTTTTTTTTTTTTTTTTTTGGTGATGAGGAGATGTCACCTTTTGTTTTTTTTACAGCTGGAGAGCAGTCTCTAATTAGCCTAAGCCAACCGTGAGGAGGAGGATATAATTAAACTCAGAGGACACTTGCCTCCCTAGTGAAAATTTCGGGGGACCACAGGCTTAACGCCTCAATCCACATTTGCATTTATTCTCTTTTCACAGTCTCATCCTCGTGCAGGGGTCAGGAACCCCACCACCAACCCCAAACTCAAGCCCTCCACCCCCAACCCGCCTCCGCCATCTTGTGCACCCCCCCACCGCCATCCCCGCCCCGCTCCCCGCCGGCCCCGCCCCCTCCTTTGCGATCCCTCCCCCGGGCGGGCGGGGGCGGCGCATGCGCAGCGACGCGGTAAACAGGGGCGGCGGCTCCTCCCCCTTACGCCGTTTGCGTGGCCGCCTCCGCGCAGGGCCGCGCGAGCGCCGGCGGCGGCGGCGGTTGCGCAGTGTGGCCACATCCGGGCGCCGGGGCAGGATGAATGCTCCTTTCCAAGATGGCGGCGGAGGGAGGAGGGAAGGAGATGAACGAGATTAAGACCCAGTTCACCACCCGGGAGGGGCTGTACAAGCTGCTGAGCCACTCGGAGTACAGCCGGCCCAACCGGGTGCCCTTCAACTCGCAGGGCTCCAACCCGGTGCGCGTTTCCTTCGTCAACGTCAACGACCAGAGCGGCAACGGCGACCGGCTCTGCTTCAATGTGGGCCGGGAGCTTTACTTCTACATCTACAAGGGGGTCCGCAAGGTACCGGGAGGCTCCGGGGGGGGCTGACGGGGGGCTGCGGGGGGTCCCCGGGGGCTGTGGGGGTTGTGGCGGGGGCTGTGGGGGCAGCGGGCGCCGCTGCTGCGGGCCCCCGGGGAGCTCCGGGGCCGGCAGCTGTGGGGCTGCTCCCCCCGGTGCTGTGGGGTCAGGGCGGGGGGTTGGGGCCGGGGGGGGTGGGGATGGCAGCCTCGGTGCCGGCAGCGGTGGGAGTGGGAGCAGGGGGTGTACGGAGGGGTGTGCCCGCGCTGGGCCTCGCTGCCAGTGTGACATTCGTGTAGGAATGAGGGGGTTTGAGGGTAATAAGGCGGCTCCCGGCCTCCTTCACCTGCTGCTTGGGGGCCCAGGGGGGCCGGGAGGGAATGCCCGGCGTGATTGTGGTGGTGGCAGAGCCCTGCGGTTAGGCCGGTGGGCGGAGGGTGGCTTGGTCGCGCTGGTTGGGGAGCTCCGGTGGGTGTTTGGGGCCTTTCCGATCAGTTTGGAGCGTGGAGTGGTCTGGGGGTTGTTCCTAAATGCGACGAGATGAAGTTTAAATGTCAGATAATGGATGCAGAGAAAGTTGTTTTTATGGGAAAGAACCGTTGATGCAGTTTGAGATAGAGCCCTTAACAGTTAGCAGTTGGTGCGGGGCTAACAGCGCGTGCATTTGGTGTCTGAGGTCACCGTATTTATGGACAAACCCTCTCTGCATGGTGTGTCTTCAGGTCCTTGATTTTGATGGCATTTAGGGAAGGATTCAGAATTTGTCATGCTGAGTGAATGGGTGTCGCTCAGTGGATGTAAACACAGGCATAACAACTGCTAGGTTTCTGGGTTATGTGCCAAAAAATGGGTGTTTGTTGTCTTACGTACTTGGCATTCACCTGCTGTAAGGTGAGCGCTTTGAAATCTTCCTGCTCTTAGTCCACCGTGCAACAGGGGATGAAGGCACAGAGAGCTAGAGATGTCCCTAAAGCCATGCAGAAAGCTTGTGGGCGAGCAAGGAGACGTACCTGGATCTACAGCCCCCTAAGCTAATGCCCAAATCTCTGCTCCTCTGTATAAAACATAAGCAGCAACTGGAGAATAAAAGTCTACCTTGTTATCTGTTGACTGTGATTTGACAGATCGAGTATGTCACATATAATTATGTGGAAAAGTGTGTATGGATTTTAGTTTCACACTTTAATGAATTTTCATAATTTAGTTGTTTTAAATAATACTTAGACAACAGCTTCTTTAAGTGTATGATGAGTGTTTTGTATCAGGCAGTAATTGCTATTTATAAGCAATTGCTGTCTCTACAATTTACAAGATATTCTGTCAATATCTCTGTAAATCTGTCACTTAAACTATTACCATGTCTGGGTTCTGATATATAAGTTTGCTTTTCTGTACCAAGCAACTGCAGAGTTGTCTTGCATATAACAGAGCAGGCCTTTATGTAGTCCAATGTTACGTGTGATTCTTGCAAGTTATCGTAGTCATCTCTTGTCACACTTAAAATAAATAAAAATAAAATCTAAAGCTCTGAACTGCATTAAAAGTAGGGACCTGAGTAACTTTTTCGAATCATAAAATGTCTTTGAGTTTTAGCGTTGTAATATTTTTTTTTCTAGATGGTAAAAGCTGCTTTTGATGGTGCGCAGTAACAGAAAATTTTAGTCAGATTGGTAACTTGTGAGCTTTGAGATGTACCTGTTAGAGTATTACATAATTTTTCGTCAAAATAACGTAAAACATACACTTTGTTCAGAATAGTTTGTTTCAGTGAGCTCTTAAAATGTCAACAAAAAATATATTTCATATTTTATGTGTGTAAAACTTCAATGAATCTAGAGAACCAGTTGAAATAGGTTAGGGAAGGTACTTTAACTGAGAATGGGGAAGATGCACTGTCTGAAACTTGTAATACTTGTTTCTTTGGAATTTATTTTGAAACTATCCAATTGAAAGTCACTTTACTTTGTACATAAAGTCAGCATAAGAACAGGTTGACAGGCTTTCAACTGATTATTGGGTTTGTTAGTATCAAAAGTTAGATTTTTTTTTTTTTCTTGTGGCTACCATAAGAGGAGAGAGCTGATGTTACCTGAATTGGTAGTATGTAAATCTAACTTAAGTGGACAAACTACCACTTTGTGAGACATCACCTCGGCAATGGGAGGGCAAGAAGGACTTTATTGGTTGAAGGCCAACCTATTTGTGATCCTCTGCCTAATACAAATGCTAATAATTTAGCTGTTATTGCATAATTATCTAAGTACCCTGTAAAAATTTCCCTAATGACTTCCAGACTGTAATCTTCTCTTCATTTTGGTGAAGTCACGAAAATGAGTACAGGTTGAAGTTAGTGAAGCTGTGCTGTGTATGTATCAAGCAGCTATGATTTGGTCTTTTTTTTTAAGGTCTGCTTCTGTTCTTGCTATGGAAATGTTATGCTGTTATGAAAATGAGTGAAAGAACCACCAGGACTTTATTTCAAGGAGCTGTGTCTGAGATACTGCTATAATCTTTGTATTGATAATCTATTGCAGATCAGGGCACATCAAGTAAGAGTCACACTTGAGCCGTGCGTGGTGCTTAAGAGTAAATAATGCTAATATTGAGTAAAGGTACCACTTGAAAGGATGTTTCTTGAAATCAATGATGCTAAGCTTTTTTCTTAGTTTCCATTAAATCCTAAATATGTTGCATCTGCTAAGTCTAGTTTGTAAGTCATCTTTTAAAGTAGACTGCTAACATCTGTGTTTTTTAGGATATTTAACTTATATAAAGAAAAAAAATCACTTTTCAAGATGTTTTTTTAACCTTTTTTTTTTTTTTCTTCAAGAAGCTCAATTGAAAAATTACATCCACTGACCAGGACAGTAGTGTGGAGATTGGAGTACCAACAAATAATGGTGATAATTTAGTGGAGAGGCAGAGGAGAATTTTGGGCAGCATTTCAAGCTGTGTTTAGATAAATATATTTTTTGAGCAAAAATGCATTTCCACACAAATTTGTTCTTTGCTCCCTGAAAAAGGAAGCTGAGTTCTTATTATTTTATTCTTCCATGTTACCATGAAACATTACCATGAAATGTTACCATGTTTCCATGTACTCCATGACCGTGAAGTCATCAACAAAAGCCCATCAGTTATAAGCCAGCGTTGTATTGTTTTTTGTAATGGAACTGATGCAGCTCTCCTTCCATTAATAAGGCAGTGCAGGCTTACCAAAAACTGCTGCTTTTTGATTCGGATCCACTGAAAAAGGAAGTGATCCTATAGGTTAGCGAGGAGAAATTAAACTCTGATTTAATGAGATGTGGTTGCTTTATTTACATAAGTATGTAATTATTTTCAACTGCACTGAGTGTCAGTGGGCTTTCCCTTTCGGTACTCCTGAACTTTGACATTAAGAACTGATGTGTTCAATGATCTCTTGTTGAATTGAATGGGTGGATGGTCACAAACCGAACTGGTGTAGCGACGGCTGGAAATGCTGGCCTCGCAGTGAGCTATCTTCCTGACAGAGTGCTCCTTTCTCCTTGCTGGCCTTGGCAGCGCTCAGCCTCAGGTTGAGCTAGTTCAGCTTGCTCAACCAGCAGCTACATACCTGCTCTTTTTCTGGATAGACTTTTCTGCTCTTTTTCAGCTACATACCTGCTCTTTTTCTGGGTAGATTTGGCAAGTTAACTGTCTCTTCCTGGGGTCAGGTATTAGCCAGCACAGTGGCAGCAAAGAAAAGGCTGTGGGGGAAAGGAACAAAGCTTTCCTCTGAAGAGGCCTGTGCTATCAGATGGGATCTGTTGCCTTATGAGGTCTCACCTGAACAAAGCCTTTACTTCAGCCTTAAGTCAGATTGGGAATGATCTGTTCTTTAGGGATTGCTGGCTTAATCTCGACTGAGAGCTATAGGTGTTACAAGAGACCTTTTTCTGTTGCTGCTTCATGGAGTAAAAGTACAAGGTAAGCGTTAAAAAAAGATTGATCAAACTATGATGCGTGGATGTTTTGGATGGGTTGCCTTTTTCTGAAGCCCCACATCAGGAGTGAAGGCCATTACTGGAGTCTTGCTTGTAAGACAGGCTTGGAGCACTTAGCTGGTTTGTGGCAGGCTTTGAGAAATGATTTATTAGTTGATTCATTAGGCTTGGAAAGGAGCGTGCTATCTCATCTTCCTTGCCTTAGGAATGACTGACAAAACGATCGCTGCTGACATGAACTATCAAATCTGTTTCCCTTCCTACTTGGAAGCTAGTGCATTTTCCTTTAAACTGTGTTTATGATAATTGGTGTATTCTCTGTTTATTGTAAAGGCCTCTGGGCAAGTTAATCTGTAACTAGGACTGCGCTACAGTCATATGGAAGTACGCTGCCTTGGCTTCTACCTCCCGTATTGGGGTGTTGTGGAATTTGGATGTGTAGCTCAGCTTATTATGTTAGACTCAGCTTTTTGCATCGTAAGGGAATTCTGACGACCAACTCTGCTAACATCTGGCGGGCTGTGGTTGTTTCTTTTCTTTTTTTTTTTTTTTGAACTTCTCACTAAAAGAAGCTTTATCTTCAGTTCTACTTTTTTTTTTTTTTTTTTTTTTTTCCTGCAGCTACCTAAAGCAGCAGTCTGTCAATAACTGTATGACATTGTAGTGTGTTGTAATGGTATTGTGGTAGAAACGTGTAGGTGATAAGCTTCTGTTGGGGAAGGCGTGGAGGACATAATCTTTTGACTGTCTTTTTAACCCTACATTGAGCAATGGGCTTAGAAATAATTGTAAGATGGAGGTAATCTCACATCTCAACCTCTTTTATTAAGAGTTAGCATGTTGGTAATACCTGATTATCAGTAAAAATACAGATCACACGTTGGATTTTTTCTTTCACAGTTCTCTAAATTACCTTTCTAACGTCTGGCTTGATATTGGAGTCTCTGTTGTCCAGTTCAGCAGTGTTATCGCTGATGATTACTTGCATTCTACAGACTGGTCACCTAGGATCTTGTCTCAGTGACAGAGCAATAATGGGTGGCATTTGTCACGCTGCTTAGTGTGTTGCTCTGGGAAGAGCAGCGTGAGACACTGCTAGGTTGGAAGCTGGAATCTGCAGAGAGCGACAGCCAGCTTTCCTGTGGTGGGGAGGTGAGTCTGTGTTCTTAGAGATCACTAAGATGTATCAGGCCTCCCAAAAAGATGCATGTTTTAGTAGCGTGTATGAGGTATTAGAAGGTTGAGATTTGTTAAAGTCTTTGAAGATGCACTTGCTCTGAAGCAGAATGGAGCATACCTACATCTTTGTGACCAGTTCTTAAACACAAATTCTACAGCCTTCATAATTGTTTTGGGGCTTAGTTTCCATATTTTTTCCCCTAATATCTAGCTAATTTTTTATTTGAGGGGGACAAAAAACAAGCTGATTGCTGTTTTCTGCCAGGATCATAGAGAACAGTTGACTGTTGCCTTTGGCTTTTGCGTGTTTGAAAACTTATTAGTTTGTCCTCTCATTTTTCCAAAGGAAAATAAATCTAGTCCTTTTAATCTTCTCAGGTCATGACTTCTGAGTCTTTGATTGCTCTTCTCTATATTGGCTTCAACTAACTAGCACTTATTTTTATTTGCAGTACTGAAAATAGGTATAGTACTTCTGCTGCGATTTCAATACAGAGAAAGGGAGAACAGTTGCCTGCTGTGTCTGTCTTCTGATATTCTTGCTAACATTTTGAACAATGTTGACATTTTTGAATTCTTCTCATAGTGTTGACTCACTTGGATTGTTTCTTATCATATTGCTGCTTGTCTCTGTGCTTTGATTTCTTAATTTGTAAATCCTACATAGAATTCTCGTTGAATTCTGTCCTAGTAGCTTTATTTAAGGGTGTTTTTTGTTTCCAGTTCTGTGCTACATAGTGCAAATAATCCTTCCAATCTTGATGTCGTTCACATTTTGATGTGGACTCTCGTCCATTTAAAATATCTTAAAAAACATGATGCTTAGTTTGCTTGTAGGTGTGTCACGTGAGACTTACCAAAAGTGTTCCTAATTTCAAGGCGTTGCAGTTGACCTTTTCTTCTAGACCAGTTTTTTTTTTTTTTTTTTTTTTTTTAATATAAAATTATATTGGTTTGGTGCCAGCTTTTATCAAATTTGCCTTGTATGGGATTTCTCCCTTTTGTCTAGGTTCTTACAGACATTACTTTGGTATTTTTAATACCAAAAGAAAGGTTTATTACTATTGAATTCTACTACAAAGTGTTCTGCATTGAAATATTTATTTATACTGGACTCTAACATCACTCTTCTAGTCAAATGGAAGACAAACACAGCTGGCTAATGGAGCTACCACAGTAAAGACATCAGAACTTCCCTCAAAGGTATCTGATGCCATCCTGCAGCTGGAAGAATGTTCCTTTTCTGTGCTACAGGGATTTGCATAGTCCACAACTCTTCAGGTGTTCTGGATGTGGCACTATTAACCCAATTTGTCCTTCTTCAGAAATGTGTTGTAAGGTTGTTTGTGGCTGTTTCTGTTTCTTGTTTCCTCCAGGAAATCCCTTAATTTGCTGAGGAGTCTTTCTCCTCTGTCTCGTAGATAGGAGTTATGTTGCAGCTGGATTCACCGGTCCCATGGAGGTATTGTGGCTGGGTCAGTAATAAGTTACCTGCTGATCTGTGCTTGTGGAAGTGTTTGAAAGACTTTAGGAAATTGTTCAAGCGTTTCATTGATGGATATACTTATCAGCCCAAGTTTTATGATGCAGATAGATATTTTCTTCCTTAATTTTAGCTCGGCTGTACTAAGGACAGCCAAGGCATGTTACAAACTGTTCCTGTGGAGTTTTCTGAAGGGTGGTGGTTTGGTTGTTCTGTTGTTTTTTTTTAAATACCTTTTTTTTCAATGACACTTCTGAGGAAAATAGTGAAGAGTTAATGTTGGGTTACAGGAGTAAAAGGTAGGTTTAAGAGGCTAACTCTGTTTTGAGGCTTATTTAGAACACCTAGGACTGCCTTGAGTAAAAGGAAATGTAAAGAACAAATAGCTGTTGTACAATGACACTGTTAAGCATTTATTGCTGTGGAAGCATTTATTTGCACTTGACGAAGCTTGCAGTGTGATTATTCTCTGGGGTTACTTCTGGACAGTAGATAAGGCCTGTACTCTGTAGCACTTTCACCTTTTCTGGTTTGTGCTTCCAGCCTATATCACAACTGCATGTCTTCAGTAAGCTATTGTGGGACATCCTTTGAAGGGTTGCTCTCCAAGGTAACAGTTCATCTCTGGCTGCCTGCTTGGCTGGCATGTTGTAGTGTGAATACCGGGTCACGCTGGCCAAACCTCTCAATTGGTAGGCAAGATTTTGTAGGCAGTGAGGTGTTTTTTTTTTTGCCACTGTGAGTAAAATTTTTATTTTGTATTAAAATGTACTTGTAGTACATGAAGTAAGTTGGAGGAATTTAGTGTAAAGCTATTAATTGTGGTGCTTAATCTTTGCAGGACAACAAAATTTTAGTCGTAACACCTCACAGATGTAAATAATGATAATTTCTACTACAAACAGTTGTGACGCTAAAGAGTTCTGTGAGCCGGCTTTGTCAGAATATTTATAAAAGGGTTGTAGTGTGTGCTTAGATTGCAAGGAGTTTGGGTTATGCTTTGACATCTGACAGTTAATAGTTAAAATATACATTGAAGATGCTTCAGACTCTATTTAAACATTGCCTAGACCCATCTCTGAGAGGGTCGCAGCCATAGTTGTCTTGTTTGACATTGTAAAATCAAATTTAATGCCCTGCTTTGAAGTATTAGTGCAGATCTCTGGGAAATATAAATATTTCCAAAATACTTTGTTTTGAATAATGTGTATCCAAAGGCCACATGCTGTCCTGTTGTCCTGACTATGAGTTGGCACACTTGGACAAGTTACTGTTTAAAAATGGCCAGGGAAGGAAGGCCAAAGCTCTTCAACCTAATAATGCCTTTCCTCTCTCAGAAAGCTTAAGGAAACTAACCAGCATTAAATGTGTCATACTGTAAGGTGAAATAATATTTTGCTGTGTACTCCTGAATTGAGTATTTCTTCCTGATTACTTCACCCCACTTTGTAAGTCCAAATGTGTATGCAGTCCATCTTCCAGCATCTACATTCCTTCAATTTCTTGCCCCCTGGAGCTGAAAATAAAGCAGCTGATTTTGCTTGTCTCAGCTTCTCCTGAGCAGACTGTCAGTAGGCTGAATGTAGCCCTGTAGTTCGTGTGGGCAGGATCACCAGGCACTACAGTGAAACTCTTTCCAGTGACAGTGGCATAGCTTGGAGTTGGATTTTTACTTATGCATTGTTCACTAAAGCTGTTCGTAATGGAATGACAAGTCTCTAAGGGATAAGAGTGTGGTGGTTTTACCGTGCTGGGCAGCTAAACCCCACAACCGCTCTCTCACTCCCCCTCCTTTAGATAAGGAGGGGGAGAAGTAAAGCAAAGAACAACTCACGGGTTGAGATAAGGATAATTTAATTAAAGGGAAATAATTATAATAATAAAATAAAGACTACCATGAACTAAACAATTTAACTAAGGGGAAAATAAAAGGGAAAGGGGAAAAAGGGAGGAAAACAAACGAACAAAATAAATGAAAGCTATATGGAAGTGTAGAGGAAAGAAATTGCTCTCTACTTCCCACAAATGAGCGATGATTGACCACGTCCTTGAAGCAAGGCCTCAACGCACGCAGCCGGTGTTCGAGAGGAGGACCGACGTCTTCTCAACGAGAGCCCACCCCTCCCCTCTTCTTCCTGTTTCCACCTTTTATTGCTGAGTGTGACACCACATGGTATGGAATATCCCTTTGATTGGTTTAGGTCAGCTGCCCTAGTGATGTTTCTCTCCTCACTTTTTTGCCCACCCCCTAGGAGGGTTAGAGAAAGGCCCAACGCTGTGCCACTGCTGCTCAGCAGTAGACACAACACTGGTGTGATAACACTGCTGTTCCAGCTACAAGTACAGAGTACGGCACTGTATGGGCTGCTGCCGGGAAAGTTAACATTCCAGCCAGACCCAGTACAAAGAGTCTTCTGCACTTTGGTTTTGATTTACCAACTCTAAATCAGGCTCTAATTTAATGAGTTAATCACAGAATTCTCAGGTGGCTGTCATGGTCAAAAAACACTACTTTTCTGTTGTTGACTCTGGGATTGGAAAGTGGTTGTACTATTCCTTGTTTAATAGAGCCTAATCTTTGTACACCTGGAGAATGTGAAGTGCGAAGTTAGACTCAATGCTAGTCCCAGCAAGAACTTTAGGTTAAGAATGCCCTGGGGGAAGGAGGAAGAACTCTGTGCGAACACTGGACGTTAGGAGCAAATTTCATTATCCTCAGTCTACTAGGAATGCAAGATGTAATTCTTATTGTCTGTGCTGGGAGTTTACGTGCACTTTGTCAGGGAAATTATGTTGTGTAAAACCTGCAGAGGACTCATGTTTATGGTTTTAAATAAACTAAAAGTATAAAAAAGTATATGGTTTTAAAGCTCCCTCTCAATTAAGGGAAGGAGGAGCAGTGACAACCGGAGACTGAGTGGATGTCAATATATATTGAAACTGTGTTCAAATCCACAAGTCTTATGAAATAAACTATTGGAATGGTGCCCTGTGGACGCTTTAGCCTTCACAGTCACAAGGATAACAATACATCTGAGTAACGTAAATGTCATTTTTTTTAAAAAAGCAAACGCTTTTTTACTGAAACCTTTTTAATAGGAGAGTGGGCCAGAAACCTTGAAGAGCTAGCCGTGTACACCTAGGGCGTCAAGGAAGTGCACCTTTAAAGAGTAATTTATTAGGACAGGAATAGTTGCCTGATTAGGCAATGCCACTTTCAAAATATGATGCTGTGCGTAGTGCAGAATGCAGCGTTTCTTACCTGTGTTTTAAATATAGCCTATCTTGCGTGTGTCAGCATTTCTCAGCTCCAATTATTATTCTATTGTTTGTAAATAACTAGAGACTTTTTGAATTAAAAAGGTTGCCTGGTTGGTGTGATTGTTTTAAACCAGGGGGATGTTTTTTTGTTTTTTTTTTCCCCCAAAGAAGCCTTTCAGAAATACAGGGTGCTCTCAAGGAAACTGGTTATATTCACATCAGTTTAATACATGGGCATGGCTTGCCTTTCTCACCTTCAGCAGTGAAACTGTTCTCTTGTACAGAATAACGTATGGCTGTGTCGTGGACAAGTAGCAAACACCTGCAAAATTTTAAGATGCTGTTCTTCTAGACGAAGTTTCTGACCTTCTAACAGTTGGTGGGACGACTCTACTGAGAATTAACTGTGCCAGTGTAGTTCTGTGTTAGCAAAATGCAGTTTCTGAACTGGAATGTTTAAAAGCATGGGTGAGCATGTTAGCACTTCATAATCAGAGAGATGGGGCAAATAACTATTCTGAGCAACTCAAATAGAAGTCCAGATGAAGCTGCCTTTAGCGATGCTGGAGATGATGGAGACTTCTCCTCCCAGAGCAGCAGCTTCTTGTTGCCAATTAAATTGCTGCAGCAGTCTAGAGGCAACTTGTTTAGCTGCTCTACCTCTGCCCTGGAGCAGGATGGATGGATTAACCCCTTTTGCAAAAAAGTACCTCATCAGCATTGCTCTGCTTGATCTCCATGCTGTTTTTTGCTATTCCTAAACTGATACAGGCTTTACTTGTACATAAAAGAACAAGACAAGAGGGATGTTGATAAAATCAGTGCTCAGAGAAGTTGTGTCTTATGATGCTAGAAGATACTTTTGCTCTGCTTTGTCTGGAGTCATTTGGGACCCTCTCCTTCATTTGTCTCATCTCTGGTGGTGGTGGCTGTGGCACCTCCAGTGCAAGCTGATATAGAGGCAAACTTAATTTGGACAGTCTGGGAGATCAGTGCTGGTTGAAGGTATGAGGTATGATTATTTTTGAAAGCAGAAATCCCTGCTTTCAAAGCACATGTAATATTCGTATGCCATAGCAGTGAGAGGGGTGACTTAATAGCTGGGCTGTGTTCTGTTTGTACCCTAAGTGTGCTCAGCTCCCTGCTCTAATACAGGCTTCTGCTACCACCTCTGGCAAAAGGCTTGGAAGGTGGGTACTTGGCAGCACACCCGTGTGCAGGAAGGTCAGTAAGTGACAATAGGTACTCTGATCGCTCCCTCCCACGAAAATCAGCCTGAAGAAAGAGACAATGGTGGATGATTGTGGTAAATTAAACACTTTCAGACCTTTAAATGGTCTTTTGAAATCGATTAATAGGCAAAGCAACTCTTTTTTTTTTTTTTTTTTTTTTTTCACATAATACCTGCGCCAGTGAAGTTGTCAGCACTTAGTGTTACTTAAAGTATCTGTAGTGCTTTGCTTACTTTAAAATAAGGCTTCTGGGAAGACTTGTGCCAAAGTTGGGAGCTTGCTGCCTTTTGCTCTAAAACACGCAAAATAGGGTTCTGGTTTGCAGGCTAGGTTATATTCTAGGCCTTGTACGTATGGGACAGTGGAAAATCTGAGTTCATCACAGTGTATGCGTTAGGGATTTGGCCCTTGCAATGTTTTCTAGCCTGTCTCTTGCTCTTGTTCAGTAACACTTTTTGCTGTGTTGGGCTGGGTTGTTATGAAATGCCTTCAGCCCCAGAAGGAAGATGCATTAGTGTAAATTAACAAGTTCAGGACAAGAGTTAAGGCAGATGTGTTCTTTCATCTGTCTGTTACTAAACATGACCACAAGAAGTATAAACCACTGGGCCTCGCTGTGGTATTGAAGCACAGATTATATATTTGGTAGATAACTTATTCATATAACTTCTACAGAAGTCTTTTGGGGCTCTTAGAATAACAGCTAGCTACATCTTATTTTTAGTACAGAAGTAACTAGGCTTTGTTCTAGTAATGTTTTGTTAATACGCTGCAACACGAGGGAGTTGCTGGCTTAATAAAACTACCCTATCAAAAATGTCTGGCATTCCTGTAGGGCTTGCAAAATCCAACAGTAGCCAGAAAAAGGCACAATTCTGACTTGCTGGACAGACATTTCTGTGTTGTATTTGACTCTTATTGAGCTTTGTAATGAAAAAATATAAATTGATTAACAATTAACTGCTACGGTGACAGAAGTTTCTATAGCAACAGTGCAATGCAGGCTACAATTATTCAGACTGCTCTTCTGTAACAGATAATTTTTTCTTTCAAGCAGTGAATTTACACTGTTGGACTAAAACACTGGTTTGTTATAGCAACGGATAATCCTGAGCTCTTTTGCTGCTGCCTTTTTTCTTTTCCTAATCCTAAAGAAATAACTTTTTCTCTTATGTGCTGAAAGGGGGTGGGGGAAACATTAAAAGATAAATACCGGGGTGGCGAACCAGTGGAAACTCTAGTTAATACTGCTTGCCTGCAGGTTGTTTAGTGTAATAGAACTGTAATGCATGTGTTGTAGAGCAGTATGAATTTATATTTCTCTGTTGACAAGTCTACTTGAAGCTGAACTTGCTTTAATTTGATTAAAAATGATCTTCTAGTAGCTGGCAGATTTCAAGTAAATTGGTTAATAAAGCTTAGTCCTAATGAACTAAACAGTTGGTATTGATTCCTGGAATCAGGCAGGTTCTTGCTGTGTTTATCTGTATATATTTGAGGTCTCGGTGTATTTTATGTTGTTTTTTTTTTTATACTTGTGAATGCACCTACAGAAAGGAGTGTTCAACTTCAGGCTTCACTGGTGCATTTGGAGAAGATAAGGGGACTGCATTTTTGGCCATAAAACACATTTGTAACGCTCCACAGGTGGTTTTGCTGTGTTTTGGTCTCTTTAAAATTGGAAGAAATAAAATTTGAGCAGCTTCAGTCTTGAAGCTATGCAGCCTTAGTCATTTAACAGGGAATTTAATTCTGTGTGATGTATTTTAAGGATACTTTGTTGTACAAAAGCAGTGTCAATAAACAATCAACCTCAAATGAGTGTTCGTAGATGTTCGTGTATTGTCAAAGTGCGTTTTTCTGATAGCAAAAGAATATCATACAGTTATTTTAGAGAAGAAAAAGAATTAAAGTTCAAAGCTGAAGTGCAAGTGGTGGCTTTGAAGGTGTGCTGGGCTAACCCACTAGTCTGACAGGTCAGGTAGCTTTGTGTGGGCATGGGGAGGAGACAGCACGGCAAAAGATGACGCTGTCAGGTCCTGGGGTGTTTCCAGTTTGTTCTATGGTTTGGGGAGCCATGTAAAAGCAGTCTGCCTGCTCCGATTGAAATGAGTGTCACCTTTAACAGTTATAATTCTCTAACCAGTCTTACTGAGATGAGCCAATTTCAACTATTTCCAAGTGATAGTAACTTGCTAAGCGTTTAGTAAGTTTCCCAGCTGAGCCAGTGAATTGAGTAACAGTTGAATTGTATCTGAATGGGTGGTTTTATCCATTTAATATTTACATGCTGCTTTGTTTTAGTTTTTTTTTACAACTAGTACGTCTTACCTTTGTTCAGTTGATCTGAATTGTACCTTATTCTGCATTAAAAACAGGCGAGAAAGGACTGATTATAAGTGTAAGCAACAGTGTGACTAGACTAGGATCAGGAGGAAATAAAAGGATTCACTGGAGGATAAGAAACAAGAAAGAGATCAGAAGGATAACTTATCTTTTTAATTTCAGAGCTGTGAATCTGTTACAACCTCTTTGATTGTAATTGTTGAGAAAGGAATTACGGCTAACTAAACATACATCTTAAAAGAACCTTGAAGAGCTTAATTATAAAGTAGTCAAGGAAAGATGCAATTGTTACAGTACACTTCATTCTCTCAATTCCTCAAAAGTGAAGAGACTAAAAAATGTGCTTCAGTGCCAAGCTTTACAGAAGGTGGTGGATTCTTTACACGGTATGTGACACTTCGTAAGGAATACTATAGTGTGAACTTCATTTAGTGCCTGCAAATACTCAGTCTGGTCCCTACTACTCTGAAACTAGTTGCTTTTTAATTCACCCTATTCTTAACAGTGAAAACTTCTGCTAAAGCCCCATTGACTTGAATAACAGGCAGGCATTTTCTTAAGGCTTATCCTTGATTATATTTAGGTAGAACTAAAACATGCGAGAATGCTATGCAGAGGGGAAAAAAGTGTTATGAGCAAATGAAAAAGGATTAAAGGGATTTGTTTGTAGTGGTGTCTGTATTTGTTTGTAATGGCACAACGCTGAGAAGAATCATCATCTGCTTACAGGTACTTTCAGCTTTTGAAATTCTGAGGTGGTAGAGTTCTGTACTATTTTTTTTTTATTCTAAGTAAAATGTTGTTTCCCCGCAGTCTAGGCTGAGAGAAAGCATTAATGTGTAACATGTATTATGTAAGAAAGCTTCCTTGAAGTTCAGGTGTTCTGCCTTCCCAGTGTAATGCACTGGTAGTAAGAGAGAACTGGAACCATCATTGTTTAGTTTAAAAATGCACTGTCTGCCTATTGAAGTCTCATCTGTGCTGCTATCTCAGGTGGTTTAATTTTCATTAATAACTTTGTTCAAGCATCCCTTCAATCTGTGTCTTTGACTGAACTGGCAATTCTAGTTTTGTATACTGTATGTTTTAACTGAAGGAGTTCTAGAACCTAAACTCATCTCTCTTTATATCTTTTACTGATCCCAGGGACTGTAACAGTAGTTCAGAAGAGAATTTCAAGCTGAGGTACTCTAGTAGCCTACGGACAAAAAAGTAAGAACAAGTGCAAGTTGGCAAAATTCCCCTAAGTTGGGAGGGATCACTGTTCATAGAGTACTTTATAAGGTTCAACAAGCTGATAGCAGAACTGTAACTGAGGTGAAACTTCATTGGAAAAAGATGTGTTTAGGGAATTTTTGCTTCAGCCTGAAAACTTTGAGAAGATGTAAACATTATGGCGTGGTTATCAAGCTGAGCTAGCTTGTGCTACAGCTGTTGAGGGCAGGAGGAAACAGATGCAATTTGAAGATCCCTCAAATGAGGTTTACCGATAGAAATAGGGAAATGTCTTTGGTGCTGTCATATTAGATAGTGAAGAGACGTCTTTAATATTGTATGAAATTGCGGTTGCTTCTGTTGATGAAGGTAAATTTCAACTGCTGCTATTAGGAGAAGATAGCATCTAATGTAAAACTGGAGAAAAAGGAGTATGATTTTAATTAGCCTGGCAAAGCAATCACTATTTCTTAAAGTTGTAAAACGAAGAAGAGAGAATAAATAATACAAAACCCTCCCTAGGTGTCTGAGAGACACTGCCAGATATCCCACAAATCGCAGCCACACAAAATAACTATGAATTCGGAAGGATTCTGCTCTTTGACCAGCCCTGCTGTAAGCTGTTGCTAATAGTTGAACGACTGCATAATGAAAATACTGTTGTGTCATAGGTTACAGGCTCCACGGGAAGTACAGAATAGCTTTTGAGAAGAAGCAGAGCATTTCATCCAGAAACTTCTGTGAGCCCAGACAGATAAAAAAAAAAAAAAAAAAAAGAGTGAAGAAAACGTATTCATAGTGATACAAATCCAACTATCTGTGGCACCCAGGGAGACTACCTTACTGGCTTTTAGATCCAGAAAAGGAAATTAAATTCAAGATAGGAGCTGGAGACACTGAAGCCCAATGAAAGAAAGAAAGTATAGCTGACTTTGCAGATACTGTGGGAAGAACATGCTATGTTTTGTGCTAACAGTACCTCAGCAGTTTTGTAAGCAAGCTTCAGGGGGTTTTGGTTTTTAGATTTTCTTGGAGATGGTTCTCTGTACTTTAAACCTGTATTTATACAGCAGGTGTTGGAGTTCAGAACCATATAATGTTATCTTTAATGTGTGCAGAGTAAAGGGGGAGATTTTCCTGAATATTAACATCATCTAGTAGTGGCTCCATTGATTTATTATAAAAAGAGGTGAGCAGCCAACCCTCAGTAGTTTTTCTGGGGGGAAGTGAGGCTTAAACAAGCAAGCAGTAAACTCTCGTTTTAAGACTTGCTAATCTGTTCTTTACTTACTTTATATAAATGCTAGTGCACTAAAACATTTGATGCATTTTCTGGGAATTAGGAATGATCCCACGTGCTTACACAGATGTTTTTGTATTCGTGACCCTGTAATTGAGCTGAATGTTTGAAGAAAAATCTTCCTTCAAAATGGAAACTGAGAGAAGCTAGTAACTGTTGTTTGGCTTGGCCCTGCTAACGTTAATCATAGGACTTCAAGTAAGTTAGTCTGTTACCTTGCTCCTCTCGCGTCAGAGCAGCAGGACTGTTTTCTCCCAGGTCACAAGCTTTAGCATATGGAAGCTATCTTACTGAAGTGTACTCTTGGAACAAATTTCCCTTCATCGTGAGTGTAAAATCTTGATTCACAGGAGAGAAAACACTGTCAAATAGAGCCTGTTCTACTCTAGCTCTTTAAATATACCTTGTCCCTCGTGTTTGGGTGTATGCTGTGTACTTGGTAGCTATTTATGCACATTTTTGGTAGTGAAGTTACCCCACTATCTTAAATCTTAAATAACAACAAAAAAATCCTTTAAGGTTTGTAATACTGAAGGTAATTTCTCCAGTATGAGAATTGCTCACTGTGCTCACTGGAGTACATTAGGGTGTTAATGTATCTTGATTAACATGCAGCACTAAACAGTTAAGCAGAATTTCAAGTAGACGCTCAGCCTGCTTGGTTACCATGGCAAACACAGTAGGAAATGCACGCCAAAGTTTGGAAACTAAGATACGCAGAAGAAAACTTGTAAACCAAAATAGTCACTTCAGAGAATAAATGCAGTTGTTCATAACTTCAGATCCCTTTTTCAAAGAATAATAATTTAAAATCCGTTTTATCAAGCAAAGCTTAATTTCCAGTCCTGAGTTTTACACAAAGCAGGCAATATTCTCAAGCAGGGAAGAGTGACGTTCTTTGTTCACTTGTCCTCTAACTGTAAGGGCATCGAGTGAATAGAACAGCCTCTTGGAGCCAGATAAATTACCGAGTACAGTAATCAACCTTTATGTATTTTTCACTGTGCCATGTCATGTCTAACAGATGGGATTGGGATAGTTGTTGGATCATGTATGTGTGTGTTTGTGTGTGTAAAAGTTCTTGAATTACTTAATTCACTTTCCCACAGTTTGTCTTCACGCTTGCTAGCTGTAACGGAGATCTGTAAATTGGTGTTTTAATTGGGACAGTTTTCTGTTTGCTGGGTTCCCTGTTTAATCACTGGCTGTGTACAAACACAGTACTTTGTGTTGTCAGTTATGTTAGTATAACGCGGTGAAATCTGATATTTTTGCATATAGCTTGCTGTAAATTTTCCACAGGTATGGCAGCATTTAAATCATACACTTCTCGATGCAAATTAGTGTGTATATTTACATGAATCTTTTCCAAAATCTCTTCACCAAAAGGGGAAGCTGTGTTACACAGAAATCATCCTGTGGCTAGAGAGAGATGCTACTTTATAAAACCAAAACAACCAACCTCTCCCCCCATATATCCCTGAAGTTTGAAGCTAGAGTCATAGCTTGGCATCGAGGCTGTGCACACTAAAACATGTGACTTACCCACATCGCTTTATACATTGCATAAACAGGATTGGTGCCTGTCAGATTTTTGGAGGTTGAGAGAACACAAGTTAGGATATTCCTGAGAAATCATGATTAGTTTGCCTTTGCTTTTATAGCACAGGGTATTTTGGGAAGAAAGGCTTGATGTCGTAGTGGCTAGGAAGTGGTGTTAGTGGAACCTGAAATGTTAGGGGTGATGGAACAGTTTAGTTTGAAGCTGAAAAGGTGTTTGGGAGCTTGGGTGAGTTTTAGAATAGAGGCTGATCTGCAGACTGGTTACAAATAGGAGCTGTTGTATTGAATTACACGTTAGTTTGTGCTTTTTGCTGACCTTTTTTTAAAGGGATTTAAGGATCGCTTCATAATTAACACAAAAATTGTCTTTCCAGATGAAAACATCTAGAAGATCATAGGAGGGTTTAGTTCAAAGGAAAGTAAGACCTTGGAGGCCGCTGCTGGAAGTGATGAACTGTTGCCATTGATTAGGCACAGTAGATTTTAACTGGAAGGGAAAAAAAAAAAAGGGTAATGGTGGTGGAGAAAGGCAGCAGAAATCACAGGTGGACTGAGTTACGTAACTGTCAAAGCAAGAGGCAGTTGTAAGAAACTTGGGAGATGTCATTATGCTAGGTGAGGGAGCAGGAGTGCTTGTTCCCACTAATCTTTTGGTGGCACACTGAGGGTAATAAAGTTGAGTCACTTTGGTACCACTATGCAAAAAGGGAGCGGGATTGCTGGGGATGATTCAGCCTTCACTGGTCAGTACTTGAAACCTAATTTTTCTTTATTGTTAAAAAAAAAAAAAAAAAGGCACAGAGAGGAGCTTTAGAAATAACAATTGAGTAAATTGTATTCCATTGTATTAAATGATAGATCTAAGCATAAGTGCTTGGACGTGTCTGAAATAGAATTAGAACAAGGATTCAGAGAAGTGGTGAAAGTTGTGATATCTTAAAACTTGCATGGAAATACTGAAAAGGGTGGGACTGTTTATTTTAATAAGCAATATAAGCGCTGTATGTAAGAAATAATATCTATTGTCTCTTCCCAGTAACAAAAAGCCATTCAATGAAATCCGAGGGAACAAAATTCAGAACTGATACTGTTTTATATATTTAACTTGATTGGAAAGTGTTGCTTCAGTCATCTAAGCAAATAACGAGCAGAAAGTAGGTGTTAAAACCTGGCAATATTCATTGTTCTATGCAGTAGCTAATACAAACAAATCCTGTAAAGTGTTATTAAACTTCCATGTTCGCAATTTAAATGTCTGTCTAGAAGAAATCTAGGATGGAAGATAAATGAATGCAGCAAGTTTCTTGATTTCACTTCTGGGACATGTTTCTGGCCAGTGTCGAAGACATGGGGGTTGTGGTCCAGTTCTGCAGTCCATGATAATGAAGTACATCTGTGCCATGACTTCCTAAATCTGCATCTTAATTTTTAAGCTGCTAAGGGAGAGACCAGTATATAAATGTGACCCTTCACCCATGGTTTAATTATAGCCCTGAGAAATCATTGTTTTGAACCTAAAACTGCACAGTGAGATCTTTCTTGCATCTCTTTAAAAAGAGCTGAGTAGGGGGAGAAGAGGAGGAAGATATCTGCACTGCATGCAAAACATACGTGATTCGGAATTGGGTTGCTGCCTGAGAGGGTTTTATCCAGCTGGCTGAATGACAATTGAGCCAAAATCCTGTAGACCAGCCGCTGGGAAGAGATGTATCATGCCTTCTTTACCCTTCTTCCCTTAAAAAAAAAAAAAAAATCCAGAAAAAAAAGGCAACTAATTGCTTAAACCAAAATAGAACATCTAATTCAGTTCATGCCTGTTGGGAGTGTGCAATACAGTGCCTATATTCAGAGTTGTTTGACTAGCCTGTTTACAGATTTCAGTGTGACCAAGCGCATAACACTGAGGTCAGTTGTAATTTTTATCTGAATTGATCATGTCATGATCTGACACTCACAGTAAGGATAACCTTGTAAGAGGAGCATAAGGGCTGTGAAATACTTCTTTCATTAGCTGCTCTTCTGCGTGGGGTTGAGTGATTGTTTAGATGCTCCAGAAAACACTATAAAGCTGTTTTCTTCTTTCTGCATTGCATCGTAAAGCCATGATGTGGAAAGTGGGATTTAAAGGACTGAAGCACTTCTGGGGAGGAAAGTGACAGATTTTTCTTGTGTGGGAATAATAAAAAATAACGTCCAATAGATAGAAACAAACACCTTTTGAAAAGCAAGGTTCCAGCGTCATGCCACTTCCCTGAAGTTTTAGTGCTTTGATTGTAGAGCCGCTGAAGATTGCTCAAGTTACTTGGAGTGCTTCCAGCCTACTTCCTGGAGCAGGCTGTTATTTTTCCCCCGGAGAAGCTGCACGCTGCTCACCCACCTCTTCGGGGCTGACGGGACGGGACACGCTCCGGAGAGCTGTGCCTGGGCCCCTGACCTGGCTCCGTGGGCACTGCTGGCGTGATGTGTACGTACCTCTGCTCTTCTGCTGCGAGGCAGCCCTGCCAGCCGGCCTGGAAATGTTAGCAAGTGACTGACACGGTGAATTGAGAAGCCCTTAAACTTCCACAGGAATGATCGCAGTGACCTCTGTCAGGTTGTCACAGATATGGGCAGTAGTCGTTCTCTGCTCAGGAGATACAAATATTTTTTTATGTGGAGGGGTTCAAAACGTTTCGATTTCTCTCAACGTCCCTGGCTTGCAATAGTGCAAATGAGTTAACATTCCTGTCCTACTTTAACACCCTTTACCCAGTCTTACAGGGAACCAAAGGGTAAGTTGCTTCTGTATGCACACATGTTCTATGTATACACGTATATTCTAGATGTAAAGTGAATGGGGATTTGCAAACAAAAAAGGATTCTTACTTTTTTTGAGTGTCTGCTGTTCTATCTTCTTTTTCAAACTCTTTTTAAATAAAAAAGACTTTTTTTAAGCATTATTGGTAGACAAGTACTTTCACCTTAAATACTTCCAATAGGATGTGCTGATGTATACTGTAATCGGAAATGTTTTTGTTCAGAGCATTAATAAAATGAAGCTAACACTGCTGTGGTAGTTATAAATCAATCCTTTATGCCTGTTCTTTATGGTGTTCACGTCTACTTTCTTGATCTTGCCAATTATATCACCGTTCAGTTCAGTTAATACCACGTAGATTTATTTCAAACCGTTGTGTGCGTGCTCTTGCTCTGAGTGCTGAGAAATTTCTTCTGGAAACAGAATTTGATGATTTTATGGGATATTCCAGAAAACTAAATTGATTTTTGCCTGAATATGGATTTATGTCCAGTTGTCTGGACTAGAGCTCTTATTTTAATGTATATGGTCACAGTTGTCTGCTGTATGAATACAGGCTGAAATCCTGTTAAGTAATGCTTTTCTACTTTCCAAATTCATGTTATGTCTTGTATGGCCCCCAAGTGGAAGTTAAATCTGGAAGGGAGAAGAATATCAAGTAGCCTCCCAAATGTTCAGGCAGCTTTGTACAAAATTGATCCTTAAGACTTTGTTATGGATAAGTTGTGTGGAACACTTTTTAAAATAAATTAGGTTAAATAAAATTACTTGGTGCCCCTGTTTTACTGACAGAGCTGTTCTTATACAGTATCCTAGAAACTCCATCACGTGCCTTCAGTGTTCCTGTTCAGCATTTAATCAAGTGCTTGGTAACTTATAAAAACCTGCAAAGATACAGGACCCTGTTTATTGAGGAGCAGTGCTATTAAGGAGAGGAAACTTTCTGTTAAGTACAAATAAATCTTAACATGCTTTTGCCTAGAGCTAGTGCAAATTATGTTGTACTTCAAGTCAGATCATTCAAAATATTAACGTATTAAAAAAATACATCAGAAAATCTGCCCTTGTCAATGAAGCCAAACTAATGATCGTGTCTTGAAGACCAGAATATTTAGGTTTCTGAAGGTAAAACTGGCACAGGTTGCCAGCTACAATTTCTGAAGACTTCATAGAGAAAGGAATCTGTAGAGAAGCACCTTAATGGAAGGTCTTTTAGACTGCATATTAAAAATATTTTTTTTCCTACTTGCTAATTGGTTTTTGTCCCAATTTCTTAATTTTCCATTTTCAAACTTCATGTTGTCCAGTGTAATCTTCTTTGCTTACTCAAGTTCTGTTATGTTCAATTTGAAGAAAAAGAGAAAGTGAAGGTGTGCTGATCCTTAGTGACAGTTGGTACCTGCCCTTTTATCAGGTGAGAGCATGCAGTCCAGCACTGGTTTTGCTGTTCTGGATATTAAGCTGTCAGTGCTCCAATTCTCAGAGTTGTGTGAATTTTAGTACTGAGACAAATACTAAAAGCAAAACTAAAAATGAAAGAATGGTTTTCCTGAGTTTGGCTGTGCTTTTACTATAAAGCAGATGCACTGAATGCAATGTTGCAAAATAAAGGCCAACTTCTCACTAGCATTAATGTCTTTGTAAAAATTAGGAGACACTTAAAACTAGTCTGTATTTACACACAAAGTGCCCATTATGCAGTAATGTTAAGTAAGTCACTTAAGTATGGAAAAAGCAGCTCAACTGTTCTTAGTTATTTGAGAAACTGTCCTTATGTTGAAGAGACCCACTGTAACTGCGTATAAACAGGGCAACTTAAATGATAATCGGCTGCTGGCTTTTTATAGAGTCCTAAAGAGCTTTTTATATATAAACACACACAAAAAAATATATTAAAACATACGTGTAGATATCTATATGTTTATGTAGTGTTCCCAGAATCTTTCAGTCTAGTTCTTATTTTTTCCTGGGGGTTTCTGAGGTGCCCCTGGTGTTTAGCTGTTACCCGAAGGATTCACACTGAATCTGCAGTGCTCCTAGGCCTGCTGTTAGACCTCGCCAGACTTTAAGCTTTCTACCAGAAAGCTAAGGTCATTAGCTGCGTGTAAGCTGACAGACTGCTGACTGTATTTGTCGAAACTAATTAATTACTGATTGGCCATGACACTGTCAACTGTACCGAAGAGAGTTTTATTGGGGTTTTATAGATGGAGGGGGTGTTGCCTGGACTTTATGGTGTTCGTGCCATGTACATTAAGTGGAACTTTTGCTCTACATCAGTATTCGTTACAGGGAAAGTCAGCTGACTTGTTCCCATAGCTTTCTTCCTGCTTGAAGTTCCTTTAAGATGTGAACCAGGCCTGTTAAGTGAGCTGGGACTGGCTCTGTTGCTGCAGCTTTGGCTGGTCCTAAGCATAGGGTCCGAGGGTCCTTCAGGTTGGATGGGTCTCTAGTCTAACCTCCAGCGCAAAGTAAGATCAGCTATGAGATCCGACTGGCTCGAAGCAAAGGTGAAGTAACTACAAATGATTCTGTTGTTGGTATTAACAGTGCTGGGCTCCAGAAACATATTTCAAAAATCTACTCGTTTGATACTGAGGGAATTAGAGGGAATTGCAGCGTGAAGTCCCGAAGGTAGTATTTTTGGCAAAAACCCTTGTGTACAGAGGCAGGGGACAGAGTTCCCCAGGAAACTACACAAGTGCCTGAAATAACAGCACCTTCTTGCCGTGGGTCAGCTGTGTTGCACGGCTTTTGCTATCCTTTCTCCCTGTAGGAAGGAGAGGGAGAGCAGCACGTGCATGGGGGAAGGATGTACTGTAGGGGATCCTGTAAGGCACAGTGCTGCAGCAAAGCCTATTTCTCGGTTAGGACTTTAAAGAGCATCTGTGAAATTCAACAAAGTCCACTTAGCAACAGTTGTAAGGGTTGATCTCTGTAGTTACTTGTATAGCACTCTAACAGGCAGAGTTTTCTCTAGTTATTATGGTTATAGAGCAAGGAGCATGAAATACCTGATCAGCAAGGTGTTGAAGAGATACAAGCTGCAGGTACTTTTGTGAATTCCAAGCTCCAGAAATGCTGGAAAAATTGTTTTCAAAAGTGACTCTTAGTATTTTGTCATCTTGTGTTGGTGCTGTAGCTGTGCATGCGTAGCCAACCTGTAATCTGCAGTTCAAGATCAGTTAATTCTTTGTACTAGGGGGGATTCTCTTAAGAGGATTTTTTGGAAGTGAATTTTTTATTAAATGTTTGCTCTTACTTCCAGGCTTAAAGACCTAATATTCTGTCTCAAACTCTCTTACCCATATGACCAACTGAAAGCCAGCCTGGCAAATCTGATATTAAATACTATTAAGTCTCTAAAGGAAACATTTTAATGGCTACTGTTGAAATTATCTGAGAGAAATTAATAAATAACGCCTTCCCTTTCTGATCTGGGAGATGTTTGTTTAGCTTGGCAGGAAATGTAGCATCTATTATAGATTTCAATAACTAAAATTTGCAGAAAGCTGCAGATGTAAGTTAGGAAAAGAAAAAGAGGAAGAACTCACGTCTGTCAAGGAGCATGATTAAATGCTGAGTTGAAATAATGTGACTCACTATTTGTGAAATTGTAGTATGAAAGCTGAGTCTTAGATCAATAGTACATCAAAAGAATAAATCTTGGACAGAAATGAATCTGTCTTTGACCTTAGAATTACATAAGGATAAGGAACCAAGGTTGTTGATGCCCATCCTAATAAGACATTTCAAATGTTGGAATATGAAATTTTCAGTATTTGCTTCAGGTTGAGGTAACTGATTTTTTTTTTTTTTTTTTCTTTCTGTTCCTATTATTTAGGTATCTAAAGCTGTGGTTAACATATTCCACTTGACCACCTTCCTACTGAAATCTTGATTCAGGGTGAATGGGCAAATTATGTACATGTATGCACACACTTTTATTATATATTTATTTTTTCCCCTTCCTTTTCCCTCCCCAGCGGAGTGAGGGTAACATGGCTAAAATCGCATGATGTGAGTTAACTAAATGGGACTGGAAAGTCCCCAGAACTGCTATGTGATTCATGTTTTATTTCTAGACAAGAAATTCCTCACAAAGAACTGAATGGCTGTGTTAGTCAATTTTTCTTCTGCTTGTAAGCCTAAGATTTTAGGGACTTCGAATCTGTTCAAGGACAGGACTCAAACTGTTGGTGCCCCAGATATGCCAATTTTGTTCAGCTGCATCACTGACTTCAGACAACTGTTGAGTGAAATTCGTCTTGCTCTTGTTGCCTGATACCCATTAGTCCTTGTTCTTTTGCTCAAGGAGTACTTGAAATACCAGTGCATGTTGAAAAGGAGAGGCTTCCAGTGCAGGTATTGGTTGGCCCAAGTGCTATTACAGAGGCTTGATTAGTGAAGATGCGCTTTGATGGCTTGCACAGTGATTTCATTCAAAGGGAGGATTGATTCTTAACCTTGCATTAGGTGCTCCAACCTGTTTCAGTCAAGACTAAACATAAGTTCTAATTACAGAGTGGTGCTGTCATCGTGAATCATCCATCATGGAATATGTTCCTCAAAGTGGACAGGCTGGAATACTGTTAAGTATTTTTTCAGAAGAAAAATTGAAAAGAACTGGGACCAAAAATATGCAAATAACTTGCTAGCAGCTCAGGCATAGCCAAGGGTGCCTTACCCCGTGCTTGTAGCTGCCGTGTTCAGTAACACTTAATCCCAGCATCTTTCAGTTCCCTTCCCAAGTACATCAGCATTTTTCTGAAAGTGGCAGTTCATATCGCCTTGTTGAGTAAATAGTGTCAGATCCTAAGATCTCATGGAAAAATCTCTTTTCTGAGAATCAGATCCTTAACAGTACAGCTACAGCAAATGGCCTTAATGGTATGCTAATGAAATGCTGAGTCACAGGCCCTATTGAATTTTATGAGTAAGGGCTTTTCTTGTTCTTATCAAAAATCCAATAGCAACTTTCAAATGTGCAGAAATAGAGAAAATGGCTTTTGGTTCTTATGATCATTGATTCTATCCTGTCTTTCAGTGAAGTGAGAACAAGACCAAAAAAGTGTTTTTGTGCCTGACTTATCTCCATGAGACAACTGTATCGTAATCACAACTGAAAACACTAGCTGCATGTAAATAAAAGGCAGAGCATCCCTCTCAGTAGAAAGCCTAGCTTCTGGTAATTCTGGTAATTGAATTAATTTACTTATACTCCATTGAAGTTCAGACAGATTGTCCATGCCATCTGGTTCCCCGAGAGCAGCTAGAACAAGCACAGTGAAGTCTTGTGCCTAGATTTCATTTATCAGAATTTCATGTCTTGCTAGATCTGTTATCACACAATTTCAGAAGACTTCAGCCACAGCAAGTTTTTCAGACTACCAAAAATATAGTGAATGTTGAAACAAAACTAAAAAAAACCATCTTGACCAGACAAAAGAGCAAAGTGTAATTTCAATCTGAAAATAGCTACCTCTCGACCTTCTGTGCCACTTAAAAGTATAGTAGGGATTCAAAAGATGACAGCCCTGGGAATGCTCATGTTTTCCACTGCTGAACGAGCCAACCATTCTCTGATCCCTCAACGTGATTCAGGCTGAGCTCTGTTTATTTTGAAAGGGATCTCCTTTCTGAGGCACTTGGTTCTGCTGAAACTCTTGTCCAGGGGCCATACCTTGTGAGACGAGAGAGCGTTTCTTTGAGGTATGGAGGGATGCATCTATAGTTGCTGTAGAACAGTCTTCCATTGGAAACATTTTTCTCCATTTAGGGAGTTACCTCTTGATACCACATATATTGTATTATTTTAGGACAAGGGAATCTTGCACGATATAAGGGATCCAACCACATGGCCTCTAGGGTTTGGTCATTCCAGCTTCAAGTTACAGATTTACATGTGTCTGTGGATGCCCCTTGGCAGACATGCACCTTATCCTATGATCCCAGTAGAGCTAGTATTCTATTTAAGTTCTCCTTGAAGAGGTATTACTAATATTCTTTTTTAGCTTATAATGGTTCTCTGGGCTCTGGAGAATAACTTTTTTAATATGCTGACTTTAGAGGTTGGAATACATTGTCTCCTTTCGGAGCCTTCAACCAGAAGGCCATACACCTGACTAAACTGGTTTATAATATATGCTGCAAAGCAAAGTGTAACTTCAGTACTGCTGCATATACATATGCTTATCACGTGTATCCCGTAGTTAAATTTGCCTTGGAAATGGCTCACCTGATGTGAATCACTGTGTAGCTAGTCACGGTTTTGCTCTACTTACAGGCAGGTCTGGTTTCCCACAGTACAGCTCCATGCATGCTATGGATTTGCTGCTCTTCAAATGTTGTACTCAGGTTTAATACACTGGAGCAATTTTCTTTTATATGGAGCTTGTCCACTTCCTCAAACAAGTTTTATTTCCTATATTGCTGCCCTGATTTCCCTTGACTAAAAATACTGTAAAAGTAGATATCAAAACTAGAATCCAAGTCCCAAATCACAGCTGCATCTTGAGTCTGTAATATTATTGAGTAACTGCAGCTTTCTAATTACAGACTCCGAACCTAGTAAATAGGGAGTTAAAAAGAAAGGTTGAACCTGATGTATGATCACGCATGTTAAATGTGTGGGTTATAATCTCTGGATGATGACAGATTAGGGTGTCTGTTCAGAAGTGATACGGGGATAAACATGGGTTACACAACTGAGAGAGCATTTTAAATTGCTTTTCTGTTTTTTTGATTCTTCTGACACTTAAGTGCCAGATCTTCATTTGTTTATATAAAAGTTCTTCTGTTTTGCTAGCACTTACTTTGTCTAAGCTGTATTTGGATTGTTCAGTAAATTCAGATGATATATTGATCCATAGAAGTCATCCTTGATTATAGATGGTGCAAAGTATTTTCATGTTTAATAAATCAATGTCAGAAGCACAATTATTTTGTAACCTAATCGCCTTAAAAATATTTTATAAGCATAATATCAACATTCTGAGTCAGTGTTCCTAGAAATCTCTCTGGATCTAGTTGATCATTTTTTAATATTGATAATGGTATCACATTTTTGCCTGTTATAAAATGATGCGTTTACAGTACAAGGACCAAGATACGCTATTTTTAGTCCACTGCCAAAACTAGTTGTACTTCATTTTGAGAAAACTGCTGCTAGGGAAATGGAAGATGTCTTGTCAATGTGATGGGATGCTGCTTCTGGCAGGAGAATCCAGGAAACAGGTTGATCTTGAGAACTTACTGGAACCTTTGTGTTACTGAACAGTTGTCACTGGTTTGTCACGTGATGTAGTTGCAAAGGTGTAGCATTTAACAAAACTGGAAAATGTGGAAGTGTGATGTTATATTAAAAGCTAAACCTGTTGAAGACATATTTGAGGTCTTCAGTAAATACAGAGCTGTATTTTAAAGTATGGTTTTGTGACTGCTTAAATCGTTGCTTAGTGTAAGCTCTTTTGCAAGCTAAACTTGTATGTGTATACATTGTGATAAACTTTTTAAATTCTGTTTGCTCTTTTTGCAGGCTGCGGACTTGAGTAAACCAATAGACAAAAGGATATACAAAGGAACACAACCTACATGCCATGACTTCAATCACTTAACAGCCACAGCAGAAAGTGTTTCTCTTCTAGTGGGCTTCTCAGCAGGCCAGGTCCAACTTATAGACCCTATTAAAAAAGAAACTAGCAAATTATTTAATGAGGAAGTAAGTAGAAATCTTAACATTGTTGCATGCAATGTATTTCTGGTACTAAAAATCCTCAAAGTTCCGTAGATGGCTTTGTTTGCCTATACAGCTCATCGTTCAGTCACTACCTTTTGTTTTCAGCTCCTTCATTGGTTTAGAATACTTACACAAAAATTTTATTCATAAGGAAGCTTTTGGGGTTAAAGGCAAAAGAAAAAAATAGGACTTCTTACTTTGGGTAGTACTGCAACTAGAACTAACGACAGTTAACAGATAGAAAAAACATCTACAAATCAAAATGCTGCTGCATGTTCTCTGCAGTCAATTGTTTTGGAGGCTTCTGGTTCCAAACAGGGAAGAAAATATTTGAGCCCCTATTTATTATATTACGGTCAAAATATTAAATAACTAAAGTAAAAATATCATTTTTTTATGGTCGGGATGTTACAGCAGAAACGGTCTGTATCAAGGATTCCTAAAGGCTTTTTCAGGGAAGACTAGGATCTCAAGCTGAATGCTGCATGAGAAAAGCTAAAGGCTCACAAAGTATCGACCATGTGATACTCCTGAAAAAGAATTCTCTCTTTAAGCAATAGGTAAAAAATAGAGGGAGTACTATGAGGGGGACTCATGCCAAGTTACAAAACCACTGGCTCTGGTTATCTGGTAATACTGGTATTCTTAGAAAGGTAAGTGTTTGGATATTAACAGTGGAAGAGATCTGGTAACTGATAAAACTTGGACAGCATTTTCTGCAGAGGATAAGCTAGAGGTATTTGGCTTGTTGGTTTTTTTTTGTTTGTTTTTGCTGCTTTTTGTGTTTTAATACTGCAGGTAAATCATAAGGTAAGAGAGCTCTGCAGGTTTTTTTTGTGTTTTTTTTTTTTTTTTTAAGACTTGAAATCTGGACAAGAGCTTTGCAGATGAAGTTAAGCCTTGCTCAGCTTTCAGACTAAGCAAGCATATCTTTCCCACCTCAGGGACATGTGTTTTCTTGCTCTGTCTTTGTGCAAAGAAGATTGAAGTATTGTTCTCAATGGGGATGTTTTATAATTAGAACTGACTCCTCCTCAGCTTTCTAAAAGTAGCTACAACCAGATCAGAAGAGGGGCGTTCTTCTTTGTTACCAGCCTTTTCCCACCTGTTCTGTCTCCCTGCTTGTGTTGAATGGGAAACAGTGCTGGAGAGCCTCCTAATGCTGCATGGAATACTCTTTTTGGTAGAAACCACTGTATATGTAGTTAAAATTTTCCTTCTAGCATCATCCATTAAAAAACTTCCCAGAAAACCAAACTTTGGCATTGGTGCACCACTGGGAGTGCTAATCCAGATGTGACAAGTTACTCATGTAAACAAGATTTAATCTTGTATGGTAGTAGCATAAGTATTAAAAATGGCAGCGGGAAGCTATGAATAGCTAGAACTTCCTATTGCAGAGCAGTTCCCACTCTGGTAGCTGACCTGTAGTTGCCTTGAGAAAAACTTGTGCTAAAATACTTCACGCAAAGGTCCGATGCCTATTTACGTGTCATGATGTTTACTGTCTAGCTTCTACAGCATAAAGCTGCATTGCAGGCAGAATAGTTCTTGTGGTATTCCACAAGTGATGGAAGCACTGAGGCGACTTGACATTGAAAAATATTCTTTCCTCTCTTGCCACCAGTATTGCCTCATTACGATGGAGATGCATCTTCTTCCTGTTTGGTGGAATTGAAATGAGATGAGCTCTTTTATACAAAGCTAGCATATGGCTTTGTGTGGTGTTACCAGAACTTACCCACATGTAGGGTAAAGTTAAAAGACAAAATCCCTGTTTCCTACACAGATCTTATCTGCAGTTATAACCAATTCTGAAACTGCTGTGGTTTTGGCCTGTCAGTTACAATAGTGAAATTGACTCTGGGCATGTTTAGAAATATTAGCTTGTATCTGAAGCCCATTTAAGAGAAACATTAGTAATTATCGATGTATGAGTTGGTACATTTGCTTCAAGAAAATGTTTTTTGGATATATTTAGATTTTTAGAAAGTATTTGAGAATAGACATACTTTCATAAGCAAAAGGTGGGCTAAGTAAGTGTTTACATCTTTTGACAGATTTAGCACTGGTGCTAGAATAATAGAGATGGTAGGGTTCACCACTTGTCCTGTTAGTAATTTAGTGATTTAGGTAGCCCAAAGGTGTGTTTTGATTATCACCTGTGATAAAGCAATAAGGATAGCACTTAATTGTATGTGATACGTGAAATGGCTTCATCTTATGACACAGGTTGTGTCGAAGCTTGACTAAATTAAGGCTATTGCATTTTAACTTGTTACTTTTTAAAACTCTGTTGATGTAGAAGAGAATAGGGACTTGAAAGGCAGTATAAAAGCTGAGTTACTGCTTCTGTGAATATGTTGTTTGTCAGGTTGAGCTGCTCTGGTACAGTAGAGCAAGAAATCTCACTTTGTGCTGTATTAGTGATGGCTTCATAACAAGAACATTGCCTCTAGCAAGAAAGGTAGTCTGACCTTCTCTATATTTTTCTCTTGGTATGTACGAAGTAACTTTCTGACTAACGTTTCTGGTATCATTTTTACCAGATATGAATGATACATATTAATGAACGTGTGACAAATTATTTAAAATGCCACAACAGAAGCTAAGATGCTATTTGTAAAGCTACCTTGTTAGAGGAAAAGTTCACTCTCAAATTGAAAATAAGAAGTTACACAAGAGAGGTTTCCTGGTCCTTATACTGAATTTCACAGTAGCAAAAATACGTTCAAGAGTAATGACCAGGTGCTGCTTTTGATAGTTACAGGCCCAGAATGGGTAAGAGTCAGTGTTATCCATCAGCTATTTTTTTTCTTTGTGAAAAACAGCATAGCAAAGCATTTTTTCTTTGCTTTTTCTATGTGCTTCTGTAACTTGTTCTGGTATTTCCTGAGGCTCGCTGTATTTGCATTCTTGCATTTTGTATAGCCCAGCTCTACTTTCAGCCTGTAATCAATCTGTGCCAAATACAAATCTTGAATTTGCATTTAAAGAATTTTTTGTCTCTAAGTTGCAGTTGAGTGATGCCATGGCTGAGTTGGTAGATTTAGAAATCCACCAGAAGAACAGTTGACCCCTTGAGTTCATGGACTTTATCTCTACTTCTCAGTTTTTACAGTACTGAAGACATTTTAACTAGGGATGTTTGTTTAAAGTGTGTTCATTGTTTGGTAATGATGGACTCCATTAAATTGTTTTTATTTAAAGGAAACTTCTTAATCAGATGGTAACTGAGAGTAATGAATGAAAAGTAATTGCAGGGTGGGGTTTCCAAGGTGAAGAGGATGTGGTGCCTTCCAAATTTGCTGATTTACATGTATTTAGCTATTAACTGTCCAACCACATGTTAACAGGGGCACAGCATAACGTTTGCTGCCTGAATCAGTGAGCTGGTAAAGGCTCCTAAGATGTCTCTTTTTCCTTCAGATGCTGATTTTTATAGCCATTTCAGATAAAACCAGTTTAAATGTAAGTGTTGCTGATTTATAACTTGTCACACAGATGAGTAACAGCCTTTTTTCCCTTTAGTTCAGTTTGTGTTCCTTGATTATTTTTTTCATACTTTAACGTCCTCAGCAGAATGTAAACTTAAGAGCATTGTGTTGAGATTCATAGCAACAGATCAGCTTGATCAAAGTATGTTCTTCATAATGTGACTGGACCATAATGACCTTTGATAGCACTTTCTCTGAATATAATTTCCTGTTAAATGCCTTATGAGATTATGAGTGTTTGCGAATAGTAACATAGCTCCTTTCCAGAAAGTTGAATTCACTTTGCTTAAGCTTTGTTCCCCTTCTCCCCCAAAAGCTCAGATTTACAGTTAATCATTAAAACTTTAATTTTCAGACTTTCTGATGTGTATCTTCTTTGTTTTTCACAGAGACTAATAGACAAGTCCAGAGTAACCTGTGTAAAATGGGTACCAGGTTCGGAAAGCCTTTTCCTAGTAGCTCATTCCAGTGGCAATATGTACTTATATAACGTGGAGCACACTTGTGGTACCACAGCCCCGCACTACCAGCTACTTAAACAAGGAGAAAGTTTTGCAGTTCACACTTGCAAGAGTAAATCCACAAGAAACCCTCTGCTTAAATGGACAGTAGGTGAGGGTGCCCTGAATGAATTTGCCTTTTCCCCAGATGGGAAGTTCTTGGCCTGTGTGAGCCAGGATGGTTTTCTTCGTGTGTTTAACTTTGATTCGGTGGAATTGCATGGTACAATGAAAAGCTACTTTGGAGGACTGCTGTGTGTGTGTTGGAGTCCTGACGGGAAATACATAGTGACAGGTGGAGAGGATGACTTGGTAACAGTTTGGTCTTTTGTGGACTGTCGAGTAATAGCGAGAGGCCATGGACATAAATCGTGGGTCAGTGTTGTTGCATTCGATCCGTATACCACTAGCGTAGAAGAGAGTGACCCGATGGAATTTAGCGGCAGTGATGAGGATTTCCAAGACCTTCATTTTGGCAGAGATCGAGCAAATAGTACGCAATCTAGGCTATCCAAAAGGAACTCTACAGACAGTCGTCCAGTAAGTGTTACGTATAGATTTGGTTCGGTAGGCCAGGACACGCAGCTCTGTTTATGGGATCTTACAGAAGATATCCTCTTCCCCCACCAACCTCTCTCAAGAGCAAGGACACATACAAATGTCATGAATGCCACAAGTCCACCCGCTGGAAGTGGTGGAACTAACCCAGGAAGTAATGGAAACAGTATCACAACACCTGGAAACTCTGTACCCCCTCCTCTTCCACGGTCAAACAGCCTTCCACATTCTGCAGTCTCAAATGCTGGCAGTAAAAGCAGTGTCATGGATGGTGCCATTGCTTCTGGTGTTAGTAAATTTGCAACCTTATCGCTACATGATCGGAAGGAAAGACACCATGAAAAAGATCACAAGAGAAACCATAGCATGGGACATATATCTAGCAAGAGCAGTGACAAACTGAACCTAGTTACTAAAACCAAAACGGACCCAGCTAAAACTTTGGGAACACCTCTCTGTCCCAGAATGGAAGATGTTCCCTTGTTAGAGCCTCTTATCTGTAAAAAGATAGCACATGAAAGACTGACTGTGTTAATTTTTCTTGAAGACTGTATAGTCACTGCTTGTCAGGAGGGATTTATTTGCACATGGGCAAGGCCTGGTAAAGTGGTAAGTTTTAATCCTTAATGCTGCATCAAAGAACTAGAACTCTGAATAGGTAGTTTTCTTGAGATATAAATGAATGTTGAATATAAAATTTCTTTATGCTTAATGTAAAAAAAAAATCCTCAGAGCCATACTTTTGGATACTGCATGCCATATTTCTGAATGATTTGAAGTGTCTTGGATACAATTAAGTATAGTTGCCTTCCAGCAGAAGAAATAAATACTGTGCATCTAAACTATTGATCAGTGTTCTTATACTTAAGCATAACCACAATATGGTGAAAGCTATTTATGTAAAAATGGAAGTAAAAACATGTCAATCACTAAAATAATTATAATCTTTCAAATGTTTTCTACAAAATACTGCACTCCCAATAAAAGTAGCTTATAAAAGCTGCTGCTTCTAAGTCTAACGAGAAATGTGAGCCTCTGAAAAATTTAAACCAAAGTGTTTTATTCCTCCATACTTTTCTGTGGTGGTCTGCCATTAATGTAAAACCACTTCTTATTAAAGTGTCAGCCATTTTATGAGCAGATTTGTGAGCCCTTTACTGACTGTAGTTTATGCTCTTGAAGTTGTGAATCAGTACTATCAAGGAACTCTAATTTTAGCTGGGTCTTGACTTATGTATTCTTTGTCAAGCTAGGGAAAATTGTGCAAGCTTTCTCTGAGCAGCTTCAGTTTTATGTCACTGTCACTTTTGTTAGTCAAATTTGGTCATTGACAAGCTTGTGCTTTTTGATAGCACCTGTTCTATCAGTTGAACCTTCATTAAAATATTAGTTTTAACTTCTGTTGTTAATGCACTTAAACACAGATGAAACTTTTCTTCTGTTCAATGTATAGCAAGCTAAATTTTGAATGAAGCTAAAAGTGGTGAATATTTTGTTAAAAAGTACTTTGTGCTACAATAGCTTTGTTTGCCTGCAATGTTTTAAAGGAATACAGCTATGAAAACATTACCGGATTTGGTCCACCAAAAAATACCATTATTTTTGTGAAAACTTTTCAAGTTTTTGTGGCATGTAGATTATCATTTCAAGAAAAAAAAAAAAATAAATCTGGTAATATCTGAGTATTGCCACAGTAGGCAGCATAAATGAACATCTGACGTTTGTTACGTTTTAAATATTTGGTTCATAAATCTCACTTTTGAAGTGGAGGTACTGTAAATAGTTAAACACCACATCTTCATTGCTATAAAACTAAGTAAAAGTCAAGATTTTTTTTCTTAAAAGTTTGTATAATGTAAGTTTCTTTGAGATGTTCTCAAACTTGATACAACTTACTTACTCAGAGCTACATCTACTCTTCATTTTGATGTTTTTTAAAGGTTGAATCTAAAGCTAAAAAAAAATGTAAACCCTTTTCTGGGGAGAAGGGTAGAAGGTAATACCTAGGAAAAAAACCATAGTTTTTGCCTAAGGACTACAGCTCCAGCATTAATTTAAAAAAAAAAAAAAGAAAAAAGAAAAAACAACCCAAACTTAACTACTTAATGTTTGTCCTCAATGAAAATACTAAAGCAGTTATCCGTGACTCAGTGCAATTCATAAGTCTTAAGAATTAACTTTATACATGTACAGCAGTGCCTCAGATTTCTATTGTGACCTATATTTTCTTTTTTGCTTTAAAACTCCTCTGTGTACTACTAAATGCAACACTGTTAAATTTATTTTCAGTGGCTGAGGTGGGTTTGGTTAGACTGGTTATAACTTAAACACTTTTTTTGGTGTATTGACTTTGATTTGGAATATGACATTTCAAATATTTCAGAGATAAAGTATGCAGTACCAAAAATCAGGATTTATGTATTGGCCAATATGGAAAACTTTAATGACAGGTAAGTAACTTTCATGCTAAAGTTATCACTTTCAAAATTAATATATTGCACACTGATGTAAATGCCATATTGTTTAGGAAGTATTTACTTAGAAATTTTCAAATGAATTTGTTTTTCTGATATCACTTGCATTTCTAGTGAGCTCACTCTGCTGGTAAAAACTAAATTTTGATGGCATGTTTACAGGGGTTTGATAGGAAAATATTTGTGCCAGAAGGACGTTATGAGCATTCTTTTTGTTTATAGGAAAGCACTTAACTTTATTTAATGAGAATTGTCAAAGTATAAAACACTCATGGTAATGTCTTTCTTACTGGGTTATATACCATTCATTTCCGTTTTGCCAACTGTTATATCCTAGGCCATCCCATTGCTCTAGGGTTTAAAGCTGCTATTTCTAGTCTTCCTTTTGAAATATTGGGTCCCCAAGTGATCTTAAAACTCCGTCACTTTTTTGTCTGCCAACTCTAGAGTGAAAGCCTCTAAATCTTGCTGCTTCTTCCATCACTGCCTCAAAAGGCCTTCATTAAATTCACGGCACTGCCAGCCTAAAGAAAGAATTGGATGGAAAACTGAAGCAGATTTGCAGTGTTTAAAGTAATTTCCTTTGAGCCAGTGCTACTTTTCCCTCATTTTTAATAGCCATCAAAAGACATGCCGGATAATTGGACAGTGCATGACAAGGTCTCTGAATTTTTCTGGTTGGACTGGTGCTGTCCTTAGTGGAAAAAAATCCAGAAATGTCTCTTCAGCCAAGATCCTTATGATAGTTGATAGGCTGTACTGTGCTTACAGAGTGTCCTGCCAGTTTGTTTACAAACTTTACCAATTATTACTTGGAGCGTATACATAATCATACCTTGAGCTTCCTCACTGGATATGCTATCCTTACATTGCACTTCCAGAACTGTTGTACTAACTCCTGATCAGAGTGAGGCCAAGTGAATGGAAAAATTCAGTAAGAACCAAGTTGAATGAGGCTTAGAATACCTTTTTTTTTATTATTATTATTCTCATTTTGTTAGCCTGTTTGTAAGATAGAAGGTTCAGGGTAGTGAGAAAAGTAGGTTGCCTTAACAAGAACATGGACTTCCTAATCAACATGGTGACCATTAGCTGTCTCCTTTTCCCCTTCTTGCCCAGCCCCAATAGAAAGTGTAAATAGGATTGTACAAATGTTGTATTAATCCTAAAATGTAAGAGAAAAACATCTTAAAGGAACCAAGGTAAATTTCATGTGTTACCTTTATAGCTACTTCAAACTGAATTATAAGAACTGCAGAAGCAGAAACACTACTGAAAGAAAAAAGTGGTACCTGCATATGCAAAGTAGGTTTTCTCTGAACGTAATGGTCAGAGAAACAATCTGTATGATTACTGTGTCTGATTTAGGGATTAATTTTTCATCTTGTACAGTGACTCCATTTTATCTAAATGAAAGCTGCTGATTAGTTGCTTCCTTTGTCAGAAAGCTCAAGGTAAGATTGGACAGAGCTATGAACAGGTGAAATGGCAGTGTATAACCTAGCAAGACAAACATGTTACCATTTTGTAAAACAAATGCACATGGAATTTATTTATTTGACTTATTGTACAGGAAAATTTAGACTTAAATTATAACATCCTTGAATTTTCTAGTTAACTACAATTGTAGTACAGTATCATGTTTTAGTATGATTTCTGTTTTAGTAAAAGTACTTAAACATTCATGTACTATATTTGAGTGAGATGAGCAGCTATACATACTAATTCTTCCTCAATGGAAAGGAGCATTTCATCATTACAATTGAAGTTCAATTGCTGGTATTTAAGTACTATCAAATAGATTTCTTTCAACGTGATACGGTATCTGTATAAACTTCAGGGATGATTATAGTAAAACTGAAACACAGCTATATGACTTCAGGTTACCATGCTGAAATTTGAAGCTTTCTGTAATGTGCATAATAGCAAAGTTGCACATAGCATACCCGCATTATCAGGGTGAATTTAAACCTAGTACACTGGTGTGATATTTATAGCAAGGTATGTGTGTTTGCGCGTGTGCGTGTGTGAGGAGGTGTGACTAGTGGCTCCAGTAAAGCCAGGAAAGATCATAACCCTGTAAAGGCTTTATGATGAGGATGTCTGGATTAGGAAATAACATGACTTTTACTAAACACTTTTTAGAAAACCCATGTTCTGAATTATCACCTCTTACAATTTGGTTATGTACTTGGAATGACTGTATATGTCTGCCCCTTTAACAATATAAAGCTTCTAAATTAATATTTAAAATGCTGGCCTGCTTATGTTACGATAATAAATTTTGTGTCAGTTAATTTACTGTCAATTTACATGTAAAAATTAAACAATTTTTTTCTGCATTTTATGAATTCTGTATACTGGAGTTTGTTAAAGATTGACATGTTAGGTGATACTGTACAAAATTGTATTGACTACCTTTAGTGAAAATCAAAAGTAAAATTCATATGTATTTCCTTTTTACACTTCCATCTAATTTCTTGACAACTTGAATAAATTTCATAGAGCCTTTCTAACATGAACTATTGTTAATTTAACTGTTGCAATAATTAAGCTTTAAGAAGTATTGTTGGTATATTTATAATTTTAAGAAAATCATGTTTGTTTCATACTGCTTATTTTTAGCTGTTCTATTGTCACTGTTACAGCTGAAGAACTTTACTAAATACTTGACATTACAAAATAACTTGCTGGGGTTGTCCTCTGTATACTGATGTTAAATAAAAATGTGTGATTGAACTGTAAATGTAGATAACTTTCAATAGTCCTTTTCCACATTGAGTTTTAATTTATCTTGCAGTCCTTAGGTGGTCTTTTGCTATCATACTGTGCTGAACAAATGGCCACAATGAAAACTGTTAACTTGCCATATTTTGAAGTAAGAAGTTGATTGCATCCTGTAACCTGCTCTGAGTAAATGTTTCACTTCAACTCAAGATAATACATACATTTTGGATGTTTAAATCTTGCTGATAAGGTCATGTCTTCTGATATTTTTCTAGGACTTAGAGTAATATGAAATAGAATATTTATAAAAAATCAAATTTGTTTCAACTCAGATTCAGTAAAACACAGACATGTATGTGTCTAGATTCACTCGGCCTAGCCATCAGATACGAGCTGGGGCTGAGTGTTTTCTCTTCCTTCTAGGACTCTACAGGAGCTCTTTCCTCTGTGGACTCTGGTGCAGGGTATGTTGTTTATTCCAGCTTTAGACATTGCCATTTACCTAAAGAATGCTGAATTTACAGCCCTGAGGATATGGCTCGCTTGGATGATTCAAGTGTTTTCAGTCTAGAAAAGCTTTGGCTAGTCTAGAACTTCACTCATCTGAACTAGAACTAAACCAGTCTAAACCTTTGGCTACAAAATTTCTTGAGACCAATTTAGGCAAAGAAAAAGAAGGTGCATTTGTATCTGAGCAAACTTCGCCCTTGCAGCAGCAGCACTGTGTGCTGAAGGAACCAAAAAAGTGACACCTCAGTGTTTCAAAGGCACTTCTGAGAAATTTCAGTGAAAAAGTTACTTTGAGTCCTTCCTAACTGAGGTAGGACTCTTCGTCTCTTAGGAAAAAAATCCTCTGTAGTCTAAAGCTGAGGAAATAAGCTATCCATCTTGTAAGAACTTGAGAATATTTGGTACTTCAGGAGGTACTGACTGACCACTACGATGGTCTACATGTAATATATGTATATTTAAGAATATACAGGAGTCGATGGATGAACAAAATAAAATCTGTCCTGAAAGCTTGTGTGAACAGCTGATTACATCAAATGATGCAAGAATTGCTTGTACAAACCAGTTTCTCAACAGTCAGTGTGAGCATGAAATTTAACCATCTTCCACACCTTCTGTAGTCACAGAAGATGACAAAAGATTTCTCGGAAGATGGAAGTGTCTTCTTGCTTTTATTGCTTTTGTTTTATAATGTTGCACAAACTTATCAAGGAAATAACTTGTTTGATAACCTTATTTTCTTACATACAATTAACCTTGTATTTCAAGTTGGATTTTAGGTAGGTGCCGATCAACTTACTAAATTCATTTTTGATCACTTCTCATTCTGTGATCATGCTTACTTTACAACTACCCAAAATGGGATTGCCTTAAGTCATCTGCTTCTTCCCCAATTCTTCTCCTGGTTCATTTCAATTTCATTATTTCCTAATCTGAAAAGTTTAAACCTTACCATAGTTTAAAGAGGCTAGAGAAACTGTTCCTAACCATTGGAGCCTGTACTACCTAAATGAAGCTTAAGTTCCTATCATCTGAGTCAAATCCAGCTTCTGTTGGTAAAGTCTTTTTGTGCTTTTCCCAGTGTGCACTTAGTTGCATCTTATTTTTTTCTCCTCTTGAAGATGCTTATCTTCCACTGCCAAGGAAAAACTAGTCTTGAAGTAATCTTACCTACTATCACTATAGGTTAAGATTTTTTTTTTTTTTACTAGGCTGCTAGTTTTCTAGCAGCCTTGACTTTCTTTCTGTTGACCATGAGCAACAAAAAGGGTGATTTGTTGAGAGGTGATACACCTCTCTTAGAAGAAAAATTCCTTATGTATACAGAAGTGAAGTTGCACGAGCAGTCTCCCTGTTGCTACTAGTGCTTTTACAAGATCTGGTATGTCATATGGTTTAAGAATTTACTTCTGTAACTCTACTAAAAATAATAAAGCCAACCAAAGACAAATAATGCATTTAAACCTACATAAAGTGAACGGATAGGCCATGCAGAGATAGGTATTGGCTTGGCTCTTTCCCCCTGAATCCATACATATTCCTCTATAGTATGTTTTGTTAACGTTCAGCAGGCACTTCCTTGAATGGTCTCAATTTTGACTCAGTTTCACTGATTTACTATCTGGTTTAATCAATATAAGTAGTTCAAAGACTTAAGCTAATAAATGCTGACTTGTCTGCGTAAGAAATGTGGACATTTTGTTCATACGAATCTTAATCCAATTAAGCTGATTCAACTGCAGGATTTCAAATGTGAACAGTTTCACTCTGTTTGAGCATATTATTGCTCAGATTCTGTGTTGGACTGTGGGTTCTTTTGTCCAGTGAAGGTCTCAGTCCAGATACCTTTTTTCAAGTGACTCCAAGAATATCACTGTTTTGAACAAGAATAAACTACATGTGGAATACTCTTAACAGTAAATGCAATTATTATCTGAATAGCAGTAATAGCTTAACAAATCAATGCCATGTTTGCATGGGCATTCGTTAGGTCAGCTGTTGCTGGTTTAATTGCATTAGTGAAGTGTACTGTGAGACCTTTTAGCCTGTATCTGCCTAAAAGGCTTTTTTAATACCTGTTGTATTTGTTACAGCGGACTGTTTGCTTTTCTTTCTACTTTCCAATTTCAAAACAGCAGGAAAGACAGGCAGGGTTCTGACATCCCACATGTTACTGAGGCAGCTGCTCTGTTTTACTGTCCAGGGCGAGCACCGAGTGCGTGCCAAGAGAGCTGTGAATTAGCACATAAGCAGTAACTTTACAGTAACCTGCCCACGTGTCCGAACTTGCAGTTTAATATCTGGACTAGTGAAATCTTTGGCTCCAATCAGTTCTGTTCTAATTTACACAAAGAAAATACGAACTCTGTAGTTACTGATGGCTTTTATTCTAAGTAGCAGTGTCTTCCTGGCTCGTTTTTTAAATGCAGCAGTTGTGTCCTGATCTCTCACACACTTAGTTTCTGTTGGGAAACTTTGTGTTTCATATTATTGCCTGGGGAAACAAACAAACAAACTTTGTGCATATGTGGAACTTCTTGAAAAACAAACCCCTGCAATCTTGTGCGTTGTGAGGAGGGCTGGTCCTAACGCTGCTGCAGGTCTTTCTGAACAGACCACAGGTGTGACTGCTCTGAAACTCACATGGGAGCAATCTTACCTATCGTATTTGTTAAGGCTTTTTCTGCCTACCAGTATGTCTTAAGGCTTTTACTAAATATGCAAAGTCCTGTGAGTTTTGGGAAGTCAGAGAGAATGCATAGATTAATGTGGTGCAGCAGCTTGCCCTAGCAGCACTGCTGAAACAGGGTGTTTAATGCTCTTACATTGCTAATTGTCATAAGGCAAACGACAGTCCTCCACCAGAGAAGTGTGTTCGAACAGAATTCGAACAGCAGAGTATGCTGTTGAGATGGCAGATGATGCAACACCTACTTGTAGGACTCTTGCTGAGGTTGTGATGAAGGTTGCCTTATCAAATTCCTGGCTTGGCTCCATTTCCAACCCCTGCTAGACCCAACATAATATTGCTAATAAAAGACTCTGTTTGTTTTCAAAACTGTTTTTGAACAGTCTCTTAATGTGTCTCTGCTGCATGCTCAGTGTGATGTTTGTTCTTAAACTTCAAGCTGATGCAATGTACAGCACAGCAGATCCGGAGCTGTCATATCGCAATTCCTCATGTTTTAATCCTTCATGTTTTCTGTCACTGCTATTAAACTGTGCAGCTTTGCTCTGAGTTACTGCAGCTTTTGTTCCATCCTTCACCACCTGCGTGGTTTAGCCACAGAAAGCACCGTGAGCTAACTTCTTTATCTTATGTATCCATGCAGGAACTTTCTAGACTTTTTTTTTTTTTATAACCTTACTCGTTGTATTATTCCCAGAGAATGTCATTACAAGTGTTCTAGGCCCACACCCAGATTACAGACCAGACTCTTATATGGTAATTTTTGAATGAAAACTTAGCTTTTTTTCCAGCTGTCACATGCTTTTCTAAAACTGGCTTTCCAGAGCTTCCTACGTTGTACTTAACTAACTTCTTCATAATGGCAAAGCTCCACGTGATCTTTCTTGTTACTCAGGACCCACCCAGAACTCTTAACCCAATTCTGTAAAACTTTTATGCCTAAATGCCAAATTTTTATTCTTGCTTTCCTTATATGAACATCTGAGGTCTCAGATGTCATCTTATGAAGTTGAGTACTTGGAAGAACTTGCAGCATTTCTGACCTCTGTCACACAAGCAAACCTCTGGGATGGCCATCTCCTCATTGTAGCTTGACCAAGTTTTAAGGTGCTGCTTCCTAAGTTTATGGAAGTTTTTGAAATGTCTGCCTGCAGTAGCAGATGTGTTGATCCTGAGATTGTTTCCACTTTACTGACCCTCTCCCCTGCCTGCCCAGATTTGCAGAATTCATTTAGAACAAGGCTTGAAATCTGATTTCCTAGCATCTCTCAGAGCCACCCACACGGTGCTTTGTCTTTCTAAACCAGGAGGCATTCATGGGGTGGGAGATGCAACGAGGACTGAGCAAATCCTTGTTCCTAGTCTTGGAACTTAAATTCCAGAGTTGCTAGTAGTTTTTGGGGAATCAGGCTTCACACTACGTGTCAGTATGTGCTACCTGTTTCTAGAGCAGCTGTAGGATGAGTGGCTTAATTTTTTTTGCCAACAATCAGCTGCATTACAGTGTAAATGTGGTGGTAGAATAGTGCTTATTTCTTCTGCTTATGTAGCATGGCTATGATCCTGCTGAAAAAGGCTTCATATTACACCATCCCTAGTACTTTTTTGTGTGTGCTTATAAAGAATGTTTGCATATGAACAGTTTGGATTATTGATTTATTAAAGACTGAAAATAAGACTTTCGGGACATCTTTTTCGAGGGTGTGTGAAACTTGCTTAGTGGACGTAGTCTTCTTGTGAGAAAGACCTTCCAGTTGTTGCTGGATTTAATAGACTTCTGAGGAATGCTTTAATAAGCGAACTGTGGAGTTCTGTTTTGTCTTCATCTCTTTTAAACAAAGCTTTCTTGATAAACATTTTCAGAAATGCTTCAGTAGCTTGTTTTCTCTAAAATTCTGCCTTTTTGCTACTCCTTAACTAATAACAATAAAACTGTCTTTTCTTCTTGTTACGTATGCAGTATCTTTGCAAAGCCTGAATGACACACAGGTTTAAAGACCAACCCATTTCAGTCTACCTCAACAGTGTTTGAACCAGATATTCACAAGATATTCATAAGTGCCACATACATTTATTATATATAAATGTATATAAAAGTGTATACATACACACGTGCCCACACACTTTGCTATAAATCCTACAAATGTATCTGGATTTGTGTGTCAGAATTGGTGGAATAGATGTGGGGTTTTCTTTTTTAATTAAAAAAAAAAAAAAAGTTTTGATTTTAGTCAAAACGTGGTGACTTGAATCCAGCCAATCCAGACCTCCTTCCACCGCTTTGTCTGTGGTCAGGGTTTTCTTCCATCAGTAGTGACTTTTCAGTTCTGGGATCCAAGCGAGAAAGAGCTCCTGTAGATTCCGAAGCTGTGTGCATTCTGCATTGTGTGTTAGTTGCTGCCTGAACTTGTCTGGTTTGATGGATCTGAGTCACAGGATCCTAATTTTGAGGTAAGAAATTAAGCTGGTAGCTATTTAGCGGAATTGCTAAAAGTGCATTTGCCATGCCTGCATAGTAAGAGTTGCTCCGTGATACTCATTGGTGATACTCATAAGCTTCCAGCTTAGCTGCCGTGGTGGTGCAAGTCTGCTGGCAGTTGTTATAACAATGACATTGCAAGAAGATGAAATTGCATTTTGCTATTAAGCTTTTCCTATATAAGTCTGGCATACATTTTTTATGTGAATAACTAAAAACGGGCTACTATACATAAATCAAAACTGGGATCTGTCGCCTACAGTATAGTTGCCTTAATATGGAACCGCAACCCCTGTCTAGCTCGGGGTGCAGCATTATGCTTGAAATAAAGTCAGTCTCCATTTATTGGAACGGTAATGCAGTTTAAAGAAAAAAATCCTGAATGCAAGCTTAAATTGTAATGGGAAACTTCTACTGAACTCCTACTTCGTGTTTCATTCTCCTTTACAATTACCAAACTAAGTATTTGGTTAGATAATCTATTTTTCTATTTAAAGCTTGTAATATTCAGTGGCATATAAGAGATTGAGCATTTCCCTGTATCAGGTTAGTTGTCAAACTTGTTGATATTGAAATAGGTTTGTTTGTTGCTACCCTAATAAAATGATGATCACTTTTTTGGTGTATGATTTTTAAAGTTGCACAGCTCACAATGACTCAAAGTGCAAGGTAGACTGAAATTGAGTGCTCGCATCAGATTCACCGTGTGTCAGGAACAAACGCACTTTCTGCCTTACTGAACGCTTTGGTGTGTGCTGCTTGACTGATACAACAGTGGCTTAGATTCTCGTAGGAGGGGAGGTGCTGATACTTACAGTAAGCAAGTGGTGGTAAAAATAAATTGTACTTTAGCTTCAGGCTAATAATTTTATAAAACTATTGTCAGGTTCTCTTGCTGGATTAATGTAAACTGCTTTGTTTGCAGGGTTTATTGTCATCCCAAAACCAGGCCAATTCTCCAAGTGGAACTGTAGTATAGCCATCACACTACTGCTAGCAAATCTCTGAACACAGGACAAGAAGTAATGACAATGGAACCAGGAGCTGTTCTTCAGGCAAAGAGCATCACAAATTATAATGTGGCAGAGTGTAAACACGGAATTATGTGAATCACATAGTAATTTGCAAAGGAATAATGTAATGAGTTCTTATTACAGCTACTACTGCTAGCTGCTCACCCAAGGAAGAGTTTTCATTTAAAAACAAAACAAAAAAAAAGCTTCCTTTGGTGCTGCAGAAAAAAATAGTAACATTTTTGGTTTTCTTTATACTTTTAAAGTCCAGTGTAATTTAATCTATATATATAAATATATAAATAAAAGATATATATATATAGTGTAAAATAAAGTATGTTTCTTAAATCCAAGTAAGTTCAATGGTTAAATTAGTACTTCACCATTGTTTATTTTGCACTGATTTTTTTAACCAGAGATGGCTAGAAGACAGCCTGGAATGCACTCGTAGAAAATGAAAGTCATTACTTTCTGGCTTCAAAATGTTATTCAGGAAGATGGATGCTGCAATCTTAGATTTTTAAAACAAAATTGTTTTGCACTTAAATAGTTTAATGCTAATAGAAAATTACTTTAAATCTGGTGTCCAAACACCAGGAAAACTATGTTGTGGAGAAAAGATCCTTTGTATCTATTAAACCTTTATTTTAATATTGTTGTTTCCAACTGCAATCAGCTCTGTATTATATGTACAAATAATGTAATTCAGTGGTGGGGGAGGGGAGTAATGGATCATTACACTAGAACTTCTCATTCATTTAAGAAAGTGATATTTCTAATTCAGAAAATACATATTAAACTATCTTGAATATGCATTTTTGTTTACTTTCTGTTCAAATTTGATCAGCTTTGATGTAATCAATCCTTTGTTGAATTAAATGTTTGGTACAGAAATATAATCTAAACTTTGTAGAACAAATTCCTTTAAAAAGTCTTACCTAGAACATTGCTTCATATTTAATATAGTTGAGTTTTGACTAGGAAAATGAAGTAATGGTGGTCTGTTCTCATTCTTAGTGGTTTATCTCCAAATCCCTCGTGTAGCAGAAATCTTGCAGACAACTTTGTGGGATGAGGATTTTGTAGTTGCATAATGTTGTCTTGGGACTTCAGAAGTGACCGTTCCGACAGTAGTAGACAAACACCTTCTGACCTGGCAAACTAAAATTACATCAACATGTAGGAGCAGCTGGGTTTCTGAGGCAACTTGTTTGTCCTGTTTACAGGCATCTTGTTTACAATTCAACACTTTGATAAGTACGATGGAAATACATATCTGTTTGTATAGTTTAATGCTGCTTGTCTGAACACACATTTTCAGTCAGTAACAGAACACTTAAATTGTTTTCAGTATTTCTTGTGAAGATGGAAAAAAAAAAAAATGGTGCTCCACATCCAGCCCCAGTAATGACAGATGATAAAAGTACCAATCATATCTTTCCTCCTTTCCTATGCAGAAATAGGCAGCCTGTTGCTGAGTCTTGCAGGGAGGCAGAGCAGAACCGAGGCCACAATGTGAGGGCACACCTCAGCAAAATCTGCCCGTCCTACTCTCCAGCAATGGAGGGGGGTAGAATGTTTCTCATTGCAAGTAAACATTAGACACCTTCGGGCATGAGAAGCTAGTGTTTTTCAGGAAATGAATTAAAAGTTGTAGAGAAACAACTGCAGTAGCTGCTTGCAACTGCATCTCCCATTCATTTCAGGCAGCATAAACCAGCATTTGGATTGTCTACTTTGTTAAAGACAGTACTGTACTTCGTAATTCTCAGCTACTCGCAGTCTTCTAAAATACAAGGAATGGGGAAAATACTGAAACTGAGCAGCATTATTGTTCAGAAATTTTTATTAACGTATTGGGTTTAACTGTTAAAATACAGATAAACCTTGTCACTGGGAACTAGTGTAGTTATCTCCCTGTAGAGTTCTTTATGTGCGTGCTTCATATGGTTTGAGTCAAAATGAAACAGTTGAGGAAAAGATGAAATAATCTATTTAAAAGACTTTGTATTTTACCAGCTGTAGGAAAAATCAGTACTGGAAGGACCATAGTATCCAATCTGAGGTTAATAGTGGCAGCTACTTACATTTCTGGTTGCAGAGTACATCTCTGTTACAAACCATAGTCAAATAGCATACAGTGAGTCTGGTCTTGTTTTTTTTTTTTTCCAGGAACATCATTTTTACTATTTGCAGGCACCTGAAAGCTTGAACTTATCCATCCCATTCTTTCTTCCACATGAGGAAAAAAAATGATTCTAGGAAGAAAAGGGATGCTAATAACTTACCTGGAGAGAACTTAGAGTTCTACAGAAAAAATTAAAGGGTAGAACACAGGTCATCTCAGTGCAGCATTTTGGCTCAAAGAATGGTGGTAGGAACAATAATTCCCAATTTATAGTTTAAAGTTGAATGTATTTTAACTATAAAGCAAATCGGAAAAACTCAAGATTGCCTAATAATCCAACAGCCAGAAAAGTGTAAGCGGTCTCCAGAAGAGTAATAGCAAAGAACTTGTTATGAAATAAATGCCCATGAAGCACTGTAAGTACCAAGCCCTGTAAGACCCACCTGAAAGCTTAAAAGAAATGGAAAAAAATATTTTCAAAGTGGTAATTCAATTGAAATACTCAGTTTTCATAGCAGAGGCAATTTGCTGAATGTGAACTTGCTTCTTTTCATTGCAACAGACTGACAGCCCCAGATACTTATTATGTGAGACAGAATTGTTAGTGATATACAAAATACTACTCTGATAACCTTTTCTCTCCAAGTTTAGAGCTACAAAAATTTCTGACTTCATATTTTTCAACAAATATAATTATTTCTTGGTGTACGAATAAGGTGATTACCTACCTGGTATTATTCACAGATGCAAAAAGTTGCAATAATAGTTGAAAACGGGAAAATATCTTGTGAAAACAAGATCTGAGGGAATTCTTTTGAGGGGTAGGGGTTGAATTGTTGAATGAAACCACTTAAACTTCAGCATCTCATGTTTGAAACTTCCAGGAAAAAAAAGATTATAGGAAGCTACCAATACAATTAATGTATCTGCATAAAGAACATACTTTGCCTATTGTATTACTGAGATAAGAGAGCTCTGAGTTTGGATGCTCAGCCGATTGTAGGATTTTTTTTATTATTTTCTGGTTTAAGAATCTGGAGACTGACATATGCTTGATTTGTTAAAAATCATGTCACAGATTCATAACTGTAGAGAGCAAGATCCCTCAGATACATTACCTAATTTTAGACCATCATTTTTACTTTTGCATACCATGCTTAACCCCAAATGGGTAACGCTCAGGAAATCACCATCTTCCTCTCTGGGAAAAAAAAAACTAAAAACAAAAAAAACAAAGCAGAAAACCACACTGGATAAACTTGTGGTAAAAAAAGGTAAGAAGCTGGAGGTTACTGTTACACTATGTTGCCTGTAGACCTGCCATCCTTAATGCCTAAGTTTAGCATCACACCTTTAAATTACTTCTGTGTGTCTATAAATTAATGCTAGATATTCAAACAAATATTATTGTTCAAACTCTCTGTTCTGTTTGAACGATACGAGCTGCTAACATATAAGTGTGACTACGTGGGGAGATGATAACTGTAACACAACAGTAGACCTGGGCTGGTCACTCTGTCTTCATGTACTCCTGCTGCAGTTTCAAGATAATCCTGGTCAGGAGTGTATTTTTTGCTTAGAACTGGAGGAACTTAGAACTGGAGGAAGGATGATCTTTATCCAGTATGAGTTTCAATAAAATGAGAAACAGCCTCTACCTATACTGTTGCATTCCGCTGTTTAATTCTCCCTGTTTTATGGTGTTCTACTGGTCTACTGCACAACTGCCGCTAAGACTGTTTACATATTTGTTTAATGCTAGTAAGAGAAAGCTGCTATTTCCGTGGCATACCCAGGATGAGTAGCAGCAATACAGATTACCCCTCATGTGCTGTAATTTACAATGATTTATGTAATTTACAATTTACTGGGAGGTATTTCCATTCTTCCTATTGAGATTCTAAAATTTTGCTAGGAAGAAATTAAATAAAACAAGCAAATGTAGAGTAGGCCATGCTGCAGGCACAAGATATTCACCTTGCACAGTCAAATTTGAATCAAACCAAAAAATGACTCCCATGGTATGCACCACATAAACATTTAGCTTGCTGACATTTTCACACTTAAATAATTTGCTAGTAATGTCACGTTGCTCCTTGGTATGTGAAAAGAATGCCTTCTTCAAAACACAAAGATAATTATTAGATAGCCACACACTTCTAAGTGGTAGATCTCAAAAGAATTCATAAAGAACTTGACTATCGTGTGCAGCTGTGACCTCATTCGTGTGCAGCTGTGACCTATCTACCACAACATGCCTTTTGCCACCTTTCTCTGCCTATCGCCAACCTCCCCCCTCTCATCACCACAATCTGTGCACTGGTGAATCTACCACAAAAGTAAAAACCAAAGCTGTAATGCCTTGATGACTATAAAACCTGAAAATGTATCACTGACTGCCTCATAACCCAAAAGGAAAAGAACAAGAAATTAAAGGATGGGTAAATAGTTCAGCAGTAATGTCGGTCACAAATCTAGATTTTTGCTGCCTGAGTTAGATTTTACAATCGAGTTGCTGATTTTTGTTTCACTGTTTCTGTAAAGGGACAAAAAAGTTAGGCAGCACAGGCCATTCCCTGTCGCTGAGCAATCGTGCTGATCTGGCATTGGTTGCTTTTCACTTTCTTGTCACACAGAGAGCTGTTGCACAGCAGCAGATGGCCCAGAGCTCTTCGGTTTCAGTGTCAGGAAGGTGGGTGAAAAAAACAATTATGAGCAGAGTAATTTAGGACTAACAAAAAAAAGTTGGTTGCAAAACCTGTCCTGCCGCTATACTGGCTGACCAAAGATTTCTAAACCCTAGCAAAGCAGGCCTCACACAAACAGACTCATTTGGTTTTTAAACAGTAAAACTGTTCTGTAAAACATCAAGTTAATGACTGCATTTTTTTTAAGGAGATCTGACTCAGGAGTTTCAAAATCAATGGTATCAAATTATAATAAATACTTTCCAACTATGATAAAAATACTTTTTAAATGCTTGCTTTGTAAAGAGCTAGAGAGCAATAACGTTATATTAAATTGTTACTGAGGATCTGTAAAATTTCTGAAACGATGAAATGCATTCATGTATTGCTCTTACAAGCAACTAGGTGCAGTATCAGTCACTGTGTAAACTTCTGATTAAGAACACTGCTTGAAGAAAACTGGCCAAAGTTGATTTGTTTTTGAATCAGACAAAAAGTTGCTTTATCTTTTAGCTAGTAAATAGTTACCTAAAAATATTTAAGTTATATTAACTGTATCAAAATCAAGTATCTCATATGATTGCACAATCTGCAAGTTCTCAATAAAGCTTGAGGTTGAAGTTATTAAATACAGGAGGTAAATACCTTGCAGAAATCACTGGAAAAAAACTAAAAATATATATGATAGGTCAAGTTAGCTGCCATTTATTCAATAATATGAAAACTTGTATTTTTTAGGCAACTTTGCATTTTTATATTGAAGCTCAACAAATCCTTTCATGTTATTTTTAACCAACCCCTTCCTCCATCAGGTTCTAAAAGGAAAAAATATTTAGGAAGTTCAATACAGAGTGCTCTCTAAGCTCAGCCAGAACAATGCTTTAATTAAATATTGATAGTCTTCAGGAACAGAATACCAAAATGCTAGGTAAGCAGCCCATTATAACCTTGTGGGGTTTTCTGACAAATTGTCAGAAACACAAAATAACGCACTGTTGGTTTTGTTAGATCTCTACCAATGACAGCATGATCGGGGCTGTTTCACTCACTGCATAGCCGTGCTTTTCCTCAACCTCCAAAATCTTTACAAGGCAGTCAGTAACCTCCTCCTCTTCGTCCTATAGCAGGTAAGTGGAAATGTTTCAGGGAAGACTTACGTGCCTTCTGTTTCTCAGACTGTTGAGGAAACAACAGAAGTTTGAAATGTGCTCTGTAAAACATATTTGGCTGTTCTACTTTAATGAGCAAGTTAGAGTCTATACCTCGATAATTGATCCCATAAATCTAACAGACTGTGACGCGGGGGTTTCCCCACTTTCCTTAGCTGTAGGAAAAACTGAACGCAATGTAGATGTAGGACAAGAAGTCAGTTTGGCTACTCCAGAAAGATTTAATATTGGTAATTCTCCACAAGGGGGTCGATGTTGTTTTGTTTTTTCCTGGGCTTTCCTAAGAGGATCCTTTTAAAATTAAGAAATTGAGATTTATTTTTTTCTGATAACATCTTAAAGAATAAAAAACTAAAAGAAACAACAGAACAAAACAACTCAGCCAAATACTATTTCAATTAATTATTTTTAAAAATTACTACCTCACATGATGCTTCTTGCAAATTTTCCCTATTGTGCTTCTTACAAAGCTCACATTGATGAACCTAAGAACTAAACAGGTGGAAAATGTGTCTGCTTGCATGAAAAGCAGATTCATGCTTTCTATGTCAAATGCACAGCGGAAAATATATTTTTTCTCTACTGTGGTAACTTTTGTGAAAAAAATGAATTTCAGAGTTTTTCATGCAATACTATCTTCTATCTCACCTTCTAACTTTTATCTCACTTCTTTTACTAACTTCTATCTCACCTTGCAGACAGAATGAACTCTATGACTGCGTATGTTGAGTATTTTTCATGTAATTTGACTATAAACAGAGTTTTAGTTAGAATTTAATTAGAATTTTTCATCACATTTTAATTTGCTGATTTTCAGCAGCCAGTGTAAATTCAGTATTTGTCTGGATATGATCTGAATACAGGATAACAAAGTAAACAAAGAAACAAAAAACAACAACAAATGTACTCAAAATGTAGACTGAAGGCCTCGAGAGCACAAATACATTTTCTCTCTCTGCTACAACTTTATCTGTAAAACTTTTTTAGAAGTCAAGCGTAGATAGTAAAAAAAGCAGAAGACCATATTTTAAACAACACAGCACTGACTCTAGTAGTAGCACCTGTGAAAAATGTCTGCCAGAGGTACTACGTGGTATCACAGCTTTTAAATTCTAACCTGTGTTTCAGGGCCTGGGGGGATGGTGAGCTGCATCAGACCCAACAAAGACTGGTGTCTGGGCAGACTGAATAAAACCAAGTAATCAGCTTAAGTAAAATATTTGTTTGTAGCTAACAAGCTCAGTGTCACAAATTACTTTCTCTAAGTGGGCTGACAGTGCTTCCACTAAAATATTACCTGTTTTTGGCTTTCCTTTGATATTTGCCACGAATGCAGAGGTACTTGCCCTGCTGTATTTTCTAGTAATCTTACTCTGTGCGTGGCCAAAGCCTGTGTATCAGCTGCCCTAAAAAGTTTGGGGGAAAAAGGAAAAAAAAAAAAAAAAAAAAGAAAAGAAAAAACATCAGTTGTGCTTTAGGTGAAGTTTGGACTCAGTGCAAAGACTTATGTTGACTGATATTTCATTGTGTAGCAACATAAATATTAGCACTGTAAGTGAACTTCACTTCAGTCCACCTTATATAATAAGCACACAGTGTCCCCCCAGTTCTTAACTGTAGTCGTCAAGATTGAAATGATTTGAAGTCACTTGCCAGAATTCTTGAAAGTAAGGATGCTGTAATGCTTGATGGGCAGCAATTCTCTCATCGGGATCATATTTTATCATTGCATACAGGAGAGAGAAGCCTTTAGGAGATAAATTGTGCACAAGAGGAGGTATTCCTGTTCCTTTTTTAAAGGGGAAATCAAAATTCATAATTGTTGACCTGTGTTAAGCAAGTTGAGAACAAACAGTTATTCATGCATATCCATAGAGAAACTAAAACTGACTGAAAGAAGTTAGTCTAAGATTTCGTTAATCACTTACTAGGTGCAAGTAAGTAACACTTGGAAAAAAAAGATTTCTTTCCTAACAATTTATGCCACTGACCTTAAGGATACTACAGAAATAAGGCCAAATAAGATTGATGTAGGCTCAAATTTCTTTTGCTCTGCCTACAAGAGTCACAAATACGTGCCTGTCTCTGGGGCTCGGGGGTAGACAGAAGACACCACTGTCAGCAGCTGTCACAAAAGAATTTGATTTTTGTGACGGTTCCCTGTATAGAAATTGTACACAGCTCTACAGTTGTATTTTGAATATTTGAACACTGAGACCAATAACTATGGAAATGCATACTTACTGCTTGAACTTGTTGAGAGTTTTCTTGGCAGGAGTGCCTATAACATCATGGATTTTTGAAATTTGGTCCAGTTCGTTAGATCCAGGAAAGAGAGGCTGAAAACTGCAAGGTAAGAGATGGTATTAACGCTACAGAACACAGTTAAAGTAGTTTAAATGGCATAGCTGCCACTTTGGTTAACATTTTTTAATTTAAGAGAAAGATGAAGTTTTGTGTTATTTGTTTGTGAACAGTTTAATACCAGCCAACAACAGAAGGATAATGTGAGCAGTAGGTTAATACAACTGCATTTTTGGACAGGAAGGATAGTTAGGGTTAGTAAGCAGAAATCTGTAATTGCCCTCTCCTCACAGATTTGGAGTAAAATATGTAAAGACAACATCCCTCCTGATCAAAAGTAATGGGTATGGGATTCTGTTTTCTTTTAGCGAAGTGGCAGATCCCAGAAGACAGTATGAGTTTTCCTCCTTTTAAGACAGCAGAACCAAGCAGTCCCTCCTGCTGTGTATGCACACAAATACATATTTATAAGAAACATTCCATTCTTACACGGAGGTTCTTTACAAGCAGCAATACTGGAAAGATGGTATTTTGAACTGCATTCCTGAGCTTGAGCCTCAGTTAATATAAAACTTGCACAGTCCTTGAAAATTGTTATCAATAGAGCAATGTGACTCAACAAGTTAGGTCCACTATCATCTGTTTCTTGCATATGTTCCCTTTTTCCATACTAGCAGAGCATTTCCTTTGGTATATAATTTAAGAAACACTTCAGTAGCACCACTTGATTCTTGAAAACAAAACATTCATCCCTTTTTGAAGAAGGAAGAAACTTCTTTTAACTGTTTGCAAATTCAATCAAACAGCTGGCTGCACATCTCTCTGAATGTCTTCATAAAGCTTTGAGAGGAAGAAGGAGAGAAAAAGAGAGCTGATTCATGTTGTGCAGCTGTATCTCTCAAGACAAGCAGTTGGGAGTGGGTTTTTATGTGAATTACAAACATGTGCTGCCTCTAAATGTAAAGCTAAAACTTAAAGAAGGACAACTGCGCAATCCACAAAAGAAACATCATCAGGAGCCCAGGTTTATGAGGAATAGTGAAAGGAAGAACTAGGTGTGAAAGAGAAGCATGACTGAGTAAAAGATTAAAAAACCCTTACAAAATGTGGTCTCAAGTGTAAAGGCTTATGCAAATGTTCAACAGCAAAAACTGCAAGATCCTCCTGAAAACAAACCTGTCCATACTTTCCTTTCACTTGGCAAAGCTGTCTTAAAATTCAGTGACTTCCAATAAACATTTCTTGTTTCTTTCTGAACACATCTATTAGGTCTCTGAAAACATGCAGTGGTTGCAAAGACTGATACTTGTTTCATTAAGCTAAAATTACGAGGAAACATCTTTAAGGTTTTTTACCCTAAAAAAAAAAAAAAAAAGTTTGCAACATGTAATTTTCTTGCAAATCTTCAAAACCCACCGATTCAAACTGGGATGGGAAAACATGGCATTTTTAAAGCATTTGTTCCCAATTTACTTTGCAAGAGAACTGCCACATTTGGAATTTTTCTGTTAACAGTTTTCTGACCGAAGGAGAATTGTTTCTGCAAGTTAGCAGCCAAAGCATAAGGGTTGTCATTTAATGTGGTGGTGACGGCAGCAGCTGCACTTGCCATGTGGAGGAGGAGGAAAGAAGCAAAGCAAATGTTACCACTCCTGGTTGCATATCAGAGGCAGTAGTGTGGGAGGAGAATAAAGAACTGCTGCTGTTGCTAGGGCACAAAGATAATGGAGAAATACTCATAGTGGTTATTTTTTCTTTTTTTCTTGAAGGCCAATGACAATTTTGTTAAAATAATAGTTTTATCATCTTTGAAAATCTTGAAGGACTTCAAGCCAGGTTTTTCTGAACTCTTGCTGCATCAGAAACTAACTTCAAAATATTCCAGGACAGAAGGTCCTGGCACAAGGGTCTTGAGCAAACTATTTTATAAACCAAACTAGTAAATCCAAGGGATTGTCTTCTATGGTCTCATCCGTTTTTGCTGAAGAGTAATTCATTAGAAGAGGGAAAATCAAGTGTATGAACAAGACTGAGGATGGTTAGTTATACTCATGACAGGAAATGAGCCATACTTCACAGCTACAGCAGATAAAATGCGTTTTTTATCAAACTGAAACATGAAGTCAGGGGGTGGGAGGGACTGCTCAAAAATGCTGCTTTTCTTGTAAATATTTTTGATGCCTATTGTGTTCTCTTAATCATCCCACTGTTTTATTATTAACCTGCCATAGGGTGAAGAGAGACAATGGACAGTAAGTGCCTCGTGAACCCTGCAAACTAATCATGCACTGAACTTCCCTAAAACTGTGGAAGCAAAGATCAGATTACCTATACCATGTGCTCCTTATTTCAGTTGTTTACCTTTGATTTTCTGGATTAACAATAAGGAACTGAACACTGTACCTTGTGATTTCATAGAAAACACAGCCAGCGCTCCACATATCAATTTTGTAGCTATAGTAGCCATCTGTAAGCAAGCATTCAGGTGCTCGGTACCAGCGTGTGGAGATATATTCTGTGTAGGGCTGCTTAGAATATATACTCCTACAAGATCCAAAATCTCCTAGCTTCAGGGTATTCTGCTGCAAAAAATAAAGTATTTTGACAATTTAGAAAGACTGAAATATTCAAGCAAAGATTTTCCTTCAATGTGTGAAGTAGTCATCATAAAAGAAATCAACAGATTGAAAATACCATTTCAGAAAACCCAGGGAGAGTATTATAGCAGCAAAACTGCATTTAAATAGCATGTAGCTCCAAGACTTGAAGAGATTTATGTGTTGTAATATGCACAAATGCCTTTCTCTTCATCATTAAAAGACAGAGCTAAGAGTTAATGGAAAAGCATATGGACTATTACTGAAGAGAAGACTGCTAAATAGGACATCTGGATTAAGTTATTTTCTTAGACATCTTGTGTTTAGCAGTGATATAACAGGTGCTCTTAGCTTTTCTTTGCAACGGGTTCTCCTGCACATTTAGAGGACTTAAAAGAAAACTTTATCTCCAGAAAATAAAAATTCATAAAGTGAATTTTGAAATCCTTGTTTTCAGACATTAGTAAAATACCATTCTGAAACTCAGAATAGATTTCAATGAAATTTTCTAGAAGCCAGTATCTTCTGCTCTCTTTTGTATGAGCAATTTCCACTAAACCTAGGTATTAAATGTAGAAAGAAAGAGATGCAGAACTGAATGCTAGTGCTTGTTTCTAGGTTAATACAGAAAAGAAGATATTGATTAATGCATGATAAAGGACCAGTTTGCAGATTGGCATAGACACATGAAGGCTGCAACACATCAGATTCATCTGGTTTTAGCCACTAACAAACCTGCCCGTTCATTCCTCTAGATCAGGAATGAAGTATTAGAAGCAAATGTTTGTATATATTTAAGAACTGTATTTTTATTCATGAAGAAGCATTACTTTCTCAGCATAAACAGAAAAATAACAATATACTTCACTTTCAGTTAAATATTCTCATATAAAATGAATTACCTTTATTAATATGTTTTCTGGTTTCACATCTCTGTGAAATATCCCATTTCTGTGCCAATATAAACAGATCAGAGAGAAGAGTTCAGTGAAAAGGTAAAAATTATCAGTGCTTCCAGTTATTTGTTAAAAAAAAAAAAAAAAAAAAAAAAAAAAAAGTAAAGCAACTAACACTCTTTCAGCCTTATCAACAGCATAGTAAAAAACTGAATTTTACCACCATGGTGGTACAACAGCTACAGGAATGGGGAAAGGGTCAGTTGAGGAAGGAGTCAAGCTATCTGGTGTTGCTCTCAGCAGGGTTAGAAAAGGATGGAAAGGGCCCCCTGCTCCCAGCAGGGCTCCTGCACAGAGAGCAGAGCTCCCATGGGGTGCTGTGCACACTGGCTGCCAGCTTGCTGACTTCCAGGGCTCTGCTACAGGCAAAGAAATACCTGGGCAATGGCATTTTTTCACCCTGCAGCAGTCTGCTGCCTCACGTTATACACAGCTGCTTAGAGATGGCCCCAAAATAGATGTATGATAAGTGTACTGTAAAGCTGTTGCCAAAGCAGGTCTCTTACCTATGTATGTGATCAAGAGATTTGCATAACTGATACATGTAGTTCTTTATTTTTTTTTCAGGTAATGGCTTTCTCCTTCCTAGAATTAAATTTCAAGTTGTACAAGTCCTTTTTAACACACAACAGAATACAAAGAAAAAAACATCTTCAGCTTCCAATTGATATTACCTTTTTCAATTATACTATTTCGGTCATTTATAGCTAGCTTTGCAATCCATTTTCCACTCAAATTCAGACATAATTTAAATTTTCAGTATGCACCAGAATAGTTCAGCTAACATTGCTGTCAGTTCAGTAGTCTATAAACTGCCTTAGCTTTTACTGTGTGTTTTTCTTGCAATATCTGTCTCCAAGTTCTAATAGAACTGGAATATATCGCTTCCAAATCTCTCATTTCCTTTCCAAAAAAAAAGGAACAGGCCGTAAGGTTCAAGATTCCTATCCATCACCTCAAATTAGTGCAATGCTTAAATAACTGTGATTCACAATTGAGCTGGAAATTACAGGTTAACCTAGGTAGTTTAGCTTGCTATTGCAGTTGTGCAATAACCATAGCTATAACATTTACCTGTTTTTCAGAGCCCTAAAGTACCTACACAGCTTTTTTCTTTTACAGGCTCCAAAGGCCTTTTAATGTTGCTGTAATGCCTTTATGTAATGCTGCAATGTCATCAACAGTGGCAGAAGTGATCACATTTCTGAAAACCAGAACAGGTACTGGTTTGCATGCCGACAGCAGTGCGAGTGCTTGGCGTGGGAGGAGGAGGGAGATGAGCAGGGCAAAAACTCGCTGCAAATGGACTGGTGTCCCCCACTGCTCGCCGTGCTCCTCCAGCCACCATAATCCACCGAGCAGGATTAGATAACACAGCGCTTGAAACAGAGCTCCATTTACAGAGGAAATTGTAATATTATTACCTTGGTAGACAGAGATGGTGTTTTCAAATTCAGGTTTTTTGTTATTTACAGTAGAAAAGATTTTATGAAGTGTTGTTATTTAACCCAACTTGGACTATTTAAAAAATCAAGCCTTCTTTTAAAAAATCAAGCCTTCATGAAAAGAAGTCATGCTCAATTGTGTTTTGTTTTGTTTTGTTTTTCTTTACAGGTAACTACTGAAATCTGGAGCAGATGCTCTTCTACTTTCAGATTTATCACCACACAAATCTCACTTGGCAGTCATTATGAAGTGAATTTGAGGCTACAATATTTTTTTCTTCAGGCCACCTTCCCCACATCTCTCTGAGCCTTTTTTTTTTTTTTTATCACTTTAAATGACCAAATTGTTCTTGATTAAACAAGCCAAAGGCAAGATTGTTTTTCAGTTATGAAGTGACTTGTGGTACCACTACAAATTAATAGTTACAGAATTATGACTGTGTACAGACAAATAACTTTGGTTGAAATGAGATGAATCTGTTGCCAGTGTAATGAAGGGATTAAAAAAAAAGGATCAACTTCCCACATTAGGCATTACAATGAACTGGCCTCCTAATTAAAAGAGTGTCTTCATACACCTTAATAAACTAGAAATTAATTTACAGTCAATCGCGATTTTTCTTCACTGCAAAATTTTGTACAAACCATGCTTGCCTTTAATTTTTTCTAACTTAAAGCTTTTTTAAATTGTCCTGAACCTTTTTTGAACTTAATTTTGCAAGATTCAGAGTATTCAGAAAATGGCAGAGATTTATATTACTATATGCTGTAGAAATATACAAAAGACTACAAACTGTCTGTAATGTAGCTACTTTTGTACACTCTGAAAACTGTTTTCAGAGCATTGCCAATACAAACAATTTAGTTGTTCTATAAATTAACACCACACTCCTTTAAATCGTAACCCTGAAAATTCAAAAGCAGCTCCTATTTTCCATTGTTACCCAGATATCCCTGGTCAATTAGTGTTCTGGCTCAGAATTGAGATTAATTTTCCAATTTAAATATGAACTCAGAATTTTTGCCAAATAATTATTCTTTTAAATAAGCTGCCACACCTTATATTTCTCGACTTTGCAGTAAGCCATAAATAGAGTTGTTTGGGAGAGATTAAAAAAAAAATAAAATCTTATTTCTGCCCCATAGGAAATAGTCCTTTTGACACTTTGCAGAGTGAGAGAGTTGCTGTGGTGGAGTTCAGCTGCCTGGCAAGGTAAAACCACCACATACTTAGGCCTACTTTGAAACCATCAAAATTAATTTCTGAAAAAAAAGCAGCAGGAAAACAATCTTCCTATGGAAAATCTTCCTAGGAGTTTGATAAGAACTGTATATTAAAATTAAAAAAGCAGAATATACTGAAACTATTAGGCTGATTTCCATCTGTGTACAAGGTTTAATATAGCTGGTTTTGTCACATGAAAAGAACAAGAGAAACACTGATAAATGTACACCAACTGAAATTTGGTGTTTTGGATTTATTTTTAAAGGCAGTTAAAGAGCAAATCTAAACATTCTGATTTTCCATAAGTGAAGTATAGTATCTTTCCTAGAAAAAGCTACAGGATTGTTTTTAATGCACTGGACTAATTCACTGTCAATGAGAACTCCTTCCTATATTCTACTACTCACTCTGACTTAATAACTTCACAAATTGATCATGGAAAAATAAAAAGCAGCAATTATTCATAGCTGAATCTACAGAGTCAAGCAAGTGTATTTTAATCTCAGCTCTTTATCTAGGTCAGAACAGGGTTACTACTTTTGTTAGAGATCTGAATACTCAATGTCATGAACATAATGTTTGAGAGCAAGTCTTTATTCTACTGCACAGAGTATCATCAGTTGCATGCTGAGTTACGGAAATGAATCTCCCAGCTCTGAAGACATTACAAATTTTTAATTATTAAAAAAAAATCCTCTTTTACTATTGAAATTGAAAGTGCTCCTCCATTTATTGTATCCAACTCCTTTTGTTTCTGTAAGAGATCTGTTTTTAAATTAGCTTTTGTTCTAAACCTTTCTGTAGGAACTTTTCCTTAAGATTTATGGTCTTCCACCTGCCTTGACCAACATCTCCAGAATTCTTAAATTTAGGTGCTTTCAGTGAACTATGTTATTTTATAAAGAAAGCTTGGTTAAAGGCATTTTACTGGACACAAAAATTGAAAATCATTATTCATCGATTCAGTAGTCTTTGAAACAAATGGGAATAATCTTCAAGTTGTTTCATTATAGTCCTGACTTAACAAGAGCCTGTTTAAGTTATTTTTGTTACATAAGGTAATAGTTTTGTAGAGAAGATTGTTTCCCTGTTTTCAAGTGACTGTAGAAACAGATCGCCGTTGACCTGACCCCTTGGAAAGCTTCTGCATGCATCCATGCTTTAAACTGGGTATTTTGCACTGGAAATTAATATAGAATGAAGCAGTACAGCATAAAAATTCGCTAAAAGTTTCATCATATGTAATAGTGAATAACCTTGTGCAGTACAGTTAATTCCACTTTGTGATCTGCAGAAGGAGGGGTTGTCTGCTTAAGCACATGCTACATACCTTTTATCAGCTCATAAATATTCATGTCCATAAGTTCACATATCAGTGAAAGGGAGCCGGCTTTTTTATCACTGAAGAAACAAATTAGGAGACTTTAAGATCTGATTTACTCATGCAGGTATTTGAATGCATGTTTTCTGAGTATGTGACACTGTTCAGTATCAGGAAATTTCCAGTAAATTAAATGGTACAATGTTACAATAACATAGAGGAAACATTATGCCAGACATGAAACACTTTCTCTCTCGGTCATTAGTATCAGTGGCAATGGGTACCTGACTGTGACTGGAATCTCTGTTTTGTTGACAATAGCAGCTCTAAGTGTTATCAAGATACGATTATATATATCTGACACCTTATTTTCCATTTCACTGCCCTGCAGAGGCAGATATCTTTAGGTCCGCAGTTTTTCTAAGAAGAAGGTAATTGAATTAAAGTACACCCCCTCTACAATGCTCCATTAACCCAGACAACAAAAGGTTGTGGGTACAATTTACAATCCAGTTTACAGACAGTGAAAGAGCCAGGCGAGCTGGCTGGCCATCTGGGTTACACTTGGTTAACAACACGGCAGCTGAAGCTGGCAATTCCAGAAAGCTGAGCTGCTGCCACGATTACCAGCTTTTCATGCATTTGTGCTAAATGGGTCTGCTGATAACAGTACAGTACCAGAGGCTGGAGCAGAGGAATTGCTGGAGAGCTAGAAAAAATGTTTTAGGCATTCAACAAGTTTTGTGCCAAGTACTCAGAATAATGAACTATTTGTCTCCTGTTACATAGTGAGGAAGTATAGCACAGCAGTGGAGGAAATGCTGTCATAAAACTCAAACTTTGTGAGGCCTCAGAAGACACTTAAGTGCCAAATGTGTCTAGAAGGAGCCCGATTCCATCACCGACTGATCTCTCTTCAAATGTGTACCTCAGCTGCTGCCTAGTTCAGAGATCTAAACTTCTATTATTTGCAAAGGGGTATCTACACAGTTGCTGCTTTGCCTGGATCCCTACTTCAACCTGCCAGGCCAACCCAAAAGCCCAGTAGTTCCAGGGCCCATTTCAGCAAATAAGCTCTAAGTGTGCCTAACCAAAATAGTCTCCAGTAGACGTGACACCATGCATTAAAGCACTCCCTGGATATGGGATGTGGGTTCAAATCACCAGCAAGTATTATGTATTATGCCATGAAGTTTAGCGATGCTTAAAATATATCTAGTCTGTCATTTTAATAAGGATGTCGAAGTGTTTTTCAGTCTGCTACAGAAGAGTCAGAGCAATAACAGATCACCTTTTCTTAACCAAAGAAAAAAAGGCACAATGACTTTAGAATGTGGCATATCTGCTGTTTTTTCTTTCTTGTTGGTCAAGTTCCTATAGGTTGCCTCTAGGTCCAAAAGTTACTGGATATTGTTCAAATAAAGGGTTAAGGAAGAAGTGGATGCACCATACTTACAAAACAACTTCATGTAACATAAGGATATTAGGATGTGGACTCAACCTCCTTAGTGCTTGTATTTCGCTCAGATTATTCACTTGTTCAATACTAAAGATGAATTAAAAAAAAAAGAAAAAAAGAAAAAAAGAAAGAAAAAGAAGACTGATTTGCAATCAGGGACTAGATTATAATTGTCTTTCTCCCCTGCCATGAGACAGTCAGAACCCACTCCATTTCAGTCTGAAATTGAACTTCCAAATGCAGGACCTGCTTTGTTTCTTTATAGAGCAAGTCAGTAAAGAGGAGAATGGCTTTATTCCTCCCTACAGTCCAGAGCAGCTGGACTTACCTAGACATGATTAGTAAGGCATTTTGCTCCAGATGTCAGCTACCATGCCAAGCTGCGATCTGGAAAAACTGTGTGTCACCTACCAGTATGTATCATACAGGTCGTTCTGAGCTGGTGTCGCATACATACCAATTATTGCTCAGCACGCTGCTGAAAGTGACGGTCTAGCCTTGCCAAATGTAATATTTAAAATTAAGTTTTAATGATAAGCAATTGCATGAAAAATGGATACCATTCAACCAGTGTTTAAATATTAAGTTGCCCTCTTAGACTTTAATAAACAACAAAACTGCATGCAATAGAAACTCTGAAGAGGAAGCAGGAAACAGAGCTCTGCACACTATTTCATGGATCAGAACAGATCAGAAAAGGATATGTAAGCCTTCTCATGACTTACAGCTAAACACCAAATCATAATTTTCCAATTTGAAACTGGGAGAAATACTTGGGATAGGCAGATTCTGTTTGAAACACGATTATCTGCTGCTAGAAGAGTTTGTTTCATCAAAAGAATTCATCAGTCAATTTATCAAGGGGTTAGAGGCCTAAGAGACATTTTAAACACACTGCTTAAAACGCAGGTTAGCTTGTTACTCCCTTCCACTGGGCTGCATATGATCTGCTTTGAATGTAGCTAAGCAGCTAGTTTAAATACTGTTTTGACCATAAACTGGGCAAATGTGGTCAATAGTAGGTAACATATAAATGGACCAACAGTTCTCTAACAACACAGTAGAGAATCATAAGTCACATGACTTCATTAACTGAAGATATTTGGGTTTGTTTTCTTTGTTTAAACTTACTGGAATGTTTTTCAACCTCCACTTTTCCATGGTCTCTGAAGCTCTGAGTTACACTGTGAATTTCACTTCAGAGCAGTGTCCCATTTTACTTAAGTACACGTGTCGTTCCCACTGCCATCACTAGGAAATGAAGTCATTTAACTGAGAATACAAAGCCAATGACCCAAAAGGCAGGGTCTGGTGCATATATAAATTTGGAGAAGAACATCAAGTGTATGTCTATACTTCCATGCAACCCTCTTCTCTGTTTTTCTAACTGACAGAAAGCACCTATTTTGTGCCCATGTAGCATCTTGCTGATGGATGTAATCAAATGTAAATGCTAGTATGAAGGAGAACTAACGCTACACAATGGAGTAAGGATAAAACCAGTGCTTTTAACTTGCTTTAAAACTCAAAAGTGAGACTTTTAAAACTCAAAGTGAGACTGAAATAAAACATACTATCCATGAGGGACGGCTTGGACATTTCCTTCTACTGTTATCTACAGCCAGAATAAAACCAGCACAAGTACATTCAGTGTATTTGGAAAGGCAGAAATTAAACACTGAGGCCACATTTTTCTTGTTTCACTCTCAACCCAGGGGTCAGGCAGCATTTACTACAGGGAAGGACACCAGTTAGAGTACTCAAGAAAATCCAAATAGAGTACCCAATGCCAAATAGGAAGGTCCTTTGTAGTCAGCAGCAGCTGACCTGTATACTATATGCAAACCTTTTTAACACAAGCATATTCAAAAACCTTCGTTTAGTCCTTATTTTGCATTTCCCCACTAAATTTAAGTAAGATTTTCTGTAGTAGTATAATTATGCATACCTTTCAAAGTGTTGTTTCATGTGTTTACACGCATAGTACTTTCCATCTCTAAGACTCAGTGTCTTCAGAACATCAGAAAATGTTCCCTCTCCTATCTTACCAACCAGTTTGTATTCTAAAAACAAAAATATATTGTTTCGGTAAGTTTAAAATAGAAATTGTCGTAAAGGCTGTATCAACCAGTAATTGATCTATTAAATTCAGATAGCTGGATCTTTATTTTTTTAATAAAAGTTTTTTTTGGCAACACATTGGTTATTTGAGAGAAAATATAATGAATAACAGAAAAGGTTTTGCTGCCCACATTACATGAATTCACATTTCTGAAAGTAAAATACAGGAGCTAACTACTACCTCCTTGCTTAGAGATACAATGCTTCTGCACACACCACTTCGTACCTTTTTTTTCTGCTCCAGCACATTAGCAACTCATACCTGAGTTTATTTTTTGCTCTTTCACACAAGCAAACAACAAAAAAGTTGTATCTTGAAAGGCAAGTGCATCTTGGCTTTGCTTCAAATTATTTTTAAAGCAGTTTCTGATTTTAAAGCTTTATTCCCATCTTAACTTCAGGCATGGGTTTTCAAGTAGGTTAAAAATAATGCTTTTGTTTAATATTCAGTCTTTTCCTAATTTCCTTCAGAATTGACATTTCTTTTCTTTCCTCCTTTATTCTCCTTCACCTTTGTAATCAACTGTTCTTTACCAATCCCACTGACTGGTTCCCCTCTCCCACCTCGTCCTCCTGTTTCCCTTTCTGTGTAGCACCTACAGATTCTAACCTTGATAATTCCTCCACGTATTTCATCTGAGCAAAAACCAGTCCTGCTTGGCTCTGTGCTACTTTTGCTTTTGAGATAGCCCTGTTATTTATGAGAGATCCAAACCCAGTCATTTTGAGGGAGGCAGAGCAGGAAACCTCTTCTGTCATATTCAGCCCTTTATGGGACTCAAAATTAGTGTAGGAGTCCAAAGCAGTGCTGATGGCAGCAAACTGGATGAAGTGTAGCTGTCTGTGTAGTTACTGTGACAACAGTTCCTGGCAGGCATTTGGCCTGGGACAACCACCGCTCCCCTAGGCACCTTCCTGGCCCCAGGCGAGGACTCCTTCTAAGGTCATTCCTCAAGCAGAGGTTCTGTCCTGCAGCCCTGTTTTGGAGGATAAGAGAATTTACTAGCAGAGATGTGGGCCATTTCATGCCAGTTGCTCTTTGTGGCCGAGAAGATTTCCAGATATGTTTAATTTACAAGTATAAATACAGCCTCAGAGTGGAGAGAGCCTGCCAAGAAATTTCGCAGAGACAAGTTACTTAGGCAGGGACATTCTAAGGATGTCTTCCAACCAGCAATCAGTTTGTCTGGCCGTCATCCCTTTTCTCCTCCCCAGCTTTCATGCTTACTCCTTTTAAAAGTCTTTCTTTACCTTGTGATCCAAATGCTTGCATTTTAATTAGGGGGATTTGCAGGAGGAAATTTTCTGCTTTCTCCAATATAAAAGCACAGCTTCTGTGAGAATTATCATTTGCTTTTCCCATTTTTATCACCTCGTGCTTAGGTTTACCAATTATCATACTTTGTGCTGTTCCAGACCTTCTTTAAAACCTAATCTTCTCCAGAAATTCAAGCATCCTTTTCATTTCCTATGTACTATTTCCCCCCTTTTTCCTTCAACTAACAAATTAGGCCATCTAAATTAGAAAAGGGGAGAAAAACGGGGTAATTTAAAAGCAATTACACTGTGTAATGCTCTTTATACAGACAATTACATACAGAACTGCTTTAAAAGCAGAAACTGAATCTGAAAATCATTATGGGTAAAGGAGGCGATACCTACCGGAGACTCCAAGACAGGGATGGGACCATGAGATTGATAAATTCTTGGGGCTGTTACCTGAGCACTGACCAATGAGGGCTCTAAGCAAGGTGATTCCTGACTTTGGTGATCACTAAGCAACACACCTCAGCAAGTAGCATGCTTTGTACCGTGCCCTCAGCCAGGAGCAGAGGGTTTGGGGGGAGCTGCCACCCGTGGGGAACCTGTAGTGGAGCAGTTTGCTCCTGGGGGATGGACCCCGTGGTATGGAGCCGTGTGGGAGCAGTTCCTGAAGAGCTGCTGCCTGCGGGCAGCCCCCACAGGATCAGTTTGGGAAGGACGGCATCCCTTGGGAGGGACCTCACGTGGAACAGGGGCAGAGAGGGACCGTGAAGGAGCGGTGAAGATGAAGCATCAGGGACTGACCGCAGCCCCTATTCCCCTGCGCTGCTCAGGGGGAGGATGTAGGAGATGGTAGATGGAGGGGAAGGTGTTTTTAGTTTGTTTTTGGTTTCTCACTGCTCTATTCTTTTAATACTGGGGAATAAATTACATAAATCTCACTATGTTGAATCTGTTTTGCCCATAATGGTAATTGGTGAGTGATCTCCCTGACCTTTTATCTTAACCCTTGAGCCTTTTCCCATCCTATTTTCTCCCTCTCTTCCTTTGAGGGATGGGAGGGACAGAGCAGTTCTAGTGCAATTTAGCTGCCCATCGCAGTGAAATCACCACAGATGTATTAATTTTTACAATAGAATGTCAGACATACAAAAAAAGCAAACAGACAAACAAACAAAAACCCACACGAGTAACAAACACCTGAGGCTTTAAGCTGGCAGACACTTAAGAGAGAACTGTGTCTCCACCACTGGAAAAAATGACAGCAAAGACCAGAATAATTGCAATCAATTGAATGAAGTGCAGAATCAGGAATGAAAACTGCATTATGTGAAACGTCTTTTTGATGCATAACATTAAATGTAAACTCTCAAAAAAACAAATCACTGAAGATGGAGGAGCTTTTCTCCCAGGGAGGAAATCAGAGAATGATTGTATGACAAGTTAATTATTGTTTAATGAGAAACTGAATGGATCTCAGGCATTATAAGAATGGTAGTATGAGTTTTTGCAGAATAGGAATGGAAACAATTTAGACTTATAGTACACTAACAATTTAACGCAGATTTTGAATTAGTGCCCACAAGCCAAGATTTCTGAAGATTCTTAAAAATCTACTTCTGATTCATCAATTACAGTAACTTCAAACAAACACTGAAAGAGAATAGTCAGGTCAAAGCTTTTCAATATCACACTATGCATCTTAATGCAGCTACCAAGCAAAACTAATTACCAGCGAGTTTACCTGAATTTGTGGTACTCTCAGGTGAAGAATGCTAGAAATTTGTAAAACTTCACAAGCATTTTAAGATGGAATGCTTCATGCATGAAACTTAGTAAATGGTGTTTGAGTTACACTTGTATATCACATTAAGGAATAAAGATCTAATCCCCAGTTAATAATTCCTTCATGCATCTGTAACAATCTAGATATAACCTAACCTCTCACTTTCTTCCCTGTTGTTTCAGCACACACGGATGTTTGGGCTTGGAATAGTTAGAGAAAAGGTAGATGAGGATTAGGGAAATGGAATAAAGTTCCATACAAGTCAACAAAATAGTACAATGGTATACAGAAGTTATTTGTAAGAAGAAGTTCTAGCACCACAAACTAGTCTAACACTGCAAAAGTGGCCACAAGAATGGCAAGGAAGTAATTATTAAATAGAAAGGCAGTGTAACATACAAGAAATTACAGGGCCCAGACAATTAAGAACAATGTAAATGAAAACAACGAGCAAATGATGGAGTGCAAAGACTGGGCTGCTATTACCGTGCCTAGAGAGCACAGAAAATCTCTCCCAGTTTGGAACTAAAGAATCCAATGCAAAATGACAGAAAAGAGCAGTGCAATAACCATCACGGGGCATTATAAAAACAAAAAGTAGGGATTTTGTCGTCAGGACGCCAAGATGCTGAGGAAGAAAACCCATGACGTTTAAATATGACACCGATACATGCAGGAAGAGAGAAATACAAGCAGAGGAAGCAAGAAGCTGGGTTCGGGCACGGTCCCCAGGCACACACCCGGCTCAGGCAGCGACACCCGGGCGGGACAGGGGCTGTGGGGCAGGGACACCAACGGGGAAACTCGGCAGAAACGACGGGAGGGACCCGCAGGGCGGCCCAGGAGCACAAGGCCGGGCAGGGCGGGCGCGATTCGGCCCCTCAGGGAAGCCCCGAGCCGGCAGCGGGCCGCGACGACGGCGCCGGCCGGGCTCTGCCAACGCACCCCGCGGCCACGGCCTCCCTGTGGGGGACCGGAGGGGACCGAGGGGCCCGGTGCCGCCCCGCCGCCCGCCCCTTACTGCTCATCCTGCGCTCGCCCCGCCGCGGGCCGGGCCGTGCCTCAGGCCGTGCCTCAGGCCGCCATGTTGTGTGCCCGTCGCCTTGGCAACCGCGCAGGCTCCGGCTGAGAGGGCTGCGCCCCGCCCCTGACGTCACGCCTGGCCACGAGGGAGGGCGGGAAGGGTTCGGAGCATGCGCAGTGCGAGTGGTGACGCCGAGCGGGCGCCGCCTCCTGCCCTCACGCTGAGGTGCGGGGCTCCGCGCAGTGGGGCTGAGGGGAGCGGTCCGGGGTAAAACGGCCCCAAAACAGCACAAACTGCGGCTATCGGCATTCCCTCTGCATTATGTGAACTTTTCTGTACACAACACAGAATCACAGAGCCTTGCGTTTCCACTTTCATGTAGCATTTCTAAAAGTTAGACCGACCTCAGATAGTGAATCACGTGTTGCGACAGCTTAGGAACTGTTTTACAGAGCACTTCCTACAGTTGTGGTTGTGTTAAACATCCGCAGGTCGCCATTCTAACATGCAATATTAAATTCTATCATGCTCTTTTGCACTCTCGTGTTTTTGTTTTGTTTTGTTTTATTTTTTGGTGTGTTCTCTCTTGATAATGTGATTGGTAATTATAACTATTAATCCTCCAGCACGAATTGTTCATTATATCTGCATGTTAATCTAAGCTTTAAAGCTAAGAAGAAAGCTTTTAAATGGATATATAATAAAAAGCAAAATATTAGCAGAAGGTGAAAGAGTTGTCCGTGCAAACTCAGATATTAGCAGTGCATTAAACATCGGGAGGGTTAAGTGTTTTAAAAAACATGACACAAATACATTGTCTAACTCAATGCAAGTGGAATTACACCCTAGAAGTCTCTTGGGGCTGTGAGCTCGTTGGGTTAGAGGGAAGGCAAGCTGCCCCCCTGTGTCCCGCACCTCAGCAGGAGCAGCACTGTCAGCCGGGCGGGAGGCTCTGCTAGAGGCTGACGGTCTCTGCGTGTCCCCGGTCTTTCGAGCGCAGCGAATTCTGCTTTTTCTCTGCCTTTTACCTCTCGTTGCTTTCCTTGGGTGCACTGCGCCGGTAGTGTCCATCTATAGTCACTGGGCGGGAAGGTTTCATCAGCCGGCCGGTTAGCTCAGTTGGTTAGAGCGTGGTGCTAATAACGCCAAGGTCGCGGGTTCGATCCCCGTACGGGCCAGTGAGATTCCCTTTTTCCCTCCCTCCCCGCTGGCCGAGGCTGCCGCCCTTCATCTTCCCTCGGTGCCGCGGCGGGATGAAGGCCGGGAGCCGCCTCCTCCTCCTCCTCCTCCGGGCGCTGCCCGGGGCAGGGCGGCCGCTGCGGCTCCCGCCCGCCGCCTGCCAAGATGGCGGCTCCCCAGGAGGGGGGCACGGAGGCGCCACCGCCCCCCCCTCCTCCTCCTTCTCCTCCTCCCGCTGAGGGGGAGCCCCCCGGGGCGGCGGCCGCCTGCGGGGCTCCCCTCGGCGAAGAGGAGGAAGAGGAGGAGGAGGAGGAAGGCGGGGAGCGGAGCTCTGAAGCCGCCGCCGGCGCCGTCCTTTACCTGCGGGCGGAGGGCACGGGGCTGAACCCGGCGCCACCGGGGGCCGCCTCCGGGAGCCCGGCGGAGCCGCCTCCCCCTGCGGGCCGCCTGGCCGCCGAGAAGCTGCGGCGGCTCCCCGAGAGAGCCAGCAGGGCCCGGGAGCCGCTCGGAGCTCCGCCGGGGGCCGCCCCGCTTCCCCCCGGGGCTCCCCGGGCCGCCGCCGCCGCCCGGCAGCTGCGGAGCGGGGCCCTGCAGCACGGCCCGGCCGGGGCCGCCGCCGCCCCGCTCCTCCCGCAGCAGGTAACCGTGTGGGGGTGCCTTTTGGGGGTGCCTTCTGGGGGTGCCTCGGCTCTCGGTGCTTCTGTAATTTGTGGGTTTTCTTCCTGCTCTCAGCGGGGGGAGCGGGGTTTGTAGCGGCTGCTGCCACCCGGGGTGTCGGTGTGCTGAAAGCAGCCCGGGGGGTGAAGCTCGGGTGGCTCCTCAGGGCCCCGCTTGGGGAAAGGGGCAGAGCTCGGGCTCCCGGGCGGTGTTTGAGGTTGGCGGGTGGTCGGTTTGGGGCTAAGGTGGAAATTTGGAAGGGGGGGAGAGAATAGGAAGGAGGTGGATAAGAGGAAGCACACGCTACAGCTCGTGGTCTCAAAGCTCTCATGAACAGAGCACTTGCACGTCCTGCATGGGGTGTGTGGCCTGTGCCCTGTAGCAGGCTGCAGCTCCTCTGCCTTGGGCTTGTTGCAGGTTATGAACCTGCCTACGGGATGCCGTCGACTCTGCTGCTCCAGGACAGGCCTGCTTGCAGGAAGCAAAGCTGTAATGTCACCCACAAGCAAACTTCACGTGCTTTAGCTAGCAGCAGTTAGACCGGTGAACGTGCAGGAAAGCCCATAGCTTGAAGGAAGGGAACCTGCTCTTTGACATTCAGTCAGGGCTTTGATGCGTTTAAATCAAAAAATAACAACGTGAATTCATTTCTTCCTGCCTTGCTCTAAGGGCATGTATGAATCATATTGATAAATACTGGCTTTATTTAATTAATGCTGTATTTGTGTAACCTGAACTCTTTTTTTTTTTTTTTCCACAAAAGCAGCTGGAGGCCATTTGTGTCCAAGTGCAGCCAGAACAGATGAAAGAAACTGAAAGGCCAATGCCATCATTGGCACCAGTCCAGCCCAAAACTATAACACTGAGTCAGTCTGTTGGTAGAAATTGTAGCATACCTGGACTTGGCGTTATTAATCCCCAGATAATTAGAATACAGCCTGTTACAGGAACCGAGCAGGAGCAGCAGCAGATTTTCCTACATAGTTCTTCCGAATCTCCAATTCAATCGCTTGTGCAGAGACCTTTACCGTCTGGTGGATCGGTGTCTGTAAACAAGACTGCTACAAGTAAGATGCTGAACGGGCAGAAAACGGCACGTGCCACAGTATCAGCTACAAGGTCTTCAAATATCACCATGGTTGCAGCCAACTCAACAAATACCCTGACACCATGTCTTGAAAAAAAACAAAAAGACAAGCTAAAAAAATCTTTGAAAGTGAAAACTCGTTCTGGACGGATTTCACGCCCTCCAAAATACAAGGCTAAAGATTATAAATTCATTAAGATGGAGGATTTGGCTCATGGTCATCAGTCTGATTCTGATGATTACTCTGAACTGAGTATAGAAGATGATGAAGAAGGAAAGGTGAAGGGAAAGGATGCATTATTTAATTCTTCAAATTATAATCTGAAACCCAGAATGTTTAAATGTCAGACGTGTGAAAAATCCTATATAGGAAAAGGAGGATTAGCAAGACATTATAAACTTAATCCAGGTCATGGACAGCTGGAGCCTGCACCTCAAAAAATACCTTTAAATAAGCCTAATGGAAATATATTTGTGGACAATCCCTGTGGAACAGGAGTGGAAACAATGAGTCCAGCACATTTGGATTCAATTGCCGTCACTTTTAATAATGAATATGCACTGTCTACCAATTTGGAAGAAACCGTTGGTTCGCAGGCTGGAGGACAGGTAAAGTGTGTTACAGCTGTCGGTTTTGTAGAAAATAGAAAGGCAATTTTAATAGCAGCATACTGTACTCATTCATCTGAGTTCCTGTAGACAATGATATGAGCATTTTTGAAAAGACTGAAGGTAGGGATCTAAATACATGTGAATTCAGTGGTGCTCAATGGTAAAACATGCAAGTCTTGTGCTGCCCAGCAATATCCACCAATATGCTAAATTAAACATATTTCCCATTAAGGTGTTTGCAAGAGACAACAACCTGTTTGTTTGTTGTTTTTTTTTAAATGTGTCAGGAATAGTATTCTTGCACAGAAACATAAAATATTCACCAAGCATTCCTTTATTACTGGCTTTCTGACATGCACTTTGCAGATTGGAAAAAAAATAGGTCTGCATAAATAGCCTTCTTTTTTCCATATAAGAATGCTACGTTGTTCAGCTATATATAGCCTTCTTCATGACAGACAGCAAGACATCATCTGCTTCATCAATTTCTGTTACTGAAGCATTTTTTTTCTGTGGCAAAACTTATTTGGAATTGGACAGTGGACCACAGCTTTTCCTACACCAGGTTTTGAAAGTGAGGCTTACGTGAGTTTTGAAGTGAGGCTGCAGTTCATCCCTGCAGACTGAACACTTTGAAGCTTGACTCTGGCTTGGAAGCAATTTCAGCTGCATTTTTCTGGGATGTCTTAGGCTGGTCAATTTAACTTAAAGTTTCTCTTCAAAGTAGAGTTATCTCTTCTCTGACCAACAGCTTGCAGCAAGAGCTGATGGAATTGTTGCCTAAGAAACAATACCCTTTTTAGCTGTAGCAATGCTGTATTTTTACTTAGAACGGAAGCTGTTCTCAGAAACATGAAAGCTTCAGGTCAAGGTGCCAACACAGCAAACAAAACATCTCATCCTCTGTGCTTTTCTGTCATCTTCAGAAAAAGAGAGAAGCACAGAATACTGACGTCTGCTGCCTGTATTATTATATATTTATTTCCCTGTGCAGCACTCATGTTACCCAGGAGAGGAATTATTTAAATAAATAAACAAAACACCTAGAAACATGCAAACAAAAATCTTCAGACAATCTCAACACTTACTTCTTACTGCTAGATTGCTATCATACAAGTTATCTTTAACTGGCAAAAACCAATACTAGAAGTTTGTGCTGTAACTCATTGATTTATTTATGATTTTTGGCCAGATAATTATTTCCTAGAAAGAATAGCAGGATTACTAAAACTGGTACATTGATAGATAGAGGAAGGCATACAAGACCCCCATGTTCAACCTAGTCTTGTGTTTAGAACTAATATAGTAACTTAATCCATGGGCTAGAACTGGTGTCGTTTTGTCAGCTTTCCTACTTACTAGAGTAGTAGGAAGCTACTACACATTAAGGTGAAAAAGTATTGATTAAGAAAATAAGCTTGAACTGTTGTTCAAGCCTCTTAAAAGAATACAGGGACATTCTTAGAAATTCTAGCTTGGAAGTGAAATCTTTAGTAAGAAAACACTACTTTGATCAGTAAAAATCTCTTTGCGCTAAGATCACTGATAATTTAAAAAAACAGAAAATGTACTTGGAGGTTTGTCTTGTGCTTTTATAACAGAAGCTACGTAGCTATATTCATAGAGATTGGGAAATATATTTTGACTTTAGTTATTGGGCTAGTCGCTGTTCGTGGCTGCCCAAACTTCTTAAGTTTCATAAAATCTCTGTACTTTCACATGGTTCCAATGAACACATTTTTTTTTGGTGTGTGTTTCATTGCTAATTAAGGTTTACTTCTATAACCTCTCTATTCAAAGAGGCAATATTTTATTTCAAAAATACTAAGCATATTTAACAGGCATAAACAACTCTAACTATATTCTCCTGATCTTTGTATTTTGTATGGTAATTTGCAGATCAAAAAGGCTAACTTTATAAATAAAGGCATGTAAATATTGCTGAGGTCGCAGTCTTACTAATGTGCTGAATTTCTTCTGTAACTTTCTTTGCAGTTATGCTTGTTTCCAACCTTGTATTTGTTTAATATACTATTTAATTTTTGTGTAGATGAAGAATTAATTATAAAATTGTGCCTAAAATACTGTTCCAAATGGTGAATAAATACTTTTAATTTTTCTTTTAATTAAGAATTGTAACTCTGGAGAAAGCAGGCACCTGATGGAAGAACAACAAAATGAAAGCAGTTCAGGACACCGGGGACCCATAAAACCAAAAGGACCTGGAAGACCCAGACGACGGAAGAGACGTGGTCGACCAAGGATGGGTGGAAGATCTAGGTGCTCTGGAAGGCTTAGCAGACCTGGTCAGTCCCCTTCAAAGTCACTTAGTAGTGTGTCAACAGAACACAATGTATTCAGAAGAAAAGCTAGGTTAAAAGAGGTATGGTTCTCTTCTCTAATTACTTCGTAAGTTTCTCCTCCCCCACCTTTTTTTAATGTTTGTGTTACGTCAAGGATTATTTCCAAAAAGACTGATAGTTGATGTTCTTGTTTACTGAAAAGATATTTAGCATAAGATATTTGCTAAGAAGAAAGTATTACGTTGGCTTTAAGGGAAAAAATGCTTAGAGCAGAATGCTGGACAAAGTGAAAATGGGAACTCTGTATGGAAAGGGCCTTTTGACATGTAGATATACTCCTGCTTTTCTTCTGGAGAAGAAAAGTTACTAGCTACTATTGTGCATCTACTATAACACAATCAAAAGAAATAGACCCAACTGAAGTGAGGCAACATTTTAACGTACACACAGAAAAGCATTTGGGAGAGGATAGAAAGAGGATTAAAATCTGTGCACCTAATACGATTTTTTGTTTGTTTCCTGTGTGTTGCTGAAGATCTTTAATGGCTCCTGAATCTACTAATGTTGCTCTTTTTTCTTAGTTTGCAATGCTTGTCGGACTGAGTGTTGTCTGTACACATGTGTAGTAACAGCTTTGAGGTATTTTTAATTTATCTCCTGGCGTTTTAACTTATCTTCTGGTGTTACATTTGCTTTTATTCTTAAAGCTGCTAAAACTTAAAGTATGTCTATCTGTGCCCCCCACCCCCTGCACCCAAAGGCAAACTTATTCCTAGCTTGCATTTTTAACAGCAATTGCCTATAGGACTGACAGTGTGCTATGTGCTACCTATTTAAAATAGAGAGAAAAAAAAAGTCACCCTGATGTAGGATACCTTTATGTTCCTTGCAGAAGAGTAGCAATATTTTATGTTCTGAATGTGGGATGCATTAACCTCTGGAGGCTACTTTGCTCTAATAAACTCATTATGGCTCTTCACAGCTAATACAGCAGTGTGATAATGAAGACTTGATGGAGCTGGCTCTCCCACGCCTTACAAAGCTTGTTACAGTCTATGAATTCCTGTTGATGAAGGTGAGGTTATTTGATTATTTTTTTTAATGTAAAAATGTTATATTATTTTAGAGCAACTTCCATTAATATACATTAAAAGATTCCTTTAGAGATGTATCTGAATTTCCTAAGTTAGCATTGTGCAGAATATAGATGTTCTAGGCAGCTGCAGTTTTACAGATGTCACACTTCAGTTTTACACAGGTTTCTTGCTGACAGGTCTCCTGATAGAAGGTATTTGCTCTCTGGTTCAGTGGCATTTTTGAAGATCCCTTAGTCTTTTGACTTGACTGCTAGTATTTTTAAATGTTGAACAAAATGATAGATTTTCATTTCATCTTATTTAAAATATATAGAGTGGAAACAAAACCTTTCTTCTTTTATTTCTAGGTGGAAAAAGGGTATCCAGCCAAAGCTTACTTCCCAGATGTGTATAGGGAATTTGAAGAGTTGCATAATATGGTAAAGAAAATGGCTTACGATCACCTCAGTAATTCTGATTTGCTCAGTTGCCAGCAGCCTGTTGAAATAAAAGATGCTAAGGTAATAAAATACTCTACTTGGAACTGTGCTATTTCTGCTCTTTGTCTATTTTAGATGCTTTTAAGATGTTTTGATATTTTGTCTGATAAGTTTTGTTATCCTGGTATCATGGTATTGCAAAACGTACAATAAGCAAGCAAAGAGAAAAAGTAAATCCATAACAAAACTACAATTCTAGCGCATGGCAACGTATAAAACTAGAAACTTAACAAATAAAAACAGTTCTAATAGTACTGATTTCTTGTATCTGTCTGCATATCTAGGGTAGGGTGGAACGAAGCTGTACGTTACTGCAAAGTGTGTTTAGTGTTAAAAGTACACTGATACTCGGTTAGGAGGGAAAAGGGCTATGTTTAAATTGAGTGGCTTTGACTTAAAGGGGTAAGTGGTTTCATTGCAGAATGAGTACAAACCAAATGATTCTGTGCAGTTCAGTTATACTAACAAATTCAAAAGATAATGAATACATTGATAAAATTGCAAACCATTATTTCAGTAACTCTTCAGATTCATTGTTGATTTTTGTGTGTGTGTTAATATGGATCTGTTTGACCTTTATTTGGTACATATTCCTCTTGACTGGAATAAAACAGATCTTTGTACATAACATGTTCTTGATTTTTCCCCTCTGTTTTGCATCTTACGTCCAATAAAATTTCTAAATGATGTGTTCATAAGGGTACATCTGCACTGAACTTGCAACTACAGTGAGAGGAGAGCATACTTGAAAACTTAAAATAGGGAAGGTAGAGGGAAAATCTTTGTTTGTACAATAATCCGGGCTAACAATGAACTCCGGTATGGGCTGTTAGTAGTGCTTATTATTTTTTGGAATATCTCATGACATTCACTGTATGTATTGGAAAAACTTCCTAGAATTACTGCATGCGCATCTATTTTGTAGCTGACCAATTGTTTCCATTTGGAGAAATTAAGTTGCACTGAGTAAAGGGATGCTGTCCATACCAGCAGTCCCAAATTTGAATCTATTTCTTACTTCTTTTCAGTTTTAATGTGCTTTCTTAATATAGGGTTATGCTCTTTAAAGGAAAAAATAAATGTGGAGAAGTTGTATAGTAGCACACCTACATAAGGATGAAGCACAAAAATGGGATTTGGAAAAAATATATAATCTTTAGCTACTAACAGATACTTTTAAATAGCAAGACTTGCATGTTTTTCTAAGTAATGAAGAGCCTCTACAATCTTCTTTATTAAACCGTGCTCTGAGTAACTGTTTCTGGATTCTATATATAACCACTGTACTCCTAATTCTTTTGAGTTTGCCCATTAATGTTCACCTTCAAAAGAAGGTCATGTTCTATTAATGTGGAAGCTAGAAGAAAACATCAGAGTCTAAATAATTCTTTATGCTGTAATGACTGGTTGTCAGGCTGGAACTCTGTGTACTTCTGGTTTAGCTGTAAGAAGATGAATCAGTATTTCAGTATTTTTGTGTTCAGACTGGAGAGGCTAACTTTCACTTTTTTCCCTGTAACTGTCTTTAAAGGTTGCTGAATCACTGGGAATTACAGAAATACTCACTGGAGAACAAAAGGTGCAAGGCATAGACTCTTGCTCACAACATATAATTAAAATGGGTAGTGAGCAAGTGCCGGTGGAAATACTGGGACAAAAACGGTTAGCTGAGGTATGGAATGCTTTTGTGAGAACTAAAACTGAAACCAGAACATATTAAAGCTTGTTGAAATGGATATTTTATTTATAAATCATACTAGTATTATCTGACCTCTGGTTAAGTAGAAAAAGCTAACCTGCAGCAGGCTCAGGTGTTGGACAAGCGGTTGCAGTGCTATCTGGTGGTTGGCAGGCGTGCATGAAAACAGCTCCTTTCTAGTAAGTCAGTTCCCCAGATTTGGTCTTTTGGCAGCTGGAGCAGGGAGTGTGGTCTATTTCCTTTTTCTTGAAAGTCCCATCTCTGTGGTCCTTCCCCTCAACTGTTCTATTTTTATTTAATTTAGAGTTGTTTCTGGTGGAGGAAAAATAAGACTGGCACTCTTCTGTTTTTCTGCCAATGGTTAGATTTGAGCTGATATGTTCTTTAACCAAACAATGCTGGGCAAGTTGTTCACAGCCCTTTACTGACGTTGGAGAGAGAGGTTATAGCAGGTATCATGCCATACAGCTACTCACAAAGGCTTAGAGAGAAACTTTTGATACTGAAGCCAGGGCAGATCGCTTCAACCAAATATCAAAAACTATCAGTGGTATTTTGGCTAAGCGTGAGAGCTGTGTTTAAATCCTTACCTCCTAGGAAGTCCTTTCTCAGTGCAAAATCTTGTTTTCAAGGACAGTATCAGTTCACTGCTGCAAAGTGCCCACAGTTGTTTTGTGTTCTTTTCCAATACTGCTAGCTGTTGTGGTGGCAGCCAGTTAATTATGTCTTGTATTGACAGAGCTCAGGGGAGGAACTGTTGCCATCAGCCAAAAGGACCAAGTTAGAAGACGTAATGGAGAATGTGAATAATGCTTATGCCAGTCAAGATGAAGTGAAAGAAAAGAGTGGGAATTTATGTACACTCTTTGAAAAAGATGGTAACCTCTTCCCATTTTCCAATTCTGTTCTGTTTGTGGAGGAGCTGAGCTTTGTTCTTCAAGCTACTGTGGTTTTTGTCTTAAGGTTTCATTTCTCAGCTTGCTTCCTGGGTTCTTCAAAAGCAGGTCTTCGTTGGGGAGAGGGGAAGTCATGGATGATGCAAACCACAACAGTAGCTCAATTCTAAATGTATAATCATCCTGTCACTGACACTACTGCAGAATTGAGAGAATAGCACTGTCCTCTGCTGCGCGTTTCCTGAATGCTTCCTGACCGCGCTGTTCCTTAGAGCGGAGATAGTGCACAGCCTCTGTGGCAGCAGGGGGAGAGCAGAGGAAGAGGAAGCAGTGGGTATGTCTTTCCTCCTTGCCCCAGAAGACTGCAAGAGTGGAATCATCAGAGCTTTGTGGATCCTGGGGGAGGGGAAGAGCTGCTGCAGGCTGTCCTGTATCCCAGGGGAGATACAGGAGCTAAAGGCTGGAATTGAGATACCATTTTGTACAACAGTCTTTGGGCTGTCTGTCTTTTTCTCTCCTCTTTATCTTTATTCCCCCTGCTCCTCAGGGTGAGTGGATTAGAGAGGAAACAGAGATGGGTCCCCATTTGTAATTTCCCAAAACTGCACTGGTCTTTCATTTTAAAGTGTTGCACTGTTCAGAGGCATTGCAATTACTGTTGTGAAAGATCCCAGCCCTTACCCATCTTGAGTAAAGTATGTAGCACTTCCATCCTCTTGTTTTGTACACATCTTTTTTTGATGCTGCCATAAGCTGCTTTTCTTTTGCCCTTTGCATGTCTTTGTCAGTGGTTGCTTTTTTTTGGTTTTGCGTTGTTCCCTATCCTTCCCCCAGTTTATCTTTCTTTCTCTGGAAGCCTCTCTGCATGACAATGCTTGACAATTTCTTGTTATCTTACGGTTTTCTTCTGGCCTATCAGGTTGTTGTTTTATTGGTGTTTCACTTGTACATGCTAGGAGGGCTTTTGTTAGTCTACAGCACAGAAAGTTAAAACAGTCCTTTCTGAGCTGTTAGGCCTCCTTTGTGGTGCAGTGATATCTTTCATAATAACAGCAGAAAAAAAAACTCTCTGTTCCTCTTGATCTTCAATAAAAATTGATGGCTCAAGCTACTGCTGCTTGGCAGATACTGTTCAACTGCCTGCTAAGCTTATGAGAACTCTTAGTCCAGGTCATAGAACTGGTAAAACACACTAAATTTCTAGTGTTTTACCCTTTCTGTACTGTGGCTGCTAGCACAGCTCATTAGATATGTAGTAATTTGACTTCTCTGAATCCTAGAGCTTGACTTATCAAGAGAATTTTTATTCTCTTATATTTTTATTCTCTTATATATATAGTAATGGTAATGAGGACGAGCAACTGACAACCTTGTGCCTGGAATATTCCTTCTCACTTAATGTTAGTGGCGGTGTGCCAGATAGGAGGTGTGTGGGGGGACCAGTTTGACTTCCAGCTCAGGTGCTTTTTGGGATTAACAGAAAAATGCTGCTTCCAGTGTAAGGTCCTTTGTTACTGAAATACGCAATAATATTTCACTATCCAAAAAGTACCTTAAGTATTTTTATACCAGTCTTCTCATTAGGAAGTGCTTTGAAACGTTTCAAAAAGGCTTCACGCTTGCTAATTTAGGGGAGGGAAGGAGGAAAGTGGTTTAGCTTTTCCTCCAAAGTTAAAGCTGAAAAAATAACTTTTTGTACATGCAGTACTAGATTGCTCAACAAAATGATATTTCTTTCAATTTTTCAGGTTTTAATCCATTAAATGGAGAAATCCTGCTTTCAGAAGGTAAACATATCACTTGCTGCACAACTGGAAGCCTGTTACCAGCGGAGGAACAGAATTCGCTTGTAGGTTCAGAAGTTAGAATCAGTGCTGAAAATTCAGGTCCCTTCTCTCAGGCTGTGGAAATGAGGATAGAGTATTCCCAACCCGCAGACGCGCAGGGGCCAGATACTGCAGGTGACACGTCTCTGCTGCATACTGAAGTCGTATTGCCTGTTGAAGCAGACGGCTCAGCAGAATTAATTCAAGCACACTTTGTGAGTGAGAATACAGCAGGTGGACTGTCAGCTCCTCCACTCTGCAACTCTGTGTCAGAGCATGCAGCGGGCATTCAGACAACTGACTTGTCAAGGAGGGAAGAAAATGGTCTCAATCAAAAATACCAGGCACTGCAAGAAGAAAGCCATGGTTTTGCTGTTAAAGGACATTCTGAGCAACTTCACAATGCAGATACGACTGAGGAAATGCAGCAACTTGGGAAAGTGTTTTCAACAAACGTGCCAATAAGCCATCCCCACCATGCTCAGACTGAGTTGCACCAGAATCCTGTCCAGGAAGTATCCCTGCCTGCTCACCTGAGCCAGGACTGCTCTTTTAAAAACATGGGTGAATTTTCTTGTGGGACAGGGGAACAACATGAGCTGGAGAATACAATTACTGTAGATGAAACTGTAGCTTTTGAGATTACTGATGAGAGCCATGGTTTTTTGACTCAGGGACATGAACAGATTTTTATTCAGACTTCAGATGGGCTTATTTTGTCTCATCCGGATACTGCTCTTTTGTCTCAGGCAGAAGGCATTGTTATTGTAACTGATTCTAATGGTACTACAATGCACATCCGCGCACCGGATGGGATACCTTTGGAAACTGTGGAAGCACTACTGGCAATGGAAGCAGATGGCCAAAGTGAAAACCTTTTGCTCTCACAAAGCGAATTGGAGCCATAAATTAGAATACTGTACATGCTTTCTTCTGGAAAAGACTGTCTATATAAAAATGTATATTTTTCTAATGTGAATACTGAGATAATTGAAATTTAACTTATTTGTAAACTGTTTCTATGCCCTATACTTTTTATAACTTATGTTTATATAAATCTAAAACCACTGCAACCAAAAATTTTAAAATTAACATTGTTCTGTTTGCTTTATATGTTGGGGGGTGGGCGGAAAGTGGAAATCTGTCAATCCTAAAACTGTTGCACTATTCCCTTTTGTTACATAATTCCTCTTCTCTCTAGCCATCTAAATTCAGTAAATTGTACTGCTTTTTGGCAGTGATGTGCTATGTACTGGCAAGCTGTATCTGGGTAAAATAAAAACTATATTAAAAATATGCATTTTTGTGCTGCTGAGAATACAAAACAGTGCTGGTTTGCACTTTCTTAAAGCTAGCTTGAATATTCATTAGCATCTAGACATGGTCTACATAAATCTGTCTGAAAAAAGGGGTAGTTTCAAACACAATCCACACTTGTGCATTCCGGGAACAATGTGACAGCCTAACTGATCTTCATTTAAATAACACTAAGCTAAGCATCCACTGCTTAGAGACAAAAATAGCCTCAAACAAGAATTAATTTGTACTGAACTGTTGGAAATATATTCAAGTGTTCTTGCCTAATGTTCAGCCATGCCTTCAACAGTTGCTGTTACTTGGACAGAAATAGGAAGGTGCATAACTACTAATGTGAATTTCTTTAACTTCAGTGCCTGATTGTCTCTTTTAGTTGTTAATTTCTATTATACTTTTTTTTTTTCCTCCAGATGATGTATCTCATCAGTTCTAAGCTTTGGCCTTCCTAGTAATTCTACACTGCCCTGTACTGTTTAATCATAATAAAAATGTAACCTTGACTGTAATTCCTGTTTCTCCATACAGAGAGAAAAGTTATCAAATTATTTATTACTTGCTGCTATTGTGCGTAGTAATAAAATGGCATTTATTGCTTGGATGATATTTTTGTGGGCATTCCTACCTGCTGATAGTAGCCTTGCCCAAGGCACTAACTCTCAAAAAGCTTATAAAGTAAAAAAGAACAGTCCTAAATAAATCACCAGCATCTTCATTTTGTTCTTGTGCTCTTGTGAATATTACTGAAAACTGGTAACATACCTTTAAAACTTGTGTGTTGCCTCATTGCTAAATACAAATGAAATACTGAAATAATTGGACAAATCAGCTAAATTTACCTTTATGCAGGTATTTGTTCTTAAATATTTTTAGTTACTGAGTAAAAACATATTAAAATTGAATCCAAATGAGAGGGACAATGTAGAGATGAAACAACCTGCTCTGTAATATCCCTTTAATACCTTTTTTTAAATTTGTTTACCCAAGTTGAATGTTGATTTATGATTAGGCAGGACACTGCATTTTATTAATGGATATGAAAGGTGTTTTAGTGACTTCCTGTCTGGTTGTTGGGTTTAAGGAGTTTCTGTTGGTTTTTGGTTATTTTTTGTTACTTTGTAGCTGTGTTGTTTTCTTTTTTTTAGGAGGTGGTAATAGCCAGAGGTAATTACTTTACAAATGAAGATACCATATAAAGTAGGGTTGTGCTGGTCTTTCCAAGTCTTAGATTGCAGTGAGCAATTCTTTATTACCCTCTTCCATACTGTCTATCTAAACTACATCTGAGGGCTCCAAATATAATAATGACATTTTTAGAACTATAATGACACAACATCTCTGCAATAACAATTTTGCAGTAATCTTCTGTCCTACAGCAGTCAATGCACAAAGTGATTCGTGAATATGAAGTCTCCTTCCCGAAGAGATTAATTCTTCTAAGAAATAAGAGCAAACCACCATTTCCACCTGTGCAGAAAATGAAAACTCGCTTCAGTTCTTCCTTTCCTACTGATCTGTACATGCTGGGAAATACAATATACTTACTCTCATCTGAAAAGAGCAATTCTGTAAGTGAACCAACCTTGCCTCCTTGCGAAATATTTCTCAAGTATGAAGGTGTTTCCATAGTGACAAGGGTCTGGCCCTACTCAGATAAATTAAGGTGCCTGTTAAGCTGCGCGGAATGCTTGCAAAGAGCAATAATAAAAACTAGCAAAGCTGTTCATAACAGTATTCTTGAGCTACGGCAGATTTTTTTTTTTTTTTTTTTTTACACACTAGAAATTTTGGCTAAGAATAGAACACTATTAAGCTGTCAGAAACAACCTTTGTTCAACAGAGCAACACGCAAAAGAAAACTTTTCCAATTCACATAGGTCTATTTAGTTATTGCAGGCAGTTCATGCACCTCCCTTACCCAAGCCTATGAGGTTTCAGCTTGGAACTAGTTAAGCAAAAGTGACCCTGCGTTTCCTATCAGAAATCTGTTCCAGAATCTGTCACTGTTAATTAGATTTTTATAACGTCAAACCACAGCCATTGTGGCCATTTCATAGCAGTGTGCATTTTATGTTATTTTTAGTTTAAATAGTTGTTTCAGGGAAAAATCAAGGGTAAACATCTGTCAGGGCACAGCAGTGGTTCAATAGCACTAAGGAATGCTACAGTAATTGTGTGAAACAGAAGACTGGAATTGGAAAACAACATCTCATATAGTAGCAGGCCATATAGGCCATCACTGAGTAGGAGGAATTTGCATTATTCATCATAATTAAGTAGAAGGGCCTAACTTCACTAGACATTAGGGATTTAACTTTAAAAAATGATTGAGCAGCTGCAGAGTTTGCAAGTTGTAATACACTTTTGTGAAAAGTCCTAATTTGCAAAAAGAACCAAGCCTTTAATAACTGTTGGCAAGCATAGCAACTCTTCCATGCCACCCAGGTCTGGCATAATGGTATGCTACAGCAATTATACCTTTAGGAGTGAAAGCAAACATGGGTATTGAATTCCTTTCAGCATTTATCTTTTTCATTAACATTCTCCTAAACATGCTCCCTTACTCTCTTTTCTAAGAAAACCAAAAAGCAGCATGAAAAAGAAAAGCAAAAATTTGAGCTAACAATCTTGTTATGTAAATTGCTAACCAAAAATGCAAAAAGGACACACCTTTAAACCAAAACCATCAGAAACCTTTAAACCATCAGAAACAGTAATCCAAAGAAAAGCTCACTGAGCTCTATGACAAGAAGCAAACAATATGTCTAAGGACATAACCAAAGCAGGACTGGCTTTTATTCAACAGAGCCTTTCATGAAACATCTCTAAAAGTTGCAATGAATCAAAAAAGACAATGCCTTTTTATGTAATAGCTGTGCAGTAGCAAGTTTTACTAAATCTTCCAAATGTACTAGTTCAGGCTTGGATCACTCTTCAAGAGTAAATTACACTATAAACAAAAGCAAACCAGAATTTACACTGCTGTCTACAACAGCTTTTTAGGACCACATACCAAATAATGTGGATCTTTTTAGATCCCCTTTTAGATCCTGCCTTTTACGCTCTCTTTTCCCTTCCCCTTTTTATAAACTAAGTACAAGAGTGCTAGCCCTGTTAAGTCACGGAAAAAAACACGTGATCAAGAAGCACTGAATTTCTATGGTGAGAGCAACAATGTAGGTAGTTTGTCAGGACTTTGGTAGTTTGTCAAGATTGTCAGGACTTTGAAAGTAGTGCAATTGTTTGTTCTAGGTGTCTATGTGCATTAATTCCCAATCCCAGACCACGAAGTAGAGCTCAACTCTCTCCAATTAGAGAACTTAGCCTCTATACAGCCTCCTACGTAGGCTCTGTATTGCACTTGGTAAAGCAGCCAAAACCAAATTGTCCCATGCAGAAAAGAGTACCAGCTGAGATGAAGTAATAAATACAAACAGAAAAATATTTTTAATAAGTTTTACAAAAATTCAACTTACTTGGTGAGCCTTGCAAATCTGCAATTGCAGTTTCACGTAAGCATCATTAGAAGCAAGGCAAACAACATTTGAAGTTCTAGCACTGCCTGTGTCCTGTTTCCAGCAGCATGGCTTCCAGCAGTAGTTTGCTGCTGTTGTCAATATAAGGCTGGTATAACCATGATGATAAATAGACCATCATCAGATCCTGGTCAGCAGAATGAGCAATTTCTTCTACAATTGTTTTCTTGAGTTGTAGTTCCTTCTTGTACATTTCGGAGAGCTTCAGAGAAACCTCATCTGAAATGAATAGAAAAACCAAGCACAATGACCATAACAAATCAGCAGTTCCCTAAACACTGAATTACGCCTGTACTATGTTGATCATTAAAAGAACTCTACCTTTACAAAAGCTGTTCCCCATATTTATTCATCCTGGTTTGTATAATGTTTTTATTCCTGAATATAAAATGCTAAACATTTTCCTCATTTTTCAGTTTTTGGCTATACTTTTAAACACTTGTGATTTTGATATGAATTGCATTTTAATTCTAGAATAAGCAGTTGTATTGGTTCTCAGGACCCACTGTAAAACTAGCAGTTACTACATCTTTCCTTTTAAATAACTGAAATTTGATCGTAAAATTTTGCAATGCTATCTCGGAAGACAAGCTTCACATTTTAGAGTCACTGCTGAGTGGTTCTATGATTTTATGTCCTCACTTGATGTCAGGCCCTTTACCAACACGTGATCACCAATAAGTCATACCAATAGTGAAGAATAATGGTAAAACAAATCAACAGAAAAAGCCTGAAGTGCACAATGTAAAAACTAGTATTTTTACTAGTTATGTTAGTAGTATCAGTAGGGAGTTTGAAGTACTTTTATATAATTATCTCTTTAATTGTTTGACTTTCTAAAAAGTAACCTCACAAAATAATTTTTAAGAGAGACCGATCTTTGTTTCCAGCTTAGCCTGAACTACCACTATTTTCAGGAGGAATTAGTCTTTCACAAAGTAGAGAGCACCACTAAATGATTCAGTCACAATGGGTGTTTTGACAGCAGTTGTCTTTGTCATTCTTACCCTTTTGAGCTGACAGAAACTAATATGTAAGATTTCTGATAGCTTGTGGTAATGAAGTAAGAAGCAGGGCTTCACAAAGGCACGACTGTCATGACTTCACAGAGAAGTCTGCTGGTTTGCATGTAGTCAGGCTCCTCTTGAATTTTTTAGAACTGCAGCAATAGCAGTTGGGAGGCAGTACCTTTTAGTGAATGTAAAAAGGACTGATATTAACAGTAACTGAACATTTCCTTACTTGTCTCAAGTGACACTGTGATCAGAGCTATTTCCCTTCGGCTGCCTGTGAATTAACTGAGGTGTATCTTGTTCTCTGCATTCAAGGATTCCATTTCAGTGTCATTCAGTAGCCTGCAGCTTAACACTACCAAGCTGCAAATATGTCCCTCTCTACAAAGGATGTGGCTGTTGCAGCTTGGACATTGTAAGCTGCTGACAAGCTTAGTTTTATGCTGCAATTGTTGCATGCCAGACAATGCTTGGCAATTCATACAAGCAGTCATCAGCAGTAATCCTAAACCAAGTGGTGCACTCATGTGTTTATTGATTAGTCAATTATAAAGGAGACTGATTCACACTCCCTCTCTCCAAGGGAAGACATCCAGATAAAAGGGTTTATTTTTCAGTTCTAAATTAGATGACATCAACAACACAATGCATTTATCTAAGATGATCAATATTTTACTTACAGAAGTACGGTGTGGGCCATGTGTGAAATAGGGGTGCTGGGCAATTCCCAGCTCTGTGGTGGAATGTTTCCAAGTCACAGATTCCTTTAGTAGTTGAAGAGAGCTTTTCCATTTTCAGCTGTATTTTTGTCTGAAAATGATGAATGTGTAATGCTAATGAACATCTCAGGAACATTAGACTGCTATAAACTTGAACATCTTTTTAAATACTCTTTCTGAGGAATTTACTTAGTCTTAACATTTCTAATTCTTTTTTTAACTCCAGATGGGAATCAAAGCTGGAATTTATATACAAATTTAATATAAGATACCCTAAAATTTCAAACACTCCAGATATGAATTGGTGATTCTGACTTTGCATAATTCTTTTGCTTTACCCCCATGCAGAAATATATTAAAGCTCCCTCTCACTTTTTTATATCTCTTTGGATTTTTTCCTGTAAATTAGAACTGTGGAAAAACATCAGACTGTCTATGAACAAGTTTGGCACAAGCCCTACAAACACATGTTTTTTTACATTACCATGTCAATGTGACTTAAATTTGATTTCAAAAGATCAGCTGTAGGTGTGAAAAGCAGTTCAAGCTACGACTAGCAATATATCTAGGCTGATTGAACAGCTTGCTGTGAAAAACAGGTCATCCTGTCCACCGCTTTCATGTCCACCTGTCTTTGTACATTACCTAAGGGGACGGATATTTATAACAAAATTGAACTCACATTCACTATCTTTAAGTCAAGAAGCTAAGATACAGATGTTGCTGTAAATCTGTAAGCTTACCAGCTTACCAGGGTCAAAAGAAATGAAAAATAAAGTGTCTGTAGTAGCTATGCGTAATATCCCATGTAGCATAGGCTGCTTAGACTCCTGTTACTCAAGAGTAATAAAAAGCTGCATCAACACCCTTGCTCATCTGAATACAAACTATCTCAAGGGAAAAAAGAAAAAAAAAAGGAAAACCACAAATTACTGTTGCTTTTTCCCACGGAGCAAAATCTTAGGAAAATCTAGCTGCTTTCCTGCTTATTCTAAACACTGGTCTGGTATCCTGTCTGTATAAAAAGCATACCTATTGTCTTTTTAATGGGCCTCCACAATGGCTAAAGGCTATAAAAGTCATTTTTACTAAAAAATTTACATTTTGGTATAGGGCAAAGAAATTCCTTTAATTTCCTTTCAAAATTAAAGGTGACATTAATTCCTGACAATTTATACAGAAAGAAGGTGGGTTGCATAGTAATTATCTTACTCTACTCCATAAAGAAAAAGTTCTGCACAGAAAATGCCGGTAGGCAGACTAAAAATGTAATTGCATTGTCTAATCAGAGATGGCTGCAATGGATATCATGGTAGATAAAACACTGCTGTGTGCTTTAAGTTGTTTGCTTTCTTCTAAACAAAGAGTATATTCAGGATGAGAAAGAAGACACCAGGTGCAGTTTTAGAATGGACTTTTGTATTACTTTTCAGATCTCATTACAAACCACATTATAAGGGAGGAGTAGAATTATAAGCAGAAGGCAGATGTAAAAACTTTATCAAGCAAATAAATGGAGTCCACTGGAATTATAATCACTCAGGTCTGAAGCCAAAGAATTATGAATAAAAATCCCAATTTTTCTGTTTACAACAAATATATGAGGTCATTTTCTTATGTTATATTTGAAAAGACTTGGAACTGATTCGTACAAAGACTGAAAAAATAGTATTACCATATGCTTTAAGGTCTCTAGTAGCTCTGCACAGCATTTGTCCAATTCTTCATTGTATTTTGGAGCTGGCTTTTCAGATTCCGTACCACTGTTATCGCATGCTATCTCCAGTTTGTTATCTTGAAATCTAAATAGAAACATAAGGCAGGGTGAGCAACTTCACACAGGTGTACTCAAGATGGGTAGATTTAAAATCCATGTGGTCTGATGACACAAAATTTCTCACAGGCTGTTCATGAGAATTCCAACATAAAATAGTAAATGATACAGCTGGCCATTTGAGCAATTGAGGTATCACAACCTTCAGAGGAACATAGAATTATTCTACTTTACAGCATGTGCTCAAAAAAACAGTTGCAAATGTTAAGATAACACCTCTTCCCACTGTACATTGCCCCTGTGTTGGAAGTTATCCATCCTCTCATAATGGACAAGGACGAATGCTTGTCAAGGCTTCGGCTAGTCACTTTCAAAGTCACTTTCACTCACAGTTTAAGTTAAGACATTTAACATGAACCAGGAGCAGCTAGTTTGCAGGTACATATCTTGTATGGTCTTGCTGACCTTCCTCACAGAAGCTGTAAACTTTGACAGAGATGGAGCTTCTAGAAAGAGAAAGCAACATCTGACACCATTTCAGCAAAATACTTTTGAGATTGTCTGTCAGAACCCTGTCAAACGATCCCTGTTCAACTGTCAGGACTCTTCAGAAGCTTCTTCTCAAAATCCTGTTTGTTATGGGTTTGTCTTCACTGCATGAAGACAGAGCTCTACTAAAGTTACTGTGTTTTGTTTTTTATTATTATTAGTTTTAAATCACCACTGTTATAACTTTTTTTTGGCCTATATAAATCACTGATTCTTCCTTAAATTCTGCTGAACTCTTGCTTCAATGATATTTGGTAATATTGGCATCAGTGTAAATATACAAGAGAGCTCTCTTACATCTCTCTTGCAACTTTCTGTGTGGGCATCAATTTGTACATTACGTAAATATTTTAAATAGCCCTTATGCTTGACTATGTATAATAAATATTTTCTATTTCTTGCAAATACCACTACATTGTGAGATTATTTTAATCTTTGTGAAACATGTATACCTTATTTGAATGTAAACAGTTTATGTAACCAAAAAGTGCAACGGCTTAGTTTGATCTAAGAGCTAGCTAATCCACTCTGACTTGTTCTTTCCCCAGTCTACAAAAAATCTTTCTTCTGAAGAAAACAGATTAGTTTCTCAATGAAGGCAATCCTTATGCTGACTTTACTTGTCTATGGTATTAGCATACTTACTGCTCACTGATCTTCATGTTGACTATTTTGTTTGCAGTAGTAAATCCATTATCATTCAGTCTCTCCCATTTCATCATTAAATTGTGCCAGTCTGCTGCATTATCTTTAATTTTCCTTGCACTGACAGATAAAACAGGTCTTCTTGGGGTACTGTCAGCAGGACTCTTTGCTGCATGAGGAGAAAAAAAAGATTCAAGCCATTTAAAACATACAGAAACAAATCCGTGTGCTGCCCTGCAGGTGCATGTATAAATGTTTTCCTTGCTTTACTGCTGAATATAGATTAAAGTAAAATAGAATTTATTATAGATTGAACTATAGCAATCAGAAGTTCAATGATGAAATCTAATTCCTTACCTACCAGTTCTGCTACAAGATAATCATACTATTAAAAAAAGTAACCCTGTTCTGAGATGTGATGTTGTAACACGGACAGTAATGGTTTTGTAGTACTGATTGCTGTAGTGGTCATTTGTCAACATGTTATAATCTTATTTTCTTAAGCATGTTAACTCAAGGTATGACAAAAAAATAGTCACGGTAATGATGACTACGTGCATGCAAGGTTCCTACCATGAACACCTCAATTAATTCAGTACACCTATATATGATCTACAAGTGTCAGGGAGAAATTCTGGTCCCACCGAAGACAGCGGGTGCTTTATCACAGACCACAAAGCCCAGATTTTGAGATGTACACACCAGTAGCTGATGCAGCTGTGTCTAGATTTGAGATGTACCACACAGCTACTCTGCTCACGAGCATCAACCCCCTGCCCCACACAGTGTGGGGACTGCACACCCAGCTCTTGGTACTGTGCGTACAGGACCATTTGAAGGCTGCCCCACACATTAAGCCCCCCCACACAAGACACTGCTGTCACCCGTTTCTCCCAGCGACACAACCGAGGCACCCTCCTCAACCCCCCATCCCCGACTGAAAACAACACGCCAGCGAGCTGGGAGAGAAGGCACAGACATTTTATTCCCCTATATCAGGAAGCACCAGACCCTCACCACCCCTCACTCCCCCCTCGGTGCCCCGCAGCCTCTCGGAGGGGCTGAGGCGAGCACGCCCCCCTCAGGGGCCGGGGCCATGGCGGCGGCACTCACCGGCCATGGCGGCGCCCCGCGGAAGTGCGCTCACGTCCGGCCCCGCCCAGCCCCGGCCCCGCCGAGCGCCGCAGGCAGCCGGGGGCCGCCGCCGCCGGTGCCTCGGGGCCTGGGCAGCGCCGCGGCTCCCTCCCCGCTCCCCGCCCCGAGCAGCCATGGCCGCCCCCGGCTCCTGACGAGGTGAGCGGGGCCGGCAGGGCGGCGGTGGGCGCCCGAGGGGCTGCGGAGAGGGGGTGCGGGCCTCGGGGGGGGGGGGGGGGCACGGCGGGGGAAGGTGGCTCGCTGTGCGGGGAGGTTTGGGGAGGGAAGATTTGGGGAAGGAGGATTTGGGGAAAGAAAATTTGGGGAAGGAGGATTTTTTTGGGGGGTGTCCCGGCTCGGCAGAGTGAAGCCCATCGCCCCGTGCCCCTTCGCCACCTGTGTGTGCGGGGCACCCGCGCCCTCCTTTCGGTCTCTGCCGCCCAGCGCTGATTTTTTTTTTTTTTTTATTTTTTCTCCCTCTTTTCTTTCCAAAGAGCCTCTCCCGAGCCAAACCGCGGCGTTTCGCGGTGGTGTGGAGCCGTGTGTGTGCGGCCAGCCCGCCGCTGGGACAGCGGGGAGCCGAGCTCTGCCCGCCGCCGGGGGGTGGTTCCCCTCTGCCCTCGGCCAGGTGATGGCTTTGTGCGCCCCTCGGCTTGGCTGTGGCTTTCTTTTTTTGGCAAAAAACTTTGGAGATGTGGCAGGCAGGTGGCCTGGCCCTCGGGCTGAGAACGGGAGGAGTGTCTGAAAATAACACTTGTAGCTGATGGGATCTAGCTGTGATCAGACCGCTGTGTTTAGCAGCAGTCATGTCTATGAATTTGTCTGTAGCTTGAAAAGCTTAAATTCGCGTTTTTGTGGATTTATTTTTATCAAAGAATAATAAAAAAAAAATATATCAGAACAGATGTCCCTTCTGTGCAGACAGGGTGCTTGGGCTCAGAGAAATGCGGTGACAGCTTTAGCCCCCTGTACTGAATGTCTGGCATATCCTGCGGCTGACTCCTTACCACCACGTATCTGTTTAACCATGGGATTATCTCTGACATTAGCTGTCTCTGTAAGGCAGCCCTGAGCCTTATTCCCACTTCTGAGACCAGAAAAAAAGGAAAAACAACTCTTGTTTTTCAAAATGCTGCGTTTAACGCAGTGTTTAATTGCTTGTGGTCTCTGTGAGTTGAGAAGGAAGGGCTTTGTTTCTTCTGGTCATAGTTTTTTCCATGGGTAGCATATGGTATTTTTCTCTACTGTATATCTGCTGTGGGCTAGCTGCTTAGCACAATCTGATTTGTTCTAAATGGCTCTTACGCAGCTCAGATAACTGCTGCTGACCCGGGGAATGTGTGGGTCCCTTCCGACATCTGGCTGTGAAAATAGTTTTGCCTCTAATAACAAAATGAGAAAAACTGATAAAATATAATCTAATGCTATCAACAAATAGAAGCTGTATGTGATGTATAACTAAAGATGTTGGAGGTTTTAGGCTCAATCAGCGGAGAATCATTGCATTTGCACGGTGTTTGAATGTATAGGGCTACATTGCAATTCCCTAGTCCTTTATGCATTTGTTTGGTGCAGATAAAATTACTTAATTAGAAGTATTTTTAGTAAAGTGATGATTTGAGCTTTCAGTTATGTTTTCATACAAGCAGTGCAAGTGTTTTGTTAGTCTGTAAACTACTCAAGATGAAACTAATTTGTATGATTACAAGAAATTACAGTTCATTAATACAATTTTTGATTGTGTGGGGTGAATGGGTTATAGAGAACAGAAATAAATTTTGCTTTTTACAACTTTCTCCTCAGAGAGTTACAGAATGGCTTGGGTTGGAAGGGACCTTGAGCATCACCGAGTTCCAACCCCTGCCATGGGCAGGGACACCTCCCACCAGCCCAGGTTGCCCAAAGCCCCATCCAGCCTGGCCTTGAGCACTTCCAGGGATGGGGCAGCCACAGCTTCTCTGGGCAGCCTGTGCCAGGGCCTCACTATCCTCATGGCAAAGAATTTCCTTCTAACATCTAATCTAAATCTCCTCTCTTTTAGTTTAAAACTGTTTCCTCTTGTCCTATCACTATCTGCCCATGTAAAAAGTTGCTCTCCAACTTTTTTATAAGTCCCCTTTAAGTATTGAGAAGCTGCACCGAGGTCTTCCCAGAGCCTTCTCTTCTCCACGCTGAACAGCCCCAGCTCTCTTTGGATGGCATCCCTCCTGCTGTATTGGCTGCACCACTCAGTTTGGGGTCATCTGCAAAGTTACTCGATCCCACTGATGAAGATGGAAATAATACATAGAAATCTTATGAGTAAGAACCCTAACCTGACAGCATTTTTTAAATTCAATTTAGTATGTGACAAAAAATAATTCCTTCCCATTTTTCCTATGGGGGAGGAGAATATCATCAAACTCTCCCCCATTTTCTCTTCTTCAATTAAGCACAGACTTGTAAAAAATGTGTCAAGTTGCCATTAGAGTTTCGCAGAAGAAAGAAGAGTACCCTTTTTCTGGATAATAGAAGTTTCTGTAATTCCATAGCTTGTAATGAATTACTTTGGATTAACAGTTGTAATGGAGCTGTGAGGATAATGGAAGGATAATGAGAGGGAATGAATTTTGAGGACTGCAAGGCCCTTTGACAGCTGGGGAATGTGCAATGGTTTCACAGCTACAGGAGCATCTTAGGATGATGACAGATGTGAATTGTGGGAGTGACAAAGGGGAATTAAAAAGTGAAATATGTGAAATTCATGAGGCAGTAGCTAGGGAGTGGAAGAAGTTTAGTTTAGACAGAGGAAGATTTGTACGTGTGAGACTTGGGACAAAGACTGGATTTTAGTGTTTAAAAAAAAAAAAAAGATGACCAGCAGCCAGTAAAATTGCTAAACTGGCAAAGCAGCATTAGAGCAACAAACGAGACTCTAGCAGTGGGTTCTCTACTTATTTGACTACGTGGATGGAAGGTAGTAAACACAAAAGGAAAGAACAGGAGTCCTAAAATAGGAAAGAGATGTGTGAAAATGTTGTAGAAGAATGATGGTGCACTTAGGGTATTTGTTACCTTAGCAAACAACTCTGTAAAAACCTTTTCTTTCAGAAATAGTTTGGACACATTGATATTTTATGAAGTAGGCATCCTGATAGGTAGTAAACACTGCTGGGGAGTGGAATTATTTTCTATTTTCTTAATCACCATTAAGAACAGCTGATAACTTCTGTTAGCTTGTTCACTGCCTCTTTTTGTAACAGAGCAAATATGGGCCCTGGAACCAAACTTGATTCCTGCTGTCTTGTCTGATGTGGGCTAGAAAGGGTAATGTCCCACAAGTAATCCCTTTGGATTTAATGAAATTGTTTGGTGACAGCAAGCGCTGGGGGGCCCGAAGCCAGCATGCTGAATCCTCTTGCACAATTCAGTGGCACAGTTTGAAAATTGAGACATCGGAGCTTTTCCTGGTAATGGAGGTACTAAACTAGTGCAGCTGTATTATTTTTGATTTAGTTGAGTTACACTGTAAGCAATGTGTGAAGCTGCAAAACAAATACCATTTTTATCCTAGAGAAATACAAGCATAATAGGACACAGCACGCAGTTTGCAGTGGGAATATTTTTCAGAATAATTTTCAGCGTTTAGAGGTGTTTCCAACTTCAAGTGGCATATTTCTGTTTCTTGTTTCTCTAAGGTAGTTATAGCTGCTGAAGCTAAAGAAAATCTTCAACGTTTACTTCCTTGAACAAGCATAGAAAGCTTTCTTTCCAGAAATCCAGATTCTTGTCTTGGAAATTTGCATCTATTTTGGGGAGATTCGAAACTGTTTCATTAATTGGGTTTGCTCACAGCAAAATACAATTAAGAAGTGGAGATTTCCTTCCTTTCCCATTTTCTAAAATCATTCACGAAGAGAATAGGTACTGCTACAAAACGGACATGTCAAGGCTGTCACTCCATGATAAGAAAACCTGCTGTTTTTATTCTTTTTAACTAATTTAAACAAAATTTTCCCATATGTATGCATGCAGTGACATTCATCAGCATGAAGTTATTCGCTTACCCATAAAGGGAAACACAGGCATCACAGGCATATGGTACTTTTTTTTTTTTTTTTTTTTTTTTTTTTTTTTTTTTCTGTTTCTTTTACTGTTCACCCCTTATCTTTTTAAATTCCATTGCTATGTGGATACCTTCACGTACTGGCCAGATTGGGAATTCTTTCATGTTTGTGTTGCCCTTTTCTTCCCATGCTATTTTTATTTGTTGGTCATTATTTGGTTATATAGTAGATACAGACCTAACTGAATTGCTTCTCGATCATGTTTTTCTTGAGGCTGGGGGGCAAAAAGGTTGGGGAGTTGAGCATAAATACCAGCTTGACACTTAGATCTTATCGTGCTTTCATACACAGTGAGCATCCCACGCTCTTAGCTCTGGGAAGGTTGAGGCTGGAGTCTTCAGATGGGTGAGGAAATAGTCTGTGGATCGTTCAGTGTCAGGCAGAGCCCATACGGTTCTTTCACTACCCAAATATGTTCAAGTACAGTATTTCTTCTCAACTTCAATGAGGTCATAGCTGCAAGAAAAAAAAGCTTATCCCAAATTCAGTGGTTAACATATATCCTTAGATGAGAACTGAACTGAAAAAAACAAGTTTATTCTAAACAGCAAGGTTCTTCTTAAACTCTACCAGGGGATGTAAGTTGTTCTGCCCTTTTTTTTTTTCTTTATGCAAAACAAAAGCTGACAATTTCTGCATTCCTACTTACTAAACAATGACTTAGTTAACTGTTCTTCCTTTCTTCAAGAAGTTAATGGGCTGTCTTTTGGTTTTGTCTTTCAGATTTTCGTATGTTGTGAAGTACACGCATTTATTTCTGCCTTAAAATTACTGATGCCAATGCTTGCTATGGCATCTGTGGCTTCACCGGTTATATTTAAGGAGTTTTGTCCCTTATATTATCTACTCAATGCCATTCCAACAAAGGTCCAAAAAGGCTTTCGCTCTATTGTGGTATACCTCACAGCACTTGATACCAATGGAGACTACATTGCAGTGGGGAGCAGCATTGGGATGCTTTATCTCTACTGCAGACATTTAAACCAGATGAAAAAATACAATTTTGAGGTAAAAGTGGACTTTTAACATTGTCACTTCTAATGAAGCTTTGGTCTGTGCTGAGTTGCTCAGAATTGGGTGACTGTTTGCAACTCTATTTTGTCTCTCGATAACTTTGCAAATTTTCTGTGTGGTTTGTTCCAACAGGGGAAATGTGAATCTATTACTTTTGTAAAGCTGTTGAGTTGTTTCGATGATCTAGTTGCTGTTGGTACAGCCTCAGGTCGGGTTGCAGTTTTTCAGCTTGTGTCATCATTGCCTGGAAGAAACAAACAGGTAAAGCTTTGTATTTTGTCTACACTTCTGTGAGGTTTATTACGGTGATTCCTCGTAGAATGTTAAGGGAGTTCTTTGTGATAGTGAAAATGAGAGAATTTTGCCTGATGAAGTATCTGCGAATATGTTTCGGGGTTCATATGTTAAGCTTATAAAAGCAATAATCTTAAAACGTTTTTATCATTTACAAAATGTATATAATCAAAATTCTTCCAAGGAATTCATCATTTGTAATAACTGGTTGAGCTACTTGGTGGTTGGTGTTGCTGTTTTTTAAACAAAAATTAGGACGGCCAGCATTTTTTACTTGATCTCTGATCTATTAGTCCAAGTCACTGAATAGGCTTTGTGTCTGTTTTTCCTTCCCTGCATTCATTCATTTGGTATTGTTTCACAGCTTCGGAGATTTGATGTTGCTGGTATCCACAAAAGTAGCATTACAGCTTTAGCTTGGAGTCCCAATGGAATGAAACTGTTTTCTGGAGATGACAAAGGAAAGATTGTTTACTCTGCTCTAGACCTAGACCAGGTAAATGCTTATTTTAAATATCTTAATTCCAATTCACAGTTTTCTGAAAAAAAAATGCTTCTGTGTTTAAATAATTATCAGTTAGTTAATTGCTTAGTATCATATAACAAATTGGATTAATTAATTGTTTTACTGGTGTGCCTACACGTAGGTAGGTGTGCGTATACCCAGTAAATTGACCATTGGAAATCCTTCACATCCGCTTTAAAAAAAAAAAAATGATTCTTCCAATTTTATCAAATTTCTTTTTGAAATAACTGTGCACATCTTTCTTCAGTTTTCAGCTAGTATTTTCCCCTTGTTAATTTGGAAAGCGTGTACTCACATGATGTAAGTTTGCTGATTTGCTGATTCAATACAGTTGAAGTACTTTTTTCTGAATTGTTCATCATCTCAGTGTAGAGTGTAGAATGAAAATATGATTGGGTTCTACTGGGTGGCTTTAGCATGTTACCAGTAAATGGAATTTTTCTAATGGGTGGTGAATTAATTCAGACCTGGAACATCAACAAAAGAAGTAGTAATTTGTTTTTATGTCAGTGAGGAAGAGATTTTAAACAACAGTCATCCTGATTTATGTGATTGTTGGATGGTGCATGGCTGATTTGACAGAAAGGTGTAATGTCACCAAATGTAAAAATTGTTTCAGCATGCTATAGTAGGGGAAAAGAAGGAAGAAAATATGCAGTTTCGGGTTTCTGTTAAGTTCAAGTGAAACACGCTAGCTAAATTCCCAGAGAAATTGTATTTCATAGTGTGCAACAGTCTAACTCCCCCTTGAATACATAAAGGAATTTCACATTCAGTAAGTGAACTTCACAGAACAGTAGTTGTTTTGAACAGCTTTTTTATAGCTTGCTTGCTTGTTTGTTTTTGCCTTCTTGGGCATATTGATTTCTTCAAAGTGTTAGTTTAAAGTGTCATATATTTTTAGAAAGGTTCACCACTCTTGTTAATTTCATGTATCTTTTGAAAGGGTATTTGCAACTCCAGCCTTGTGTTGGAAGAGCCATCTTCAATCGTCCAGTTGGATTACAACCAGAAAGTGCTGCTTGTCTCGACTTTACAACGAACTGTACTTTTCTACACAGAAGAGAAATCTGTCAAGCAAGTTGGAACACAGCCCAGAAAAAAGTAACCCTCATAAAATCTTGATGCAGGCACATCAGTTAATTCTAGCTTTTCAGAGCGGATTACAGAAAGGGTGATCTAAGCAGTGAAATTAATACAACACAGCAGTCCACTCATAAAAAGTGTAGTTACAGCAGCCGTGTATGCTCAAACATGAAATGACAATTCTGCTTATTTAAAAAGTATGTAGTTGCAAATATGTTACAATCATATTTGCAGGGCACTATTATGCAAAAATATTTAAGGTGTTTTCTGTTTGTTTAAACTGGAAGCACTGCTATACTTCATCTGCGGTCCCTTGCTGTTTACTGTGACTTGGTGTGAGTGAGCATTGTAAGCTGGTCCTTCTCATGGGTGAAGTATTACTTAATGTAGTCAGTATCTTAATTATTTTTAAACACCAAAGTGAATTGAAAGAGAAGGTGTATAGTAAGCACTTAAAGTTGACTTGAAGGCTAGGAACTTGTATGACCTTGTGGCATCATTTATTGTGTAATTGCTCTGAGATATGCAGGAAGAGAGCACTCTGTCTTAGAACAGCATGGCTGACTATATCTGGAAGCGTTGGAAATTGACCCTTGAAAGAAGGTTTATGATGTGTATTTCAGGCATGTGAACAGTAAAGGAACACCAATGGCCCCCCTTACCTATAAACAAGGGGTTTTCTTGGGTGATAGTAACAGTGCTTTTATGCACGAGGGACAAAGATTTTAACATCAGCTTGAGATCTGCTCCTTGTAAATAGAGGTTATCAATTTCTTAATATTATTTAGTAGTTTTCTGCTTGTTTTTATCAGTTCTCAGAGAAGAATAACTGAATGGTAGAATCTTACTAAGATGGACAAAGTTGTGTTACAGCTGTGTTTGGAGGAAGCATTTAACTTGTCTAATAGGTGTGATGTCTGACTCCTGAAGCTGAGGGAAAGCTCTTGTTACCTGGAAGCAGTGTTCTTACTGTACTGAAACCAGATTTGTATTTCAGATGTTTGACTGAATACTTTAATTGAACAAAATTTTTAATTTTGACAACCTGCAGTTTTAAATTTGTGACACTAGTTTTAAAATCTAAGTTGTGTGTATAGCTTCTTTAAAACATTCTTGTTTTTGCATTTTAGCAGTGGCAAATTTGGAGCGTGTTTTATACCTGGTCTGTGTAAACAGACTGATTTGACGCTATTTGCTGCCAGACCTGGACTTCGCCTCTGGAAGTCTGATGTTCATGGAACTGTTCAGGCCACATTCATATTGAAAGATGTATTTGCTGGAGGAATAAACACTTTTGAATTGTATCCGCGTTTGGAAACATCCAGCAGAGGAAGTTATAGTTCCCCAGAAAAACACCTCGGGCTTGTTTCATGCTTTTTCCGAGAAGGATGGGTGCTGACCTGGAATGAATACAGCATCTACTTATTAGACACTGTGAACCAGGTAGGCACTTGTTGGTGCATGTTCTGTTTCTTACCTGTTTTTGTTCATGCTGTGTTGTGAGACTTTGGGTTATCCAATACACTTCTGTGATATAAACTCATATTTAAATCTAAAAAAGAAGACTCTTCCTTTTTTTTTTTTTTCTTTTTAAAAAAGCAAGTACTAAAAAATGAGTACTGTGGTTCTTTTCTGACACCAAATTTTAAATTGTTTAAGTAATTGATTACTGCTAGTTCAGACAGGAAATGCATAGACCCATGACATTTCACAGAATAGAAATTAGTATAAAAATTGAGCTACATCAGGACTGAGGTACTTGCCTGTTTTGCTGTTTTCTTTCTTTTTGATAGCATCCTTGTTCTGTAAGTATGTCAATTAAATTCCAGTGAAAAATTTACAATTGTTAAGAGCCTAATCTTGTCCAACCATCAGATTAATCTGATGCTAATTATCTCTTTTTTTGTTGATTTTTTTATAGGCTTTGATTGGTGGCTTGGAAGGATATGGTGATATTGTGTCTGTGTCCTGCACGAACAATGAGATTTTTCTCTTAAAAGGAGATAGAGACATAATAAGAATTTCAAGTAGACCAGAAGGATTGTCATCAATAGGTTTGTACAGATTAGCAAACTTTAGTATGTGCCTCATGGAATGTGGTGTCTATTGTAACTTTGTGGGGTTTGTTTGTTTGGCTTTTGATACTGAAAAAAGCCCACCTTCTAGGTTACTGCAAAAACCTACCATCTTCTGTGGAATTACTTATGGTTCTGCAAATTACATTTAGAGCTGTGATTTTTACCTGGTCATCTGAGATTTTGTTTTGGCTGCAGCAAGAATGGGGACATTAAGGAATTATAGTTCAATTTTTTTGAGAATTGATTGATGTTATCCTAGCCAGGCATCTCTAATCTGTGCATTTTAGGCCTTATTTAGGCCAATGTTAGTGAAACAGTCCGCATTCGTGATCATGGTTATCTATGTATTGGCCAATTTCAGTTGTTTGTGTTGGAGATAGCTGAGTGTGTTGATTCCTGAGTATGTATGATACTTTATTCCTGAGTCTCTGTGATACATTTCAGGTATGTTGATACCTGTGTATCTATGATGTCACCTGTCACCACTCATATTCCAGAGGAAATCTCAGCTTTCCTAGCAATGAATAAGAAGGAACTTGCAAAACACCCAAAGAACATTCACTACATTTCCAAAAATAATATGAGGGCTTATTTTTATATTTGTTGCCATCTGAGTTCAGCATCTGTGTCGCTAGAACTCTAAAATGGATTAGTAATACTTCCTTTAATGATGATGCTGACTGATTTCTCCTCATACAATATTGTAAACACCATTACCCAGCATATTACAGTCACAGAAAGGCTATTTATGCACTTTAAAAAATTCCATCTTAGTTCTGTATAACAAAATGCTAGCAAAAACTATGAAGTTTCAGTGAGTGCTAGAGGACTTAATCTATTTTATCTTTGCACTTAGCATAAGCTTTCATCATTCAAACAGTTCTTTACTCACAAACTTTTAGAAGGTACTTACTATTATTCTTAACTTCCAAGTATAGTTTGAAAGGCGTCTTCTTGAAATGCATTTTCCTCTAACTGCCACGGTGGTTTATTTGCTCTTTTTGTGTGTGTGCATGCGTGCAGGATACTGAATGTTTGAAGAAATTGAACACATGCAATGTGGTACTTCAGTATGTAACACTGCTGGGTCTTTACAGCTAAAGACCTGCCTTTGTATTTATGTACACAGAATGGTACAGAATTTTACTATTAGAGGCTTGATACAAGCTTTGGGGAATTGATTTTTCTAAACTGATTTTATGTAGATTTACTTGCATGAAATTATATAATTATATATATATATATATATATATATGAAATATGCATTTAGAGTATTTTCTGTAGGATAAAGTTTCTTTTCTTTGAACCCTCTCCAAGAACTATGCTGTTACTCACTTGACACCTTAGTATTTATACTTTTATTTTTCTTTTGGTCAGTTTCAGATGTGAATTCAAAAGTGCTGAATCCTTTAACAGATACGAGTCCTAATTTGCTGACCCCGTTATCGGTAGTTGCATCTGTATCATCTAGCCCTTCAGTGGAAACAGATAAAAAAATGGTTACTTCCCCTTCAGGTATTGGTGATAAAAATGACTCTTATTCTTTAGCGAAAGATAATCTGGAAACTCCAACGCTATCGGAAAAAAGCTTTGATAAAGTGGGAGACTTGAGCAATGAAACGAGAAAAAGGGGCTGCTCTGTAGCAAGTGAGTCAAGAAGCAGGAGCAGCTCAATAAACTCTGTGGACAGTGGCTCTAGTTTTATGATATGTGCAGACTCAGAAGCTCAGAGGGAGTGTCATCTTTCTTCACAACGGTTCAGCACTATCAGCTCTGAAGATTTTGATCAAGAGCTCATTGTAAAGCCCATAAAAGTGAAAAAGAAAAAGAAGAAGAAACAAGGTAAGCCTAGAAGAACTTTGACCACCATTTATTAGAATGTGTCACATTTGATAGTTTCACACTAAGTGTGTTTGATGTGTTTTGTTTATGCTGTCACGTGGGATCCAAAACTCTGACTTATTTGGAGTGATTGTGGTGGGCCTTTTATATTTAAGATGAAACCCTGTTTTGAAAGCAATAAATTGATTACATCTTTCTTTTTAGATTATTTCTTTTATTCCTTTAAACTTTGTGTAAATATGCTTAATGTTCTAAATGAAGTATGGGTTAATGGTAATACACCACTGTGTGCTCTGTTTACAGGTTTATGTTGGAATTGTGTAATATCTATTCATCCTAGTTAACGTATTTGACGGTGTCATGTTTTTTACTTTATTAAAATAGCATGTGTGTACCTAGTTATTTGAAATGTTTATCTTTTTTTGTTGTTATACTCTTGAAATGTTTTGCTATTAAGACTCGTTTGGTTTTATGAGCATCACTTAGTGTTGAAGTGGAAAAAATCAGTTTGTCAAAACATAGGTTTAACTCTGTACCTATCCCAATGATAAAAATATTTAATGGCTCTTATTAATATGCTCCCTTCCCCCTCCTTTTTGTTTTTAATGAGAACAGAAAGTGGGACCAAAAGAAACCATGGCTCTCTGGAAGGAACACCATGTTACGAGCGTCAGCTTTCTGGTGACAGTCCACATTCACTGACTGCAGATTCATTTTCCATGACATCTAGCCTAATGAGTGGCAGCATCGATCATTTGAGTACTGGGTCTCCAGATCAGGAAAGCATGTTCAGTGTGGAGTCCCATACAATCTTGCAAGAAGATAATGGCTCAGAAACCTTCAGTGTCCTGCAGTCTCCTGAGTCTGCAACTGAGCTAATTCATGAAGAAAATGGAGATACAGTTAATGTGCAGAAACTTCCAAATAGTGACAGTGGCATGGGTACATCAACGGTTATAGATACACTGACATCTGTCTCCCCTCTAATTGTCACAGAAGACTTGACAAACAATGTTGATACTGAAAATAATGATAGTGTGCTTTCTGCAAGCAATGAATGCTGTCTTGGAAAGCCGAGCCAAGAAGATCAGGATTTTAGTACATTGTGTAAAATAGATGAAAATTTAGATAAAATGAATCTGCAGGATACTGAAAAGCCTTTTGAAGAACCAGACCTTACGGACCAAATGATTTTGGAATCTAACAGTGTACTTGGTGTTCAGACATCACTGCCACCAAAGGAAAATGATGAAATTGGTAGTGAAGACCAACAGCAGCATTCTTTAATACACAGTGTTCTGTCAGATCCTTCTGTTCTCCACTTTGACATCTCTAAAGATACTGATTCAGAGAACACTTCACTTTGTGGATGGAATTTTGAAAGTGCAATCAAAGCTAAATCTAATAGTAGCACTACTGAATGGGTAACAAATACTCATGAAAGTAAGACAGAGAAATCTGCCTCAAGTGATGAAGAGGAGGATATTTATGGACATGGATTACCGTATTCGTCCTCAGAGACTAGCATGCCTGAAGTTGGTGCTGAGCCTGGTTCCCAGGATGTGTCCAGGATAAGCCTAGATGAAATGGTGCTGTTAAAATCTGATCAGGTATATGTTTCCAATTTAGTTGAAATATTTAAAAACTCATCATTTTAAAAGAAATGTGTGTAACTACTATCTCTTACTTAAGGAAGCAATTTTCTTCTCACTTAACAAGTAAAACATAAAGCAAAAGCAGCAATATGTGTTTTAACTATTATGAAATGTGATATATCAGACTTCAGAATGGTTGATGTGTCCTTACAAGGTAAGGACACTGTACTGGCTGTAAGGCCTATTCAGCATCAACATTATGATTTCTGATTTGACAGAAATGTCAAACTCATTCATTAAAGAGTAAAAAGTAAAACCAAGCCGTGCTCAAAGGCTGTTCCTTGTTTGGGTCTCCAGTAGCCCGAATCCTGCATGATAATGCTTCCAACTTCCACTGATTTCTCTAGGAATTAATGCTGGTTGTCTCACATGGAGGGTCTCTGGTTAAGGTTAGTTTTACCTGTAAATACTCAGAATGAGGATTAGTCTTTCTCTGTGTCCTAGACAGCAATTAGTGCTATTTTAAATATTGGTGTTTTTCCCTTTTCCTGTTACCCTTCTTTTCTTTGTTGTTATTTTGTAGTGTAAAAGTTGCCAGAAATAGGAATTTTTATATAGTATTTATTTTCTATAGTCCAAGATTAACTATAAAATCTGCAAAATTGACAAAAAACACTGCGAGTTTTAGCAGAGGTCTTGAAAAGGAAATATAGTTGTTTTAATATATATGTACATATTGTTTGTTTGTGTTTGTTTGTTTGTTTTAAATCTGTTACAGCCATGTGTTAAGATCAACAGATATTTGTTGAGAAAGGTTGGGCTGCAGTTGTTAGTAAATAGGACTCTATCAACTCAAAACTCCAAGTGTAAAAGACTTCTAGTTTAGAGTTGTTGTTATATTCTCAGGTTCTGGAATGTTTTTAAAAGCTCTACAGGTACTTTCATTATAGGTCATGTATGCACTGCTTGGGTACCCCTAATACAAGCTATCAAAATTCAAGATAAACCAAATTTCCATAATATTTGACTCCTGAACCATACAGACAGAACTGAGTGCTGAGAACAAAATTCTTATGTAGCCATTTTCTTGTGCAGTTTGAAGACACCTGCCGCTGTTCTGACTCTACAATTTTTAGTTTGCAGAGAGCTGGATGGGATACTCTGGCCCTGGCTATGGCATTTTGAGCCTGGCTGTCTCAGAAAAGTATATTTGGTGCCTGGACTACAGAGGCAGCCTGTACTGCAGCGCTCTCCCGTCCGCTGGACTGCGGTGGCAGAAGTTTGAGGATGGTGTCCAGCAGGTGGCAGTTTCCCCCTCAGGTTGGTAGGCTTCTATTTCACTGTAACCTCATAAATACAAAACTTCCACAGACTTGGGGATTCTCTTTGCTTTTTTATTTTTTAATATTCACTGTTATTTGAATAGATGGAGGGAAAAAAAAAAGTCATACCATGTGACTGCATCTTCAGTACATCTGGATATCATATTATTTTAGGTGGCTGTCTTCTAACAAGTTAACATTGCACTTTGTCAAGTTTACTGCAGCTTACTGATTGAAGTGAACCACAGGAGTAGTTCAGTGATAGGTGAAGATGAATCAAGAAGCGCTCATCTTGGTTTTTGATACAAAACTGCTTACGATTCCCAAACTTACTTACTTATTTTTTGCAAACATAGAATTCTTTTTGCTTTTGCCTTTTTTTTTTTGTTGAGTTTTAAAAAAAATAAAACACCTTGGTCTGTTTCTTTATGAGTTTATTCTGGGTTGTGGGTTGTTTGTTGTTTTTTGTTTGTTTTGTTTTTTTTTGGAGTGAGGGTTATGTTGGATAAATGGGTTTGGGGGATGAATTTGCTTCACTTTTTGTCCGTTCAGATTGCTTCAGGACTGTTGTGAAAACAGAAGTGTCTAAACTTAGTCTCTGGCTCTGCCTCTACTTTTCTTCCACTCTCATCTCTAAAAATGCATTACTCTTTGCTTCTCGCTGTGTAGGGGAAGATTTTCGGTCTGGTCTAAGAAGAAGGGTTTTACTTGATCTGTAGCTGAGCTTTGTGATGGGCAAAAATATAAGAGTAGTTGTATTAGGTCAGATTAGAGGTTCATCCACTGAGTGTCTTGTCTTTAACAGTGGTCAAAAGCAGATGCCTGCAGGAAAGTGAGCTAACGCATCTGACAGTTGCCCTCAGGAATTTCAGACTGCAATTGTTGATGGCTCAATGATTTCTCTGCATTTATTTTCTCCTTAGTTCCAGGAACTTACCCAATTTTTCCTTGAGCCCATGTACATTGCTAGAATTCAGAGTTTTGAAATTGTGTATGTTTACACAAGAGCATATTAACCACAAAGGTCAAAAGGAAATGAAATGCTACTTTGAGGAATTATTCAAAGGCAGTTGATATGATGATATGTTTCCCTGGTATGAACCAGCACAGTTCCTAATCAGCAGTTAAATTTGGAATTCCATATGGTCTTCTTTTTGTGAGCTATCTTTGCTAATTGGAGTCGGGGAAAAAGTTCTGAAGGTGGGGAAGCGTTTGAGTTTTGTCTGCTTGTGACATGCTGAGCAGTGAACAGATGATAGGACTGCCCAGTGGTGTGTGGAACAGCGTACCTGTTCAGCTGTTTGTCATTCATAACTGGTCCACCAAAGTTAGCATTTAGAATATTAATACTGCTAGTATTTGTAAAAGGTGAAAGTACTACGATATCCTCTCTTCCTTTATATACTCTTTAAAAAATCATTAAGTATGATGTTTGTGAAAGGATTTGTCACAGGTACTGTAAATGAGTGTAAGTGTACTAAGGATAAACCAAACTAATATGGAGGTGAGCTGTGAACTGCAGTTTCTTAACAGTGGGCTCATTTCACCCTTATGTGAACTTATTTTGTTAGCTTTCAATGTGTAACTAAGGAGAAGTGATTTATTTGCATTTAAACACTTAAAAATCACACGTACTCTAAATGGTAAATGCATTTCAGAAATTCCTATGGAAGTTGGCCAGTTCTGTTCTTGCCTTTAAAAAAATGTAAGTTTTTAGACCGTGCATTTTTGTTTAATGGTACAGGTTTACCTTATTTTCCCCTCACATTCATTTAGGTGTAGGTAGGACAAGACAGTTACAGTAATTGCTTAGAGGTAGTATGTTCTTTCCTAAGTTCTTAATGATTTTCTTAATTAACACAGGGGCACTTCTCTGGAAGATTGAACAGAAAACTAACAAAGCATTTGCTTGTGGAAAAGTAACTATAAAAGGAAAACGACACTGGTATGAGGCTTTACCTCAGGCTGTATTTGTAGCCTTAAGTGATGACACTGCCTGGATCATCAGAACAAATGGAGATTTGTATTTGCAAACAGGTACTTAAATTGCAATCTCTTTCAGTTATTGCGAGCTAAAGTATGAGCATTCAAGTCTATTGAGTGATCACAATTAGATTTAAAATTTTATCTGAAGCCAAAGCATAGGAAAATGTTTTTATATCGAGAAATGTTTGTAAACAGTCTAGAGATATTATATTAAATTGGGATGATGAAGAAGCCAGTTCATGGTCACTTTAAAAAAATAAAAAGTGGTGTACATTCAGTATAGAGTATTTATGACATGGGAAGAACATGGGATGGATGCAGATAAATGTAAAAAGGATTGCAGAAACTATTGAAATAATACGCTTGCAGTGAAAATGGCATGGTGTGCTAAGACAATATAGCCTTGAGTGTTTTTTTTTTGCTTGAAAGATTTTAACTTAAGAAGGAACTGGAAAGGAAAGGAGATAGTATGTGGCTGTTCAGAAGAAATTCAGGTATAGGAAGCAGTGTAAAAGAAAGCAAAAGCTATTTGTTTTGAAAAGAATTGATTTGTTGGAGGTAAAATTTACCACTTGACAGTGAAAGGAAGGTAATATATGGAAGACACAAATGGATTCTGAAGTATAGGGAAGTGGTATGTATTTTATTTGACAGAGAGAAAGCAAAGCCAATGGAGGAATGGAGGAATCAGCAGTCTCTACAGCTGCTTTGTCACTGGATACGAATGAGGCAAGGACCAGAGAAAGGGATATTGCAGTGGCAACTTTGAAATGATGGCCTTAGCTTTATCTGCTTCAGTGAATAGAAGAGGATGCATTTGAAAGTGTTAATGTGGGGAGTGTTGGCTAGAAGCAAGCAGCTAGAGAGAAGCCGATTTCTAGGATGTAGCTCCAGTTTATGGAGCTAAGAGAGAAGAGTATCAAAAACCCTTGGGCATGCTGGCTTTGCACAGAGAGCTGAGTTGATAAGGAGAAATTACAAATAACATGATGAAGAAATTACTGTGCAAGTAGGAGGAAGATAGGGATAAGGGATAACAGCAAAAAAAAAAAAAAAACAACATTCAAACAGGAAAATATTTCAGAGTGGCTATAAAAATTCTTATTTATCTTCCATTTAATTTTGATACTCTGATTTCTCTTGTAGAGTTACTTGCTCTAGTGTCACATAAAAATTATTCATGATGAAGCTGTTTGAGTAGATAGCGTTGTTTCAAAAGCATTTTGCTCTTAAATTATTTTCTTTGAATAAGTTTAGTAGTTACAGAGAAATCAAGGCCACATGTATATTGCCAACAAGCATGGCTAGTGGTGATAGAGAGTGAACTTGATGCCAGTCACATAGGGCTCCGTAGAGGTTTGAATCAATATTTTTTTTCTTTCCTGTGATAGATTGGTTTGATTGCATCAGCTTGTATTCTGCTGTTCTTAGGCTTCTAAATTTGTCGTTGATGCCAAAAATAAATTCTCAGTGTGTCTTGTTAATGAGAGGCAACCAGTGATGGTTATCTCTTCTGCATCTCTTCATTCCCTGCACCACCACCCTGTCTAACGAGTGTTCTCAAAGATTTGAAACTGAGCAGTTGTCAGTCTAGAATATCATACAGATGAGTTTGTTCAGGCTTGCTTAGAAGCACAAGAAGATTAAACAAAAGCTCTGCCTCCTAAGGTGTTTCACATGCAAGCGTGTAAATCAATCTTCAGTGTAACTGTGAAGGAGAGGTGTTCCTCCAGATTATGTATATAAACATATGTAACCTACCAGAGCCTCCCACCTCCTTGCAGTACTCCTTGCTGTGGCATGCTCTTTCGTAATTGCTCAACTGCCTCTATTCAGACCAGGTTCTTTCTCCCTGGCATGTTCTGGGCAAAGATTCTTGCATTATTTTCTTTAATGCTTCTGCAAAGTCTAATACGTTTTTGTAAATGGAGATTCCCAATATTGTCACTAGAGGGAGAAAAGGAACAGAAATGACAGCACAGGACTTGGGGGCTCTGCAAGATGTTGAAGGATAATGCAGTGCTTTATGTCTTAGCATATAAATTCAACTGTATTAGAGGACATGATTAATAGTTCATGGAAAGAACAGTTTATTAAGAAAATAGTGATCAAATGAGAAGTGTTGGCATATCAGAGATCTCCCCCTCTGCCCCCCTTTTTTTTTCTTTGGGTAGCTCTTTTCCTTTAGTTGCAAAAAGCCAAACATTTTTTTTTAAAAATCCTCCTTTTTCTGATTTCTAGGCCTGAGTGTGGATCGCCCTTGTGCCAGAGCAGTAAAGGTTGATTGCCCTTATCCACTGTCGCAGGTTACCTCCAGAAATAACGTTGTATGGGCATTGAGTGAGCAACGGGCCCTGCTATACCGGGAGGGAGTACGCAGCTTTTGTCCTGAAGGAGAGCAGTGGAAGAGCGATATCGTCAGGTAATGGCAGTGTAACAGGACAGCATCGTAACTGGAACGAAACGCATTGTTTTCAGTGCTGGAACTCCTTGATATTTGAAGATTTATTACATGAACTTCTTCTGGAGTGTGTGTGTGTGTATGTGCTTATAGATACTACATATGATTTCCTTTAGTCTTTGTCCAGACATACCCAGAGTAACTGGTGTTTTTTCTGTCTGATGAATGACTGTTATGTAGTGAAAGAAATTGCTGTGAACAGAAGTGATAATGCAGTTAAAAGCAAGTTTAAGAAAGTGAGAACAGTGCTTAAAAGACCTTTAATAATGTATATTAATATGACTTTTGATTAAATACTATTTCTTTAATCTCTGCTGTAACGGCCTTAAAGGGTTCTCCACATATTTGAGCGATTTTTTTTCCTGAGACTAAATCCCAGCATTTTTGTGGTCATTTGCACACAGCTGAATAATATTTTTATACTTTCCAGTCACATATTTTTATAGATATTCTGTATAATTGCTATTTAGCTTTGTAGTTGGTCCTGTTCTTGCAGTAGGTAGTTTGTGATAAATTTAAAAGCAATAAGTGTTTACTGCTGGCTTTGAGAATCTGGAAGATATAGTCTCCTGTGACATCAGCCCAAAGTGAGTATAGGAAGAAACTCCAGTCATACAGAACTGTAGTCATATGATTTTTATTTTCTGCTGAATATCCTGTTGTGAAGCTCCAGCTTGTATTACCTCCCAGTCTGGTATTTGGCTTTTGAAAAGACTTGGGAAATGTACAGTGTATTGTTCAAATCTGAAATTTGCATGTCATTTAGTCAGTTTGTTTAATGAAAATATTTGTTTGACCTACGCCTTAGGTATGCTTAATGTTCTTGGGCTTTGTATTAAAGTTGCAGAAAGCAATCCATATTTGTTTTTAAGTTCTCAAGAAAAGTTCTCTGAAAGAAATAGCATTGTTGCCTTGTTTTTAAATACCTGATTAGATCATCTGATCCTATTGGCTTTCTGAGTTTAAAAATGATTTACTTACACAGGAAGCATATAGTCAGACTCAACATTCATCTTTGCAGTGAAGTTAAGTTCAGTTTTCTATTTATGGTGCCTGAGCTGCTAATATTGTTCTCAGAATAGGGCAAGAAAATTGAAGGAAATGTACTTATGAAACTGATGTACAAAAAACTTCTATTTGTTTCTTATTTACTGGCCAAATTAGTTTTTATTTATATTGTTATGTTTGTGAGTTTCAAATCTTGAATGATTTTGAAGGCCTTGTGATGTTGTGTTTTTGTTTTTGTTTTTTTTTTTTGAATGGTTTTTACTTATGCAAGCTAATAAGATTTAAATTACTAATAACTGTGAAAATTTGAAATCAGGTGTGTTTTTGAGTTTGAACAGTTTGAACTGCTGTTGGCATTGTGACAACTTCCTTAAAATGCCATAAGCTTAAATTTGAAGTAAGGCTTTTTAATTTTTTACTTGTTTACATTTCCAGTGAAATGCAAGCTTTGGAACCTGTGTGCATAACCCTTGGAGATCAACAGACATTATGGGCTTTGGATATCCATGGAAATCTGTGGTTCAGAACTGGTATAGTTTCAAAGAAACCACAAGGAGATGACAACCATTGGTGGCAAGTAGGCACTTTTTTATTTTGCTTTCAGTTTAGTCTGACACCCAGGGTTTATTATTTGCATTGTTTTCCCATGAGATTCTAAGCATAAAATTCAGTGAATTGTGTGATATGTTACAGTACTCTTCAGTCAGTGTATTAAAACTTCAGGGTGGCTGTGGTTGAAATCCCTTTTCATGTCTGCTGTAGAAAAGGGGAAAACAAACACCCTATGGTCACCCAAAGCAGCAGCACAGCAGTTTTCAAGAATACAGGAAATGCTCTACCAGATTGTATCAATGGTGCATGTAGCTTGATATCTTAACAGCTGGCAGTAGGACATGCTGTTTAGTCAGAGCATTCAAGCCTGGCTGCTGAATACAGTCTCTCCTCCTCGTCTTCCAGCACTCGTCCGTAGCTAAATGAAATAAATAACTGATGACCTTCCAAAAAATGCTTTAATTACCCCATTTTTCATCAATTGAAGTTTCTTCAAACTACGTGGGTCTGCTTGCTGCAATCACAGATTTTATGGGTAGAAACAGCTCAGTTACTGCAAGTACTTTCTGGCGTTGACTTAAAACTCCTTTTTTCTACAGCTTTACTTGTTTTTCCCCAGAAACATGAGTTGTGGAAGAGGGGTACACAGCAAATTTGTTTACATATTTACCTAATTAATTTCATTAATTTCATTTATTAATTTAATTATTTACATGCATATTTAATCTTTTATGCATATTTAATCTTTTTTTTTCTTGGAGATAAGCATCCAATAAAAGCTTGGCTTTTATTTTTTAGGTTACAGGCAAACTTCTCTTCTTCCTTTCTAGGAGTATCCCAGAGCATTGTCAGCCTAGCTGTTTATGGTAGAACTGAGGCAATTGGTCATTCAGACCTCCTCCTGCCAGGTTTTCACTATGTGATTTAAATTGCTACTCTATGCAAATTTCTCTGTTCCTTTTGGGAAACTGTAAATATACCTTTCAGTTTGCAGGGTTTGTGTCTTTAGGGGGAGGGAAGAGGTGTTCAGTAATCCCTAAACGAAGGGCTTCCTTAAAATGCATAATTTAAAGTAGATTGCTGGGTAGGATTGTGTTGTGAGTTGGTGTTTAATAACCAGAATCCATATTATCAAGACTCCCATTTCATCAGAAGTAATTATAATAATTAGTAATTATTTTTCCCTTCCTACACTTAGAAGGTTTCTAAACTCATGATAGATATCCTGTACATGAAGTGTGTGCATGCATACACACACAAAAAAAGCCTTTGATGGAAGATTCTGTGGTTCCCCCCAAGCTTAGCTAACCATCAAGAACCATTTTTTCTCCTCTTCTCTTCTCCTTCAGGTAAGCATCACCGATTATGTAGTGTTTGACCAGTGCAGCTTGTTCCAGACGATAATCCAGGCAACTCACACAGTGGCAACAGCAGCTCAGGCACCTGTAGAGAAGGTTGCTGACAAACTTCGAATGGCGTTTTGGTCACAGCAGCTTCAGTGTCAACCCAGCCTCCTTGGAGTTAATGGCAGTGGAGTCTGGATCTCTTCAGGCAAAAATGAGTTCCATGTAGCAAAGGGAAACTTAATAGGTTGGTGTGCTTTTGCATCTAATGTTTTTAAGTTCAGAAATAAATAATATATAATATAGTATAAATATATAAAATAACATGTAATTATATATAGTATACAAAATATATTATTATATAATTATAAATATGTAAAACAATACATATTTATATGTTATAAATAATATCTAATAAATAGGAATAATATAGTAAATAGGAAAAAGTAGCTATCTACAGTTTGGTCACCATGAGAATTATCCATGGTGAATCAGGGGACCTTTAATGAACCAACTTTATGTTTAAAAACTAGATTAAATGATTCTTTGGCAGTTGGTCTGGATATTTTCCCTTCTGAAGGGAAATGTTTTTAATGAAAAATTCATTGTCCACAAATAAACAAGTGTGCAAGTTACGCCTTTTAGTACCTATGTTTGTCTTTTCTCTGGGATCAGAAGGCAATTTTATGCTATAGTACCTGTTATTTCTAGCACAGTGGAGTCTGGTTCATGATCAGTGTTACTATGCAGAGCAATAATGTTATGGTGTTACAGTGATAATACGAATTGCTTTATTTATGTTTCTAGGTGTGTTTTCCAAAACAGAACTTTAATTTAGTTCTCTTCTTTGATCAGATAAACACAAAGAGTAGACATATAATATTGTCTGTTTAAACTCATCACCCATTTGGTCTCCTGTTGAAGACCATTAATCTTTTCCTTTCTTATCTTCTGCATTCCCCGTTCTTTATGTGTGCATCCGTGTGTGTGTGTGCACACAGAAATGTTATGTGTCAGGAGGTTTTCTTCCCCAAGAACAGATACTAAAAGATTTGTGTAAAAAATAAATAAATAAATAAAATAAAATCTGTCTAGATATTTGAATTCTAACAGAAAATTAACTTTCATACTGATGATGCTCTGTTCTTTCCTTTCAGGCACTTACTGGAATAATATTGTGCCTCGTGGTACTGCTTCTGCCACAAAATGGATTTTCGTGTTGGCTTCTGCAGCTTCATCTAAAGAAGGTTAGTGAATCAGCAGTGCAAACATATAATTACTGACTTTAAATATAGTAGAACTGATGGTGTAAGTAATTAAATACCCTGAGTTACTTCAGGTTTTGGGTGCCTTTTGTGTATGCAGGGATCTAAAACATTTGAGAAGTAAGGTGGAAACATCAGTAAAACTAGTAGAGATAAAAAGTCATATCATTCACTCTGTTACCTCTGGTTTGGAGTGACATCCAACAGAGAAATGGATAGTCCTTTAGGAGCAGTAACTTCCTAACTTGCCGCAGCATGAATTGCCAGAGTTTAATATGAAGTCCTGGAACGTGCTTTGCTGGAATGCCTATACTGACCAATTACTTCTCCGGTCAGTGCAGTTAACTGCAGCAGAATCACACATTTTATTGGTAGAACTGTAACCACACTGAAGAATTCTACTGTTAGATAATGCAAGTGCTAACTATTGTAACTAAGTATGCCAGTTTTATTGGCAAAAATGTGTGATAAAGAACTGGGAAGAGGAGATATGCTGTTTCTCTGAGGCAATTATCAAGGAAACAGAAGAGGAAAAGAATAAGGGGGAACAGTGAACTATTAGGTATGCCTTCTCCCTCTTAGTTTCTTCAAATGAAATCATTCGCTACTTACCTGATATAGGGGGGCTGGGTTGGGGCAGTACTTAAGTGCCTAAATAAGCACTTAGGATGCTTATTTTTACTTGAAAATCTTAATCTAAGATCTTAGTTTTGTCTTCAAATGTACTGATTGTTTTCAGAGGAAGTGTTAGCTTTCTCAGAGTGGATTAGCAATGATTTTAATAACAGAAATGTCCTTGCCATAGGAAGCTTCTTGTGGCTGTGCCAAAGCAACAAGGATCTGTTTTGTGTCAGTGATCAGAATCCTCAGTTTCGTCCTTCTACGGTGCAGCTGCCACCGGAGGTTGAAATGGTGCACTATTCTGCCTGCCAGGATGCCATCTGGGGTTTGGATAGTCTTGGGCAGATATTTATCAGAACACTTTCATCCAGCTGTCCAACAGGGATGCATTGGACAAAATTGGATCTCTCCCAACTAGGTATGACATTTTTATTGAGTAGACTATCTGTTAACTCGTAGCAGACAGTCTGTATTTTCATTCATAAGTGTCTTTGGTTTACTGATCTGAAGTATAACATTTATTGGAGCAAACAGTACCTTATAATTATGGGCATTGCAGCAGAGGACTGTAAAACACGTGCACTTACTGCTTTCAGGCAATGTTTCACTTATCCTTTTGCCGGAGACAGCATGTTCACTGTTTGCAAGATGCTTTATATGCATTTGTGCTTCTTATAGTTTGTCAGTCTGAGAGCACGCGACCTGACACAGTGCTGTGCAGATGTACCAGTAGCTTTAACTAGTCCAGTTCTTGTACTATAACTGGCATAACTGTAATCATGTGGCCCTGGGCAGTTCTATACTCAAAGCCCTGTATTTTGTGGGTAAATGTGCTCTTAATAGAGTGGCTAAAGCTTCCTTAGGATCTTGTTAAGGAAAAATTTTGCTCAGAGTTGCATCATCCATAGGTGATACAGATGATGACACTCTAATGTTTGAATTGATAGTGATCTAATGATTCAGCATAATGTCAAGAATGTGCTGCTGTTTAACTGCCCCTTTTTGTTTGGTTAGCAATAAGACCAAGGTTGGTTGACCACATTTTGATCATTAAATATCCTCCCAGTTTGGCTCTTTTCATCAGAGATAAGGGTAATCCGGCCACTTGACAGCTTCACTAGTATTATTCCAGTTGGATTTATTTCTTTAATAATCTGAATATCTGCTAGAATATTTTTTTCTCTTAATGCTAATCTGTTTCAAGAGAAGGTTTTTTTTTTTTTTTTTTTTTTAAAAAGTGCTAATTAAAAGTGCTAATTAAAAAAAGCACTAATATAAAATTAATCTGATTTGAATTTTTTTCCATCTCTAATGGCAGTATTCGTGATTGGCCTGACAAGCAATTTTATCTTTTGTATTCTTTACATAAAACTTTTGAAAGAGTCTTTTAAAAATACTGTATTTGCCGGCTGTAAAACAGGTTTTCCAGACCCAATGAATTACTTCCAAATCACCAATCTTACCATAGTTTAAGTGATAAGCGATGCCTTTTACTTTCACTGACCTACAGGATAGTTTTGTCTGTACTGTGCTTTTCATCTGGCTTAGTAGAGCTTGAAGTTTTCCTCCAGATACTGTTATTTTCCAGCGGTTTAGATAATAACTGTGAAACTGAAATAACAAATAGTTTCTTGCTATTGTCTGAAAATCTCAAAATGTTCTAATGGAAATGAGTGCTAGCTGACTGTATTAATTGTCTTGGTTACTTTAGCTACGCTGGGGCTCAAACATTACATTTAGCTGTTCCTTTTAGTTTCATGGCACTCTGTGTGGTGATACTGTAGAAATCTGGGGTCAGGAAATATTTCAGACACCGCACTTTACCAGTCATTGTGAGCTGATAATTAAGAATGCAGAAAATTTCCTGTTTTTTCTCCAATTAAATGCATGTGGTAGATCACTGCTGACAAGATGGTGCCTACCCACAGATGTAATATAAGAGACTTGATTTGCTCTAATGGAGCAGAAGAAATTAGAGAATTATTTCTATTGTTGAAATGTATGTCTGCCTTCACTCCTCAAACATCAAGACTGTGAATTGGAGGGGAAAAAAAAAAGAGCAAGTTGCTGTAAAATGAAATTCAGAAATCTGTGTGGAGGTGATCAAGTTGCCAGCATTTACGTTGAAATTATGAATATTATGTTGTTAGTATCTCCCTTCTTGCCTTTACACTATGTACTGAGCGTAGTATCTAGTAAATTATTTTGATTAGGGTTCCACTATCATTATCGAGGTTTCTAAACACAGTAGAGCGACCTTTAGGCTTCAACTGTAAACAGTGTCTCTGAATCACACTTCTTTCTAAGCAGTGGCTGAATGTGGTTAGCATGCCCTTCTCCTACCATAAAAACAGTGAGTGGGAGGAGGGAGAAGCCCCAAAACATTTATATAAGTGCTGCATTTTTGAATATCAAATTGTACTGCTGACGTAAATAATATCAGCTATGCCGAGTAGGTGATATGTGATTCCGTGTGCGAGAGCTGTGATGCTGCTTTGGATCGGAACATTTCAACAGCTGAGACGACATGTGACAAAGCCATCCCGGCTAGGTGTACTCTCACATGGAAGCACGAGGTTTTAAATAAAAGTTTGACTTTGCTGAATGTCAGGCCTCTCTACCTGCAATAGAGACTTGTTCTCTCCTGAAGCAGTAGAAGTTTTTGTTCATAGTTGTGCTCTGTATGCTATTTTATAATAAGAAGCGGCATGATTAAAGGGAATTTTGGGGTGAGATGAGCTAATTCAAATTCCTTCAATTCAGAAAGGTAAATAACTTGGACGAGGAGATCTGTTTACAATTTCAGGTAACTAAAAGATAAAAATATATACTCCTGTTATTCCCTGTTGTTTCCCCGAGCAAGCCTTACAGAATTCTGCCTTCAGCAGAATAAAATGCTTTGAACCCCTGCTCGGGGGGATAAAATTGTACCCTCTCTTTAAGGAGCAATGTACTTTGCAGGGATTTGTTGCCAGATTCACATCACAGAAGAGAAAACTGTTACCAAGAATGGGATATCCCAAGCACTGCTGGCATGTTCAATCAGCCAGCAAGGCCTATTTTTAGAGTTTGGAGTACAACCAGAGCATTCCTGCTGTAGTATATCTGTCATGATTGAGTCTTTTTCTGTAGAACATGTTTTCCATTACTTAGTATTGTGTTGTCCCAATGCTGGGAGGAAAAAAATAATCAAATGTTACATATATTACATCACATGGCTATTCTGAAATGAATGTAAAAGAGTAAGAGTTCCAGCTGGCCATTAACTAGCAGTTCTCTATCTTTACAAACTTTTGGTAGCAAGACTCCTAAATGTGATTGGACATGAAAAAAAATAAAATTAAAAAAAAAAATCCAAAACATACTTTTTTGGGAGCTGTGTTTTCAGTGTGCTGACTTACATAGGGTTAAAATACTGCAGCACGTCTGACATAAGTGTAATAAATATGTATGCTAAATATAAAGCCATTTGAAAATCAGCTCCTTTATTTACAGATGTGACACTGGTATGTTAACACTGAGATGCATAATCCATATGCTCTTGTATTTTTCAAGTGCTGGTAGCATTAGGAGTGTTCAGTGCTGAAGGCATTACTAGGCCCAACACCATGAAAAATATAAGCATGGCCAGCTACAGAGGAAAGTTCACATTAGGTCATGTGAAAGTTTGTCTAGGCACTGATAACATTTGTTACAGAATTCTTTCCCTGCTTGAATTCAGTTATTTTAATAGAATATTTTTAGTGTGCTTTAAAAATGGCAGTATCCTGTGACTAAAACATTTATTTTTAGATTGAAGAGAAAAATGCCTTACGTATACTACCTGTTGGTGTTATTCATTATATGCCATGATTTTTCTCTCACAAGCTTGTAATCATTTTTATGTGCCTGTGTTTAAAGGTAGCTTAATACAATCAAGTCTAAGTAAAGGTGCTCATTATTAGCTGAATGTAAAAGAAAAATGTCAGGTTGCTAATAACCTCTTTGTTGATAGGTGCCATAAAGCTGATCAGCTTGTCCTGTGGAAATCAGCATGTTTGGGCCTGTGACACCAGTGGGGGTGTTTATTTCCGTGTAGGAACCCAGCCTCTTAACCCGAGTTTGATGCTTCCTGCGTGGATAATGATTGAGCCACCCATACAGGTAAAACGCTGATTGTAATTCTTTGTAACACAGTGGTTTAGCTCTGCGCCTGTGGAAAGGAATAATTTAACATTCAGGGAAAACAATAGGACCAGATTTAAATGTGTAGTTTAAGCTTCTGTCACACGTGTTCAGTTTCATCAGGACTTATCTTCAATCATCCCAAATTCATCTCACAGATAACTTCTTTTTTTTTCAATTCTTTTTCTCTTTTTCCATCCTTAATGAAAAACTTCTATTGTAGTAACACAGCAGCTTTATAGGCACGTAGTAGAACGCAGCCTTGAACTATATACTGAGTACCTACTTGTACGGTAGCCAAGAGGCTAGACTGGCAAACAGCACAAAGCAGAGGGTGTGGGAAGGCTCTGCTCACATGGTGTGGTACTGAAGTGCCTCCCTCTTCCTTTATCCTCGCCCCGTGAGTCTGGGATGCTTGCCAGGGTGCTGTGCCTGGATCTAGGGACTTTCCTTATCATCCGGTGGTTAGTCAGCGTGCCGTACAATTGCAGCTCTTCTCCCTTATTCCCAGAATTGGCAAGTAAGATCTCTGTTCTACCTGCCAGCTGGGAGGAGCTGAGTGGAAAGAAGCCTCCTAAAGTACACTAGGAGCATATTTTCTGGATATAGCAAATGGACAAAATATATTTCTCCAGTGTCTGGTTTCTCATTTAATCTCTCCTTAAACCTCAGTGCTGCTCTAATACTTTACACATTCCACAGTTTAACTTGCAGTTCTGTATCATGGCTCGGGACTGCTGCAAAAGAGTTGACCTCTGAGCACTGATTTCATTCTTTGCTCCCTGGCTTGAAATCAGTCGAACTGTCTGCTGATCTAGCATAGTAGTGCTGGATGTGTTTGCATACTTGATTTACGTTTTAATAATATAATGTTACAGAACTGTTTCTGAAGATTTTGAAATACATGGTACTTCTGAAGGGTCATGTTAAGAAACAAAAGTCAGTCTCTGGCAGTGGAGTTGCAATAGGTGATTTGTTTTTTACATCATTCCCTTTTACTTCTGCTCGCCTCTTAACAGCCAACTCTTAGCTCCTCCTGTGAATCTCGGGGGTGTAGCAGCAAAGAAGGCCAGGGAAACAGGGAAATGAAATGGCAGATTTGCATCTCCTCAGTTTGCTCAGCACTGGTTAAACTAGTCCTTCTGTGCTGGGAATGTGGTCAATCAGACCTGGAGAAAAGGCATCTTGTTTCTGCAGAATAGCAGAACAGACTGATAAATAAGTACTAAATCACTTGAGTGATGGCTGTCACAACGAGGGGTAGATTACACTGCTCACTCTTGTGTGCTGCAGAGTGGGTCTTTCTGATGTTACCTGTAAGATACAAATTTGTCTGCTAATGGGGGGCAAGGCAGCTGGGAAGAGGAGACTTAGGATATGAATGATGATGTCTTCCATGAGGATAGTTTTCTTAAAAAGGGGGGTGAAGAGGGAATGACATATTCTAGGATGTATTCTGCTTAATTGAGTTTGCCAATAGACAGACGAATAAACTTTTGCAGTATATTCTAATGAAAATGTATCTAACCAGGAAAATAACCTGGAGGACTTTCACTACACTATTTTGTCTGTACTGAGTGCGTTCTCTAATCCTCTACAGAAGTTGATTAAACTGCTTGATACAAAGGTGTTTACAAGAAATTGGGATTTGCTTTGGCTCGTTACTTAGCAGAGACTTCCTTACGTAGAAAGTCTTTAATTGGACAAGGTTGAATACCGTGTTATTTCCTACAGCTTACTGCGGAAGCTGGGTGATGTTGCCTTCCAAAATGATAACCTCCTGCTACCCAGAGCATTCTCTTCCTGTTATCTTGCCAACTCCCGACACTGCATATCTAATGAGTCAATATGAACAGGCAAAAATTCAAACATTGCCTGTGGAGATGAAAACTCAAGGGCTACATGCTTGTTTGGAGACAATTCCAACACTGAAACAAGTAACTAAAGTACTGGGGGAGCAACCACCCATGCTTTTCCAAAGACTGAATGCAAGATAAGAAAATGTGGACTTTAAAATTACTTCCAGATACTAGCTCAGTGTTTGGATAACAAATATGACAAAGGATGGTTGAGAAGTGGACTGTTTGGTGCTTATTAGTAGCCCCTTACTGTTATCTGTCCCTTAACTGACTTTCATGCTGCATCACTTCATGTTCACAACAACAGAAGAATTGTAAGAAGCATTTGTGAATGGTTCAGTCATCTTCTGTTTGAAGAAGGAAATCAAAATTGTCTTTCACTTGCTTTAAGCACAGAAATACTCTCAAATAATGTAATTTAAAATCAGCTATGGATGTTTCATTCCCTAGTAAATGTCAGAGCCAATATGACTTGCCATATCCCAGATCTCATGACTCATGAGCAGCTTGTGAGCAGCTTCAGGTTCTGCTTTTACAGTGTCACTTCTTGTTAAAGAAGTGCTGTAATTGCACAGCATCATTGCACAGCTTCACAAAGGTATTCAGAGACAATAGCTTTGTTAGATTTTTAGAACAGACATTTAAAATAATTTTTTCATTCAGAGGGTGGTGAGGCACTGGCACAGGTTGCCCAGAGAAGCTGTGGATGCCCCATCTCTGGAGGTGTCCAAGGCCAGGCTGGATGGGGCTTTGGGGAAACCTGGGCTCATGGGAGGTGTCACTGCCCATGGCAGGGGGCTGGAGCTGGGTGATCCTTAAGGTCCCTTCCAGCACAAACCAAACAGATAAGATCAGAGAATCTGTGATTCTCTATGGCTTTTTTCTTAATCTAGACTGAAACAGTTCTCATTTGCTACTTCTCTCTTCATAACTCCGGACTGCACTAAATCTTGATGAAAATTAGCGTTGTGTTCTCTGCCCTCCATTGTCTAAAGTGCTGGATAAAATAAAGAAGTGGTTGATAATATTGCAGTATCGTGAACAGTGTAGTTCATATGTAGGTGTCTTCTCTGCTTCACCCATTCTATTGTATGATCTGAAAGTCAAAATTATGTAGTTAAGCCACTTTTTGGAAGCTATTTTAAGAGCATTGACAGAGCTGATCAAAACTCCTTGATGAAATGGTTTTCATCCATGAAATGGAAAGTATTCTTCATTCCATCCTTCATATACAGTATAAAACTATTATCTGTTGTAGCATGCCTCAATATACATTACATTCCAATACAAAGAACGAGCAAGCAATGTAATTATTATTCATGCAGATACTACAGAGTATGTGTGTATGTATGGGTGTGGGTATGTTTATGAAATTGAATGTTTTTTCAATTTTGTAGCCTGAAAAAATAACAACAAAAAAAATAATATGGTCAGTAGGACTAATTTGGGTTGTTATTGAGTAGAAGTTAATTAAAAGTTAAAAATAATTTTCACCTGAAAAATTGCTTTAAAATATCCCTAGAAGTCAAAGGCCTGTTGTTTGAAAGTAATTCTTTCTCCATTTTGTCTCTGATTTTGGGCACCTATTGAAAAAAACGCAGAAGCAAAATCTGCTTTTGAGAATAGCTTGCTTCTTACAAGGACTACTTAACGTAACACTGGCCTTAAGAACCACCTAATCAGATTTGTATTAAGGGATTTATATATATTTGCTTATCTCTTAGGTAAGCAAAACTTTTGTTTAGGGAGAGCTAAAGGAAACAAGGATGAGAACAACTATTTGTAATGAGTTAGCAATCACCTATTGCTTGCAAACAATCAATCTTACTCCAAGAACAGATTAAACATCTTAATTGTTGATTAATTGCTTCTCTTTACTCTTTCGTAATCGGAATTTCTTAGAGGATAGGATCAAAAAAGCTTACTTTATTAAGTCAAGAAGTTTATTTAAATAGCTTTGTAGCTTGTCCAAGCTGTGGGGAGAGAGGGACTTATTTAAAAAGATGTCCACTACTTGGCTACTATGTAAACCTTCTAATTCTTGGTGCAATTCCTAGGATCAGCAAAAGAGCTTAGTGCAATTTGCCATAAAATAATCTCTTGCAGTACGGACATTTCAAGTTAGAGGAATTTTTGATTTACTACTCTTCCCATAAACAGCCTTCTAATTGTCTTTTTCTACTTCAAGCTTGATGTCATAGCTAAGATAAGATAGCTCTTCTGAAGTTAGGAAGAATTCTTTTTTTGCATGCAAAACATATAAGAACAAAACAAAACTGTGAGTTATTCACACTTGCACTGTCATTCAAAAAAAAAAAAAAAAAAAAAATCCCCAAGCCTCAAAACTAAGAAGCAACCATTAAAAATGGCATTTGAAATTTCAGGGATTTCTGTGATCCTGCAAAAATCAGTGCATGGTAGATTTCATTTCTTTTTCAATACCTTTCTTTTCCTTACTCTGTGTTCAGTGTTAGGAGGTTGGTTGTGCCCTGCAGATGTTGTAGATGTTGTGTGACTTCTTAGAAATAGCTGCTATGATCTTTGTTTCCTTTCCTCTCTTTAATTAAGAGTTCTGCCTAGGGTGGAGGCTTTCTTATGCTGCCATCTGCCTTCCCTTTGCATTTTCCCTATTACTTTTAAGGCCAGTTCTGCGTTAGGTGGTACTTACAGGATGAAGTGATGAGAACATCTTTTTTTGGCCAAAATCAAAGCTTAACTGTAGGGAGGGATTTTTTTGAAATAATTGTTCAAGGATCTTTGGAGGATGAGGGATTTTTCTGCTGAGAATACTGTGTTTTTACTTCAGAATCATCCAGGCTAGTGCTGAAAATACTTGCCATGGAAAAGTCTGTTATTTGTAGTGCATAATCCACATGACTGCTCTTTTCAAGTCAGATTGTTTTCATGAGCACGAAATAGCTTGCACAACCTACCTGTTGCACAGATGTAACTGATGGGAGTTCTGCTTTGGTGTGGTAAGACAAGATGTTCAGAAAGTATCTCTTACTAGACTAATTCCATTTAGGCTGGGAAGGTAAAATACTCATTCAAACTTCTGGTTATCTGTACACCAGACCATCTGGTCTGTTATTCCATATATCTTTACTCATGTAAGGCCTCTTGAAGACATGAGGGGGGAGAGGATTTTCATGGAGGACTACTGTTTTCAAGAAGAAGTAAGGAAAAACCTGTATTTGGCAGTGGAGTAGCTGTTTCGAGGTGGGTTGTGAAGAAGCGTGTGAGATCAGAGCTCCTGCTGCAGTGTATTTTGTTTAGCTGGTTCAGAATACCATAACGTTTAACTTGAAACATGTACAATTCTTCACAGGCATGTGCCTTTCTTACAGGTTACATAAGAAGTTTCTTTAGATACCAGAAAAATGCGCCTTCAGCATTTTTAGTAAAGTCGCCTCACGCTGATTCCATCGCTCAGTGCAGTGCTCGTTACCTTCCGTTCTGTTGCAAGTTAGGAAAACGCTTGTCACTGTGTTTCACAGTATTTTTCTGCTTTGGAGTTTTAGCCTTCTGGTATTTGTTTTACGGCACTGCTATCGTCGTGTTCAGAGAAGCGCACATGTAGCCTGTCACATTAGATAGCAATGGTTATCGGTACCAGAAGCCGCCGATCACAAAAAGGGTGTACAAAATGAGATACGCCCAGAAAACTGAGTACACGATTTTTCCATATCCTTGTGGAATATGATCTTAAGGTGGTGCTTCTGCTTTTCAAAAAGCCTCAACTTATGCTGAAAACAGAACCCGTGGGAAGGAGAACCTTTTATTTTCATGCTTTCACTTGTTCAGTACTTGTAACAGCCTCAAATCTGGGCTCTTCCAGTGTGCCCGTACTTCCGTTAGCTAATACGCAATTTAATTATTTTACAGAGATTGATAAGTTCAGTTACTTTATCTACCCTTCTGAAAGCTAAATATATTTCCTAATGTTGAGGCTTGAGAGTTTCTCAGAATTACTCAAAAATAAAAATGTTCAGGCAGTGGTATAGAAAACATCATTGGTAAAGGATACAGGACTCGATTTAGCAAGCATGTGCCTTGATTTCAGTGGAACTATTCTCATGCTTGAAAGCAGTGATATCCTGAAGTATTTATAAATAGAAGACCTTGAAAAGTGATTTTGAGAGATGGTCACAAGAAATTACTTCTGCTAGTATAAATTGAGTGTTTGTTTTGTTTTGTTTCTTTGTTTTTTCATTAAAGCTGCAGTTTCTGAATTCTGGTTAGAGCACTTTCTTGCTTTTCATGTGACTGAACTTCAGCTTATCTCATTTTAAAATCTGTGGGAGGCTGGATCCAGTTTAGTAACCAAGGGCTTGGCTTCTGTGGAGTAATTCGGGCAGCAGAAACAGTACTGACAGTGAGAGGACTTCAGCAAACCCAAAGTCCATACAGAGTAAGGAGCCAGCCTGGGACAATGGCTGGGCCCATCCAACCCTTCCTCCTTGAGTGAGGAGCTCAGGGTCCCCTCTGTGGTGTGGTGCTGAGCAGCATCCCCCTGTTTGAGCAGCACGGGTGCCAGCAACCAGATCTGGCTAGTGGGCCTTGTGCTGGGTTGCCTTCCCAGGAAGCTGGCTGGCAGGGCTGTGGTGTCTCCCCTGCCCTGGTGGCCCGTCCCGCAGAGCTGTCACGTAGCCTGGCGCTATCTGTCCTTTGCCCCACTGAACCCGAGCACAACGCAGCCAGCGAGCAGGCAAGGAAGAGGAAGCTGGACTCTGTACTCTCGTGAATGCATCCTCCGCCTGGGAGGCAGCGAGCTGATTTCTGACCCTCAACCCCCTGCAATACTATTGTTTCTGTCCGGTAGCGTAACGCGTTTCAGAGCCTTGTGTTTGGGGGCCGCACCTCACCTGGGGCAGAAATCAGGCCGCAGCTTCGGTGCTGGATGAGTGCTGAGGGAGTAGCAGCTGTTACGTCCCCAGTGCATCCCCCCGGTGTTTCGGAGGCTTACAGTGCACATCGTGAATCCTGGCAGATTGTAACTTTCCAGAGCGTCACAAGGTCACTCTTTGTTTTAAGAACAAAACAAAACCTCCCACCAGTAAGTTCTTGGGGTTTTGTTTTAATGATCCTCCCATACACACGAACTCCTGTTGTGTAAGTGAATTATATCATTTAAAGGCTATAGGCCTTTGTAAAGCAATGCAATAGTGAAATCAGAATTTCTGTTACTGTCAGCTGCGTGTGGCATTTTCAGCAGAAATGTGTCAAGTGACATGGAACAACACTAAGATGCAAAATGGCAGAGAAAACATGAGTTTGGTAACTGTTAGGGTTGTCAAAGCAGAGGTTAGGCTGAATTTACAAATGCATTTATGTTTTTACTGTACAGAAATGTTTTACTTTTCTTGGTAAGGCATTTAAATTTCAAAACCTACAGGCGTGGACTTCCCTTAGCATAGAATGAATGAGAGGGTGTTTTACTGATGCTCATTAAACTTGTTTTAAAACAAAACAAAAAACCTGAGATGCCTTGGTTTTCAGAGCCTTGCTTATACAAGGTTTTTATTACCTTGTACTAAATTATGTTCTGTTTCATGCAAAGTTATTGCATGTAGTGTTGTGTATTTCTATAAAGACACAGTTGTTCTCATCCTAACATTTTAATTTTTTAGTATGCTATTAAAAAAAAAAAAACACCTGTAGTGGAAATTACAAAATGTTGTGTAGGGCATTATAGGCTGGCTGTAACCTTAGACAGTGTGACCAGAAGACAGCTGGGCAAACCAACAGACTAGGCTCATGGTCTGAATGGTCTTTGCATTAATTATTATTATTACTATTACTATTACTATTATTATTATTATTATTATTATTAACTGCTTGTAAGGAACAATTGTTGTGCTACATATTCTGAAAATCTTTTGTGGACCTGCTAGAGCTTCACCACGTTGAGTAGTCACATGGATTTGGTATGACCTTTTCATGGATTTTATGTCATAATGTATGTGTGCAAAATATCTTTTGCATATTTCTATGAGAAAAACACTTGGAATAAAAATTAGGAGTTGACAGAGGTGAGGGGTCAAGAAAACTGCCTGCGTGCCTTTTGCCCATTCTTGGTTGTGCGAGCCATAGACTGGAGGTATCGCACTGAGGCTCGGGTCTGTTTACTCGCTGAAGGCACAAACTGGGGGAAGGAGTTATGTTGTTATTCTAAGGCTTCTGAGAAAATAAAGCTCCAGTTTTTCAGTCAATAAATAACCTTTCTCTGACAATTCTATGGCAGCATTACTGAAAAACATGGAGCTTCAAGGAAGACTAAACATAGATTCGTAACCTTTCCTGCTCTCATGTGCTGCCTTGAACTTTTCTACAGAGGGGAAAAAGGGGCACTTAGCAAGCTGTTCTGCTCCTCAGAGTCTGAATGCAAAACGCTCTGGTCAGCACTGCTGACCAGTTGCTCCTGCTTGGCTGATATCTCCAATGGTGGAAGTGATTTACAATTGCTAATCAAATGAAGCTCTGAAAATAATATGCAGTGGTCAGGTCCATGTCAAGGAGTCTCTCTAAGCTGCAGTATGTATTTGTCAAGCTAGTTAATAAGGTCTGGGTGTCTGCTAGCCATCAGAACAGTCAGATGAGTCTGATCTACATACAGATAGTGCTCAACGGTGTGGGAAATTGCTCAGAAGTGATATTCTTACAGCCTGGCCTGGAGCAGCTGAAGGTATTTCTGTTTTATGAAGGTGAGTAGAGCATTCATACCTTCACGCTGCTTGTAGCCACCGAACCATTAGTTGAAAAAAAGGGGGATGGACAAGCTGACAATGTTCTGTTTAGTCTTCCTCACCTGGACGTTTACAGCAGAAAAGAGATAGTGGAGGTCTGCTGATACATGGACTCTCATTCTGAAAAGTGACTTGGAAAATGTTCAGATGCATTTTTCGTGTGCATGTGGTTTTTGGCCTTTTCTCCTTGTCAAGGAAATGAACCGGTGTGGTTTGGATTAGTCTGTAACTGAAGTAGTTACAGTAAGGCAAAACCTTAGAGTTTAGGGGTGACAACTGCATTCGTTTTTATTTTGTTTTTTTTGTTGGATACCGTTGTTTAAACAAAGCTCTTGCACTGAAGCATATTCTCTGTGGTCTGCAGAAGGAATGGAAATGATTTGCATGGAATTATAAAGCTAAAAGACAACTTTATAACTGAAATATATTTATCATAGATACTATTTAATGATGTCATTTAACAATTTGTCAGTTAAGTGCTTCTTTCAAGTTTACTTTGTTTCATCAGCATTGTCTTCTGGTCAGAAACTTGGGCGCTAGCAGACTACTTTTCATTCTTGTTTTCTGTAGCAGGCAATTAGGATATTCACAGCTCTTAGCATGCAGTTTTATATACTGAGAAGTACACTGTGTCTGAAAGTGGTGCCCAGTTTTTGAGCTCTGTCAGGCTCGGTGCTGTGACCACCTCCCTGGGGAGCCTGTCCCAGTGCCCAGCCACCCTCTGGGTGCAGAACCTGTCCCTAACCCCCAGCCTGACCCTGCCCTGTCCCAGCTCCATGTCATTTTCTCGGATCCTAATATAGATTTCATGAACGCTGTTACAAGTTAAATGAGTTAAGAAAAGGCTACTCTGAAATAATTTATTCATTTTTGTGCCTATCAGTCTTTGAAATGTTATCAGCAGATTTATAAATTTGCACTGATAGCTCTCTTTATTGCTATAAGAAAACTCTACTTAATCTTTTCCTGCAGCTGTAGAGATCTGTTTCTTATATCTTCTTATTCTTATATAGATTATAAAATACTTTAAACATTTTTATGGTAATTAAAACTTAGTGAAAATGAGGGGTATTTGAGATATTCTCCAGAAGTGGTACGTTATGTCAAGAAGACTCTAAATCAGTTTTATCCTACTGTGATAGCCATAGGAACATCTTTTTGTTGCAGATAAGTGCTTTCTGGGTAGCCAACTAATGTGTTTAAAACCTCTGCAACAGGCTCTAAGAATCGCCTGTGCCCGTTTCCCAGCATCTTGTCGCTGTTTTGTTCCAAAAGCTATGGTATATAATCACATCACTAGCTGTCCTTCACTCTGTTTCACATCAGAAAGCTGCAGCAGAATGGGGTGTTTTCTGCTAAGAGCACTGGATGTTGCCATCGGTGTCTTGCCTGGATCATTTATAATAAGAGTGAGTAGGAGGATTGTTTCCTTAATGTGAATTTATCAGAAAAAAAAAATAAGTAAAAAAAAAAAAAAATAATGGAAAAGAAAGCAAAAGTGAAATACTCAGAGAGGCAGGAAAAGTTGAGGAAAGAGGAGCTTGCTTTAAAATATATATAGAGAATTTTTGTTCAAGCTTGTGGAGATCTTAGAACTTGGTAATTCCATTTGTTTCTTTGATATTCCTTTGATATTCTGTAGAATTAGGTAGAGGTAATTGCTTTGCTTGTACTTGAACCTGCAGTGATATCGGAAGCTATCCAGCTTGTGTATCATGCAACTCCATTTATGCTACCTGCCTTTTTGGGGTATGTTGTTTGCTTGTTCTTAGTTTCCACTACCTATAACTTTGTAGTAATGCACAGGCTCAGCTGCTAGGTGTGAGCACTTAAGTCCTTCTGGATGGAAATATTTCTTCAGCTATTTCTAGGGGAATTTGTTTCTAGGCAAATGATAGAGGAAGAAGAATGGTTTCCTGACATGGAAAAGTGGAGAGCAAGGTGCACAGATCCCAACAGGTCAGTAAGAAGGAGGAGTCCTTTTCTGAAGGACCGTAGTTGCAACACAAGGGAATGTTGCAGACCTAAAGCACAGCAGTTCATGGTGTGAAGGAGATGAGGAAAGTGACATGAAGTCCCTAAATCTGAGGAAGAGATCGCTATGGTAGAGTAACGTTATGGGAAGAAGGAGGTAAGTGGATTTAAAAAAAAAAAAAAAAAAAAAAAAAAAAAGCCAAGCTCTCCTGCTGTGTGCAGTAACTCAGTCTGCACAAGCTATTAATTGCAGCTCCCTTGAAAGCATGGAACTACGACAGCAGAAGTATGGAGAGAGATGTGATGAAGAAAGGGACCCAGGAGTGAGGATAACTTTGAGTGAAGAGGGTGGCAAGATAGAGGGATGTGTCATGTGGGTTATCTTTTTTGTCTCTTCAAGATAAATTGTGTCTTCCTGTCAGTGTTCAACCTGCAGCCATTGTCAGTTTACTGTCAGCAGAGGTGAAAACACTTCCTCAAGGCTCAACCAGCTTCAAGCTCCCAGCAAAGTACAAATACCTGATGAGAGCACAAACAGAAGACAGTCTGTCAAAAGTCTCACCACCTAAATAGACAGGATTGATTTGGAGCTGCAAGCTGAGCCTGGTTATAACTGGGTCAGACCCAGATCAGATGTTAGCATGAGAACTTTCAAAGCAAAACCAAAGCAGGTAACTGTTTTGTACACAGAAGGCCCATCTGGTGCTGGGTTGTGCACTCGTGTGTACTGATTATGGTCCTATATTCCTAGGTTTATATATACAAAGAGCTGCTTGTTCTGGTATTTGTCACACTGGATACTTGGCATATGCCTGTGAGATTATTGCAAGAGATGTGGTGCTTCTGTCAGATGACATATTTCAGGGCATCTTACTGTCGTCTTCATTGCAACTTCTATTAAGCTGATGTGCAGAAAAATCCCTTTTTTCTTCTTATCTGCGTTTTATTTTAAGTATGTGTTTTGTTTGTTTGTTTCTTTTTTTTTTTTAATGTATTTGCATACACTAAACCTGTTGGCTGATATATTTTGCTACAAAGTCGTGACCTTTATGCTGTATGTAAAATGCCATGGTCAGTAACACTGCTTTTGGATAGTAGTTAAGGCAAATTTCCACAGGAGCAGATGGAGTAAGGACTTGCCTGGGAGCAGAATGGGAAGTGTATTTCACTTGGGCTCACCATGAGTTTCAAGGTCATATTCCTTTAGAATGGAATACAGGGGAGAGGGCAGATCACCACATCGTTGCAAAGATGGGACATTCAGACCTTAAAAATACGCAGCTCATGTATATTTAGGACTACAGGAGAGATTTAGTTATGGTAGGAACACTTTCAGGAAAGCAATAGGAAAATCCTGTTGTTCCCGCATTTCTGTAGATGAGTTCTCTCTTCAACTTGTAATTGAAACTGTGTATTTGATTGGGATAACAGTGTTTGAGCAAACACGAGTATTATTAAACTTGGATGTTGAACATCAAATATGAATATCAGTAACTTCAGGTGACATTCACTCATGTTCCTTTTCTATTTAAGAAGGGATTGACTTTTTTGAAAAATTGGTAATTTATACAATGACAAGTAAAAAGTTAAATTTCTTTCTGTCCTTGCCTCTGGTGAATATTTTACAACTTTTGTGTGTGTGCTTCTGTGAGGAGCAAGTGTCTGTATTTAAAGATACAGTGGTGCAAAGATTAAATACTGTGCTTAATTTTTATAGCCAGTAGGAGTCAACTTGGTCAGCATTCATTCAAGTCCAAATGATCAGATGCTGTGGGCAATTGATAGCAAATGGAATGTCCACGTACGAGTGGGAATCACAGAAGAAATGCCTGTAGGCACTGACTGGGAGCACGTACCAGGTAAAAACTAATACGTTAGTTCCTTGTGCTTCCTGCCATTTTCTGTGATTTTTTCCCCTTTTGTTTTTTATGTTTGATAGCAATGCTTAAATCAGATATTTTTCTCAGTAACCAAATTTACTTATTTATAGAAACTCAGTAAAGTATTCAGTTAGGGTTGTCTTTTAAAGAGGACCTTGGTTTCACTTAAAAACACTGTGTAGTTAACTGAAGAGAAGTCTGGTTTTCAAATGAACTTCCATTGTGTGTTATTTCAGGCTCTTGCCAATGAATTAATGAACGGTACAGTTACCTTTCAGTTAGGATTAAAGCAATGTTCCTAAGCAATAGGAGACTACTATGCTTTGGGAAGTTTTGCATTTAAATGTGATACAATGTGGGGTTCCTGTCCGCATGTGGCTAAAAAAAAACACTAATGTGATTTTGCACATCTTTCTATTAATTCTGTGTACTGGATGCATTCTAGATTAAGTAATTACATTTTTGTTTTGCCTATAAGTAAAATTAAATTTTAGTTGTTTCTTTTTAAATAACTGTGTATTGATGCTGTCTGCTTTTTTAGAGAGAGATCACTGCAGAAGTGCATGGCACTTCAGTTGGAGAGGATCTGCTCTCTTTTAAAGAGGAAGAAAAAATGTCCACCATGTCTATAATATTAACCATTTTTAGGCAAACTAAGATTATAATTGTCAGATTATTCCCCATCTGTTAGTGAAATACAGTGGAAGCTCAGAAATAGGTTTATGAAGATCCTCAATTGGTTGTTGCTTGTGGCTATGGCTACATAACAGAGTGTGTCCACAGCGTGATGTTATTACAGTCAATAGTTGCAGTGACTACAAAGTCTGCAATTAAAAAGCCTGTTTGTTTACAGCTGCTCCATGTGATGCAAGTAGCCTGCATTCTTATCTTCTGCTTATATAGGGCAAGAAGCTCAGAATCTAATAGCGTCTACTTTGTTCTCCTCCCTTAAAGTCTGTGTAAGGAAAAATGTAGTCCTAAACTGTCGACTTGCCAATTCTTTCTTAGCCTCTAGGAAAACTAGGTATTTCTTTGCGCCTTTTTATAATGGAGTTCTTCTCTAGTATTAATATCAGAATATATAAAAAATATTGTAGTCTCGCTGTCTTCTCCTAAGTTTTACTGCAAGTGTATTTACTACATAAGAAAGCCTGTGATTATTGCCTCCTCGTGTCCTCATGTCAATTATCTTTAGGTTTGCAGGCATGCCAGCTGGCTATAAGTACGAGGACCGTTTGGGCGCGCTGTCCAAATGGAGATGTAGCTCGTCGATATGGCATCACCGACAAGAATCCAGCAGGAGACTACTGGAAGAAGATTCCTGGAAATGTCTCACGTTTAACAGGCAAGTTGGCTCTGCGTGATAATCCAGAACATTGTGATTTCTGCTGACTTCTGCCTGCTGGTGCTCAAGCTGATCATTAGCAGGGAGAACTATGTAATCTAAATGCTTTGTGGACAGTCAGTTTCACCAAGGTGCTTCTATCACATTAGTAAAAACCTTCTCTGTTTACAATTAGAAAAAATAAATTCAGATTTTTTTAAATTCGATTTTATATTCAAATGTTTATATACTGTTTATTATTGGAGCCTACTACCTTCGTTAAAAGATGGATAATTTATGCTTTGCAGTGACCCCTCTAGATGAACTGTGGGCAATCAGCACTTCAGGATCCCTTCTCCAGCGCCTCACTAAGACCTTTAGCCATTCCCATAATTTGCAGAAAAATAATGATACTTCTGTTCTGCTTCATCCTGATGATTTTGAAGATGAATGGGAAGTGATATGAAGTCTCTCAAGCTTCTGAAGCAGTGAAGAAAAAAAAAAAACAGAAGGACATAAAGAATTACTGTAATGTATGTACAGAATGTTGGATCTAAAAAGCCACTCATATTGGACCTGTGATATTAGCACTTTTGTATTTAAAAAACTGACCTGTTAAATAGCCCTCAAGCTGTGAGTTCTGATGTTTGTTCCAGTATCTCTCGGGAGACTCTTTAGGTGTGGCATACTGCGATTGTTATACCGTACTACTGTAGCAGCTCCTTTGGAAACATAATTCTTTAACTTATTCTTATTAGCAATGGAAGTGACTATTTCACAACAGCATGCACACTAATACACGTGTACTTATTTTGAGAAGGAATTCTGTTGCATTAAATATTTCTCTACAGCAGAAACATTACATTTTTCTCAATTTCTTCTTGTACTTGGAACTCCAAACTTATGGGAACGCTCTCCAACTATTGTATATATTTAGAATAATTTTTTCCTTGCAGCATGGAAGAAAATATATCGAAGTATTTCTTAGCGAGATCTCAGAACATCATGATTCCACAGCATTGGTGTTGAAATGAGCTTAGTTTGGTCCGTTCCCATATAAATATCTGCTGCAAGGCTATACTAACCTTCCATGTCTGCAAATTCTGTTTCTAACTTGGCTTCATTCACGAGTGAGAAGTTTGGATTACACCTAATTTCAGGGGAACTTTTGCTCATTTCACGCAGCCATTGGGAAGCTGACAGTTTTGGGTGGGGGGTATTCCCACTTTGGAATAGGAAGAAGTTGCATGTTGCGTTTGTAGTACGATGCAGGAATGTACAAGGCAGCTTTCATAATACCTGTTATGCTATATTTGTGCCTCCAGCCAGTGCTTTAACATTTGGACTCAAATTATTTTGAGTACCAAACACAGATGTATTAAAAGCAAAATGGTAATTGATAGAATTACCTGTATATCCCATTAAAAATTGTGATATTGTGAGAAAATACTTAACAATATTGTGATTTTTAGCTATGTTAGCTAAATTTGAAGTGTCTTATACTTAACAGATGTTGCAGCAGAGGTATGTGATGAACTGGGAAGTAACCTAAGTTAATCATTGCAGTTTATTTTTCTTTAAACTCTGAATCTTTTTTGAAAGATACCTCATCTTTTTTAAGCAATAGGACTACGGATGAGAGAACTTTAGTTCAGTATGTAGGCGGAGGAGTTATTTTGTGTTCGTTCTAAGCTTATAAACCATCAGAATGTTAAAGCAGCTGCTAACCAATACTGTAAATGAGCCAGCTTCAGAAAAGGCCAGGTGTTGAACAGTGGGGAAGTTTCTGTTTTGAGAACTTAATCAATACATACAGAAAAGGATGTGTTTTCTTTTTAACCTCTGTTCTCTTTCAGAATAATTCATGCATGTACTGCACTAAACTTGGAACAAACGTGGTGCAAGGTGAGAATGTAGATCTGTGGAGAGAGAACCAAGTTATGTCACTTTCTTTTGTTACTGTTATTTTTAGTACCACTTGTGATACTGGCTGTCAGTTCTCAGTCTGTTCTTTCAGTCTTGCAGAGAGGACAGCTTTGTTTCCCTTTTACAGATGATGTTTACTTCATTGGTAGCTCATCCGTATATGGAAAATACCCCCAGAGGGTTTTTTAAGCCTGTCTGGCAGTGGATTGTAATGGAATCTGCTCACGAAGTAACCCAGTTTGTTTTATGCAAGCATAGCTTGGTATCTTGAGGACCCCAAAGAGGCTGAAACTCAGCTTAAATGTATCTTTTGGCAGCTCCTGAATCAACCACTTTGGAGAAGGGATACGAGTACTTCTCTGCACCCTACCAAGCACCGGATGCTCAAGTACAGTGGCATTATTTAATAGTGACACTTTTGTATTACATTTTTCAAAGTCATCTTAGTAATGGCTTGAGCTTGCTAGTTGTTTGTTTACTGTATGATACTGTACCTTGCTATGGTCGTTAATATTAAATTGGTGTCGAGCTCTTCTCAGACTACTTTTTAGGGTAGTTTTAATAAAACTAGGATTTTTTTAATTTTATTTCTGTATTTAGGTTTTCGTTTGTGCTTTGAGACAAGTGCAATAAACTAGATTTTTAAGAAATAAATTACTGTGGTAAGACTCATCTGTTGCATGATTCACAAGAGTTCTGTTTGTCTGGAAATTGGCTTGTGCTGAAGACAGAAATGCTTATGAAACCCTTACCTTACTGTTACCCCAGATAATATGGTAATGGCAGTGTAAGAACCTGGGTACTGGAAGGTATATTTCATATATTTCTTAGTTGATAGGTGTGTCCAACCAGCAAAATGATCATCTTCCAAGCAAAGAGAATTAAACACTTAGCATATTGAATATTAAGCTTATGCCTCTATATTGAGATGGTCTTTCTATAATGGAAGTAAACAAAGTTTCCTCGCTTATACACTGTACAAAAATTGCACTTGTGTGTTAAATACTTCAGCCGTGGGTGAGGAATATGCATGTGGTAGGAAACGTTCAGGCAGAAAATAGGTGATTGTGCCACGTGCTGTAACTGCACCCTGCTTTGCGTTTTAAAATATCTGAGCTCATCAGAAGACTTCCTGTGTTTCTGGACTGTAACTGTAACAGCTTCTGAGGCGTAATAAGCACCACTGCCTTCACTTCCCACATGGGCAGACTGTTTCCTGATGGAGCTGTGACCTGTGTAACTTCACACAAGAAGGCATAGCCACAAGATTAATGACAATTCAGGCACTTAAACCCACTTCCAACCACGGGAATCCTGCTCAGATTCAGATTGCAATGTCTCTGCTAATTATGTTGACAAACTTGTTCAGCTGCCTCTGTTGGTTCCTGCAGGGAAATTCTGGTCTCCTTACAGCATCACCCTGCTCTGTTATACAAGAGTGATCCTTATGTCACCGGAGGGATGGCAGTTCAGATGCCTGAGTTGGGTTGCTGTGAAACACCCATCTAGATATCTAAGTAACTCTTGTTTTTCTGTGTTGCAGCAATAAAAAGGAATGGAAAATGTTGAATGGCACACAGCAAGTCTTTCACTAACAAGTGTCAAAATACTTCCATTGCTTAAGTAAGGTAGTAGAGTTGCTGTTGGGAAATGCTGTTACTGCTAAGAGAATGATGACAAAAATTCTTAGTTGTGGTCTTAGGCTATTGTCTAAACATAGATTTATTATACAGGAACAAAGAATTTGGAAAGAAAAAGGTTTAAACCTGTATGAAGGGCATCTTCGGTGCGATGTACAAGAAACCCACTTTGCAACACACACATGGACATCAGATCTGAACGCCTTAACACTTCTGCATTGCTTTCTTCATGAATCTCAAAGGCACTAGTGGCTTATTTCAGAGTAGCAGGGCATTCTGCCTTGTCTTTTTGCTTCTCTCATGAAAGTCCCTTCAATGGCTGAGCTGTTGGCACGAGTTCTGGATGAATTTTAAGGAACAACCTCAGAGAAGTTTTCCGTAAATGATGTTCTGAGTCTGAGGGACTGCAATTCAATTGCCCATGTGTCTGTGCCTGTGCCTTGTTGATTAGCCAGTACAAAAGCATAAATCATCCATGAAGATACTCAAATCTACTCATTACTGTGGTGAAAAATCTCTGGCCTTTAGTTTTTACATTAACCAGCCCTGTCCACATTCTATCCCTACCTGCAGGAGTAGAGAGATAAGATCTTAATTAAAGACTTCTAGCTGTAGAATGTGAGGTGTGGGTTTTATTCCTCTCACAGCCTTCCAGAAAGGAAAAGTTGCATGTATCATGATGGCAGGTAGCCAGCAAAGAAAGCTGGTGTATCCCTTACCAAACAAAGTAGCTCGCTCTGGTTGTTTGGTAATGAGTTACTCTGATTAAAAATAACCACTGCACTCTCACTTCTGCAGAAGAGAAGAGAATTTGTAATCTAAAGGACTGGATTTTAATTAGTGGAAAGTGAAAGCTGAGCTGCAGTCATCTTCTGTGAGTTACTATACCCAGAGCTGTGCTGATAACAACTACAATATCTAGATAAACAAAAGTCCCTGTAGATTGCTGAATGGTGATATCTAGGTTCATCACAGAAATAACTATGGATTACTCATCGCTTGACATCGAGATAGGAAGTGAGGTTTGGGGTTCAATTCAGGAAGTTCTGTAGCTAAGACTGTGGCTGGTAGCACACTGGAAGCTAGGTGAAATTACCCTTGTGATTTGTTTGGTCTTTATCTGACTCAAAGTCTATGCGAAAAGATCTAATGAAGTTGTTACGTTAGCCATAAAGTTAAATCCTGCTTGATGCGGGTGGGGGAAGAAACAAGCAGTGGAAGAAGATCTGTTTGAGAAACTTGATGTTGCTATGAAACACAGACTTATCAATTATACCTATAATTGATTTCTGTTTTCTAACAGCTAACACAATGATAATAAAATACCAAAAATATTAAATCCCTTAAAATGAAAAAAATGCTCTATCTTTGGCCTTCAGAAATGACTAAAATATGCTGATTTTTGTAGCCTGTGATTGCCTGAAGCACTGAGTAATGCACAACTGAATAGCACTGAATGAAACTGTAGTTACGGATTAAGCTTTCAAATATTATTCACTGTTTCTGTCCAGTATAGAAGTAATCTGATTTATTTTTTAATACATCTTCCTCATAATCTCAGTTGAGATTCACTTTCTGTATATAAAGCTGGAGGAAGGAGACCTAAATTTATAACACTTGTCCTTTAAAATTTCATATACAGAGAAAATATGCTAAAAGATGAGTACAGAATTAGACTAACACCCTGTATTTACTATCTTGATTTTGCACAAGTTGATGGCATGCTTTATTTGCATATGGTAGACCTGTAGTCTAATGAGTGTGGTGAGTCTTTGCCAGGAGAACGCTCTGTTATTATACTAGTGCATAGATACCTTGTATATGGAAAGGAGAAACGGTATAGATATTAGTACATCTGTTAAAACAGGAATATACAGTAGATGAGTCCTAGTTGAAAAATACATCGCTGTATTTTGCCTGGCCATGTGCTGGGTGAATTTAGCAAAGCTCATCTGAGTCAGATGAAAAATCGAGCTAATTGGAACTCTCTCAGAAAAAAAAAAAAAAAAAAAGATTGGGAGGAAAGTTCCAGGGAAGTACCCAGCAGACTGCCTGGCACATGTACCTGGCTGAGCAGCGGGGGCAAGGGGTGTTAAAAAAGAAGGAATTTGCTTGGGCTAGAGGTGGGGGGTAGAGTGCAAGTGCCAGCAAGAAACCCCCAGCCCCTGCTTGCTCCAGGGGACAGCCAGGCAGCTGACTGGGGAAGGGCAAAGTAAGTTGGGTAATTGCTAGGACGGCTGAGATTTTATTTGCTCAGCTCCCACGCTTGTCTCTCTAAATCTGTTCTCTGCCTCGACAGATGGGCCGGAGTCTGCTCCCTCTGAGCTGCACCCAGCGCTCCGAATCGGGAGTAAGGAGCACGTGAACCAGCAGATCTGCAGCTCCTTCCACCGTGCTGTGGTGAAAGTCAATTATTGTAAGGAGAGCACGGTAAATGATTGGTGTAACACTTTGAAATAACAGGTTTATCACTGTTAGTTCGCTTTATAATTACCGTAATAATAATGCCAACCTCGTTAAATATTAACGTTGGTGCCATAGGTACTTGTGTAGGAGATCTATTCGTCTTCAGTTCTAATTAGCTGGTTAACAAAGTACTGTCAGCATGGGCTGGGCGTTCAAAAGAACAAAAGAAATCTGAAGTGTGTGTTTGTACTAGGAACAGAGAAATTGCAGAGCTGAATCCTGTTACTCCTAAGGCCTGCTGACTTCCTTTCATCCTGTTCTTTGCCTGGTGGAGGGATTTTTCTCCTGCCCTTCCATTGCAGCTGTGTGGTGAGATGGTGCCCACACAAAGCATTGCTGGGAGGAGAGCACAGGGCTCTGTAGAGGCTGTTCCAAGTGTGTTGTGTCACCTTCTTTTCTTCCTCCCCATCTTGCTGATTTTAATTGCTGTATGACAGGAGCTGAGGTCCAGGAAGGCAGCAAAGCTGTTCCTTCAACTTAAACTCTACTATTTTGTGTAAATTGAGGTTAAAGCCAGCAGGGCTTGTGTTACCTTTGACCTTATATGCCCTTGTCTGTAGTTCTTTGCAGCATGTTTTTCAGCATTGCTGGCTGCTTGCAATATGGTAACTTCTTAAACCTGATTTGAATAAAAGACTTTCAAGATGGAAGGTGACAGATGTTTTCTTTTTTTTATTATTTTTTTTCCTGTTTTTTTTTTTCTTTTTTTTTTTTCCTTTTTTTTTAAGGGAAAGAGATACCATATCTTGCCAGATGAGTTTTCAAAGCACGCTGAGCAAGGTGAGCTCAGCTTTCACTTAAAAGGCCATGCTTCATTCAATCCCTGAGTTTCGCAATCAGAGGTCCGGTGATTTCTCAAAGCCAGCTTTAGGAGCGGGCTGGCATCTGTCTTACTGCGAGGTTCAGAGACCTAAAAAGGAATATTGTCTGTGCAAAACTATACTTGCTAAGAGCTATCTCACTGTTTCCCATAGCATATTTGTTCTGGACAACACGGACAGACTTATAGCCCACCTATAGTTCCCTACTCTGCATTTTGCCAGCGGCCACAGTGAGTCTTTTGCAGATCTCAGCAAAAATGTAGATTTTTCTTAGATTTATGTCTAAGGTTTCTTACTTCAGATCTAGGGTCCTTGATAAAATTCCTGAAGTCAGCCAAGGTGGAACGTGTCAGTGTAACACAGACATAAATCACATCCTAGTTCATATGTCACAAGTAAAACTTTCTTCACGCTAAATTTCACAAAATTTCATGCAGTTTTTCATTTTAAAAGTCAACATCGTGGGGAGTAGTACAGCTTTTGTTGTATCGAGGACCTTAATGGGTCACAGTGACATTCAGCTTGAGCTGGTTATTTTTGAAATCCAGAGTTTAAGGGACCGAGCTATTAGAGCTGTCTCTGATTGTGTACCCGGCTGATTTGCATATCATTATCTTATTTGCTTCCTGCATTCAAGATTCTCATCTTTCATTGTTGACCTCTGTTATTTTAGCAGTACCAACTTGTACAGAGTGAATAAATCTAAAATGGTGATTTCCAAAACTCTTGTGTGAATTGACCCGGATCACCACTAAAACTTTACTGCAGATTTTCCTGTGCTTTTTCCATCAGGATTCTAATAAAAGCAGAGAAGTTACACGCTTCTGTAAAGCAAATATGGACCGCTTGGCAGTGCCTGATGGAACATCGTATGAGAATCCCTGCTCAGAAACACTGCTGCGGTAGAAATGTGTACGTAGTTATTCTTTTAGGGAAGGCAAGTGTAACCTGACAACTATGAAAATTAATTTATTTTGTTTGTTAGCACTGGTATCATTGATCTGCTGGACTGAGTTTAACTCTTCCCAACAGCAGATTTACAGTCTCTGACATGAGTTGTCATGAGAAGCTCAAGAAATACTGGTGACAAGTAAAACCTTATGGTGGTGACTGGAAAAATAAACAATCTTTTGACTAAGAAGGCCAAGTGTGATGATGGTTTTTATTAGTGTCAACGCACAGCCAGACAAGTAGGGAACGCTGGAACACTTGTCTTTCATGTTTAGTCTTATATACATCTATGGCAAAGCTCTCACTACAATTGGTCTGGATGTGGCTTCAGGAATGTTATTAGTAGGATCTAAGGCTTCATCATACGATGCCTCCAGAGGCAATTTTGCTTTTGTCTAGCCAACTAAGGGATGTTTTTGGAAGCCATCCCAGGCAAGTGATTTTGCAAAATAAATGCATCTACTTTGAAGTGATAGCCAGGTACCAAGTGTATGAGTCGCTGCCAAGGAAAACAAAAATTTTGACATGGATGACACTTGGGGAAGGAACCATCTTTTTCTTTCCCCTGTATCCTGGTGTTTCTGATATAGTCCAGATAAGCAAGAACTATCCTTGGAAGCCACTCTGTGCCAGTGGTTGGGGAGCAGGAATGTGTATATTCAAAACACAAGTCACAGGAGGACCTGTGTCACAGGTTTTATATAGTTTGCAGGTTGGGTCCTGGGTGAAGCTCTTGCACATTGCAATAGTGCTGACATAGTGCTCTTTCCCCTCTGATACTGATGTGTTTGCGTCTAGGTGACTACAAACAGCTGGAAGCACCTGAATTTCAGAAAAGAAGTTCTGAGAAAGCCACTATTAATAATGAACTGAGCAGAGAGAATGCCTTGTGGAGGAAAAGCAAACAAATGAACAAAACCCACAAATAAGTCAGAGCCTTTCAAGAACACCTAGCAATCCACAGTTGCTACAGTGAGTAGAGATGATAAGATTGTTTCAGGAGATGCTAAAGAGAATAATTCTGACCTGTGGAAGAAGAATGAGCAAAGGGGAATTGGTCTTAGTGGCAGGAAACATTTCCTCACAATAAAGCGTACTAGGCTGCGCTGTTGTCTTTGATAGGAAGTGGTGGCAGTCCCATTCTGTGAGGCATTTAACACTGGATAAAGGGAACAATCCCTGTAATGATATCAAGGGGTGAGAACATCGATCAGAGCCATTTGATCTTTTCTTGCTTTGCTTGATTTCTTTGTGTCCGTGGTGTCAGCTTGTTTTCACGTCTAAGCACTCGTGCTTTTTGGTTTGGTTTGGTAGATGTGAATGGTGTTAGCAGAAAGTCAGGGCGTTTGAAGGTGCAGAGCACGTGCCTCTCACAGTGGTGTCAGCTGGTGCTGCAGACACTCAGCGTGTCTGCAAATCAGCCCTCCAACTATTTCAGCCTCCATGTAAGAACAGCCAGGGCTGATTGATGTGAAAAAAGCCTGTGTGAAAACAGTGCTCTTTGCGGTAAGAGGGGAATGAAAGCAACCACCAGCTAGCAGTGCGTGCAGCATAACTCTGTAATGCTTGTCATGTACCTGGGGGGTTGTTTGCTTTGGTTGTTTTTATTTTCAAAATCAGTGTGTCAAGAGCATAAGATGAGAGGGATTTGTTTGACCTCTGGTTATTTGGCGTTAGAACCATATGACAGATTTATAATAGGAAAATGGGTAACTTATGTAGTAAATGTGTTTTGTGGGGCTGTAGGTGCTGGTTTTTATGATCTTTCTCCCCAGAGGTGATCCCTCCACAAGTGGATGCTCACATTTTGTATCAGCCTTTGTTTTCATCCGGGTGTCATGTTACTTTTTTATTTTTTACCTTGTAATTTGTGTCAAAGTGAGCCATCAGCTGTTGTTCTCTGTTTTCCTTTGGTAGCAGCAGCACTCTTCAAGTGATGGTCAGCAGACGACTTGCCTTTACCTGTAGGCAGGGAAAGGAGAGAAGGCAAACAGAAACCAGAAATGGAAGGTTTGGTGCTGGCAGACTTAGTGTGCTTGGGAGTGGCTTCCAAACATTGCTCAGAAAGGAGTAACCCAGGTTGGTGAGAGAGGGTGGTGTGGTCCTCATTAACCAGAAGTTCATCAGAGTGTCAGGCTTGCAGTTTACAATAAGGGTGTGGGCTTGAGAATAGCCTGGCTGTTAGGACAAGTACATCCTTCAGTAATAGCAACAAAGCAATAAGGAATTATGTTTTCCCACTTCAGAGATTAGGAAAGTAGGAGGGCAGCCAAAAATTCCATGATCACCCTGTTAGTGCTAATGCTTTGATACCACAAAGGATATGGGCTCCCCGTGGGCACTGAGCTCACCGCTTGCTATCACAGTGCTGCCCTCTTGCCAGCTGAACCAAAAGGCACTGGCTCAGCTGGCCAAGTTGGCTTGTCTTCTTCACAGAGACCATCCAATTGAGAGAGGTGGGGTACGCATCTCTCTGCCACACTATAGTTAATGCCTAGGTCATAAAGACCACTCATGATCAACATCACATCACAAAAATGCAGGTTCAGTGTGTGTCCCATCCCTGCAGAGTCCCTGCATCAGTGTCGGATTTGTACTGAGCAAAGCTTCAGCGCAGCCTGATTAATGAATGGAGCTTGGTAAGGTCACAGGCTGAAGCAAGGGGTATGGTTGCATAAATTTCTGTGCTTTTGTTTTAGCAGAGAGTCTGCACAAGATTTGTTTGGTATCTGAGCAACCGGTTTCTAAAGCATCAAATCCCAAGCAGAAGGCAGGAAAGAGGTCTTTTGCTTCTGGAACAAAAGACTTCCGAATACCCTCCCCGCTCGGTGTCCCAGGTTTGGTGTGGCACGGTGCCACTCTGCTGTGCGTGAACTGCTCATGCTGAAGAGGTGAGTGGAGGCAGATGCAGGCTACCAGCCGGGATCTGTCACCTCCCAGAGTGAACATTCAGTGCTGCTTAGCACCCCGAAAGGCACAGCAGTCACCAAGCAGAGCCTTTCCCATGCGCTGGATGTGGGCAGAGCCGAGCCCTGGGTTACTCCCTCCTTTTGCCTGGCGTTGGCTTGTAAAGTTACTCACTTGCTATCAAGGGCAACAAAGCAATTAGCTCCCACTCTGTTCTCCTCCCATCATTCAGCAAAGAGATCTGGAACACGGCAGACTCGCTGTTTGAGCAGGGCACAGAGGGTTGCAGCTCTCTTTTTGGCCGCGGCAGCCTTAGCTGCGCAATAGGGAGAAACGTTTGCCTGATAACTCCCTGCCTTGTACACGCAAAAATGCTGTTTGCAGGGACAGCGTGGACTTTTTGCAGGGACAGCAAGGACTATTCCAGGACAAGGTTTGCTGCTAGCTGGCTTGTACTGAGTGAGTACTTGTGAGACTCAAGCATTACCAGCCACCACAGGGCAATTGCTGAGCAGGGGACCTCTGGTGATAAGAACATTTGCTGATATCTCTTGAGGAAACGGCTTCAGCTGAGGAGCTGGGATTGTAACTGCTCTGTGTGCTCTGTAAACTGGTAAGGGGAGGAGATGTGACGTGAGCTGGCTGTTCGCTATGTGGGCACTGCATCAGTGCCACAGGCATATCATGACTAAGGCATGTTGTACGTAAGCATTGCTGATACCGTGTGGTACCAAAGAATTAGGACCTCAGGCTCCTGCAGCGTTTGTGGTACAAATATTGCTGTGCTTGGCCCCACTGTCTGCCTGACTGTGCTGTCCTCACCATCGCCCGGATGCCTCCTACCCTGTGCTTCCCCAGGGGTCTGGGCTCCCTGGGGAGCTAGGACTTAGCAAGTCCCCAGCAGTGAAGGACAGCTTGGATGGCAGCCACACTTCTCACCTACCAGTGTCTCACACTGCAGCCCCAGCCTGGGGATGATGACCCGGGGGAGAAGTCACAGTCTCCTGACAGACCAGACTGGCTGGAACAAAGGGTTGTGAGGAGATCCACCTGGAGACTTTCCCCTAGAGCTGGATGCCATGGCCCTGCCTGATGGGCTGATAGCTTGCCATCCTATCAGGAAGGTCGGGATGATGTTGCTGGATGTGAACCAGCCATCCCTGGCCAGCATGTGCAGAGCTCCACCAGCAGAGCCAATGCTCTAGTTCTCCATGCTGAAGGCGACCTGGGCAATATGCACACACCTAGCCATGCAGCTGGCATTTAACTTGGAAGGAAACGTTCCTTTAAAACATCCTGCCCTATCCACCAAGTGAATCAGCAAGTGACTCACCCGGTCTTGCCTCCCAGCAGCTCCTTACCTCAGGTCTGGCTCAGAGGGTGTTTTTCTGCCAGGGCGTTTTGGTCTAACCACATCCCTACTGCTGCTGCCGGCAGAGAGGATGAGACGGCAGCAAGGCTGAGTCAAACCCTGGGCATCTGAAGAAGGAAACAAACCTGACAGAGCTGCTCTTTTCCTGCTGGCATGTGAGAGTTTCCCCTCGCGAGCATGGGGAGCTCTGTGACGGCTCTTGTCAGACTGCCATGGCCAAATGCGTGCTGCAGCTCTGCCGGACAGCAGCAGAGGTCACTGGCAGATCCATTCCTTGGTGCCACGGTGTCAGCTCATCCCTCTCGTCTCATCAGTTCCCTGCTGTTGGGTGAAGCCTTGTGACATTTTTAGGAGTTTTCTTAGCTCTGTGGTCCCTGAGGCCCTAGCATCCCTCGTGCTGGGCAAGCCTGCAAATCTGTGTGCTTAAAGTGACAGAAGCAACGTGCCCCCCACCTCGCAGACCTGGTGGCTCTAGGACAAGCAGTCACTCAGGTCACCTCCATTACTGCTTCCAGGCTGTTTTGTCCAGCCTGCTTTTGGCTGCAGGCCTGCCCATGCTTGTCATTAAAGAAGGACTAAAAGCAGCTTGGTTTTGAGTCCCTCCGTCTTGTTGCTTTGAGTCACCAACCAGCAATAGCTTGCCTTGTTGCAGGAGTGGGAGAAAGCGTGAGAGCGCTAGCAGATGGCTTTGTAGGAAAGGACACTCAAAACTCAGCTCCTCAAGGGACTTGGTTCTCTCTCTTACTGCAAGTTAGAAATTACTTATCCTTTTAGGCTTTGCTCTAAAGGGCTGCCTCAAATGTTGTCAGGGAAATGACACTATTAAAAAACATGAATGTGATGTGGTGTAATGTGTTTACTACAATTTACTTGCACCATTAAAAGGAACCCAATGATTATAAAATAAAGTCCGAATATTAAGAGCACAATGCCAAAAACACCACTCCTACATCAAAACAGCAATTACTGCCATGGCCGGAACAAAGGAGCCGAGGGACAATTTTGGGCAGGGGAACTGCTGACAGAGAGAGTATGGGGAATGCCCCAAACCGAGCCAGGGTCTGGGGACACTGCCTGATCCCTGGCGTGTGAGTGAGTGTGGGAGGACAGGCAGGGGACCCCCAAAGCCTGTGAGAGAGGAGCCATGGTGTATGGGGCAGAGTCGGGGAGCCGAGCAGCCCTGCTGTGGTCCTCCTCGGGGCTGGAAGCTGTTGCCTGTCCTGGCTGAGGCGTGCAGCCAAGTGTTTTCTGCCTGGAAGTAATGGCCTCTCTCTCTCTCTCTCTCTCTCTCTTTTCCTTTGGCTCCCTTCCATTGCTTTTCAGCGGAGGAGCCTAAAGGAAGGCTTGCCTGGCTCTGGTTCCCTGCTCGCCTCCCCACTGAGATTGATGGAGCTTCCTGCCCTCCAGTTTGCCTTGGATGGGGAGCATGGGGAAGGGGAGACTGGTGTGTGACCTCCTATTCCAGGCACATAGATGACTCACCATGGCTCAGGATGGCTTGCATCAAGCCTGAATGTAAACTTCTTTATTTTTGCTAATTTGCTCTCCTGAAGGAGGAGTGTTGATTTAGACTATATTTAGCGATAATCTGTAAATATGACGAGTCTGTCATCATCAGAGACTTCTGAAGACTTGCTTTGTTGATTTATGGGATCTTTCCATTTGCCAGCTGAACCACTGGGCAAAGAGATATCAGTCCTTTCAGAGGTATAAGGGAAGAGGGGAAAAGCTTTTGTATCCCAGCTGCATTTCTTTTAGTAACAGTCAAGGCTTTTTATTTTTTTTAATTTTCAAACTGCTGCATTTCTGTTTTCCTGATAAATGGGATATGTTTTGCAAGAGAGCTCTGTTTTATTTTTGTGCTGTTCCTGCAAAAGAGTGCACCTGCTTGGTGGTGGAAGGAGCAGGAGTAAACCAGTGCAAGCAGCAGCCTTGCAAAATCATAGATGTGGTTCTTGGGCATGACAATAAAGGACAGTCTGATGTGGTCTGAGCAAGGAGCAGGCAGAGTTTCATTTTGACACATTGCAGGTGGAGGAGAGACCGCTGAAGCCAGGCTGGGCTAGACCATGGTGGTTTAGCCTCAGAAAGCTTCTGCCACCAAGCAGTGATGGAAATCATGCCATGAACACAGGTGTTATGAAAGTTGGTTTGCAAGGATTTACAGTTTAAATATTAAGCACATATCATGGGTTTCTTGTTTGTTTAGATGGGGGCATTGATCTGAAGATGGGATGATGCAATGCACAATGATCTGCTGATGTCAATAGATTTGTTACATTGCAAGTCAAAATCCTGTACGACTTGAATGTTAGGCACAGGACAAATAGGGATTAGGAAACAAGCCTGGCACCATGGCCCATTTCTAGTCTCTGTCTTTCTCTGCCTCTGTACCCTGTCTTTGTCCTTGCTATTTTCAACTTCACCTTCAAAGCAGCCTGTAATTGCAGCCCAGCCTGTAGCCAAGGCCTCCTCTCCCTGCAGGTCCCGTGCTCTGTGCTTCTCTGCTCCCTCTCCTTTAGGCGTTGCCTGCTTGGCTCGGTTTGCAGGGACTGTCCACACGGAGGAGCCTGATCGTTAGCAGCTCCCTTTCTCTCCCCTGAAGCTGTCTGAAACCTTACCTATTTGCAGCAGATTTCCGTCGTGCAGTGCTAAGCTGACGTTAGGCTCGATATTCCATGTCTGTGCATCTTCGTGAAGGGGGTGGTTCTCAAGTGTGTGTAATTCCTCCATCTTCTGCTGTGTGAGGTGCACACCTCTGGCAGAGCTTGTACCAGGCTATGGCCATGGCAAGAACAAAAAGATTCAGCTTTTATGGCAGGAGAGTACATCAGAGAGCAGGACTGAGGCAGGTGTTAGAGTAAGGGTTGTTTTTTTTAGACTATTTAAGCCACTTAGTTTTGTGTTCGTATCAATTTAAGTTCATTAACTATTTAATATGCTTGATAAAAGAAGAATGTTAGAGATCCCAAATCCATCTTTTGACTGAGCTACTCAAAATACTTCGGCTCCTCCAGCAGACACTAGACAGGTTTTGTGACTCCGAAATGCTTAATGGAGCTGTGGAGAGGAGCTGATTGCGAGGAGGAGAAACCAAAAGTAACGCAGTACTTCCTCTCTCCTTGCTTTCAGAAGGAAAGGGTTTCAGGCCTTCTTCACCTGCCATAGTGAATAAAACCACTCTGCACTAAAAGGTGGGTAGTATAGGAATAATTTTTGAAGGTGCTCGAGCAACACAGGGGAAATATTTGTTGTCTTCCCTCATTGTTTCACGACAGAAAGCAGCCTTTTATAGGCGAGCTGGCTAAGCTTTTCAGGAATGCTGGCTCTATACACTGCTGTATATGCTTCTGAAAGCATTTCCCACAGATGAGTAAGTTGCCTTGTGCAGCTAAAGTAATCCGTGAGGTAAGACAGAAGCTTTTAAGTGCCTTAAGTCCTTACTCCTTGGCTCTCATGTATTAGGGCTTGGTAAGAAGATTCACCACACCTTTGTGCCCTGCTCCCGGCCTCCAGCACAGGCCGTCCCCGCCTGCAGAGGCATAAGGACTGTCCCAGCTTGCATTATTAGGCTTGGCAATGGTGTTGCCACTGGCATTTTTGCTGTCAGCCTTCGCCAGGGGATGAAGAACTGAAGGGGCTGTGGAGCCTGAGCTCTGCTGTGCCCCAGGGCCCCCGGTGCTGGTGAGTCAGGCCGAGGGAAGCTGCTGCCCCTCCTGCTTGGCCAGCGGCTGGACAGAGGCCTTCTGTTCCCAGGCTGAGAAGCCCCGGCCTTTTTCCAAGCCGTGACTGCTTGAAAACAAGCCTGGGCCCAGCTGGGCGAGTGGTCTGTGTAGTCATGGCTGCAGTTTGCCCACGTTTCCCCTCAGCCTCCCCAGATGAAGCCTACCAGCTTCACACCAGCGAGCCACACAAAGCAAGGGCCATCAGTGACCTTTAGCAGCATGGGCTCAGCAGCAGGCTTGGCTTCTGTCCTAGAGTTACAGGAGGGGCTCAGCAAGGAGCTCATCACACTGTATTGAGTGGGGGGACCCTTTCTGGTTGCTGAGTGAATTACCCAAAAGCTGGTGGGAGGGGGCAGTCGGCCTTGGGTTGTTGCAAGGCACGGGGAGGGCCTGCCCTACGCTGCTGATGCAATAGGATTTTGGTAATGGAATCCAGGTGGCGATGAGGCCACGTCCTGCCCAGCCTGTCCTGCTGTCCTCATGTGTAATTAACCTCCTGGCTAGGAATCTGGAGCGTCTTCCAGCATCCCGTCCAAATAACCAACTCCCCATCGCTGAATTGCATTACATCTTTGTCAGCAAGGTTGATGAAGCTTTCCTGTCGCCCCGGCTCTGCCTCCTCCCCTACCTCAGGACACTTTCCGATGTGCAAGTTAGACCTGATTGCTTTACTTCTTGCCAGTTATGGATGATGCTTCCAGAGCATTACTCCAGAAGCAGTGTGGAAAATGTACTCAAATGAAGAATTTAACAACATAGTTTTTATTATTAAGAAGAGAGGAATTAGTTATTTGGATTTCTGTATTTTTTCTCATCAACAAGGCAGCTGAGGAGAATAGTTAGAGCAGGTACACACTTTCCAACATGGGCCCTGAATTCCCCATGATAACTGGTTACAGCACGTATCATCTTGGTTTCTTGGGAAAAAGGAACATTTGCTCTTCTAGGAAACATTTTCAGTGCCATCAGTCTAAGAATAGCAATCTTCTTTCTGCTGCATCTCAAATTTCAGAGGTATGGCTTATCTGTTATCGTGCATGCAGTATGGAAATTTTTTTAAAATGAAATACCACTCTTCTGCTGAAGCATGAATAGCTTCACTTATAGTGCCTCATTCTGTGACTTTTTACTGTTTTTCTAACCAAAGTAAGTTCATGAATAAAGAAATTAGTGTGTTGAGCGTGTCTTCTTATCTCTCAGTGCATCAGTTCTGTGATGATCCCAAAGGGAACTGCAGTGCTGAAACAGTTCAAGTGGCAAACAACTCCCTGCTACAAATTTAAGCACCGCAACAAAACAGTTTCACTGCTGGCTTCCAACAATAGAGGCAAAGCTGCAGCTCGGTGGCCTAGGAGATTCCTATTGCTGTGATGCTGCTGGAGCCAGCACAGCTCGCTCCCTGCAGAGCAGGCAGGGGCAGTGCCAGTTTTACAGGGAGGCAAGCAGCGCAACTGCCCAGGATGCTGCAGAGTAAAGGTTGCAGAGCAAAGAGCTTCCTCTGTACCTTTTGATTGGGATTTGACTTGTCTAAACACAAGCTTTGCAGGCAGGACATCACCCCTAAAGGGCTGTTCCATCTGGAGGAGCTGCAGGGATGTCTTGCATACCTTGGAGCATCTCACAAGGGATGTTTGGGATACCTGGTACCCAGAGGGCTCAGCTGACCCAAAACCATCACATCCCCCTGGGCGCTGGCAGCAGAGGAGCTGGAATCCATGCAAGAAGCTGCTGTAGCCTCCTGGGCATGGCCAGGACCAAGCAAATCCCTCTGGGCACACAGGAAGGCAGGCAGAGCCTCCAGCTGTGCCACCCTCCTTCATCCCTGAAGGTGCTGGCACCTCACCCTGCAGCAGCCAAACAGAGGGGTCAGGGTCTCTGGTGCTGGCTCCTGCCAGGGCAGGAACAGCTTTGGGTTGGGGCTGCAGGCTCTGCTCCTGCCTTCCAGGCACCCCGGCTCTGCAGGAGGAACAGAAAGAACGTCACAAGGAAGCCAACTGGTACTCGTGCATATGTTAAAATACAGTTTGTTCAGCTGCATATCCCTGCCAGCCTTGTTTAAGGGGGATTTAATAACACGTCTTCTCTTTGGGTTTGTGTACAAGATTAGGAAGCTTTCATCTGCGCCTTTAAAAAAAAAAAAAAAGACCGCATCCCTGCCAAGATGTATTAGGAGAGCTGCTAAAAAGGAGTCATCCTGTTCCAGGACTGCTCGGCTTATGTAACAGGGAAATCCTAACTCGAAGATACTCCCCCCCGTGCACTTTCTCAAGGCACATGCCATTTCGGAGTTTTCAGCTGCTTGATTTATAGTTTAGATCATATCTGCTGCTGGTTTATTTAGATGTATTTACAAATATATTCTCCCACATATCCTCCTTAGTACAGGCCATGTAACATTTTTATAAAATGCAGTGTAGACCTCACCTCACCACAAAGATCTTTAAATAAAATATACTGTAAAGTGCCAGATACAATTCTTTCTTTTTTTTCTAAAATAAAAAAAGAAAGGAAAGAAGACAGTTCTAATCAAAACAGGTACTTGGCGGCTGCTGCCTGGGCAGCTTCGTGCACCAGTAGGGTTTTAGCACAAGTCCGTTGTGTCAGGCGAGCAGGAGGCTCCCCTGCAGCCCCCTCTAGCTCTCCAGCTTCAAGTCCAAAGGCTTGAGGAAATGCGGCAGGGGCAGATCGTCCAGAGCCTCGGGGAAGTGCTCGGGAGAAATGGTCCTGATCAAGACGCGCATGGCTCCGACGAACAGCGACGGGGGAGCCAAGCCCACCAGGCAGCGGTACCTGCTCTCCCCTAAGAGGTCCTGCCAGCGCTGCCGGTTGTCCAGCAGCTGCTGCTTCATGGCGAAGGGCACGTCCTGAGGCACGAAGAGGAAGAGGCAGTCGAGGCAGAGCAGTTTGGCACGCGCGTTGACCGCCGGCGCCTGGGCCAGCTGCTGCAGCAAGGTGTCGAGCGGGGTGTTCCCGGCGCCGTCGGGCAGGCAGGGCGAGGCGCCGTGCCCCAGCAGCAGCAGCAGGCACTCGGGGCGCACCAGCTCGCAGGCCACGTGCAGGGCCGTCTTGCCGCCCTCCACCCGGTTGCAGCCCCGGCGGTCCAGGTGGCTGGCCCTGTCGCCCGGAGGGAAGCCCTGCACGGCCTTGAGGATGCGGAAGAGGACGCGGACCCGGTTGTAGCGCACGGCCATGGCCAGGTGCGGGGCCGAGGCCTGGCAGCAGCTGAAGCTTTGGCTGGGCACGGCCAGGGCGCTCTGCGGGTACTTAGTCAGCAGGTGCCGGGCGTAGGGCTGGTGGTCGTGCACCAGGGCGTAGAGCAGCGCCTCGGAGGGCGAGTAGAGGCTCACCTTGCCGCCGTCCTCCCAGTGGAAGACCTCCATGGTCCGCATGTCCTCCAGGAACCAGACGGGCAGCAGGTCCCTCACTGCCTGGTAGAAGGCGAAGGAGGATTTCTTGCACTGCTTCTGCGACTGGGCGCCGCCGCCGCCGACCCACCGGACGCTCCAGGGCATGGCGGGCGGCCGGGGTCCGACGGGGGCTTCCTCCCACACCCGAGACCAGGGGCAGCATCGGCACGGACCTGCGGGGGCACAGAGAGGGGCTGTCAGGGGGCACCCACCGCAGGGAGAGCCAGTACGGCCCCGTACAGCCCGGTATGGCTCAATATGACCCGGCACAGCCCAGCATGGCCCGGCACAGCCCGGTATGGCTCTGCACAGCCCAGTACAGCTCCATATGCCCCGGCACAGCCCGGTACAACCTGGTATGGCTCTGCACGGCCCCATACAGCTCAATATGACCCGGCGCAGCCCGGTACGGCTCTGCACCGCCCAATATGACCCGGCACAGCCCAGTATGGTTCTGCACGGCCCAATACGACCCGGCACAGCCCGGCCCGGCCCAGCCTGTCATGGCTCAATATGACCCGGTACAGCCCGGTATGGCCCGGTACAGCTCGGCACGGCTCTGCACGGCCCAATACAGCTCGGTATGGATCTGCACGGCCCTGTACGGCTCGGTATGGCCGGTACACCCGGCACGGCTCTGCCCGGCTCGGTGCAGCCCGGCACGGCCCGGCACGACACGGAATGACCCGGCACAACCCGGCAGGGCTCGGTATGTCTCTGCCCGGCCCGGCACAGCCCGGCACGGCCCGTTCCCCCCCCGTTCTGCAGCAGCGCTCGGGAGCCCCGTCTCCAGAAACCGCCTCCCGGTGCTCGCCAGCCCCGTCCCCTCCCTCCCTCCCTTCCGCCGCACGGCACCCGTACCCCCTCCGCTGCCGGTGCCGTGCCCGGGCTCACCTGGCCGCTCGGTGCCGCTGCCCGTGTGGGCGGAGGGGCGGCGGGAGCGGAGCGCGGCGCGGCGCGGCCGGGGCCCTTTATCCGCGCCCCCCCCGCCCCGAGCCGCCCCCCCCCGGCGCGGAGGTCGGTCAGGACCGGGGAACTGTCCAGCCGCCGCCCATTGGCTGCCGCCGCGGCCGCCCCGGGCGCTCATTGGCTGCGGCGGGAGGCCGGGGCCCCGCGCCGCCGCGTGCGTCACGGGAGGCAAAGTTCCAGCAAAGTTGGCGGCCGGGGACGGAGGGGGCGGGGCGAGGGCACAGGGGGCGTGGTCTGGAGGTGGAGGCGTGGTCTAGGGGAAGGGGGCGGGGCCTGAGGAGCTGGGGGATTGGGGGGCTGGGGGTCTGGGGATTGGGGTCTGGGGTGCTTGGGGTGTGGGTGCCCAGGGTCCTGGGGGGCTGGGTCTGGGGGTCTGGGTGCTTGGGGTGTGGGTGCTCAGGGTCCTGGGGGGCTGGGTATTTGGGGTCTGGGTTCTTGGAGCCTGGGTGCTCGGGGTCCTGGGGTCCTGGGGGTCTGGGGATTGGGGTCTGCGTGCTCAGGGTCTGGGATGCTTGGGGTTCCAGAGGTTTGGGTGCTTGGGGTGTGGGTGCTCAGAGTCCTGGGGGTCTGGGGATTGGGGATCTTGGGTGCTTGGGGTCTGGGTGCTGGGGGTCTTGAGGAACTGGGTATAGGGGTCTGGGTGCTTGGGGTTTGAGTGCTTAGGGTTTGGGTGCTCGGGGCCTTAGGAGTGTGGGTATTGGTGGTCTGGGTTCTTGGAGTCTGGGTGCTGAGGGTCCTGGGGGTCTGAGTATTGGGGGCCTGTGTGTGCAGGGTTTGGGTGGTCAGGGTCCTGGGGGCCTGGATTTTTGGGGTCTGGGTGCTTGGGGTTTGCGTGCTCAGAGTCTGGGTGGTCTGGGTATTGGGGGCCTGTGTGCTCAGAATTTGGGTGCTTGGGGCCCTAGGGGTCTGGGTGCTTGGGGTTCTGGGGTCTGAGTATTTGGGGTATGTGTGCTTGCAGTCTGGTTGCTCAGGGTCTGGGACATCTGAGTTCTCAGAGTCTGGGTGTTGGGGGTCTGTGTGCTTGGAGTTTGGGTGCTCAGGGTCCTGGGGGTCTGGGTATTTGGGATCTGTGTGCTTGGGGTCCTGTGGGTCTGGGTGCTCAGGGTCTTGGTGCTGGGGCTGTAGGCTGTACAGGTTCCAGGCATGTGCATCCATCCAGGGCTGATGGGGTCCAGGGTGTGTGGGGCCTATGGGGAGCTGGGCACATGGGGTCTGGGCACTGCGGGCTCTGGGATCACCAGGCTCCTGGTGTGCTGCCCCTGGGCCACCAGGGAAGCGCGCTGGGGCTCTGTCACAGCCGGCAGCTCCGATACCGCTGCCCATGGGGCTCCCCAGACTTCCCCTTGCTTCTGAAATGGGGGACGCCTGCCGTGCTTCCCAGCATGAGGCTTGTGGGGGAAATAGCCAGGCGGGAGCTGAGATGTCACATTTCCTTACAGCCCTCTCTGAGAAGCCGCTTGGGGCCTTGGAGAGGGAGGGAGGGAGGGAGGGAGGGAGGGAGGCTGCAGCACGCTCCCCTTAACCCCGGAGAGAATGAAGGCGGCGAGGAACAACCACTGCCTTTGTTGTGAGTGCCCTGAGCCCCCATCCAGCTGGAAAACAATGCTGAAATTATGCTGGGTCAGGTTTGCGAGGCTGCTGCCCGCTGCTCACACCGATGGCCATGCAGGTGAACCGCTCCTGCCTGGTTCCAGATGAAAACTCACCGAGGACAACCACGTCCTCTGCTTCCTGCTGACCGGAGCATTTCTGTCCAGTTGCATCCTATTATTTCAGGTACAGGGTAATTTCTGCTGAAGCATGGGATCAAAATAAATGGCTTAAAGATGGCTAATTCTACAGCCCTGGCTTTGGGCAGGTGTCCCGTGCTGCCTCACCCACCTGTGCCTCACTGCCCTGTGTGCCGTGCTGCGGCCTGCTCCCAGAGATGGCTCTGACCGACCCCAAACACCCGGGCTTTTCCCCAATTTTGCCATGATATTGTCATCACTTCGGCTGCCCAGCACAGTGACGCCAGGGCAGCCAGGTTGCCAGCCCTTTCAACTCATTTTCCACACATGCCTGGGTAAGCCAAGTTGTGTTTGAGCCCAGAGACAGGGGATTAGCGTAGTCGCAAAGCCAAATTTGCTTTTGTGTAGGCAATTAATGTCTCTGGAGTGGAAGCAGGACTGGTTTGCTCAGGCCAAGCTTTCCTCTGGAGGCAGAGCTGCAGCCACGGTGTGCCTTGGGCCCCAGCAGTGGCTTACAAATAGGCCGGAGCATGCTGAGTCCTTGAGGTCTCGCAGAGAGCAGCCGAAGGGTGGCCCAGGGGCTGGCCCCTGGTTGCAAAATGTGTTTGTCACATCCCTTCAAAGCAGGAACCTGCCTGCAGCAAATGCAGCCCGTTTGTGGACTGTGTGTGCTGGAGAAAAAGTGTTGTATTTGCCCCGAAACTGCTCAGAGTGACAAAATACAACAAACCAGGAAAGTTTTAATTTTATGATATACATTTTGTGTGCAGACCTGCAGACACGACTTGCTTGTTTGCAGCCCAGCCTGGCTTTAATCACTTTGAATTAAGTAACTGATCTTATTACTTATCTGACTATGAGAGGGCTTATCACAGGTTCCTTGGCACATGATGAGGATTAGTCTGTCGGCACAACCATGTCTGAGTAATGCGACTCTTTGTTGCCTTGTGACGTGTCCTCCTGGAGCTATTTTTTCTTCACCTTCCTCCAGCACGTTGATCCTTTGGTTTCTCCAGCCAGTGACCAGCTAAAGCTCGCTTAATGCTACTGAAACCCATCCACATAATGGGAAGAAGGGAAAAGCTCTGCTCTTGCAACAGACGTCGTGTGTTTCCTGAGGTTTTCATTAAATTGAGGGCAGGACCATACTGGCCATATTGGACCTAATGGGCATGATTATGGGTGTCATTAAAAGCAAAATGAAAATAGCAGCATGAGTGATAATGTTGAGCATAGTTAGTGTTTAGCACTGCTTTTGAGCACGAGACAAAAAAGGGGCAATTAATACATCCCTCAGTTTCTAAAAGGGCTGAAAGATGCAGTTTTGACCCCAGTCCTTGCCCTGACTTTTTGAGTGGGTTTGATGCTGAACATTTACCAGTTTCCTCTATTGCAAGCAGGCTCGGGACCAAAGTTCAGCAGCGTTTGGACAACGGCCCCCAAACCGCAGCACGCTGTAGCTGCAGGTTTGCTTTAAGCCTCCGGCTCTGGAGTCTCTGTAAGCAAGTCAGGCGGAAACAACCAGCATGCCGTTTAGCTAAAATTAAACATCTTGAGAGAAAAGTAATGAGCGAGGAGAGTCGGGGCTTGTAGCGGAAGCGCTGGGCTGGAACGCACACCCCGTACATCCACGTCCCGCATCGGCAGCCTCCGAGCAAAGGCTTTCATCTCACTGTGCCACAGCATCCCCTCTGCAGACCCGGTGCCACAACGCTGCTTTCATCATCACAGTGTGGACTGCGACCTCGTTAGGCAGGGAAATTATGCAAAGGGCTTGCGTTTGGTCTTTGGGGTCCTGGCCCTGCGTGGGAACCCCTCTGCTCTGTGGTCATTAGGTGGTGCCAGAGCTGGATCCTCTTGTCACCAGGAGGGACGAGGAGCCCGATGCTGGTTGGGGCTCCTTTTCCCTTTGGGGAGGCCGTGTGTGCCAGGCCAGGATGCGGCTGGCAGCCCGGGGGTACCTCTGGCTGTGCTGACTAACAGCTGCTGCTGACACCTCGTGGAAAGCTCCCACAAGCATTTTCTCCAGAAACCTTCCTGTTTCATTTCCTCCGCCGCTGCGGGTCCTCCTCCGAGCAGCCTGTCCTCTGTCTGTGTCTGTGCCTCTGTCTGACACGGCTTGGGCACAGCTCCTGGCCCCCAGGTGGCTCACCAAAACCCTCAGCCATCGCTCCAGCCGGGGGGGACTCGGGCCTTGAAACCCCGCTCGCCCCTGCACGATGGCGCTCGGCACCATCCTCTTCCTCCTCCTTGCTCCCTTTGTATGCTGCTCGGTCTCTGCTTCCCAGACTTGGAGGGAGTCATTGCTTTACAGAGAGCCTGAACTGCCCCCAGCCCCGGCTGGATTGCTTTCTCTTCTGTGAGAATGGGTCAGCTCCTTCCTGATCCACAGCAGGAAAGAAAATCTGCCTTGGAAACAACGCAGTGAGGAAGCCTTCTCTTGTTACTTTCGTTTCCTGGCTGCCACACAACTAACGTGACTCCCTTCCAAAAATCTGCAGCCCAGATAACGCTTGGGAACCCAAGACAAGCTCAGAAACCCTCCACGCTGGAAAGGACTCCTCTCTGCCACCCCACACCTCTGGGGTGAGGTACATAATGTGGGGGCTGGCTGCTCCTAGGCCTCAGGCTGGTGGGAAGCTGAAGAATTGGCTAACCAGGTGGCATAGATCTGTTGCATGAGTGCCCAGCGGTGGCATAACCCATTTTTTAGGTTTTGAAACTGATTTTTCATATGCCAGCCGGAGGAGGAGATGGTCCTTCATCTGCAGTTACATTGCAAGCCTTCAGATGTGGTCACAGGCTACTGGTGTCCGTTTTAGTTTGGCTAGGACAGTGACGACCCCTTATTAAACTTTGGTTTTGGCATCTGTAATAAATGAGTCATCTCCATCCTTTCTGAAACCTACAGAAACTCCCAGAGCACAGCAGAGATTAAATTTGAGCCAGCATGTTTAGGGGTGGGGTGGGGAGCTGGACAGTGTGCTTGTCCCACAGAAGACAAAAAGGGACCTCCTGGGTTCCTTTTGGGGAACTTCTCTGTTTTGTAAGCGAAATGGGCAAGCGGGGTCAGAGAGCTCCTGGCGCCTGCAGACGGTTGTGGCCTTCAGCTCCATGTTGCTTGTTAAAAATATTGTCCCAGATGTATTAATATGACCAGACTGGATTGCATCTGAGCTGAACATTGTGAGCCTCAGGCAGGACATAAATATAGAAGCAAAACAGCCTGACATGAGAGTCATCTGTCCTCTTCTACCCATGAAGTGAAGGGGAAGGAGAGCAGGCTCGCTCCCTGGCAGTTTGTGGACACTTCCAGGCATTGCCCTGAGCCTCGGCGAGCGCCTACACCGAGCTCCTGGGGCAGAGGCGACCCCGGCCTACCCCTCGGTCAGCCCGCAGCGAGCTGTGCCCCAGGACTGTGCACTCAGCACATTTCTAACTTGGGGTTAGATTTGCCGAGACAAGGTCTGCAATCATGAATGACTATTTGTTTGATGTGTTTGCCTAACAGGATTACCCTTATCATAACGATATAGCAACCTGGCCTTGGCATAGCAAAAGCCAAGGGCTCAAGGGGTCAGGCTTTTGCCTCTCCTGCCCCAAATGTGCAGGGTGCAGCTTGTCTCCGTTATCACGATAAGGCTCTGCAACATCCAGCCAGTGCTTGGGCTGGCATTTACTGCTCCGCTTTTGGAAAGAGCACCTGTGGCATGTAACTCTGTCTGCTGACATCATGCTTGGCATTTCCCCCTGCACCTGAAAAAAAAAAAAAAAAAAAAAAAAAAAAAAAAAAAGATCAATAATATTAAAAGGTTAGAAAAAAAAGGATGCAGTGTTTTACAATTAGAGAATGAGCTGCCTTTGCTGTCGGGAATTGCTTTGAGCAGGTGTCTAATTGAATTCAGGGTGAATTTGTTGCCCTCTGGTTCCCCAGGAATAGAGCTGTAGGTAACGAACCAACAAGTCGTTTGCTTTCTGTGTTTCACATCACAAACCTGCCTGAAACCATTCTGACAGCATCTGTTTGTCCTTAAATGTATACCTGTGATTATTAAAATTGCCTGTTTAAAATGTCTGCAGGAAGGTATAGGATGAACGCTCTGTTCTGGCAATGTTTTTGACAGGGGAGAGCCTGGCTCTGCTGACTCCCCATGCCCAGCCTTGTCCCTGCCAGGCTGGGGACCTTCTCACTTCCCGACGACATCGCTTTGACCCCAGCACTTTTCTTGCTGGCTGAGGCCAGCCTGGCCATATCAGACCCAGGCACTATTCACGGAAACAGGACCCACCGCCTGCTGGTTGCCGGCTCCAAAACAAGCAGGATCCTCTATTTATAAAGCGCTATAATTGGCTTGAATGAAACTTGTGGTTATCAGGCTGCTAGGGCCCCCGGGACCGCCGGCACAGCAGCCCTGCAGTGCCAGGGGACACTGCGGGGCACAGCGGTGCCTCTGCATAAATCCAAGGGATACCCAGGTCTGTAGCATGAGCCGTATGTGCACAGACTCCTGGTTTCTGCAGCATCCCATATGTGTCAGGGCTGTGTGGAACTGCTTCTCTAGATGAAGTCTGGGGGCACAGAGCTGCAGCAGAGCCAGCAAGAGGGAAATCTTCCTGCTGCAGCTGCCGTGCCATGGAGATGCTCGGCTTGCAGCAGGGAGCATCACCAAAACCATCCTTTTAACCCTGAAGCACTTATAGCTGGGATGTGAGCAGGGCTCTGAGGCTCCAAAATGACTCTCTCAATCACCGGGCCTAAGCAATCTGAGTTCACCTGTGTTTAACATTACTTTTCATATATTTGATTTTGCTGAGGTGTGTAGCCATGTGTGGCCCACAAGGGGTCTTGCTGTTCAGACCAACATTGTCCTGATCTCATAGCTGAAGAGGGTGACATGACAAGGTCTAAAAAGCAGCAAAGCAGCTGTGGCCCCTCCATTTAGAAGCAGGTATCTATGTTGTAATACTCATTCAAGGGGCAGATTTGGTTTGGTTTTGCTGTGTAAATTCCTCTGCCATTTGAACAGTAAAATATGATAGATATATGGCCAAGCAGAAAGATTAAAATAAAACAACCGATGCTTTGCATATCTTTGAGGGCTTATTTTTATTCCCTTTTGTTCATTCTCTCAGCTCTTGGCTGCAACTAGGTCTGACGAAATAACAAACAGGGATGAAGGAAGAGGGCAGCTCTTCCGTGACCTTCCCTCGGTCAAAGGAGGCTGTGTTGCCGCAGTTAACTCCAGCAGCAACTGCAGGCTTAGCAGGTAGATATTCATCCACTGTGCACATTATATAAGGAAATCTAATTTATTATTTTTTTAAGAAGATTGATTTATCAGTCAAAAGCCCTTTCACTGTGAAGTGCTGGTTAAAACCAATCTTTCTTTCCCTTTCATTTCATGCAAACATACACAGAAGTCTTCTAGCACTGTCTGAAGCTGCTCTGCAGCCAGGAAATCCACTGGGTCTGTTGATTAAGCCTCCGTGATATTTCCAGTTTCTCTGTAATTGTTTTCTAATGAAATTTTCAAATCCAAGTATAATCAGGAGATTAGACCATAGAGAGTTCACAGTTGGGCTTCTCATTTTGATTTTTCCTTTCCTAAATCAGTAACTATCTTCTAGGCAGAGATGATAAGATAATTTTGTGTATATAAAGACATCTAAAACCCAGGTGGCAATATCTTTTACCTTCAGGATTCAGCGCTAACATCATTTTACGCAACTCTCCATTTTGAAGTGTTGTTTTTGCCCCCGAAATTATTGTTGCTGTCTGATCAGATTTGCCTGTTAGTATGTCTTTTTGTGGTTTAGTAAGTGGCTGAGGGGTTGTGATGTAGTTATCCCTGCCAGAATTTCCCTGTGCTTCTGCGTGTGCATTTTAGAGGACTGCTGTGCAGTGCAATGCGTGCCGTGAATTTAGCGAGGTGCTCACATTCCCAGGCACTGCTGGCACTCTGTGACATTCTTTGCTTTCTGCTGTGCCTCCGGCCCAGAAAACTGAAACAAAGAGGAGCTAAAAAGATTACATAAAGCAAAGAGAAGATGGGATGTGTGACAAAACGAAAATAGGTGTAAACAGGGAGGTGGGTATAAATAGCAAGCTGAGAAACGCGCGAGCCCAGCTGCTGCACATCGCAGAAAGGTCGGCCCCGCTCCTGGGCCTGTCCTGCAGCCCTGCTCGGGTGCCGTGACCAGGACAGGATGGCTGAGCAGCAGCCAGCATTGACACGAATAGCGTGTTTGGAGCACACATGCCTTTTTTTTTTTTTTTTTTTTTTAATTTATTTATTGCAGAAACACTCACTCGGGCTCCTTTCAACATTTTCCCACAGCCCGGTGCTGCATGCCATGGTCCTGCGAGCTCTCAAGAGCACACCCACCTTGCAGGCATCTCCTGGGGTGCCAATAACATGGGTGGAAATTTCATTTCATAAATGATACGGGGAGGTTTACTGGCTCCAGTCAGAGGGCAGGAGGAAAGGTCTGTGTTTGGTGGGTTATGCAGGGGCTGGGATTTTGTGCGAGTAACAAAACATCCCAGAGTTTTATAGCTTGTGAAAAGAAGTGTTTCAGGAGACAGGTAAAATACCCAGGCTCAAACCAGTCTCCGGGGCTCTGGCAGGAGAGCTGTGGTGGATTTCACTGCAGTGCTTCAGGACATTGCTCAGGGCCGGGTGCATGTGGTGCACAGAGACTGGAGCTCTGACCCCACCATTGCCTTTCCAGGCTTTGCTTGCCAGCAGGTCAGCAATAAGTACAAGTATTCCCTGGGACAGGCTGCTCTTGCGACTTGTGCTTCATCAAGCAGGAAAAAAAATAATAATAATAAAAAAAAAGAAGCACATTTTGGCCGGAGTTCAAGCACCTTCTTCTGTTGCCCTTGTGATAAGTGTCAGATAAGAGTTCAGGGTATTTGGTTGCTTGTATGGAATAAAAGCGTGTTTTCTTCAGTTGCTGCTGGCAGCTGTGGGCTCCCTGAGGGTGCCGGCCTCTTGTTCCCAGAGCCTGGTCTGATCTTGGTAAGTAAGACAAGGTTGTTCTGTGTGGGTTGGAGTTTGTCTGACATCAGAGGTGAGCTTCCAGGCTTCCTGCCTCTGGTGTGCTCTGGTGGCTATGCCACAGAAAACATTTGGGGTAAGCTGAGTGCTTCCTCCAAGGGGCTGGGGCTTCATGGGAGGAGCATGGGGTGCTGGCACAAGCCCACAGCAGCTGATAGACCACTGCCATGGTCCCTGGGTGGAGGTTAAGGACAGCTGTGGCTTTAGCACCATCATTAGCTTTCAGAGTTGACACTGGAGATGGCACTGGTTCTTGGGTATTTAAGTGGTGCTTTCCAAGTCTAGGTGTCTGCAGACTGTATTTTTTAGTAAGGATGGCACTGTGGGGAGAGGTGAGGCCCAGCTCTGTGGCTCTGAGGGGTTGAACCAGGCTCTGCAGGGGCACGGAGCTGCCTCCACGCTGCCCAGCTGCTCTCGTGGGGTTTTCTGCTGGCTCCACCCTGCCTCGCGTTGTGGACAGCTTCCCAAAGCTGGAGTCTAAATTTACTTCCTTTCTGCAGAGGCCTGTTAGTCATCTCCCACTCATAAACAAACATTTTAAAGACACCAGGGAAGCCGAGCCATGAAGAGGACAATGCTTTGCTGGTTTTCAAGTAACTAATTCATCAGCAGGCTCCGCGGGAGTTGTGCAATAGCCCAGCCACTAAAGAATCGAAACCACCCCCTACTTGTGAGGCAAACAGGCTTCTTGCATGGACAGAGCCTTTCGTCTTCAGCTCGACTCTCACATTCCTTTAAAAGCATTGTAGATGAGATGGTTTGTTCTTTTTTTTTTTTTTTTATTGATTGATTGATTTGATTGATTGTTTTCCTTTCCTTTGCAGGTTTGTCTTGCTGCTTTTTTGCTGACCAGCCCATGGTGTCTTCAGACCCTTCCCTCCCTGTGTGGAGGTCTCCTCAAGTCTCTCTGAGGGCACTTGCGCTGGTAGGACAGCAGAGAAGTGAGGAGTGGTGGTGGCTGCAGACTAAAGGCAAATGATTTTGGGGACAGAGCCTTGCAAAAGGATAAATCCGCTCTCCCCCATTCAATTCCTGTCTTTATTTGGCACTTTCCTGAGTTTCGTTTCTGATTACTCTACCTGGCAGTAGGTGTGGGCTCACAAATTCCCCTTGCAGAGTGGGACGCCTGGGTTGTAGTCACACACTGACGTGCTTCCTGAAAACCCAGTGTGGTGCAGGGCTTTGGAGTGAATTATTGCCAGGCCTCCTGGAGTATTACCAAGCAAAACTGCCCCCGAGTAACAGCACTCTTGCAAATGATCAGCCAGTGCTTTCCTCAAAGAGCCCCTTGGAAGAAAATGTTTGTAGTGCTTAGAGGAGAAAAATTGTTTCATTAAAAAGAAAACAAGCCAAAACCCAAATCAAAATCTCACAAAGAGGGCCAAGTATTACAAAAATAGTGGAAGTGTTTAAACCAAGTCTTTAGCAGTTTATTAGATGTTCTAGTTAATAGATTTATCTTTGTCTCATTAAAAAAAAAAAAAAAATAGAGCCCGGCTTAGTTACGTACCCAAAAGCCAAACATGGTTCCCTTCTGTCCCAACAGGAGCTCCCCTCAGTGTCCATCCCCAGCGGGTCCTCGAGGGGCTCTTCCACCACGCAGTGCCAGTGAACAGGGTCCTCACCCATAGGGACCGCTGCCCCCGCCGCAGCAGCTCTGGGCTCCCCCAGCCCACATTTCTGCCTGGAACCCAGTGCCAGAAATGGCCCCCAGTCATCAGGAGCACCAAGGCAGGCTGGAGGGGGAGAGACCTTGCCAGGAGAGGCCACAGGCAGAGCCGTGTGAAGGCCTCTTGCAGTCTGCTCCTGTAGTCATGCACTGGGTGATGTCGAATACCGGGGTCAGCACCAGTAAATAGCTGCTCTAATTTGCACTCTACTGCAAAATAATCAATTTACTTACCCTGCCCCAAATGTCAGACTCTTTCTGTCTTTTTAATATATTTAGGGATCATTTTCTTAAGCTATCTGAAACCGGGAAAACCAGCAGCTGACTTTAATTAAGTGGGGACCAGGCTATAAATCCCACCACCGGCGTTTCCTCCCCACGGAAGCCAACCTCTGAAGTCTGCTCCAACCTGCCTTGCTGCAGGAGCAAGTGCTTCAGCAGCCAAAGGTTACCCCCTGCAGTAAATCCAAAGCTACTGCAGGTAAGACATGAGCCGGGTTTCATTTATTGGTGTAGATTTCCATGTTTAAAAAAAAAAAAAAAAAAAAAAAAGCAAGGAAAGGCAGCCTGCTGCACTAAAATCCAGAGTAAATTCTACCAGCTTCAGCAAACCCAGGTGGGGTTGGGAATGGCATGAAGGAGCCTGCAGTTAGTGGTGCTTTCTTCCTATCTGGGAGATTTTCCTGGGGTGGTGCTTTAGGCTGAGGGTCTCCCTATAGGGGCTGATTGCACAGGTCAGCTCCAGCCCCTGTCTTGTCCCTCACTAGCAGCCAGGCATGAATGAACTGCCCCAGAAAAGAAATGTGTTGTTGTCTGGGATGTGCTGCTGTGACTGATGTGCTGTACTCAACACACCTTGTGTCACCCTCTGGCTGTATCAGCACCAGGATGGGGTTGAAAGCTGACGTGGTTCCAGGGAGGACCTGGCAGGCTCCTGGAGGAATGTGCTATGGGATGCTAGGTCTGCACCGTGGCCCCAGGAAGACCACAGCTACCACATTACTGGAGGCAGAGAGAGGTTTTTTTGTGATGTCTCTGTGCTCATACAGCCCCATCCTCCATGTGCACCCAGGGCTGATGGATTAGTTCAGCCCCATGTCTCTTGTGCTATCAGGGGCATCTGTACCAGCACCTCCTGGAGAGGTTTGGGCTTGCTCTTGCCAAATTCTGGCACATGTAGCTGGATCTACAGCACAGAGAGATGGCCTTTCCAACTGCAATGTCCTTTTCAGCTTTACCTGTTTGGATCTCTTTCCAAAGGAAAGCTGAGCTCCTGAATGATGTGAAGGCCTCAAGCACAACCTGCACCAAGGTCTGCCCATGCTGCAGAGGCATCTACCCCAGTAGATGCATCTTCCCCATCCTGGGGATGCAGTGGGGCTTGGCCAGCAGCTGGCAGGGGCTCACAAAGAAGTGACTTTGGGGTGTGTTGTGCCCCCCCCCCCCCCCCCCCCCAGCAAGCACATGCAGACCCCCTGAGCTCTCCATTGGCTGCTGGCACTGCCTTCAGCATGACCCAGCCTGTGTTTTCTCATGTGAAATTCAATAAATTCAGCATTTTCAGGAACTTGGCATAATCAGGGTTTTCAATCTTCTCCTTCATTGCCTTCTAATATACCCTCCTAACAATTAACTCTGGGTGTTGGGAGAATGCCAAATACAGGGTAAAAGACTTCGTTTTTCTTTCCCATAATTAAATGTCATGTTCGCTGCTGTCTCTCCCACTCTATTAAGTGGCCACGCATGGTCTAAAATGCTCTTTGGTGAATTAGCATAAGGTCTGTCAGGACCCCACCGATGTTCCCCCCTCCTGCTGGATCTGCTCAGCTCACAAAGGGCAGCGCGAGCAGGCAGAGGGGGCCCTGGAAAGGAGGACGCAGCTTTTTAGTGCACTCCTGGGAAAAAAAAAAAAAAAAAAAAAAAAAAAAAATGCAAAACCTCTCCCTGGTCCCCAGGTGTGCTATGAAAATATGCAAAGCACCCGAATTGAATGTTTCGAGGTGAGTGCTGCTGCTGTACTGTCCAGCCCTGTGGAAAAGGGGTCAGTAGAGATCCCCTTATTGCTAATCAGGGGATCTGTACTTGATTTTAGTGCAGCAGGATGCTCTCCCATACCTATTCACTGCTTTGCCTTCAAAACAAGGAGGCAAAAGCTGTTATGATGCTTTCTCCCTGACCTCCCAGCTGGAAATGAACTGATGGAGCAAGGACAGCAGTGACGGGGTGTCTCCTCACCCTGTGCTCCGTGCCACCACAGCCCTTCTTGTAGGGTCCTTGTCTTGCAGGGGGGTGACAGCCTTTCAAGCATGGTGGCCCAGAATGATCCTGGTTTTCCACCAAATTACAGATTGAGGGGGTTGATGGGAGCAGAAGGTACAACACGTCAAAGAGGGATGTTATTTCTGCTCAACTGTTCTGTCCTTGCCACGTCCTGCAGCAGCCAGCCCTGCTGCTTGCCCTCCAAAGCATTCCTGCAGCCTGCTTTCCTCCCTGTGCTGAGTGACTCACTTAAGCCATTTTGCTAATTCTTTACTTTTCACAACTTCAGTTTCATTAGTAGGTTCAGAAGTAGTCTTTCTGACATGGGACGATGGTTTGTGATCCTCAGGAAGCCAGGAGAAGGCTTGGTGGCAAGAGGGATAGCCAGTGGTGTCACCTGGGATGGGGGCTACGGGTCCCAAACCATCCTTGCTTGGAGATACCTCTGCTCCCACGAGGGGTGACCTTGCTGGGTGGGATGTCCTCACTGTGTTGTTTCCCCACCTCCTCCCACACCCTCTCTTTGCTTTGGATAAACAGCCACAGAAAGGGAGCCTTTGTTTCCAGCAGCATTAGGGGAATGGCTCTTCGTGGTACCAATAACCCTGTTTGCAAACAAGCAGAAAGGCTTGACTACAAACAGGAGGCTCACAATGAATTATTCACTGGCTCTTTTCTCTTCTTTCAGGAAGTTTGCAGTAAAACCAAGGGCCAGAAGCAGTCCGGTCCGTGTGAGATGCACGACCACCTGCACACAAGGAGTCTGAGTTTTTGGCTCTTGGGGTGCTCAGCCCACCCTGGTGATGGGGACCTCCTGCTTTGTGCAAGTCTGTGCCTGGGCCGCAGCACACCTCTGCTGTGTTTGATCACAGTTCACCAATAGATGCAGTTTCTTCATTCTCTGGATGCCTGCTGAAGACCTGGAAATCTGATTTACACAAGTGCCAGGTGCCCGTAGCTTTGACAGATGTTAGCAGGAGCAATGCTCCGAATGCTCAGAGGGCTTCCCAATGACATGCACCCCAATGGCTCAGGTTTTGGGGCCTTCCACTTGGTTCTCTGCCATTAGTGGCTGTTTGGATCCTCTCCTTCAGCTCCCCCAGTCCTCCAGACCGTCCACTCCTTGGGCTGCACTTCCAGCAGAAGCTCCAGTGCTGGCAGAGCGCAGCACTGCGCTGGGAGGTGCTCTGGAGAGAAGCCCATGAGAAAATAACACTGCTCCATCTTCCAGGCAGCACAGCGTGCAGCAAATGGGGCATGGGACCACACACTGCCCACCACAGCATGTGCTGGCCAAGGCATAAATCTGGGGAAAAAGAAAGAAATGGATCACGCAGCCAGAGCCCCGCTGCCTTTCCAGGTGCTGGCTGCGTGCATCCACGCAGCTGTGTCGGGATGTCCTTCTGGGCAGCTCACATGAGTCCAGGGCAAGAAAAAATGATGCTGAGCAAGTACTGTTCAGACTGGTGCATGTTTCTTTCTACTTTTGGCTGAAAACTTGGCTAAGACGCGCATGAAAAGCACTGCTGTTTTTTTGTTTTTTTTTTTTTAAAATTTCAACCTGGCTGTTCAAACTGCCATGAAAAATACGACCGCTCTGTTCTTTTATAACCTCTTGTAAGCCCTCATTTTTAGCCTGAACTCCCCAGAACCCATAAAAGAAATGGGTAGAAATATCATAAAAGTGAACAAAATCCTCAAACACAGCCAGTTCATATTCCGAGTGTCTTATTAAACACTTATTAAACAAAATCCCTCCCCTTACATAAATATGTGATTGTTTATAAATCTGTAACTAATTTTAAGCTATTGGAAACAGCTTTATAGGAGAATGACCCTATAGAAACAACGCTTTAACGTGGGATGCCAGATGACTGTACTGAAGGATGAGAACATAGCAGATGTGAGATACCTATATTTTAATGTATTCAGAAAAGTTTTGCCTAGAAAACTCAGAGGTTTCTAGGAAAAAAAAAAAAAATATATATATATATATATATATGTATGGGTAAAATAGTTAATTTACTCCATGTGTTTGGCTTTAAGTAATACAAGCACCTTTCTCCCAGGTGTGTAGCACCCTGGGGGAGCCAAGCCCTCCGGACAGGCACCAGCTACAAATTTTCCCCCACAGCCTTTCCTTTGGTGGTGGCAATGCCCCAGGCTGCCAAGTGCAGCGTTACAGGGCAACCAGGGACCTGGAGAGGCTGCTTGGAAAGATGATTTACTCGGGTGTGCAGGTTTCTTTACTGATTTATACCACCTGTGGTGAGGGTTGCCCCCTCCTGTTGCTCACCGGCTGTGCTGTGTCTGGTTTTTGGCAGGGCTTTGGGCTGATTTTCAGCCCTGCTCTCGGTTCAGGCAGCCTGGTGAATGCCAAATGTCCCCACTGAGCACCAAGAGCTGGCCGTGGGCACCTTCCCAGCAGCGGGACGTGCTGGGGACATGTCAGGGCCCTGCACAGAGTTGGGCTGCCTCATCTGTTTGCATAACGGGTATCTCAGAGCTGGAAAGGGATTTCTTTTGTGTCTGCAGTTAAACTCAAGGGAAGCTGATGGAGGGGGGAGAGAGAGGAGCGGAGATAAAAACAAACGGGCGAGCGCTTGGTGCATCTGTTCCTCCTGCTGAAGAGTGATGTGCAGCGCCCTGAAAACCTCTCCTGAGGTGAGAGGAGCAAGGAAAGCCCTGGATGCTCCCTTGTCACTGCCCCCAGGGCAGGAGCATCGCTTGCTGTGTGCCCTCCTGTGCCCAAATGTCACTAAACCATGGGGTGGCATCCAGGCGTCCTCAGTCTGCCCATGCGGAGCCTGCCCTGCTGGTGGTGGGTGTACGGTGACGCCGTGCGTGGCTACGTCCCCAGCAGTGGGCACGGCAGGGTGTCGCTGGATGATGAGACCTTCCCCAGTCTCCGGGATGCTTTTAGATTCTTCTATTAATAACTCCTCGTGTTTTCATTGCTGGGAACATAAATATGTATCCCCAAATGCTCCCGATTGTCACAGCCAGTAAATCGGAGGCTGATCATGGTTCTGTTCAACTTAGAGCTCTGTGGCAGCCATCTCTTCGCTCCTATTCCAAAATCCCGAGTGCGTGTGCTCATTGAAGTGACAGGCTGAAAACAAAGCTCAGGAACAAATCTGCACAAGCACGGCCAGCCCTGGAACAGGCTGGCACAGCTTCAGCTGATTTGAATGTGAATTACACCCATCTAGGCCAGGGCTGGAATTTGCCTATGGCATGGGCAGGCTCTCTGTAGCTTTGCTAAACCAGGTCATTTGTGGCCTGAGATGCTGTCAGTGGGAAAAGAGCTGAGCAAAAGCAGTTCATGATGCTAGCCAGAGCCGAGATTTTGCCTATGGAAAGTTGGACAAATATGAGCAATTCTTTTTTTCTTGTGACCTAACTTAGATTTTAACTTTTGCTAAAAATGAAAGTAGCTAATGAGCGCATATAAATGTGTGCGTGCCTGGGATGCAAACACACATGAGCCACCACTCGGTAAATATTGGCTGATTCTGGTACAAGTGCTGCTTCTGCATTTGAACTTCCCCTAGTCTTAGTCCTTCTGAGGTTGTGCTGTCCTGCCCCTGTCCCCCTGCAGCTGGTGTGGCCATGTCCCTTGGGGGGCAGTGATGGAGCTGCTGTGCCCAGTGCTGCTTCTCTGTCTTCTGGAGACACAGAGACCACCCAGGGCAGGCTGCTGCCTCCCTGCCAGCTCAGCATGGGCCTGCCAGCTTCAAAACCACCCCCAGCTGTCATCTCTTACAAAGAGAACAACTGGCATTGAGAAAATCTTATCAGCATTTTGACTCCATCGTGCTCAGGGCATTACAGCCACCCCTACAAGTGACAGAGGACACAACCTCTAATATCACTTCTGGGCAGTCTCCTGCCATTTAAAAACGCCTCAAAAATCTTAATTTTAAACCACAGGTGTGAGGCTAACGTAATACAAGTCACAAATTAGGGCTTGTATGTTCTAGTAATTCGCATGAGAATTATTTTAGGACAAAGACCAGCAGCATTTGCAGTCAAGTGTGACTAGCACAGCAGAGCACAGCAGAGCACAGCACGGAATGGAATGGAATGGAATGGAATGGAATGGAATGGAATGGAATGGAATGGAATGGAATGGAATGGAATGGAATAGAATAGAATAGAATAGAATAGAATAGAATAGAATAGAATAGAATAGAATAGAATAGAATAGAATAGAATAGAATAGAATAGAATAGAATAGGAGTGATTCAGATGGAAGGGACCTGAAAAGATGATCAAGTCCAAGTGCCTGACCACTCCAGGGCTAACCAACATTTAAAGCATGTTATTGAGGGCATCATGATTTGTGCCACTCCTGCCATGGGTGACCAGGAGCAGGGATCCCTGTCCCCCCCTCAGGGAGGTGCAGAGCCGTGAGGCCGCCTCTTGGCCTCCTCCTCTCCAGCCCAGACAGCCCTGGTGTCCCCAGGCTCTCCTCACAGGACGTGCCTTCCTGTGCTCTTGCCAGCTTGTTGCCCTCCTCTGAGTGCCTTCAAGGGCCTTAACACCCTTTCTATAGCGTGGAGCCCAGAATTAAAGACAATACTCAAGGTGAGGCTGCACCAAATGCTAAATTTGCACATAATAATAGGCTCTTGTTCCTGGGTTAGGGGAATTTCTGTAGAAAGGAACAGCAAGAAGACACACAATATAAAAAAAGCAGATAAATAATCTGGGAAGTGCAGGTCTTGCTTCCCCTGGCATGTTAGAATCAGTGTTGTGCCTGGAGGTGGTCTTCACCAACAGTGGTGAAGCCTCCTTGTCTAGATCTCCATGCTTGAGCACAGAAGGGGAAAGGGAAGCAGTTTAGGCACCATTTGAGCAGAAATAAGAGGGTGATGTTACATCTTCCTGCTGCAAAGTGCAGTGGCCACCTGACCTCTTGTGGAGTCACCCCAAGGCCTGGCGCAGCTAGGAGAAAACATGGCCATAGCCATCATGCTTGTCAGGCTGGGGAAAGGCCTGAAGCCAACCCATTTGATAACAGCATGTTTGCATAGTGTAATCCCATGTCAGTCTTTAAAATGCTAAATCAGGAGTGAAATCAAGATTTTTCTCACTGCTGGATTTAGTCCAGCCTCTCCAAATGGGATAACGCATCCGAGTGCCGCATTTGTTGGAGCAGTTTTATTTTATCCCACTTGATTTCCTAGTTTGTCTTGAACAGCTGAGCACTTTCCAAAGAAAATCATTTTGTAGGACCGATGGTGTATGAGCAAGCTTTCAGTGAGACTAGAGCAGGGCTGGGCTCTGCTTTTCGGGGCCCAGCAACTCTGTTAGAGAACCGGTATAATGGGCTGGGTGGCACTGGGCTGGAGGCTATGGGTGCAGGGGGAGCCAGTGGTAAGTGGCATTTCCTAAAGTTTAGTCCCCAGGCCCAGAGGCTGTCACAGGATGCATGACTCATCCTTAATGGGCCTTAACTCTTTTTGTTACCCCAATGGCCTGGGAAAGGCCCTGTGGGAGAGGTCCCACTGCCCAGGCCCTGCTTGGTCTCCTGGCTGCTGCTGCAGGGCTCATGGAGGCTTCTCCTGGGCAAGGCAGCAGGGTCAGGGCCACGTCCATCACTCCTGCCTTGCTCCAGTGAGGAGCACGTATGCTGGGAGGGCTACTTGAGGAATCCTTTGCCATTGGGGATATCGGTAAGATGCAAGAGTATACAGAAGAGATCCCCTGGTTCCTCCCAGCAGGGTGTGGGGTAGCCTGGGTAGCAGAAAACGAGGAGAGCTTCCCAGGCTGTTGGCTAGGCCAGGCCAGGCAGAGGCATCCCATGCCGTGATGTGAAACTGGATCCGTGTTTTTCTGTAACGCAGATCTCATCTTACTTGCCTGTTTCCTATGCACCGGCAGCCCGAGCACAGAGCTGTGTCTTGTGTTGGGCTCGTGCTTGAAGCCAGCAGTGTTTCCACAGCTCCCAGGCGCAGATCTGAGCATACTGATGACTAACAGCTTCCAAGACCCCCCTGGCATTTGCCCTTTATACATCTCTGTCCCTTGTGAAACAAACAGGGAGGCAGGAAGAGAAAATTTAAGAAAACCAGCAGCCCTCAGCTGTAAAAAAGCCCTCTGCCCAAATGATTACTGTGGAAATGAAATGTTATTCCCCTCCAGGAAAATGGCAGAGAGCTCTCTGCATAGCTCTGGAGCTTAGTGGTATGGGTAGAGAAGGAAATCAAGTAAGTGACGATGATGACAGAGTCCGTCGCAAGCCAACTGAATCAGCAGACACCCTGTTTTCAGTTACTCACACTCAATAAGTCAGATCTTCAGGGCTGATTTTTTCTTGTTCTGTTCCTGTTGGGTGCTCACGTCACATTCAATGCTTTGCAAATACAGATTCACAAATATGAAGTGCTGGAATCACAGCTGATAATGTCAGACTATTCAAGGTAAACTCCCTGTCAAAAACATGGTACATAAAAGGCTGATCGATATTAAAACCTCTTGAATAATAATAACAACAACAAAACAACCTTTGACACAAGGAAGAACAGGTGGTATGAGTACAATCTACCATGATTTCTGCCTGGTCCCACAGGACCGCTTGCCTACAACCCCTTGCACATTCCCCAACAGCCAGGTACCTACAAAAAGTGTCTGGATTGCTAAATCCCACACCAAACCCTTGGCAAGCAGGTAATTAAATCTTTAATTTAGACAGAAAACAAACAAACAAACAAAAATATATAGCCTCTGCAGGTGGACCTCCAGGTGATTGCTGTTAGCTATTGCTGCTGGCTATAGAGCACACCCAGAAGCTGTGAGGTCTGTTTTGGGTATCCTGATGAGAAGGCGCTGCCTTGGAGACGCTGCTCTGTGATGGTGCATTCAGTAGTGGTGTGGCTATCCTGAGGTTTGGGCTGGAGGGAACATTGGTTTTTAATGTTTTCTGCTTGGGGCTCAGCAGCGCCTGCAGGGAGCCTTCCTCTGCCCTGGGGGATGAAGGTGGGCTCTCACCTCTCCTGGGGGTGTAAGAGCTGGGCTGGCGGCTGGCAAAACTTGTGTGTGCTTTGGAGGGTGGGGAAGCAGAGCCTGGGTGATGTCTGGTGTATGGGTGTATGGGATGTCTGATGTATGGGTGACCTCCCATGATAGCTGGTGTGCGCAGCCTTGGTGTCAGCACTGCTTGCCACAGGGAGCTGTGCTGGCTGGGCTGAGTCCAGAGTGGTTATTGCTCCTGGAAGTATCATCTTGCTGCTTTGGATGCATTGCTTTTAGGCTGATGTGTGGCTGGGCCTGGCCCTTCCAACAACGGCTGAACACTAACAGCTGAAGGCTTAACAGTAATACGCTTAGTGTAATAAGATTTATTATTTTAAATGCCTGATTAAGAGCCCTGGGGACTGGAATCTTCCCTCTTGCCAGGGCACAGACAAGCACCCTGGCACAGGTGAGTTTCTGGCATTGTACTCCTTGTCCTCCTCTTTTGGTGCAGAAAGGTGTTTTGCTCTGTCCTGTCTGCACCCAGTGCTGCTGCTGGTTGCATCAGGGGCTCCTCTGACGTGGGTTTCTGCCCTTTGATCTGGACAGCCATGGCTGGGTTGCTTCATCTGGACTCGGAATTGGGCATTACGTGAGGGTACCTGTGGTCTGGGGCTGTGGGGACACGGGCCTTGGCATCCCAGTGGCCCCACTCACATGGGGAATGGTTTTACAAAGCACCTGGGTGTTGCACAACTGCCCTTACACGCACGCGACGTGCCTGAGATAAGGGGAACGGGCTCTTGTCCCAGGTCAGGTGGGAAGGAAAATAGGTTTCCACTTCCAGCAGCTCAGCCTACGAGTTCCCAGACAAAATATAAATTTCAGCTCAGCGATAAAGTATGCTCTACTAAATGTCTTCAACCACACATTCAAACTCTACTGGAGAGTTAGACCACAAATTTAGAGGAGGATTGAATCTGAATATTAAACCTGTGATTCCCCTGAGGGAAACTTTCTCAACTTGTCTGATTCCCCAAGGAGATCATATTCCCAAAGAACTCATCTTGCAACTAATGATCAGATGAAATGAGGCTCTGTCAGTGGCTTAGGAGACCTACCTAGGCAATATTTGAATGCATATTAAAATTTTTCATGAGTAATACTGGGGAAAAAAAAATTGTTTGGAACTTTTTCATTGAACAAAATGAACTTAAATCTAAAAACATCTTTCTTCTCAGCCTGTGAAGTTGGTTAATGATGATTATAAACTCTGTAGCTTGTATTAAAGGGAATGCTCCTCCTTTCTATAACCTTTTCCTTTGACTGCCTTGTCAGATCTTCTACAGGAGCTGAATTAAGTTGTCACAATGTGAGAGAGATGCAGAGAAGTTGCCAATTGTCTTGGAAACACAGGCAGCTACTTCTGGGAAAGCGGATGGCTAAGGGCTAACAGGAAGGCAATTGAGTTACTCCAAATTTAGATTGTGTCCCAAATAGCATGTCTGCTGAATTCCTGCTTTGTCTATTCAGGACCTTATATATATATTTTTTTTTTTTTCTCAAGACATTTGAAGGTAAATGCTGTCCCCATTCGGCACTACCAGAATGGCTGTAAAGATCAGGGAGGACTTTCTTTTTGTTATTAGCTTGTGATGGAAAATCCACTAACTTCCCAATGCCCTCTGCCCTGACCAGTGGAGGAGCAGAGTGCTGGAGTGGGTGAAGAAGTTGGGAAGAGGTTGGTGCTGTTCCTCCCATGGGTGGGCTTTCTAGGGGAGAAGGTGCTCTGCCTGCCTTTCTCCCTTCATCCCCCCTCACTTGGCAGAAGCAGCTATGTCTGTCCAGCAGCTGGACCACTGGTTGCCTGTGATGGACCTGTCACACATGTGGCTGTCCCCAGAGGGGCACAGTTGTCTGGCAGGAGCAATTTTTAGTGAGGAACTAGTGTCAAATGCAGCTTCTTTTCCTTCAGTACCTGGTAATAGGGTACAATGTCATTCCCCAAAAGGAAGAATTGTCCTGGGCTGTCCAAAGCACAGATGTTCAGCTCCCATCACAATAAGGGAGCTGCAGGAATGGGACAGATGCTTGAAATGTGCCATTGCCAGGCGGGCCTTTTTTGGCTGATGCCTGGGAGACCCTGGGTTGATGTGTGGGAAAGGGATGGGGATAAAACTGGGAAGAGTGTGGGAAAGAGCAAGGTCTGCTTCGTGTGCAGAAGAAGAGTGGGCTGTGTCCTTCAGCCCAGGGTACTGCACAGCTTAAGTTCCCCATGGTAATAAAAAAGTGGATTAGCTCACATTCACTGTAGATAGTTTATTTATAATATATTCCTGAACCTATACGTTGGCTGAGCAGAGCTTGTTTAGCTTTGTGAAGTAGACAAGTGTGCACAGGTATGCTCAGGAGAAATCATAGAAATGCTGATTGTTGGTGTAGCCACTGAGCAGAAGTATTGGGGAAACTTGCTATCCCTAGATGGGACTACAGGAGGGAGCACAGTGACATTCCTATACACTGGTACAATTTTCCCTTCCCTTCCTGCCTGAATCTTGCTTATAAGGGGCACAGAAGGAGTAACTGAACCCAAAAAGCAGCCATGGACACCGTGTGCTCAAACCTGACTGAGTGTTGGTGGCACAGGAAGACCTGAAACTTCTGCGTGGAGAAAGCAAATGCTCATGATGGGTTACTCTGCAGTCACTTGATGGCAACCATCCAGTGTCCCAAAGCACACAGGAAAAGATGTTTTGAACAGAGTTGCTAAATAGTATGTAGGGGGAGGCCTACAAAAGGCCCAATTCTTCTGGCTGGGATGATTTCTCCACAGTGAAACAGAGAAATCCCCCGATGTGATCTGAGTGCATGGCCCTGAGCTCCTGGTGTGGTCGGTGCCCCACTGGGGTGGGCAAGACCTACCACAGAGTACAGAGTGAGGCTGGTCTGCGCTGACCTGCAGGGTGAAAATACCCATGTTTCTTTTAGATAAACTCTTTTGGGTGCGGGAGATGCTTGAAGGCCTGATTCTCCTCTCCTTTGTGCTGATTTTCCACCGAGCCCTGGTGGCAGGGGAAGAGCTGAAGGCAGGCCTGACTTGCTGGGCTGGAGCCCTCAGTCACTGCGATGAGCATCCAGGTTTCACACTGGCCTTCCCTTAATGGATTTGGAGTTGGGTTGCCAAAGAAAACAGACCCACTAGGAGAATGGGCAGCTGTTGTAGTGCTGCTGATGCCTCCTGGGTTTTGTGGCTTGCCCTGAAGCTTCTCTTGTGGTGTTCACCCTGAAAACACTGCTGGGAAAGGGGCTGCTGGGGGTGCCCATGGCTCAGGACTGAAGCATGGCTTGAGGGCTTGGCCTTGGGCCGCGAGGTTATTTTGTTCCTATCCTGCTACCTTGGTCGTGGAGTATTTCCCTCCTGAAAGCATTTGCATTGCAGAGGTTGGTAACTGTTCGCTTAAATTCCTCCTGCCCAAGAGGGGAGGCACCTCTTGGCGCTTGCCTGTACAAAATGGAGCTGCCCGTGGATGACTTCAGCCCTGGATGCAAAGGGGAACCAGATGGTGCCTCAAAGGCCCTCGTCTTGTGTTATGGGTAAATTGTGTTCATCCTGTTTGTAAAGCTGACCTTGTTTCCTGTGGGACTGAGCAGTGCAGGCAGGCACTTGGCTCTCCCTTTGTCATTGTGGGGACAGCAGCTCCCTGTGCTGGACGAAGCCTTCAGTTATTCCCCCTCACCCTGGACGCTTGGCTGTTCCTCAGAGGGCTAAGGCAGGAGCTCTGACCATTTTGGGGACCTCTCCTCTTTCCTGCCCTTAGTCTACAGTGCCAGTACACAAAACCTGGGCTGGCTCTCAGGGTGGGTGCTGTGCTGCTGGTGGCCATGCACAGTGGGGCCACTGCCCCTCCAATGTCATTGTCCCCAGGGCAGCTCCGTGCCCGGCAGGTTCTCCTTCTCCATGCTGCAGCCACGTAGCATGCTGCAGCTCTGGGAGATGAGCTGCTTTCCTGGCAAACCTGCACCCCAGCCTCCTGCTTTCCTATTGCAGGGAAAATGCAGCAGTGTTCCTGCTCTGCTACGTTTAGTGGTATTTTTTTTTTTTTGTGTGTGTGTTATTTTCCCAGTCATAGCCACTCCTGAGTTTTGTTGTTTTCTTGTTTTACTTTTTGTTCAAAAATAATTTCAAATCCACTAGAGGGCAACATGATCTGCCATGGGAGAAGGAGCGAGCTGGTGAGGAAGTGACACAATTTGGGGGTGACGGCTGGGGGAGGGTTGAGCAAAGAGCTTGGTTCGGCCCCATGCGGGATGGAAACAGCAGTGCCAGGGTGGGAGCAGTTTTGGGGTGGCCCCACACTGCTGCCAAGCCCAGTGCAAGGCCCGCTTGTATTTTACAGTGCCCTTAAGGGCATGGGGTTTTGCTGATGATCTGTGCTTGGCTGCAGTGGCAGAACAGGGATAGCCTTGTGGGGGACTGGGGCTGGGCAGAGGTGAGCGTGGTGGTGAGCATTAATCAAAGAAATGCTCCAGACTTGTCCAGCAGTGAGGACAGACATGGTAAGCTGTGATGGCAGCTGGCCAGTGGCTGTGTGGTGTGGCTATAAAATCCATAAGCCTTAAAACATGGTTTCTTGGCTGCAAGCTGGTACCCCTGCTGTGCTGCAGGCACTGCCCCGGCACCTCTGCCGCAGAGGGCCCTCTTCTCGGTTAAATGCAGTGTGGGACCGGCTGTGAGGTGGCACGTCAGTAAAAGGTGTGGATCGATGTTCTCTGGTGGGAAAACTTGGTGATGATAAAATGCAGCTGTACTGAGAAGTTACCTAATGAAGTTTGGCCTTACTTATCGCAGGCTTCCTTCAGCTTTTGGTGGATGATCTTCGCTGTGTTACTGCTGTAGCAGCTCTCCCCTCCTGCTCCTCACCTTGGGCACAATGTGTGCCTGCCTCAGGAAAACAAAACTCCCTTTGGAAAACAAAACACTTTGTTTTCCTTCTGTGGTTTAGTTTTCTTTAATCTGCTCCATATTTGGCTACGCAGAAATTTCCACTTCAGTTCAACCTGTGGGCTTCTGACAGCCAGGATTATTTAAGATCTACAGTGGGGGAAAAGGTAATCAAAGTTCCTTTAAAAGTGCAAGTTCTCAAACTCAAGTGAAGTATTGAATTTCAGCTGAGTCTTATTTTATAATCTCAGGTGAGCAGAACTGTGGGCAGCTGAAGGTGAGGTGAGTGCCTGTAGCTGGGGGTTGTCCTTGGTTTGCCAAGACCAGGACAAGTCACCTCTCTGTGCCTGGTTCTTGCTAAGCTTTGGATCCTTAGACCCTGCACATGGGGCTGGTCCTGGGGTGACAGCAGCCCCAGGGTTGCTCAGGCCCTCAGCCCAAAATGTGCCACCAGCCCGCACCCTGCCTTGGCTGAGGGGGTGGGAGGGGATGCTGCACCTGGCTCCTCCCCCAGGAGCGATTCCCGTGTCACAAAAGGGAATTTTAGGCCTGGCCTAGGGACAGGGTGTGTAAAACTGATGCTAGAGCTGCTTGGAAATAGGCCCAGATGGAAATATGCCCACATTTCTTAAAATGAAAGAAGCAAAACAGTCGTGTGGAATCCTTACAAAACAAAAAATCACATTTCCATCACAGAACAGAGCTCCACAGTGGCTTTTGTTTATTAACTTGCAGGCGTCTTTGGACAGCCTTCTCTTGTCATTCCCTCCCCCTCAACATTTCTGAAGGTTTTCATGGGAAAAGTGGCCAAGGAAACTGTAAAGGCTCAATGGAAAATTTAGAAACAACCCATTTAAATGAAAACTTTTTTTTTTTTTTTTTACCTCGCAGGGACAAACCTTGCTCTGTTTTCCAGAAAAATTACTTGGTTAACTCTTGTGAATGAATCACCCCCATTAAGAGGAAAGCACTGCTGCTCTTGTCCCCATTGCTTCCTCTTAGGCCAGTGCCTCATCCCCAGAATATGTGCTGTTAATCCTCCCTGAAGCTTGCTGTTTTCTGAAAATTCTCCCTTTTTGGCTGGCTAGGGCAGTTGCTACTGGTTATTAACGAGCACAGCTAAGAAGTGCTGCTGCTTTCTGCTTAGTGCTGTGGTGCAGATCTGTCCGATGGTGAAGCTGGAGGTGGGCACGCTGCTCCCACCCTGCAGCCACCCAGCACTGGATGGGAAGCCACATTTTGGGTGTCCCTGGATGACACAGCTCAGCTGGGGGATGCTGAGCAGGACCCGTGCCCAGTGGTGGGGCTGGCCCCGGCTGCTCCTCAGCCTCTGGCAGAGGCCTCTGGCAGGGTTTGCTGTGGAGAAACGCGATGCTGGGGAAGCAGGGGCAGCCTGTGTTTGCTCAGAGGACCCAGGGGAAGCTGCATCCTGGGGAGCAGGGAGTGGGAGGCGAAGGAAGAAGCAGAGAGTGACTTAAAGGAACCCTCTGGTATTTATCCGCCTGCCCATGCTGCGAGAGGCTGCTGGGGAGCTTCCAGCACTGCTGCTGCAGTGTGGATGGCGTTTGCTGCTTTTAAATCGAAGGGGGGAGAGAAACAAATCAATGGAAACTTGTTTTACTTAAAAAAAAGATCCTTTAGACTTGGTGATGCCTTAATGCAAATTACTTATTCATTTCAGTCAGAAGTATTTTTTGAGTTGGTTTCACATGTGATCTGCCTCATTTCCACCGCTTTTGCAGTAAAAAGGACCCGTCTCCTCACTGGGGCTGGCTCTGGCAGTGTCCTTCAGGGACGTGCTTGTAGTTGGCAGGAGCAGAGGGCGAAGGTTTGGCTGGGGCAAACCCATCCTGAGCAGGTGCTCCTCTGGGAGGGCAGAGCTGTTGTGTGGAGATATCTGTGGTGGGTGGCTGTCCTCGGGAAGTCCCCATGGGGCTGGGGAAGGACAGCTGTGTTCCTGTGCCAGCTCTTGGCTCCTGCTCATCGTGGTTGGGGTGCTTGTGGCTGCTGTGGGCTCCTTGCGTTTTTTTTTTTTTTGTTGTTTTTTTTTTTTTTTTTTGGGGGGGTGGTACTGCGAGGAGCAGGACAAACCCTCCAAGGCGTACGTGCAGCCTGGCAGTAAAAGCAGCAGCCTGGTGCTCGCAGCAGTGGATTTCTCAAGGTGAGAAATTCGTCCCCTGAGGTCTGCTGGGGGTGTTCCCAGGTGAGAAATTCCACCCTTATGGGGGTGTTCTCAGGAAAACACGGCTTTGGGTACTCTGCCCCCATCTCCAAGAGAAAAGCAACTTGCTCAATGGCAGTGGGAGCTTCACGGGAGGTGACTGGGTGTGTATGTGTGAGAAGTGCCAAAAAAACAACCCTAAAAACCCAACACCCTACTTTTCTCATTCTGAAAGGCCTTCTGTTAAAAAGCAAGCCAATTGTTGAGGTGTTTGTCCTTGTGCCAGAGAGTTTGTCTTTGGGAGGGTCAGGGTCTGGGCCCAGCAGCAGGTCGTTAGTTGCTTGGATGGTGCAGATAAGCAGTGACAATCAGGAGGAAAAATGATGACGAGGTGGGAGGAAAATGTTCAGAGCTGGCCTGGTTTGCTTCACAGACATCTTGGTTTTGGGCAATTGCAGAGATCCTTGCCTGTGGATGCTGCGCTGGGACAAACATGCCTGGGACAAGCAGTTCAAAGGCTGCTTTGGGAAGGGAACTTGCTTCCTGCCCAGCTTTGCCAAAAGCACGACTGAGTGTAGGAGTGCAGAGCAAATCCCTCTGCCTGGGATGCCCCGGGCTCCTCGGCAGCCACAAAGCCCTCCTCTCCTTTCAGCCTACAGCTGTCCCGAATACTGGAGTTCTGGCATCTGAATCACATAATTCATCAGCGACTAGGGCTATCTGGAGACTTGGGAACTCGCCACCAGGATGTAGCAGGCTGTGTTCATTGCCGTGCTGCTGTTACACCGCGTGTCCTTGCGGGCGAGCTGCGTCAGTGGTGGTGCAGAGCCTTGGCCCCGCGGCCTGCGGGTGTGCAGGGTACCGGGACGGGCAGGACGAGAGGAGGAGGGGGAGATGTGGGACAGGGGACTCATGAGCTGGAGAGGGAAAAACGGTGCTGGGGTGAGCAGAGAAGGATAGTGTGAAAGGGTGGAGGGAGCAGCTGGTGGAGGGAGCAGGTGAAAAGGGAGAAACCTGGAGCGGGAGAGACAGGGAATGTGGGAGGGAGAAGGGAGGAGCGTTAGCTGATGTGGGAGACTTCTTCAGCAAAAAGGAAATTAGGGCCAGGGGAACGGGAAGTGCGTGGAAAGTGTGAGGGGATGAGGGAAGAGAGAAAATGAGGAAGGAAAACTCATGCTTTTGTATGCAGCCCAAGAGGGGGGAGAATGTGTGCGAGGGGTGGATTTGTTTGGGGTCACACTGAGGGGAGCACCTGGTCTGCCAGCGCAAGGCAAAGCAGGGTGTTATAAATGGCTGTAGAGAACCGAGGAAGAGCAGAGCAACAGCAGCAAAATGTGGAGCTGCTTACTGGAGAAACTCTGCAGTTTAATTTTCTTTTCCACAGTAAGCAAAGTAAAAGCGAGCCCAGCCCCTGCTCTCTCGGCACCAACCCTGGGGCAGCTCTTCTGCTGCTTCCCTGCTGGTTTTGTCACCGTGGTGTCACACCATGTGTGCAGGTGTGCATGGCTGGGCCACAGAGCTGGTGTTCGTTCCCAGGCCTGCCCAGGGGGCTTATCTGGTGCATTTGCACCTCTGCAGCAAGGCATTTTTAACAAGAAAAAGGTACAATTATCTGATGGCTGGATGCATGCGAAACCGGGTTGTAGATTTTTTTTTTTTTTTTTTTTTAGTATTATTTTTTGTAATTTCATTTTATGGATGTGAGTTTTCACCAGAAGTGGTGAATATGTTTATCAGCTTCCACATCACTTAAAGCATCCCCTCTTTCCTTTACTGTAACTGGGTCCTTGGTAAAATAAAACGAGAAATATCCACGTAGCCTCACAAAGATGCTCATGGGAAGGGTCAGAGCAGTGAAATGAATCCTGCCCCAGGACGTAAGCAATGGCAGTGGCCGTGGGTGCTGAGAGAAAATCCTTCCGACACAGCCCCCTGCTGTAAGGTGATTGTGCCTGGGGCAAAAGGCGCAGCCTGATCTGGCGACAGATAAAGGCTGAGCGAAACTTCTCCTGTTTGTTTTTCTTAGCTTTACAGCTCATAACTGGAGTGGCTGGGTTTCTTCCACAAAACATGCGAAAACTTGATGGTGGCAAAACGACTGAAAGCTAGAGGAAACTCAAACTGAACAGACTTCTGTTTTTTTTTTTTTTTTTTTTTTTTCCCTAAAATGTTCAAACAATGCTTTGCTTCAAATGTTTCCCCTATATTTATTTATTTTTACTTAGCTTTTTAATTAAGAATGTTAACATCATGCTTCTGTAGGAAACCAAGTGCTTGATTTCACGTTGAACTGAAGGGCCAGCAGCGGCAATAATCTTATCAGTGGGCATTTGCATAGCAGAGAGAGGGGGAGTGCTGTGGCTGGGGGGTTGTTTGCAAGGGGGGTTTGCTGAGTGAGGGTGGCAGAGGAGCCCCAGGGTGCTGGGATGGGTCATACCTTGTGCCCCACAACCCACTGTGGGGACAGCAGCAGGACCATGAGTGTGTGTGGGGCTCCATCTCTTCCTGTGCTGGAATCATGCAGACACCCCATGCTGCCTGCCAGGATGGAGTAAGGAACCTATAGCACCTCCTTTTCTGTCATTTAACACCAATTCAGGGCTCTGGACCACACCGATTCCCTCTGTCCTCTCCCTTCTGCCCCAAAAGATTTAATAAAAGAAGTAATTGTAGGGCGAAATTATTTTGCTGTATGGGCTTGATTTAGCCTTGAGGGGTGTGGAGGACAGAAATAACAAAAACAAACAAACAAAATATATATATATACACCAAACTTCCTCCCTCAGGTGAATGAGATTTGTAATATTTTATTTAAGGATGTTTTGAGGAAAGTGAACATCATCAGAGAGAGAGAGTGCAAGTGCGAGGAGGGCTGTGTGTGTGGTACGTGATAAGCTGAAACCATACCGCGCCAGGCGGTTTAACTGCTTCACCAGCCAGATGCAGGGGGTAAAAGGATGTGGAGCCAGACACTATATATATGTGTGTATATATATATGTGTGTGTGTATGTATGTACATACACACACAGCCCTGCTGCCTGTGGGGACCTGGCCTAGGTGGGCCGCAGTATGGCATGGAGCCGGGTGCTTCCTGCGCTTTGGGCGGCGCTTCCTGAGGGGAGCCTGCGGGGCGAGCGGGGCCCGGCCTCGCTGCCACCGGGTCCCGGCCATGGGCTTTGTGGCCAGGTATTCTCATATCACCTGTCCCAGGCTGGGGGCACCAGGCTCAGCCTGCCTGGTTGGTGACAGTGTTTGCTGTGGTGATCTCTGCATTGTGGCAGAGGCCGGCAGTAGCGCGGCAGCTATAGGTATCTGCGCTGTGCGAATCATCGTAGCATGGCACACGTGGGGTGAAAATGAAGGGTAAAAGGGCTCGCCATGTTCCTGGCCAAGAGCCACCACAACAGAGAGACGTTAGTGTCCTTCTTCCCTCCCCCTCTTTAGAAGGGAATACGTTTCAGAGGCCAGAATAGGCTTTCAAGGCTTTCTCTGCACGCTGCTGTTTGGAGCTCTCAGGATGCGCTCTGGTTGTCTTCTGGCTTTTCCCGAGATGTTTAAGGAAAATGCGGTTATCTCGCACCCATTCAGGAGGTGAGAGCTGAAGGAGAGCCCCCCGCTGCTGTGGGACGCAGGCACCGACAAGGGATTGGAGTCCACCGCCTGCCGCGGTGCTGGGGGAGCGCTGCCGTATGGTAATGGTGTGCTGAGCGGTGGCTTCTGCGCCTGCTCGGCTTCCTCCTTCTGCCCCTCAGACACCTCTGTCCTGAGTGTAACCTGCTGTTGCTGGCTGCTCTGCCAAGCCAAACCTGCAGGGTGGCTGCAGCGTCCCTGGCAGGGCTTAGGGACAGCTCGGGGACAGGGCTCTGTCGCTGCTGTCCAGGTGCATTTGTTTTGAGGAAGAGAAATGTTTCCCACCCATTCTTGCGACCCCAGGAGCTGGGGGTTTAGGACACCAAATATCCCCAGAGAGGTGCTATGGCAGGAAGGGCCCATGAGATATCTCAGCCCTGCATCAGCCGAGACCCCTCTGGGACAGCACACAGCCCGTTCCTGCTGCCAGACGGGGCTGACACATCCTGATAGCCCCAACTCTTAAAAATGCTTGATCTCACTGAGGAAAAATGCTTTATTTATCTTTTGCTTAACCTAATTTGAAGAAAAGGCCTTGCTTTCGTTGCTTGGCAAGGATACTGTCCAGAGAGCGTGGCGATGGAGGATGTTTATTCAGAGCTGGAGCAGGGGTGGGGCTTCCAAAAGAGGGAGCTGGGCGCAGGGGATGTCTTCTCCACTTTAATTTCCTCTGTTTAAATGATGGGTCTTGGCTTCTCAGAGGGAACAGAGTGATGCTGGACACGTTTTGCTGTTGTGGCAGGGCAGTGTGAACAAACCCATGCTGTTGGCCCTGCTCCATGGACACCCCCTTGGCTCAGATGCCCTGTGACTGCCATGGGTTGGGTGGTCTGGAAACCCCTCACCCAGCACCAGGGCTCCTCCAGGCTGAACATCCTCCTCCTTCCCCATCCCAAAAGCCCCAGAGAAACTGTTCTGTGGCTCTTCTGCAGAAGCACTGTTGTAGGGTACTGGGTGCGTAGGAGGCTTTGGGGCACAATCCCTGCCCAAAGATAGCAGAGATGGCTTGGAAAGTACATGGGAGATGGGAGACTGGAAGGGTTGTTTGTGGTGCCAGGCTGAGGCTGGACATTGTGATGGAGCTGGGCTGTTTGTACGAGCGAGGGCTGTGTTATAGCAGGGCCTGCGAGTGGTGCTTAGCACACAGGGCTGAACTGCGTGCTGATGTGCGCCAAGTGCAGCCCTTCAAAGGGCCGGCATGGGGTGTGAGTCGGGGCTGAGATGGTCTCTGGTGAAGCCATTATTCCAGTTGTGGTCTGTTATATGGCCCGGGCTTTGCTGTGGTAGCAGGAATGTGACTGGAAATGCCACTATAGGAGCCACTGCACACAAACGAAAGTCATTTTTCTGTTTTTCATAACTTGGACAGTGTTTCGGGGGGGAGGGGGAAAGGCTCCCAGTGGTGATTCCTCTCTACACGTAGGTGGCTGCCTCCTGCTGCATCCTGCCCTCACCCTACATCACTTTGAGCTGCCGCTGGCTGTCCCTTGCTCCTTCCCTGGGAGCTGTGCGAGACAAAACAAGAGCAGGGGCTCTGGAGACACGTCCTGGGCGAGCCCAGAAGAAGGCAACGTGCCCTGCACACCAGCCACTTGCATGGCTGAAGGGCACCGAGCTGCAGGCACATGCAGAAGCATCCCACGTGCAGTCAGGGCATGGAAAGGCACAGCCTGAAGGTCCCTGCTGCTGTTCCCAGAAGGACGGGCAGGGCTTGGTGCAAGCAGCTTCTCTGCTGTTGCTGTCCCCAGTGCCCTGTTGTCCTTCCCCCAGGGCAGCGTGGGCTGGGAGGCTCCTCTGCAGCCTCCTCACGCGATGCAGCAGCCAGTCGGGTATTTCTGCTCTATCTGGACCTCAGATGAGCACGGAAAAACTCCTCAAAGTTTGGCTCTGGCTGAGTGCAAGAAGTGCTGCACGGCTCTTCTTCACTTGCCTTTGCTTTGCCTTTTGTTTTCTCCTCTGTTTTCTTGATGCAGGGTGGTGGGGCAGCATTTGAATGCCCAGCAAATGAGACCAAGGCGGATTTCAGCAACATCTGGTGTACCCCAGGCTCTCCTGCAGTCAGACGATGCCAGGTGAAGTGGAGGAATTGGGGTGCTTTTGTCATCTGGTGTGAGCCTGCAGCAGCAAGAGCAATGCTTTGCTCCCCTACCCGCTACAGCCACCTCACGTCCTGCTTCTCCTCACTGACAGGCACCTGGGTTTCTGTCCATAATTGTAATGTACGGCGGAAGCAATTTTAGGCTCATTTTGCGTTATTTTTTTAAGTTTTTGTTTTCTGCATGATGATTGTTTGACGCCTCTCCATGCTCTGGAAGAGAGGCGGTCGTACAACTCTTTATTACATTTTGTAGATTACGTATGCCCATACAGCATACGTTTACGATGAATTTATAGACCCCTATAAAGGGGCTTACGGGCATTATATTTAATTAATGCAGCAGAAATTATATCGTTGTAATAACTGCCTGGCCTTTCGATGTAAAAACCAGCGCCAAGGATTCCCAGATGAATCATCCCTGATAAGAACCAGAAATGACACAGGCCATATATTGTATGGCGAATTTGTTTGGATTGGTACCTTTAGGGTATTCAGCCTTGCCAAGTCTCCGTGGTGCTGACACAGTTTATTACACATTTTCATTTATTAAGAGATTATTTGACTGCAGTTTGTTGTTTTATTGTACAGCAGGTGATAATTTTACACTAAATTAACTGTAACATCTCTGTTAGGAGCAGGCCGAAGAGGCTTCTTGCTATGAAGCTAAATACTAAGTAATGGCTTTTATTCATCGAGGGAGTAATTTGCTCTCACGTGCAGGGCCCGGCTCAGGCTCTCCCACAACCCATAATTAGTCGGTGTGCGTTCGTGGCCCGCGTTGGGGTTACAGGCCCTGTGCCTTCAGACCGGCTCTGTGCTCGTGCTGAGGAGCTCCCAACTTCAGGGCTTGACAAAAATGGATCAAGGCTACCAAATTTGTGAATCGGCAGGCCCCTTTCCCCCCGAAATGGGTAACTTTGGAAGGAGAAATACTTATTGAACCCCACTTTTTGCTGTTTAAAATAGATTACAGATGAGCAATTTGGCTGTCCCTTAATGAAGTCCATTACACCGGGCTCGTTTCGGAGCCTGGCTCACACAGATACTGTTGAGCTAAGCTTTGTGGTGGGAGATGGGAATTCTGCATCAAATTGAATCGGAGACTGGAGCAGGAACAATTATTGCTGCAAATTATTAAAGCCTCGCTATATTGGAAATTCACAGCATGCGTATCACGGTAACTCACTGTTAAGAAGAAACATACTACAAAGCTAAAAATAGAGGAAAAACCAGAACCATATTGCTTTGATCACAATTCCATGTTTAAAGGAAGTCATCACTGGCAAAATAATCCCCTTCCCAGCCGCGCCGTGGATTAGCTTTGGTTAATGCTAACGCTCTCTCAATATGGGGCGCATCAAGGGAGAAATTATCAATTAAAATCTAAGGCTGGGTAAGTAATTCATAGGAAATAATCTACTCGAGGGAACCCCCCCAGCACACACGCGTGCTTTTCTCACTTCTGACTCTTCTGCCAGCAAACCCTCACCTTCTCAGGTGCTTTGCTTTGGCCCAGTGGATGCCAGCACATCTCGCTGGTGCGCAGCCCCTCACCAAGCCCTCAGCCATGAGCTGCACGCGCTTGCTTGGCCTGGACAAGCAGATAAAGCGTTATCTTGCTGGCTGCCGATGGGGTGATCAGAGCTCCTAAATTCGGTGTCCGGCGTGATTTTCCTTACGATTAGTTATTCCGAATTTTCTTCCGGGGAATATTTGCTAGTGCTCGTTTTAAGTTCTCCATTCAGAGATCGCTGTGCAGCGAGCTTGCTGGCTGGAGCACTCATGGGAAGCCCCTGCAAAGCAGCGCGGATTTGTGGATTAAGAATTTAAATGATTTCCTTTTCTCTTTTCCTCAGCATTTCCCAGATCTATAAGCATTACTCATTTGTAGGTGTCAATGGTTTTAAATGCGAGACCACGTGAATGGCTGTTGTCTGTTGCTTTTAGGGAATGACATTTGATTTCCTTCCTCCCCAGTGGTCCCTATTTTCTGCAGAGGGAACTATTGGCATTTCTTTTTTTGCCCCACAAGGGCATCCTATGTCCTGGCCTGTGAATCAAGTACTTGTGGGTGGGAGACTGTGCCCATACACCCTGGCAGAGATGTGAATATTTGGGGAAAAAGCTGACGGACACCAAAGGTCCATGTGTGCAGAAGGTGTGCTTGAGAACTAACCCCGTGCTGGATAGCTTATGAAAGCTGCTGCTGCTCCTGGAGCCACCAGCAGAAAGGGATGAGCAGGTTTGGAAGTGAGATTCAAATGAATCCTCTGTGCATATCTTTTGTGCACAGTTAAGGTTTTAAATGCACTGGGACCTGTCAAAATGCACTGGGAGGAGGTTCCCTTGGAGCACATTCAGAGGGAAGTTGCCCTGTGCCTGGGCTGGACCCCGTAGGTCCCTCCTACCCCTGGCTCTGCACAAGTCCAGTGATGTATTTCACCCCCAAGGCTGGCACACAACAGCATAATATGAGCTCGTAAAGCCCTGAGGGACCCCCGTGGGGGCTGTTCTAGGAGGGCTTGTGGGGTTTACGAGCTCGGGGTTGCAGGCAGTGAGGGGAGCTGGCACGAATGGTAGAGCCACTGACCAGGCTCTTTGAGATGCAGGCACATTTCTCTGATCTGCTCTGATCATCACATCAGGTAATTTCACTCTTCATGACAGTTAAATGCAGCCTTATTTTTAACATCCTGCAAAATTATTAGAGCTGCTGCTGTTATCACCTGCAAGGATGAAAAACCCTAAAAGGACGCCCCATACAAAATGGTGCTTGCAGGTTGCACCAGAGTACACGCTGTTAGCTTACATTCCTCCCCACCCAGCACCCCTGCAGCCTGTTCAAGGCACTGTAAGTAAAACCCGAACTGCTGATAACCATTTTACATATGAAAACCTTGATTTTATTTGACAGCATAAGACTTGAGGAGAAAGCGGGGGGAGAAACACAGAAGAAAGTAGATTTTGCTAGTGGAGTAAATGCAGCAGAGGCATTACAATTTCTGGGAGAGCGTTGGGAGCAGCATAAAAAGGCTGGGAGAGAAACAGCAGCTTAAATTTTGATTGTCTGTTTGGGGTGATAGTAAAGTCAAGAGTGCCATTTCCAGCCTAAAATCCCTATATCCAATAGTAAAGAGTATTAGAGCCTAAAAAAAGGATTTGAATAAAAATGTCTTGGACTCCAGCTCATCACAAAATTAAAGGATTTGTTCCAGGAGGCACGGTATCCACATGAAGAGACCCCCCCAGATCCGTGCCTTTGAAGCTTAAGTTTTAATTCAGGATTAAAAAAAATAATGATAAAATGGAGTTGCAGGAGGCCCTGCTGAGGTCCAGCACGATGCCCCGGGCCAGATCCTGCGTTGCTCCCTGCCTGCAGGCTCTGAAGAGGGAAAGCTGCCCTGGTGGTGCTGTCGGGGCAGGAGGGCTGCAGCTGTGCAGGAAAAGCATTCACAGCTCACAGCTCACTCATTTAGGGCCTCCTAACGTGGGACACAAGGAGAGAGCTGGTGGCTTTTACATCACACCATTACCTCCGAGCACAGACAGCAGCAGGGCAGCCTTCAGCTTTTGGTGAGGGGCTGCTGCTCAGCAGATGCAGGTTTTGTTTTTTCACCTTCATCCTCCCGTGCAGCCGCCGGATCGCTTCCATTGGCTCTGGGAAACATTTTGACAAAATTTCCCTTCTTCAAATAAAGAACTCATTAAGTTCTCTGCTCCTCAGAGTCCCCGTGCTTCCCCATCCCCAGAGGCGCAGCGCTGAGCCTAATCACTGACTGGAACAACTGCGGCCTTTATTTTGGTGTAAAGCAACAAGGAAAAAAAAAAAGAAAAAAAAAAAAGGTCCCCTGTGTATACAGCTGTAACACTTGCTCGAGTGTAGGAAAATGGAGGAGCCCACAACCGATTTCCAAACCCGCATCTTCCTTTTTCCTGTAATGAGTGTGATGCATAATTTACACAAGGCGAAAAAAAAAAAAAAAAAAAAAAGAACAAACCACACCTTATGAGGCTGAACGTTTTTTTCTTTCTGTTTATTTTAATTTGATTGCAAAAGGGCTGGGGCTCCAGAAAGCCAAGATAAGAGCCCTGCCCGTGCCTTGCTGCAGCGAGCACCGTACGGGGGATGGCGAGGCACGATAAGGCTCGAGGTACGGCCGCGAGGACTTGCTCGGGTCCCTCCAACAGTTATCGCCGAAGCCGTCTCGCCTCTTTCCTGTTTTGCAAAGGAAGAGCACGGCGAGGAGCACCCCGTGGCGGCGGGGGCAATCACAGCCTCAGTCAGCGCGATACCTGCCCACACCCAGGGCTACAGCAGCAAGCCGCTGACAGCAGCCGGTACGGTAAAAATTCCTGCTGGGTGCTGTGGCCACGTCGATTTTGGCGTCCCTGGAAGACACGCGGCGTGGTGACACGTCTCCTCTGCCGGCTGACTCACGGGCTGCTCCTCCCGGCCTCTTCGAGAGCTGGGAGCGCTCTGCCTCCGGGGGCTGAGACCTCTCGGCGCTACTTCTGGACTCACCACTCCCACCCTTTCTCCTCCACAACCTCTTCTGCAATTTCTGGAGGCTTCGCCTCCACGGCGCTTATTAAAGAGCTTGTTGGAGGCAGGGAGGCCGGCGATGAAACTTGTATGTACAATTAAAAGCAAACAATCTTCTCTGCTAATCCGGCCTTTAAGGCCTGAAGTAAACAACTGCATTTCAAGGGAACGCTGCTACGGATGGAAAAGTCTGTCGGGTGCTGGTTGTTTTTTTCTTTTTAAGCACAAGACAAAATGTTTAACTGTCTAAAAGCTCTAAGCCCTGATTTGTTATGGGGAGATAACAGCTCCATGAATTAGATGATCAAAGATGACTTTATTAGTGAATTCCAGCATTGGCTTCTGCTTGTTTATGGGGCAGGCAAATATCTATGTGAGCATTTATGCCGATTTTTTTCCAGTGAGTTATCTGCCGTAATTGCTGTAATTCCCTAATCCGGGTATTTGCATCAGTGCTGCGTGCTGATTATGACCTGGTTCAGTGCATTTATCTGTGCCGATTTTCAGCAGCTCTTTGGGGAAAACAAAACAAAACAAAACAAAAAACAAACCCAAAGACAAAACAAACAAACAAACAAACAAAACCAAGCAGGTCTCTTCCTACCATGGAAGTTTGCCACGTTTCAGACCTCCCTTCCCAGCACCGACCAGGGGCAGCCCGCCTCCCGCGGCTCCTGCTTGCCCTGCTGCGAGCTGCCAGAGCTCACAGCCTAGGGACTGGCGAGAAACTAAAATCATTACATTTGTTCGCTGGATTTCCGACACGTAGCGTGCGTGTTTATCTCAAGGCGGGTTAGACACCAATTAGCGCTGCTCACTAATGAGGGCACAATCAGCCAACCTTGCAGTACGGAGCGTGCGGAGCAACGTAGGCGCGGGGAGGCTAAGCACAGCTGACAGCTCATCTCATCGCTTCTCCCGGTGCTGCCCTGAACATCCTGCCAGCACATGCCTTGCAGGTAGCTTTGCAAGCAGCGAGGGGGGGCTCTTCAGAAGCGAGTTTTTTGGGAGGACCGCGTGATTCTCATGGTTGCAGCTTTTGGACCATGACCACACGCTGGCAGGCATCAGCTGGAGGTCCCCCCTGAGACCTCCACTCCTGGTTCCCCCAACCTTGCTGCGTTAGGACATTGAATGTGGAACGTAAAAACATAAAAAAAGGGCTGAGTGGAGGTGTCTGTGCCCACCCGACTGGCAGCTCGGGACTCGCAGAGCGGTGCCAGCCCGAAGCGGGGTGAGCGCTGGCTGGCTCGCCAGCGGTGCTCTGTCTGCGGGGACTGGATTTACTTGCTGTAAGGAGCCATCTAGTGAGGGTTTACTGCACATAAAATCAAAGGAATCTTTTTTTTTTTTTTTTCTTTTACTGTTTCCAGGCAATACCGAAAGAAAACGTGAGCGAGCAGTGGTGGTTTCCTTTTCGCCCCCCTCTCTGTGGGCCTGCCCTCAGAACCGGCGAGAGTGAAAGCAAAGACGCACGAGGAGGCCTTGGCGTGGGTCCCTGGGGGGAACGGGGGCTGACCCCAGCACAGCGATAAAGGGGGCCGTGTCCACGTGGTGTGTGCCTTTGTGCTCGTTTGCTGGGTTTGGGGGGTTGTTCGTTAAAGAGGAATGAAGTTAAGCAGCTGGAAATGCTGGCTTAGAGCTGAGAGGGTCAGCGCGCTGCAGAAATGGGAAGTTATTGCTCCCGGAGCATCGAAAGCACGTTGCAAATCCACACTGCTGTGAATGCTGCAGCCCGCAGGGCATTGCAGAAGGCACTGGACACACCGAGTTAGAGATGAAGCCCTCAAGTTGGTCAGGAAGATGACAGCAGCCTCCCTGCTGTTGGCAGCAAGGTTTGGCGCTGGCCTCCAGCGAGCGTGCCGGCCTGCAGCATCCTCTGCACTGGGTGTATCAAAGTGGTTTCCAGGCTGAAGAGGGGTCTCCCTGGGGGTGTGCGTGGGCTTTGTGCTGCAGTCTGCATCCTGACGCACACGGCAGAGCCTCCTCTTCCTCCTCCTCTTCCTCTTTCCCCTCCTCCTCCTTCTCCCCCTCCTCCTCCTCCACCTCCTCCTCCTCCTCCAGCCCCTTGCAGCTTCTCAGGGTGGGAGTTGGTGAGCGTGCAGGCAGCTCCACATCTGCTCTCCACAGGCAGATTTTTTGGGTCCCTTAATGGCCCAGTTTGTGCCCTCCTGCCCTGGGTGCACAGAGAGAGGTGCTCGGTGCTGTGACACGCAACAAACAGGGCAGGGATCGTTTATGGCTACGCTGCACATCGGGACAGGGAAAGTAATCCGACTGCTATAAACAAGCCTTTACAAAACCCAGATGCCTTCATGCACAAGAAAATGCTGTAAATTATGAATGTCTGTCATTTTACAATAACTATTCCTTGCTTATTCTTTTGGAAAATGCAAACAATGATTTTTTTATATTTATATTATTTTTTTTTTACACAGAGAAAATCCCCATTTTTGGTAGGTGGAAAGTATTTGGCTATATCAATGATTAACAGGGTTAATGTAATAGCTGCAACTGAAATGCAAAAAGCAAACAAGCCAAACAGAGAGAAATGGCTTTGTTATAATGGCTTCATTACGGATTTTAAAAAGTTTGCTTTTTCTTGCAGTTTGTTGTCAGAAGGAATTGGCTGAATTCAGTCAAAATGGTTTGTTCTTTGTCTGTCTGTGGTCACCATAGCTACCACCTCCATCCGTTAACATATGTGGTATTATTTCGTTCCTTTCTCTTAAACCCCATTCACAGATGCTGTCAAGATTTCCCTTTGTACCTTCGTGCCGGGGCCGTGCTGGGTTTGGCTCAGCGCCGCGCGAGGCACGGGGCTGGGCACTGGGGTGGGAGCAGGCGTGGGCTGGGGGCTGCGAGGAGCAGCGGGGCACGAGCTGCCAAGGTGCTGCGGTTCCTGGAGAGGCTCTGCCGGGTCCTCAGCTGCCATCGGTCAGCATAAAAGCAGAAATTTTAGCAGAGCCGGTGTGTCAGCCAAGGTCAGGGCTGGGGAAGTTGCTCGTTGCACGGGTGTTGGGTGAGGAGCCTTGGGATGAAGGGAGGCACAGCTATGACATTAAAACAAATAAATAATATGATTTTTTATTGAGCTTGGATGTGTATCCGCTCTGCAACGTGAGTGATTGGAGTATTTAGCGGATATCAGATTATCCACATTTCACATTTTAATTGGCACTGAATTGGGGGAAAAAAAAAAAAAGAAAAAAAAGTCAGTTTCCTCTGTTGCTGAATGAGAAGATGACTGAGACAGCTTCATTTTCTTTCCCAGCAGCCAAGCAGGCAGGTAAATGTAGTGATGTGAATTTGTGTGTAGTACAGGTTACAGTGGGGTGGCCATAAGAGGAATTAGATAATCAGGAAAATATCCAATTTTCTTTCAAAGCTCTCACAGTAAGGAATAAAGTTAAGGTGAATCTTTTTTTTTTTTTTTTCTTTTCTTTTTTTTTTTTTTTTAAATATAAAAGCCTTTGTTTAAAGCTCTGTGGGTCTGATTTTTAGAGCACCCTGCCCTCTGGTTTCCTTTAGCTGGGGACGTGGGTGTTCGGCGTTTCTCTGCAGCCACTAATGCCTGCGGAGTAGCTGGAGAAAGTGCGAGGGACATTATTGTAATGAGGGGATAATTCTGCTTCTCCTGCCTGCCTTTCAGCACAGATGAAAGGGTGCCTGGGTGTCATGTTTAGTGCTCTGAAAAAGGCAATTCTGCTTTCCTGGCTCTGCCCCCCCAGGGGCAGGGATGCTCTCCTACCGCAGCCCACATCTGCGTGCCCAGCGTAGGGCCCGTTTTTCAGGCCTCCTGCTTCAGCTGTAAAAATTCACTTCTCATGCATGGCTGGGAAACAAATTGTCAAGACAGACCATCACTGCTCTGAGAGGGCCATTAGTTCCTGGCGTATGAAAAATCCATGTTTAAAGAAGTGAGTGCTGTTCACATCTACACAGCAGGCCGCGACCGGGCCTTGAAGACACGACAGCCTGCATGGACACCATCGTGTCCAATATCACGCCCGACACCACAGCCACTGAGACAGCAGGAACAGCTCCCTGTGCCTGGGTATTAGCCAGATATTAACCCAGAGCCATGCAGCACCCCCGAGCAGGTTGGGATCCACATATACTCCAGGTTTACACTGACGTAACTCAGAGGAGGAAGGCCGCAGCACAGAGATTTGGCCCAGTGAGCGAGAGGTTGGTGCACCGCTTCTGGTGTCCCCAGAGAGGCGAGTCCCAGCAGGGGACTCTGCTGTGAGAGGCCACCAACACGCTGCCCGTGGAGAAATGCCACCTGTCCCCCAGCTGGGTGTCAGGACGGCGGCGGGGGCACGGCGCATCTTTGGTGCCCTTGGTGCTGGGTGAGGGAAACGCCTGGGGCAGACGGGATCTGGGATCGTGGCTCTATTGTTTTCTTGTCACTTTAAGAGCACTAAGTCGTGGCATTTTCTAAAATTGTTTCTTTTAGTTGGTGATTAATCCCTCACTGGATGCCAAATCGAGGTTTCATTGATTTTTTTTTTTTCCCTTTTCCAGGTTTTCGTGCGTTGAAGGTTTTCTTCAGACAAATAGCAGCGAGGAACCAACTTTGGCTTCTTGCTCCTCCCCCTGAGATCACCGGCATTTGAGATTACATGGGGATTAAGAGGAAGAGAAAGTACGAAATCAAAGGTTGGCACTGCAGTGCCAATGGGTTGTGCTGTGCCGTAGGGGTGTGTTCGTGGAGGCACCGGGCCTGAGCCTTCTCGTACTGGTTTCACAGCAAAGGGAATTTCCAGGAATTTTGGTGGAGTGATCCCTACGTATGTCAGGAGGATGTGAATAAGTTGATTTTCCCCACTCCCATGTGTGCATCTGGACACACCAACCTCTAAGATTTTTCTCTCTCTTATGTAAGTTTGCTCGAACCTCTGACTGCGTGCTTGGAGACCAATTTGAGATGAATTTCTAACAGTTTCCTTTCCCGTGGGAATGCCAGTGGTAAGAAATTGCTCCTGGGAAAAGCTTGTTCCATCGCTCAAAAAAAAAAAAAAAAAAAAAAAAAAGATTGATTTAAAGACTGAAAGGCAAGGATTGTATTGTGAAACAGTTTTTAAAAATTAATATCTCCTGTTAACCCCCGGCTCTATTAATGTACAGCATCCAGTCTTTGTCCCATCAGGTCTGGTGACACAGAGCTCCCCAAATGGATTGTGTGGATTTCTTGTTCTAAATCTCTTAGAAAAACTGTTATTGTACTCCAGGTCACCCTGAGAACGATGGCAGCTGTCACCCACAACACTATCTCCTAGGGTTTAACCTGCACTGGCTGTTCTGCTGCTGAGACGACGATGGAGAGAAATGAAAGAAATTTATAAAAAGAGAGCGAGCTCTTCCCAGACCAGCTTCGTGCTTGTTGCAATCATTCCTACGATAAAGCAGCTCCCAGATGGAAATCTTTTTCCCCTTGTTTTGCTAAGGAATGATGAATCTCTCTGCAGCTTGTGTTTCCATTCTGATATGGAGATTTTCTGCTTAGACACAGCACCGAGCGGGGCAGACCCACCAGCTATCCGGGGCTTTCTGCACTGATTTTGCTCCCTGATCCTTCTGTGGAATACAGGGCTTGCTTTCTGTGAGAAGGCACCGGCTGTAGGGGTGTGTGTGTGTTAATGCTGCCGTGTCACCCCTATCACCGCTGTCCCGTCCACTTTCTCTTCTTCAGGCTGCTCAGGGGCGCAGGGTAGGAGCAGAGAGGAGATGCATCTTCAAAGCCTTAAGAAAATCAGCTTGCTTTTGGGTGTCGAGGGGGAATGGGGCTGTGCAGCAGCCTGACATTTAATTAACAGAGAGCTGCTCCCAGGGGAGCGGGGGCAGCACAGGGTGTGGGGAAGGCCGTATGCCCCAGGAACCCGATCCCCGCTGGGGGAGGCTCTCAGGGCACAGATGTGTGACTCCCGCTGCCCTGGTTTCATAAACTGTGAACCAGCCCTTGGTGCCGACACCAAAACAGTGCCAGCTCCTCGTGCTTTCCCTTTGGGAATTCCCTCTGCCCATTGCCAGCCCAGGACACCCTCTGCTGTGCCTCCCCGGTCCCCCGGGCTGCCACGCAGCCCTTCTCCTGCCTCCCCCAGTGCCACTGCCTCCCTGCACCCTCTCACTCCCACCACCGTCCTCCCTGTGATTTTTCCTGCTGGCCTCCCACTCGCTACAGGATATGAGCCATTCTCTCCGGTGGGGAATAAAAATTTGGATTATAATTTGCCTTTATTGCTCCTTCTCCAGAATCAGCTTTCAGGCTGCAGGGCTGCAAGGAAGAATTTTCAAGGGAGCGCAGGAGATTTAGGGACAGATTTTTAAGGTCTTTTAGTTACATTAAAATGAAATTAGATGCCCCTTGGGATTTTTCAACAGAACTAGATTTTTTTATTATTTTTTTTTAAGTTTCTACGTGATGTCTGTTTATATCTTCAGGCATTTAAATGCCTCCAGAGATTTGGCTTTTGAACACCGAAGTCCCCTTGGAACCAACGAGAGAGGGGCATAAACTCCTGGACATTTCCTCCAAATTCCAGCCAAAATTGTCAAACTTGGAGCAAGAAGTTCTAATGTAGGAGCTTGTAAACCTGATTTCTGCTCTGCTTTAGCACCAGGGGAAAACAAGCAAGCAACCAACCAACCCATAGCGTCGGCCGCATAAACATCTTGTTCAAAGGGTAATGTTTTCCTGATTAATAGCCTTTCGGTATTAAAAACTATCAGTCTCGAGGGTGATTAATTGTCCTTTCTGCTGTTAGTAACCAAATATGTCTGTATATTCATACGTGTACATACATACTTACAGACACAGCCGTGTAACATGCACGCTCTCACAGGGGTGAGCATTTTCAGTGCCTCTCTTTTCAAGGAAAATAGGTGAGAGCTGCTTTGTACAGCTCAGGCAAATGGGAAGGCATTTAGTTTTTGTAACCCTTTGTGGCAAGGACTGGCAGCGATGTGGATGTGCTGAGAGCAGTGCTGTCGTGGCACAGCCAGCAGACACTGAGCTGGGCAGGGCGGACACGAGGGCAGAGGCAGCAGACACGGCGCTTTTTGCCTGGGGAGCGGTGCCTGCTCCGTTCTCAGGCACCCCCGCGGCATTGCTGCTTCAGCTCGACTGTGCTTGTGGGACCGACGGGGTTAATAGCCATAAAAAAAAAAAAAAATCATTTAGAAGTTGGCAAGGAGAGAAGCTTTCCCCTTGACAAAGATAACCAAATTTCGAGAAATTATTTAAAAAGACAGTCCTGCCTGTCCGACCTGTTCGGCTGCAGTAAGCACGGAGCAGCGACACCGCCTTCAGAAGGAAAAGCCTTTTTTTTCCCTCCCCCTTTTGCTTTGCTATCTAAGCAGCCGGACGGATTAACCACGAAGTTACGGTTATGTCCAGAAGCCCCAGTTAGGCTCAGGGCCGAGGAAAAATGCCACTGTGGCGTTAGGGGACTCAGCCAGCGGCTGCCGGTGCACCAAACTCCTCCTCCCGATCCTACGCAGCTTCGGCAGCCTCGGCAGGACGCACGGTGCCCGCAGTCACCGGCAGGAGCACGGCCTAAGGTATCTGAATGAAGAACCCGTGCAGGCCAACAGGACCCTGTGCCTACCAGGGTCTGTCTTAGTGCTTGGGGGGTTTCCTCCTTATCAGCCCCACCTTGCAGGACTTAAAAATAATGAAGTTTTAATATCAGAGATCTCCGGAGCAAGGGGAGTGAGCTGGAGGAATTCACTTTGTTGCTTCAAACCTCGCTCTTTTGGCATTAGCAACGTTCAGGGGCTGCAAAAAGTGCATTCACTGTTGCTGCTGAAAAATAAAACACAATTCTGTATTTTGTGTACAGTCTCTGTGTACACACTCGCCTACACTCAGTGCAGAGTTTTCTTTAGGGCCAGAAAAGAATTTTTCAAAGTTTGCTTCCAGAACAACGCTGAAATCTGCAACGCTGCGTTGGGACACTCGCTCAAAACTTTTCACTTTTCAGGCTTTTAGAATAAGAAAGCCAGCACCATTTTTAAGGAAGCAAAAACAAACACGAAAAGCTTTCTCAAGGCTTAGGAACTACAAGCCTGAGCAGCACCAGAGATGTTAAGTTCACAGCTCGTGTGCTTCTGCAGAAAGGTTTGAAAGAAAAAAAAAATAATATGAAATAAAATAAATGCCCTGCCAGGGCTGAAGACGGTGCTGCTGGCCTGGAACAATAGCTGTGACAGGTGCAAAGTGCTGAGACAGTGACAGCCCCGAGACTTCCTGCTCGGGGACACACGCACATGCACACACACCTCATTCTCCTCTTCCCTTTCCTCGGCTGCTGCCGAGGGGCAGGTGAGGTGCAGGCAGGGTGAGCCTCGTGGCCCCAGCGATGGCTTTTGAGCAGTTGGCTTCTGCCACGGCGCTGCCGAGCAGAGGTGGGATGTGGAGAGTCCCCAGCACGCTGTATAAGCGGGGCCAAAGCCTTAAGGAAGGCTCACAGCATGTGTAGTGTCTGCGGTACCTGTTGTTTCAACCCCTCAGAGGGCAGCGGTGTTACAAACATTTCATGTGGCTGATTCGGATTTTAATCCTGAGGCCCCGCTGGTGACAGCGACGAACAAAGGAGGAGGGAGAGGAAGTGCAGGAAGGCCAAAATTAGGCCCCGATTTGCAAAGCTGCGTGCACGTGTCGTGGTGCAAGGGCAGCTGTGGGGGCAGGATCCAGTTCAAGCTGAGGGCTCAGGTGTGCGCTGGGGCGAGCTTCTCCTCGCAGGGCTGGGACTGGGACAGCAGATTGCAAACCCTTTTAACTCGAGCTCATTTCTCAGTGAAACGTTGGGTGTTACCTTCCTGCCAGGGAATTCTGGAGCAGAAATATCAGAGAATAGAGACTGGGAATGGATATTCTGCCGTGTTTGCACTTCTTCCCGTTACCAAAACGCATCCTGCACTAAGGAAAACTGCACTGGGAAACCTTCGCAGCTGTCAGGGCTGGGGTTTAAGAGCATCGCTAATTATTCTCCTGATTTAAAGTTGATACTTTTAGAGATTGTGGGGTCAAGAGCCGCTGTCGTAAAGTTTGGGTTTGTGCTGTGAGCTGGGGAAAGTTGCTTTTATGTGGCGTAAACCAACTTTTTGTGTGAGGTGCAGGAACTGCAGTGTAGATTTAACGCTCACACGTGTGCACAAGAAGGAAAGCGACTGTGTTTGTCGGTGTACGAGCACAGAAGTGAATGTTTTTTAGGAAATTAACGCACATTTTGAAGGGGATGTTGTACGGATCGGTATCGGGGAGGATCACTGAGGGCCCCGGGGTCCCCTCGCCCTGAGGCATGGAAATGGCAGAGGGAGGCGGGGGGGGCCCGGGACGGGCTGCCCGGCACCAGATAACCGCTGCTGCTCCAGCTGCAAGCCACGGGCCAGCAATAAATTATAACAAAAACCCAACCCACACAGCCCCCCCCCCCCAAGTTGGCCGGCCCGCAGCCAGCGGGCTTTGTTCTGCCCCCGGCAGCCCGGCCCCGAGCCCCCTGGCGGCTCTGCCCGCGGGGCAGCGCTCTCGCTTCCTCTTTTGTTCCGCTCCCTCGCGCAGGCTCCTTCCCCGCTTTTTATTTTTTTATTTATTTTTTATTTTTTTTTGCCAGCGCCGCCGCTCCACGTGGACTCGGCTCGGGCAGCGAGGCCTCCCTCCGGAGCCCTCAGCACCCCGCCGGGCGAGCCCTGCGCAGGAAAAGTTGGCGCTGCCCCACCTCGGGGCGCAGCCCCGGCCCCTCACGGGGCTTCTCGCCACCCCCCGGCCGTTCTGAGGGGAGGGGAGCGCTCAGCACCCCCCCGCCCCTCACACCGCCCGCCCGCCCAGTGCCCCTCAGCCGCGGGCAACGGGCGCTTTGTGCCCGCTCCCATTCAAACCGCGCAGTAACCTTCCGCCGCGGGAGTGGGGGGTAGGGTGAAAAGTAGTCCCTCGCCACCCTCCCTCCCGGGGCTGAGCTCGCGGCGGGACCGCGGCGGGGCCGGGAACGGGAGCAGCGGAGCCCCCTCCGCACCCCCCCGGGGCGAGGGGTGGGGGACGAGGAGCGAGAAGGGGCAGAGCCCCGCCAGCCCTCGCCCTCCTCCTCCTCCTCCTCCTCCTCCGCCGCGCTCCGCCTCCCCTCACTCCTCCCCGACGGAAGCTCGAGGCGGCCGAGCCGGCCGGGAGACGGACGTGAGGCAGCAGCCAATGGGAGCGCGTCCCTCCCTCCCAAGACGCCGTCTCGACCAATGGCGGCGCGGAGGGGGCGGGGCCGGGCGGCGGGCCGAGCGGCGCAGCTCGAGCCGGGTCCCGGCGCAGGGGCTGGGGATGAGCCGCGAAGTTGGGGCAGCGCCGGGGGATGCAGCAGCGGCAGCGGCGCCGCCCGCCCCGGCCCCGGCCCCCGCCCGCCCGCCCCGCCCGCACCTCAGCGGCGCCTCCGCGCCTCCCTCCCGCCCCCCTCAGCCCGCCCCCGCCCCCCCGCTCCCGGCTCAGTTTTTAAACTCGGCTCCCCCCCTCCCCTAAATGCCAGCCATGATCGAGAAGGGCCCGGAGGTGGCGGGGAAGCGGCGGGGCAGGGCGAACAACCCCGCTGCTGCTGCTGGCGGCGGTGGTGCAGGAGGAGGAGGAGGAGGAGGAGGAGGGGGGGGGGGCGGTAATAACGGGAATAACAAAAGTTTGGCCGCCGCCCCCAACGGCAACAGCAGCAGCAACTCGTGGGAGGAGGGCAGCTCGGGCTCGTCCAGCGATGAGGAGCACGGTGAGGCCGTTTGGGGGGGGGCTGGGGGGTTTTGGGGGGATTTTGGGGTTTTTGGGGGGGCTGTGGGGGTGTCCCCTACCCCCCCCATAACGCCTCTCCCTCTGCCTCCCTCCGCAGCCGGCGGCGGGATGAGGGTCGGGCCGCAGTACCAGGCGGTGGTCCCCGACTTCGACCCCGGTGAGTCTCGGGGGGGGTTGGGGGGACACACACGGCTCCGCTTCCCCCGCTAATGACTAATTAACGCCCTCCCCGTGCTCATGGTGCCCCCCGGGGGCTCGCAGCCCTCCCGCAGCCCCCTTAGGGCCAGCCCGACCCCCTGGGCCCTTTCCCCCTTCCCTTTCCCCCCCCCGGAACCAGCCCTAGCACGGTGCATAAAGAAGTCTCGCTGCCTTCCAGAGGGCGCTTTGCAGGGAGGAACAGGGAAGCTGTGGGGCGAGAGGAGGCAGGAGATGGCAGTTGGCTCCTTTCTTTTTTTTTTTTTTTTATTTTTTATCCCACCTTTTTTTTTTTTTTCCCCCTCTTTCCTTCTCCTCTATTTGTGGGCTCAGCCACACGGGTGGGACTGGGGACGATCAAGTTGTCTAAATACCTTTTTTTTTTCTTTTTTTAAACCCATCTCAAAATGCCTCGAGTCTCTCTTTCTTTCTTTCTTTTCCCCTTTTTTTTTTTTTTTTTTCTCTCCTCTCTTCCCCCTCTTTTTCCCTCTCCCAGGAGCCGTTCGGCTTCCCCCCAGAATATTTCACATTCCAGCTCTTCTGCTGCAGCTCTTTGTAAGCTAATTTAAAGTGGTAGGGGAGCAAATTTGGAGCAAACAAAGGAATTGTGGCCGCACTGAAAGGCAGGTGCTCGAAGCACCGTGCTGTTGGTGTATCTCCGGGTATATCTGGGCGCATAAAGGCAGGCTGCTGACCTCCTTAGTTGGAAATGTAAGCGAATTTTTTTGCATTGTTCCTTTGTAGCTGTAGGTTAAGGCTAGCGACAGCCCTCCTCCTATCTGGAGATCTTGGCGTGTGGAGTTGTCTCTTGCCTAGTCCAAACTTAATTGAATTCTCTCTTCCTCTCTCTTAAAACAAAAAGACTGATTTGGAGAGCCTCGCTGGCTCCTTATCGCATAACCCCGGCAGTAACTATTGTGTGGATTCAGGAGAAATGTTCCTCCCGGATCGTCCTCGTGCTGCGTCCTAATACCGTGGGTGCCTCTTTATTATTTAACAGACGTGTTTTTTTTTTTTTTAACTGTTACGGTCCCAGGAGGCAAACAGGATTTTTTTTTTTCCTGAACTTTGATGTTGCATTTATTCACCGAATGGTTCCCCCCCCCCGCCCCCCCCATGGCACGTTCTTCACAAAACACGATGCAAGGTCTTGGCACATGGCAGCTCCATTTCTTGGTGGACCGGGAGGAGGAGGAGGAGGGGAGGAGGAGAAGCGTGGGGGAGCTGGTTTGTAGTTGGGAGCAGTTGACACGGTTTCTCGATCTGTAGGTCAAACGCAACGTGCCCGTAGCGCGCGGCGCGCATCGTGCTGGCTCTTAGCCAGGTATCACGACAATACCGGGGCTTTTCAGCCTCCCCCCCCCCCCCCATTAAATCCCACTCTTTTGTGCCATCCGTTTCTCTAACATAATGGGTGGGGGGGCTACAGCGTGCTCCTTCCTCTCTATTATGTGCTGGGTTATACATTGTTCTGGTTTTAACTTCTAGATGTGCCGTGACCTATGCAAAGGTTATTTCTTCCTTCGCTACGTGTAGTGAAAGGGCGGGGGAAGTGTGTGATGTGGAGAAACATTTTTTTTTCTCCTGAGTAATATCTACCCTAAGACAGCTCCAGCAGAGTAGAAAGCCTGTTAGTAGGTTCACTCGAAGTAACCGATTGGTTTTCTGATGACCCCAGTGGGCATTGGGTCTGGTCTTTGTGTGTGTGCCTTGAAAATTTTCTTTTAAAAAAGTATACTTTTTTAGTTAGCGAGTTCATGGTGAACTTTTGTCTGCTCGTGTTGCTTTCCTGGCCTGTGGAATTACCGAGGAATAATGTTGCAGTGTGACATTGCTCCCCAAATTCAGCCCTAAAGTTAAATAGCCATGGTGTCTTTATCTGGTGTGCCCCTTTTCTCTCTGCTTTTTGGAACAAAAACCCTAAATAAGTGCAATAGGCTGCGCTGAGACCTTTTCAATGAAACTGTTAAATTGTTTCATCCCGCTGGTAATTTCAAAGTGAAATTGATGGAGCAGCGTTACTGCGGGGTGCAGATGCTGTGTCTGGGTCCCAGTAGAAATTTTAGGGATTGTTTGACCAAAGGATCCTAAAGCTTGAAGGTTATTTGGTGTGGAGTCCAGGAGGCTTTCACCTTGAGATTAGCTGGCTGATAAAATGCAGAGGGCTCGTGCTGCTCTAGCTGTGTTTCAGGTGAAATATGGCACAGGCTAGGCCTTGTATGTTGTGTTTTTTTTTTTTTTTTTTTTAACTTAATGTTCAATTATAACTCCGGTTTGGCTGAGGTATATTTGTAATTGCTGACTCTTACATCAGCATTCTTACGTGGGTGTTCCTCCGTCCCCATACATGAGGGCAGAGAGAGCATTTAGTTTTCTTTCACTCCTGAGCCACGAGCGAGCTGTAGCAAAGAGCAAGGAAACGAGGGAAGCTTTTCTCAAATCCACGTTCCTGAGGCCAGGGGAGCAGGGAGAGGCAGGGTGTGATGCCAGTTTGGGCTTCAGAAGCGTACAAGCCGGAGAAGAGCACAGAAGTAGGGGGCAGAAGGGCCTGGCAGCGGGCAGAGCTTCCTCAGCTCCCACCGAGGTGTGCGGGGGGGACACGGCAGGGCTGGTGGGAGCATGGAGGAGGCTGGGGAAGACGATCGAGGGTTGTGTCTCTGTTGGGCCTAATTCTTAAAGCCTGCAAATGACAAGTTGCAGTTATGGAGTGAAGTATCTCAGGGCAAGTTTCTGATACCCTTTGTGGCCAAACCCCGCTGTGGGGCGGTTCCTTAGGGCTCCCCCAGCGAACCCCTCGTGGTGGCAGGGCCGGAGCTGGCACCAATCCCTGCTGCGGTTGGTGTGGCCGCCTTGCTGCTCTCCTGTCCCAATCCCCCTGTGTTCATCCCACTTCTGCTCTCCCAAACGCAGTCACCCCTCTGTCATCAGTGCAGGACTCACACCCCTGTTGCTCTCGGTGTGGTCAGAGCAGTCGTACAGTGAAGACGGGGCTTGTGCAGAGGCAGTGCTGTTATTTGACAAGCAGCTTTCACTGGGGAGGAGGCCAGGCGAACTTTGGGACTGAAATCCCTACTCCAGAGCTTGCTACAATCAGTCAAACTTGCTCTTGAGCCGTGTTTCACTGCCTGGCCTTGATTTCCCAAAAAAAGGTGAGCGTTTGCGATCTCCTCTCCTGTGCCTTCATCTCGTTAGAGCTGAGAGTCGGGCGCTGGGCTGCCACCTGCCTGTCCTGGGCTCTTGTCACCAGGTCGGCCATCCACGCTGGTTCTCTGAGACGCTGGAGGTTTTGAGGAACTGCAAACTATTATGGTTCTTTTAATCCATACAAATGAAACCCACATGTCCTGTTAATGGAAAAACTCAGTGGCAGGAAACATTGCATATCCTAAAGCTAAATAAAAAAAAATCTTTCATATGGGGAAGCGCTGGTATTGTGCTTGACCGTTTTACTTGTTGCTTATAAATTTATGCTCCCTTAGTGCTGGGATATTGAAAACGGGAGGAATGAAGCATTAGTGAGCGCTCTCACGCAGTCAGTGGATTCAAATAAAGATTAAAGCATCCGTAATTGTGAGGAGTGTGCCTTCCCTCCCCGAAGGAAGCGATCTGTCCCAAACCGTGGCATGCACTGGAAGGCAGATCAGCGCTGCTCTCTCCATCGCAGCACTCCAGCTGCACGTTCCCTCCTGCCCCGTGATGGTGGTTAAAGTACAAGTTGCCTCCTGTACCTTTGGATATTGTTTGTGTCAGTTATCTTCGGAAGGCAGCTTCTGGGGCTCTTTCCAGTGGAAACACGACCAAAAGCGAGTTTTGCTTCAGTGGTGTCCAGCTGTAGAGAGCCGAAGTTGAGCTGTGTGTGAGCTGACAGATGTCAGCGACTCGTTTGCAATGCTGATCTTGTCCCAGTTTTTTATTAGTTGCCCTGTAACAGCCACAGTAAAAATGGTGGGAGGCGAGGCAGTGCTCTGTAGCGCTTCCAGCCCTAGGAGCACAAAAGCCGACTGGAAGGTGCTCGCTGCCAGAACATCACCGACATCCTCCAGGATCTTGTTCTCTCCCTCTGTCGTTAGCCGTGCTCGGTGTGCTCCCTGACATTTCCTGCCTTTCTTTCATGGCCAAGCCCGTGGTGGTGTCTCAGCCTTGCCAAAAATGGAAGGGGGAAAAAAACAAACAGGCCTCCAAACAAAAAAGCCACCTTTTCCATGTGGTCAGAAGCTGTCTGTAGTTGCCTGAGAAGGGCAGAGAAGCTCCCTGCTGCCTCTGTAAGGCCTGGGGGGGAGGTGGGGGCTTTGCCTTGTGCCATGGGAGGAGATGCCCGGGGGGAGCTGGGGTGAGCACATCCGTACAGCTGTGGCTGTGAAAATGTGCCCACCCTCTGCTTGGGATCAAAGGTGTGTAATAGACCAGCCCTGGTGGCTGATGCCCTTGCAATAGCTTTGTTTCTTTGCTGGTCCTAAAGGCCAGATCTCCTTAGGTTGTGCCACCTTCAGCTACTTCTGGGGGGTTCTCCAGGAAGGTGCAGCTGAGTGTGAGTGGTGTCTGCAGGATCACCTATTGACCCACACCATGGGGACTGGGGATGGCAGCTCTTTAACAAGGGGTTGTTAAAAGGCCCCTTACCACTTGCGCTTGGCAAGCCCGCCTCCCAGCCAGCTTGTTCTGTGTCTGTGTTTGCAAACAGGACTGTTAGCCCTGCTCCTAACAGTCTTGGTAGTTTGCAAATAGTCTGAGCGCCCGGTGACTGCGAGAGAAAATGGTGTTTAGATAAGCGGGCTCATCTGAACGAGAAGCAGGAAAAAAGTGTTCAAGTGAGACCTTGGGATCTCCACCTGAGCAAGTGGAAAAGTCACAGCCCAGCTGCTGCAACTGGAAATACTGGTATCCTGCTGTCCTGGAGGGCTGTCTCATTTCCTCAAATGGCCCTGCCTGAAACACGGCGGGCAGGAGCTCCCTTAGTGCAGCAGCGTGTTTGGGAACGAAGGAAGAGTAATGAGGATGTTTGATCTAATCAGAAATACCAAACCCGAATGTACTAATGCCCAATGTGTTTGGGCTGACAGAGGCCGCGGAGTTGCTTTATGAAGCCTGTTGTGTCTTGGCCCTTTCACTCTTGTCTGCAGGGACTCGCTGTGTCCCCAGCAGGAGCGTCGTGCCCCTTGGGGGCTGGGTGCGTGCTTGGGAATGAGGTGTGGGGCTTTGGGGGAGAGGGAGTGGGGAAAAAGGCATCGTCAGTCCTAGGGAATGTGCTTAGGGTATGGCCTGTTTGGAGAAAAGCGGGCACGTGAAGCCCTGAAGTAGGAAACTTTGTTTTTTTTTTGTTCTTAAATCCAGCCTGGAGACAAAGGAGGAGAACAGAGCCCAAGTTGGGGAGTTTATTATCCATATCCCTGGCACTCTGGCAGGAGCACAGCTGCAGGCTTGGTGCTGTCCCTCTTACCCCTGAGCTGCTTGTCCATTTTTAAGCCTGCGTGGCTCTGTGGTTTGCTTTCACCCGGTCCTTGCTCGTCCCGTGGAAGGGCAGCAGGGGCTGCTGGTGCCGCACAGAGCTCCCGCTCCACCTTCTTCCAAGCCGTGCCTTTGGAGCTTTCTTGTCATTCCAACAGGGCGAGAAGATCCTTCTCAAACCTGAGTGCTGTAGTAAACAAACAAGCCTCTGGTGCAGCCAAAGCCTGTGGCTTCCTTCCCTGCCTGGCACACGCGGTGTTTGTGTGTGGAGGTAATAGCTGTCTCCTGCCCTGACAGATGTAGGGATGGCTGGGCTGGAATTAATGCTAGGTAGAGGGAACGCTTTGTTCTTCATAGCTGGTTCCCGCTGCTTAATGAGTTGCTCTTAAAACTCTTGTTTTCAGCCCTAGTTAGTTCTGTGACTTGGCCAAGCGAAGGCTTAGAGCTCCCTGTGATTAGTCATTATAATTAGCTCGGAAATCTTTGCCTCTCTGATCAAGGTGCACTGTATAATGCGGCTTACAGTGGGCTCTAGTCCTGCCACATACCTCCAGCGTGCTATAAATTGCAATGCTTTGCTGGACATCCACATGTATTTATTTAATTGTATTGTAATGTTAATAAACATCTGTAATAGGAGCTGTAGGAGGTAAATGTGAGCGATGTCTCCTCAGAAACTTGGTGGTTAGTGCTGGTGTCCCCTTCCCGCAGGTACAATTTCTGGTGGTGGCAAAGACTTGCCTCACAAGTCAAAGGTAGGAGTGAGGCTGGATTCCTGCAGTGACTCCAGAGACTGATCAGAGACAGCTCTGAGGCAGCAGGCTCTTCCTGCTGCCTTCCTGGGAAGCCTGTACCTTTTTCTGCACTGGGTGACCTTGTCTTTTGAGGCTTTGGCATGACTGTGTGACAGGATGAGCCACCTCTTGTTCTTAATTGTTTAAGCTCAAAAGAACAGATTGAAATTCAGTTCTTGAGAATACCAAGTTGCTTTGTAAACTAAGGATGATCTGAAATAACGCTTTTAAAATGAGTCCTGGGTTAGGCTTCTGTCTTGAAGCTTCACAAACTCTTAACTTAGGGCTCCACATGAAAGTTTGGCTGCTCTGTGCTTTTTGAAAGCGCAAGAGGATGCGCTGCGTGGTAGTGGAGGCAGTGAAAGCGTTCCTGCAGCATGTTCTAGAATCGGGCTGCTTTGTGCTCTTAGTGCTGTTTGTTTTGAAATGCACCAGCCTGATGCGACTGCTTTTAAGTATTGCAGGTCAAACTCGCTAAAATTGCTTCTCGTCAGGTTTTGAGGCTAAACAAGTGTGTTTACCTTCCCAAGCATCTTCAGCATCCAGCTCCGTGCAGCAGCGAGCTCTTTGAACTTCATAAAGGAAGTATTGGTAAATGTTGCCTCTCTGGGGGGAGGAGGCTGCAGCGGTGTGATAAAATTGCAAAAATCCCCTCTCAGGCGCAGAGCTTGCTCTGTGCTTCCCCCTTCAGCCCTGGCTTTCTGCCTGCCCCTCAGGGGGCCACCAGCAGGGTTTCCCATGTGCTGTGTGCATGTGTGTAACCAGGTGTATTTCTGGAAAAAAAAAAATATAATAAAAAATGCCCCCCCTCCCAATAAGAGCAGGAAAAGCCTTTGCATCCTCATAGTTATTTCAGCTTCCTTGCCACCTCCCTCATTTCTGTCCTCTTCACCTGGATGGATTTTGCAAATCAGAGTAATTTGGGAGAGCCTGCGGCTGGTAGCGTAGCTGTAATGAGAGGAGCCTGTCCGCACAGCTTCCCAGTGCTGCTGTCTGTAGGGATCTGCGATCGCCCGTCACGGCACCGTGTGCTTTTTTGGGCAGGCAGGTGGCTTATCAGATTGGGCTTTATCTGGTACAGCGCCTCTGATCTGAAAGGTGGGTATTGAAAATAATCATTGGTGTGCGCGACCTTGGATCGGTGTCCTTGTGGATGGGAAGAGCAACTTAATGAATGTGCTGCTCTGCCTTTGGCTTGGGGTCCAGAACGGCAAGGACTACACGCAGCCAGGCCTGGCACAGCCATACTGCCTGGCCCCGTTAGCTGCTCCGGGGAGAGGATGCTGACAGCTTTCAGCCCCACGGAGGGACGGAGGATGGCGAGGGGCTGAGAAGAACCGCTGCGAAGTAGGAAACAGTCTCCTCTTGAACTGGAAAGCCAGGACTGGGAAAGTCTGCTTTATGTAACAGCATCGTTTTGGGAACAGCTCCTTGCTTACAGCTCGCAGTGAAACAGGGAGTTTTCTCTCTCCCCTCCGACTTCACCCTGCTCTGGGGTTTCAGCTCGTCCGTCTGTTCCTGTTCACGGCACCGGTTTGTGTTGGGGCAGGGCAAGGATGTCTCACTGCCCCATTTTAATTGTGTTAAGGGCTATCTGTCCCACCTGGTAGACACCGTTTGCCAGTTGTACATCGCTCTGCACTTGGGAGAAGCTCAAAGTGCCCCATCTGTAACCCAAAGCTTTGTCATGCCAAACACCACAGATGATGTGTGGATGCCACGTACGGGTTTACTCCCCGGGCTGATGTCCCTCTGACCGCGGCAGGAGGCCGATCTTTGTGATTTTTTGGGGGTGAATAGCCAGGCAGGCGTGCCAGGTGTAGGGTTTGTACTTTTGGGGTATTGTTTTCTGCCTGGGAATCTCCAAGATGTCCCTGGCGGGACCCTGCCGCCGCTCCCTGCAGCTGCCACGCGCCGCACTCGGCAGTAGCCATGGGAACACAAGTGGGATGGCACAAGTTTAAAACTTCAACTTGTTGCTAGGCAGACCCGGCTCGGTGTGGGGATTAAGTAGGCTCAGCAGCAACAAAAAACCCCTTCTGATATTCCAGCTCGTGCACGGGGGGCAGGCAGCTCGGCGCTCCCCAAATCGGGGCTCTTTGTCTTGAGGCCGGCACCAGCAAACCTGCGAGGAGGGTTTGCTGACAGCAGCCACCCTGGGGGCAACCCCTCCTGCACAGCTGAGTGGTGTGCTGAGAAGAGGGAAGGGATCTGGAGTTCTAGCAGGTAGGTTTTAATCCACCCTTTCCTTAAAAAAAGCAGCCTGCTGCGGAGGGAAGCAGCGTGCTGGCCCCCCTGGAGCTGCTGCCCAGCTCACGGAGTCTAAAAGCTGGAGCCCGCGTTAAAATAGATCCTGCCCAAAGTGACATACGCTCTAAACAAAGGTCACGGGCTTAAAATACCGCAAGGTCGCTTCAAAACTCTGGCTGTAAAAACTTAAAATCATGACCAAGGCAAGGGAAACACCTTCAGAGCTCACGGCGCTGCTGCAGCCCGTGCTGGCTCAGCCCTTCGAGCTCGGGCAGCCCTCTGCTGCTAACACACCTTGGCCCGGACTGGAGCTTTGGTGCTTCCTGCTCAGAGCCCGTTCCCTATGTGTGTGGAGGACGCCTGACGGGGGATGTACGGCAAATTGCAGGGTCCTGGAGGGAAGCAGAGAGCCGGGCTGCGGGGGGAGATGGGGCCTCGTGCGCTCCTGTAGGGCCCGGCTCCCGCGTGCCTGTGTCCCCGCAGCTGTCGGCTTCCTGCACCGCAGCACTAAGCGGGGCTGCCCCGGCCGCTGGCTTCAATGCATCTCTTGATTTTACAAACATTTGCTGTGCCGTGGCTGTGGGTCCTGTTGGGATAAGGCCATTTATAGAGATGCTCCCAATTACCACCTGCTCTTTTTCTTCCTTAGCAGAACCCGCGCTTACCTAATTTAACCTCCCGCAGCAGCTGCTTTTCAGCCGCTTTCTCCCGTTGCACGGTGCCTCGCTGCTCTGCCTTTTCCCTCTGGCCACCCCAACGCACTGCAGTCGTCCTTGCTCGTCCTTCCAGAAACCAGCTGCTTTTTTGGGGTGAAAATCAGCTGCTTGCTTTGCCCCAAATGTTTTCACAGTCAGCTCTTGTAAAAGGTTCCTTTCCTTTAACACGCCCCAGCCTTTTTTTCATTCCTAAGCTGCTGTTTGTGGTTCTCTCACTTTCCTTATAATTTGTGTACGGCTTGTAGATCCTATCTGGCCACCTCGTTGTTAACCCAGCCCTGCTCCCTACTCCAATTTCTGCTCTCTGTGCTCTTTCCCCATGCTCCCTCAGTCCCACAGAGGCACCTTCTGTGTCTGAGCCGTTTCGTTGTTCTCTGAAGCTCCCTCTTGGGCTGGAAGAAAACGGTCATGATTTTAACTTTGTTGTAATTTTCCCCAGAAGAGCGGAAAATGCAGCAGGACTCCTCCCCTTAACAACGCTTTTACAACCCGCCTGCCTCTCTGGATGCAGCATCCGACTGCTTTTCAAGCTTTTAAATTCTGGGGATACTTCTGCCTTTCGGGGCTCCTTTTTCAAGGCTTTTTTGTGTCCGAAGGGTCCGTGCCTCAGCTTCTCCCCAGGGTGCTGCTTGAGCTTGTCGGAGCAAATGTTTTCCCTGCCTTTAACCCTCACCCATCGTTTTTGTCAGTGGTTTCTCACTTTTTCTGACCTGCTGCTGCTGAGAAAGTGTCAGGCAGGGCCGGGAGCCTCCTGCAGCCCCTGTCCCAGGGCGGGGAGGTGGCGGTGCCCAAACCAGCGGGGAGGAGACAGAGGGAGGGCAGGGGAGGACTCCTCGAGGTCTCCTCGGCTGGTGGGTGAACAACGCGTGCCCTGGGGATGTGGGTGACCCCGTCTGAGAGCAGGGGGTTGTGGCACGGGACAGGTGAGTGCTCTGTGGTGTTCCTTTAGTGACAGACCTGGTGTTGGGCACGTTTTTGGGTGTTGCTGAGCTTGGTGCGGTGGGGAGAGCACAGCTGGATCTCATCTGATGTTCTCAGTGCCTCACTGCTCCTGGTAAGTTTTAGGCAAATATTGAGAGGCTGGCTGCTGGGAGCTGGGTGGCGGAGGGAAGATTTTTCAGAGCTGTCCTCTGGCTTTCAGCCCGAGATCCGAGTTGCTTGGCAAATTGTTCCCTTCTGTGTGTGCTGGCTCTGGGGAGCGGGGCTGCGCTCGGGGAAACTGCTGTGTTGTGCTCTAGCTCCTTCGGTGTTTTGGGTGGGTTTTTAGTCCTCGTGAGTTGGTTCTGAAGGTGTTTCTCCCTGCCACCCCACCCACGAGAGGTGGTTTGGGGAGTGGATAAATGGGATCAGTTCCTTTTTTTTGGGTGACTTCAACTGAAGCTGTCCTGCGCGCACAGATCCAACGCCATCCTTACAGCGCAAACAGGACAGGCACAAATCCAGCCATCCCGCCAACGTCCCAAAAACTGGCAAAGACATCTAGCTTGTAAACTCCTGTATTTGGGTGAAAAATGACTTCTTCTGTTGGAGCAGAGGCGGTTGGAGCTGGTGCTGTGTGTGTGTGTGTGTGTGTGTGTGTGTGTGTGTGTGTGCAGGTAGCGCGGGCGCAGCACCCGCGAGCTGCTCCGGGAGCAGGGGTGGGCAGTGCTGGCTCTGTCTGACGACCCGAGGCTGGTTTGAAGGAAAGGATGCACACTGAGAGGAGCTTTATAAATGTTTCAGCTGTTTAAAGCACGTGTGCAAGGAGTTACAGCAGGGAAATTGATGTCTTCTACTGCACAGCTCTTACTGTCCAGGTCTTCCATCGTTTTGGAGGATGGGGGAGAAATAAAGGCAGCGCTTCGTGAGCCCCTCATAAAAATATTTTTGGAGTTCATAAAAACAAATAAATAAGGTGGCAGGGGAATTAGGCTTGGCAGCAGTCCTCGTAGCTCTGAAACTTGCCGGGAAGGGGGCTGTTTCACATCGTCTTACCTTGCGAAGAGGCTGCAGGACCAGGCACTGCTCTCCTCTTGGAACCCGAGGTCTCCAGCTCAGGAGGGTGGAATGCTGCCCTGCCTGGTATCGCTCCTGCCCCGAGCAATACCTCCCGGCAGCGAGTCCCTTTGTTGGAGCCAGAGACAAGGGAACTGCCGGGTGCAGTCTGCTGCTTGCAAAATGATTTCGGTGTCTGCTGGGGAAGGGGGTAGAGGTAGGAGGAGGTGCGATATGGGACCTTCGGGAAAGAGCTGGATAGGAAAAACCTTTCCAGCGCCTATCCAGTGGCTGTATAAATAAAGGCAGCACGTTTCATTCGTGTTGCTGGAGCTTGGACAAAGCCTGGAGCAGGTGCTCGCCCAGAGCTTGCTTAAGTTGGACAGACGCCTGCTGAAATGTGTACGAAACGTGCGAATGAAAGGAAAAAGGCCATGTTTAACCTTTTCTGATGATGCATTTTAAAAATAACTCACATTTCTAAAGCGAGAGCGGCGTTTATAACCAGGGCTTGAAAAACTGACCTGGCACTTCGGAGCCACAGCGGGAGGCACCTGCGCTGCTGCCGTGCACCCTGCAGCACGAGGGGGTGCGGTGACACGGGGGGTGCTGCTCGCCCTGTGCTGCTGCAGCAGGGTGCTCCCTGGGCACTGGGTCTGCCTGAGCGCTCGCTGCTGCTCAGTTCTTGCTCTTCCATCAGTAGAAACAATTTGGTTTGATATCTGTGTTTCGCTGCTGCTCAAGTGATCTGAGCCTCTGGAGCAGGGCAGAGCGAACCTGGTTCCCTAGCTGGGTTTTACCCCCGTAGGGCTGTGGCACGCAGTCGAGGCACCGGAGCTGCCTTCAGCTGAAGGAAGACACTACTGCACTAATGTGCTAATTTTATACTCCAGCTTGGCAGGTTGCCTTTGTAATCAAAGGGCTGGAAATTTTTCAGTTTGAACAAAATGTTCTAAGTAGCTGTTCTCTGGGTGGAAATGGGTTTGATACGGGATGCTGCCTTCGGAAGAAATCCATCTTTCCGTATCTTTTGGGGCACAGTTCCTCTAACTGGAATTCTCCTTCCTGACTGAGGGAAGCTGGCGTCGAGACCTGACTGAGACTTACCCCAAGTGAAGTTCCTTGAGCTGAGTTTTATCTCATCAGTCCCTGCCCCTCCGATGGGAACGGAGAGGGGGGTGGTTGCAGAAAGTACCTGGAAGTTTTAGGAACGATGGGTCTAATGGGTTTAAATGGAATCAGTCTGTGTTATTTCTTCCCCATTTAGTTAATAACAGCCTTGGTAGAGAGCATGATGAGAACACAAAAGCTTGTTTTAAGCGTTTGGTGTGCTCTGTCCTGGTGAGTTGTCCAGTACCTGGCACGTGGGGAGTTATGCAGCCGGAGTAAGTGTCTGCTTCTCATCAACAGTGTCAAAGTAATTAAAAACGTCTCTTGATTCCTTGGGGGTTTTGCCCTTTGTTTTAGAGAATCAATGAGCATTGACTAGGGAACATATGCAGCCAGGCTCTACTTTTTCACAAGCAAAATGTCCACGAGTGCAGAACAATCACAGAGCAATCACGTTTTTAAAGTGGTTTGAAATGAAATGTTAACTCAAAGGCCATGTTATGTTACTAGAAAGCTTAAAACAAATGGCAGAATTGCTTCCAGGCTGTATGAAACTTTGGTCCTTCTGTTGCCTTCCCTTAAAGCAGCTCCCAGTGTTCTGAATCTATGTAGAATTTTAAATGCACTATCTTTTAATAAGCCCAAAATTTCAACTTCTGTGAGACTATAACGAGAGCTGGCTGCTAAACTTTGCTGCTTTGAGTTTAAGATGAAACAAAACTCTGTGTGCCATATGTTAAAAGGACAAGCAGATTTGACAACAAGAATGTGTTTTATCTGCTTGCATTTTGGCAAGGCTCTGTAGGCTCGGAGGGCAACTGGAAGGAGGGAGGAATCAGTGAAGGTGCAGGAAGGACACACGAGGTCAGCGGAGCTGGAAGCCGTGTCTTGGGAGGGGGCAAGAGGAAGAGAGCCAGCAAAGAAGGGCTGAAAAGATTAAAAAAAAAACAATAATCATGCTCTCAATGTCCTCTTCAAAAGGTATTTGGTGGTTTTTCTTCTTGTCTTATTGTTTGATGGAATAAATATGTAGTTGCCAGCTCAGGTGAATCAAACGTAACCTTCCTGCACTTGGGAGAAAGTGGTCCTGAGATGAGCTCCTGAGATGGGCAGAGCCATGCCAAGCTGAGCTGCCCCTTCTGTCTGCAGCAGCTCTTCTCCCCTGTGCTGGGGGTTAGGTGTGTGCCTGGGGACTGCCCTGCTCATCTGGGCAGCTCGCTGGGTGCTGGAGAGCCAGGAGGAGCCTGTCCTGCAGGGGAGCAGAGCTGCGGCTTCCTCTGCCTGTGCCCCTTCTGCAGGGCTGCAGCTCCTCGGGCCTGGAAGCCGAAACTCTTCTTGCAGCAGCTTCTCTTCTGCCTTGCCCAAGGGCAGCTTGTGGGAAGTCCTCAGCTGCGATTTCCTGTGGCCGTCAGCCAAGTGGGACGGCCTCGCTGCTGCTTGGCTCAGTGGAGCACGGTCAGCGCGGAGCTAACGCTGGCTTGCAGCAAAGGTGGGGGAATTGTTTGGGAGCCAGGCAGCCTAAATTCACCCGAGTCGACCTCCACAGGGCTTGTCGCTTCTGCTCGGGCAGGTTGAGCAGCACGGGTCCTGTTCTTCCATCTCTGCTTTCGTCCAGAGGAGTTCTTGGCCAAATATCTCTTTGGCTTTCTGGGTCCTTAGGGTTTTCTCTCTTCCCACCCCTCACCTCCCGTCTCTCCAGACTCCTGCCTGTCCGTACCTTGCAGCTGACACTCGATTTGGCCAGCCATGCCCAGGAGGCTCCTTGTTAAGCGCAGGCACTTTGTGCTGGCATGGTGTGAGGCACCAGATCCCTGTCCTCCTTGGAGCACGGTACAGTTGCAGCCTGTTACTTCCCAGATGCATCCAGGTCACACAGCGGTAGGGTGACAAAGATCTGGTTGTCAAAGCAGCTGTTGAGGTGGCTGTTTAGCTAAAATTGTAGAGAATCATCTCCGTGCAACTGCAGTTGTAGTTGCAGGCTCCCTTTGCAGCGTCTGACTAAAGGGCAGTGATGGGGGAGAGCTCGTGGGATGCTGGAGTTTCACACTGGTGGCTGAGGGGCCCAGGGGCACGTGTGAGCGCTGGAGGTGGCTTGTGAAGGTGGTTGGTGGGTTCCTTTTGTTGCACAGAGATGTAATAAGGGGAGACGGTGGGAAGTTGGGTGTTCTGGGGAATCACTTGCTTCCCAGTTCTCAGTTGGTTGAGGACTGTAAGAATATAAATTTATATTGGGATTAGGGAAAATGGACTCTCACCTGCAGTGTTGATGGCTTTTGGTGCTTCCCTCCTCATCGGGGCGCTTGGGATGTTCGTGTGCCAGGGGGATGGAAGCCAGTGGTCGTGTTTAGGGCAGGTCTTTTAGTGCCCAGTTAATCCAGGCACTAAGATGAGCAATTAGCACCTCAGCTCCGCGTGCGCGTTCTCCAGAGCTAAGCCTTGATGGAGTTCTTGTGGTTCTCACTCTGTTAGCCCCCAGCTGGGTCAGCTCTTTAAGGCTTTGCACAGTGAGGCTGGACTTAAATGAATGAGAAACCAGTTGGGAGAGGAACCTGCTTGATATGCAGGCCTGGTGGGGTTTCTTTCCGCTGTGGTCCTTGTTCTAAAAAAGCACCTTCCACTTGATTTTTTTTTTTTTTTTCCATGCAGGGTTAAAAGCAAGGCTTTTAAGGTAGGTGAGTGTGGGTTCGGTTGCTTTGCCCTGTGGCAAAGCTCGCTGCCATCTGAAAGTAAGGGGGGGAGAGGAGAAAACTCTACAAAGGGCCTGGTTTCACTAAGCAAAGTCACCTAAAATCCTGACATGTGAGAATTGCTTCCACTTGGCAGAGACGGTGACAGGTGTTTCACCATGGGAAACTCATTACTTGACTTCCAGCATGACCTTGGGCAGAAAGCTGAACCTCTCAGTTTGCTCTGCTTTATGTGGAAGCTGGCTGTGCTGTGCAGCACGGGGGCCAACGGAGCGGAGAAGCATGTGCCTGTCTAGCAGCGTTGTAGAGGAAACCAGCTAATGCTTTACGAGGCGGGGCCGGAATCCCCACTGTCTAATTTGGTGATGAGGACGCTGGGGGAGAGGAGACGGCGGAGTTTGTGGTCTGCCTCGTTAACGGAATTGATGTGCCTGAAGTCTGCTCTGACCACAGTGGGTTCATTCATGCTCCGAAGGTAAAACGGGCAGAATTTTTCCATTGTCATCTGTCTCATGTAAGGCGGGAGTGTTTCTGGCTGCAGGATAACGAAGGAGCATTAGCTATTCCGCTGTGAATTCCTGCTGGAGGCAGCGTGCTGGAGCCGCACTGCAAGGCGAAGCAGGTGCAGCTGGTGCTTGGCTCGCCTGGCATCACGGGGAGGAGCCTGCACGAGGGGAGCGGGGAAGGCAGAGATGTCTTTAGCAGGAGCTAGATTTGCACTTGTCCCTCTCAGGCTGCTTGGAAGGAAGCAAAATAGCAATATATAGCAGATAAACGTGTTTTAGGGTCGGGCTATGTCATGCCGGACCTGTGCTGAGCCTTACCAACAGCGTTGACACGTCTCAGAGCTGAATCCCATCCCTCTGCTTGTAACGGAGCGGTGAGGGGCTGGAAAGCTTCCTAGTGCCCAGTGCTCCTTGTGGAAGGGCACCTCAGCTCCTTGCTCCAGGCTACCTCAGCTCCTGGTTGGTGGTGCTGCCTTGCTGCTTGCTCATGCACCAAAAGCTGTTCCCTGGGGACCGCTGAGGTAAGGAAGTCCTCTGCTCCACGCCTGCTTCGTCCCGTGCTTCTGGAATGATGCTGCTGCGGGGGACGCCTGGCGTGGTGGAGCAGCTGCAGCGCTGGAGCAGGGGGATTTTGTTGGCTTGGGATCCCTCTTCCACCTTCCAGAGGGTTTGGAGGATGTGACTTGGCAGTTTCTCTTCCACACGTCTTCCTGCGACTGTTTCACCAGAGGGTTTCTGAGAATCTGGAGGCTCATCCTCTGGAAATCTCAGAGGAGAACACAAAATAGCTGAGAAAGTAAGGAAACTCTTGAGGTAGTGTGTTGGATTTGAGCACGTGCCCGAAGCCCAGAATTTCTCACCCTCAGAAGCCTCATCTACTGCTAAAGCTGGAGCAACAAATGCTAAGTGGTGTCGATTGGAGCGTGTTCGCTTCTCCTGGGCTCCTCTCTAGCTGCCTGCCTAAACAAACCCCCTGTGCATCACTCACACCTTGGTCTCATGCCTCTGAGCTAAGCTGATTTTCCCCTGTGACAGTGTAAAACAGGGAAACGAATTCCAAACCTTTATTAAATGCCAACTCTGGCAACATCCCCTGCTGAGAGACGCGAGGACAGCTGCTCTACGGAGACACCGCCGCATTTCTCACTGGCACACGCCAGGTGCCTGCAGCATCCATCAGCAGCCCTCGGTAGCGGCAGCGTGGGGCTGGTTCACTCCAGCCCCTCTGTGCAAGGTGTGTCCGTGCTGTCTGCTTGGCAATCCTAACAGACCTGTGGAAGGGAGGGGGTAGAAGCAGGTCCCGAGTGTCCGCTGCGGTCTGTGCAAACCGCTGCGTGTCGGGTGCTGGAATTACCCTCCTGTGCTCCGCTGAAGTGGAGCCCTGGGGCACCTTGAGGGGAACAGGCTCTTCGGTTCTCTGACACAGAGGCAGCAGAGGCCTGTCTCGGGCCTCCTGATGACCTGCTTTGCCAGGAAGAGATGCTATCCTACGGGCTAGCAGAATGTGGCCCAGGGCTACGACCACGTATGTCACGCTGCAGTTCACTGTACGTGTTAGGTAAGTGCACAGGTGAGCAGAGAGGAGGGTAGGAGCTCAGGGCAGCAGCAAGAGCTTGTGCTGGGTCTCACCATTGAATTGCTGCTGTCCTAACCAGCACGCTGTGGGAAGGGCTTGCTCAGAGAAGGATAAACAGCTCAGCACTCTGCTTGCCAGTCTGCACCCAAGTGACTTGGAAATATTTCGTTAAATGAAGTATTTCGTTTCGTCATGTGTCTCTCAGATGGATTGGGCTGTAGCGGTGCCTTGGTTATCCGAAGACTTTTTGTAGGGCCTGGTGTGTGATATATCTATCGCACTAATATAAATCATCCAGCTGCCCTATCTAGCCACAAAAATCCATGCTATTTCCTCCTGTGAGCTTGCTGCTGACTGGTCACAGTATGAGCACCTTGGTGGGCAGAGAAGCAGGGCTGAGCTATGTGGTGCCAGCCTGGCCTCTGCTTGGTGCCTGGCTGCCTGCGGCTTGGGTCGTCTCGGCACTGAGGTCTTGGGCTTGTAGGAGAATGATCTTTCCCAGTAATTGGTTCGGGGACTTGGAAGAAAGAGGTGTGCAGCAGCACGCTGTGGCTGCAGTGCTGTGTGTGGGAGCGGAGATGTTCTTGGTGTTCGGAGAGCAGTCCTCGAGGCCCATCACCAGGTACATCGTCACTTGCTCTGATCGAGGGCTTGCAGCACGGCTCTGCTGCTGCTTTGCAAAGCTCTTCCCTCGTGGCTTTATCAGTCACGGCTTTAGAAACAAACCTGGAATTTTTGTGCTGGCTGTGAGCAGGCCTGTGATGTGATGTGCTGCTGCTTCGGCTGTGAGATAGAGGCGTGGATCAGCCACTGGCAGGCAGAGGTCCCACGTGTGGCCAGCAAAACCTGCCTCGCTACCAGCCAGACTTGCTGGGAGATGGTTTGCTCGAGCTGTACAAAGCACAGCCCTGCCAATAGAGCAGGGTACATAGTGGGAACGCTCTGGGGATGGTTTTGTACTTAACTGCTATGAAGTGAATCTGTGAACTTCAGAGCATAAATGCCATGAACCAGAGCCCAGCTAGGTCAGTGGAACAGGTCCCTTCAGGTCAGAGGACTGCAGGCTGGGCCTTACACTGCCACTTCTCCTTTCTCTCCCAATTTCTCATGTGAAAGGACAGTGGTTTTCCCCTCTTCCTTTTGTTTTTGCATAGCTGTAGGGTTTAACCCACAGTGTTGTCTAATACTGTCACCCGTGATTCTCCAAAATTGTAAAGTTGCAAGAGACTTAATTAAAGCTTAGCAATATGTTAAAATCTGCTTTCTTAGTAGTCCAGGACTTCTTCTGATGAGAAGAATGAGATTTCTAGAATCTAAACGTCTTTGTGTAGGTTTTCTTTTTAACAGCTATCTGCAGTGCTCTTTTTCAGGTGGCTCACCTGGTGCTGAGGTCAGACACATCTCAGCATCCCTTCTGCCGGGCTGCTTTGTAAAGGCTCTGCCCTCGCTGTCCCCACTGCAGTGCCTGGCTGTAACAAACTGCCCTGGCACATGCAGGAGGGACCGGGGAGGTAGGGGGGAAGCCTTGTATCTGAAAATGCAGAGGCACAGATAGCCTCCTCCTGTTGTGATGGCTAGTTGCTAACTATTTCTTAATTCACTAATTTCTTGCTTCATTTTTCTGTCTGTTAGTCCTTGAAATCCATCTTCCTAGAAGAGGATAGGCATAGGTGCAGCGTCTTCTGTTCTGAAGTCTAACAGAGATCATTAGCTTCTCTAACTAACTTAGCCTCCCTCACTGCTTTTTGTTCCTGGGTTTTCCAGAAGATCTTGCTGACTTGCATCAAGACAGGAAGTCTGCAGTGCTGTAAATAACTGGGTGGTTCAGCCGGATTTTTTTTTCCATCCAACATGTTACCAGCCACAGTTAAAATTCCTTTTAATGGCTTCACTTGTCCTGATCTAGGTCTAGACTGCCTCGTGACACATCATAACCTATCAAACTGCGATACAGAGAAACCTGGGGGATCCGAGGGAGGGCGGGGTTGGTCCTGCCTTGCCTTCCTGCTGTATTTTGGCAATAATCCATGCAAAGGTGCTGTATGTGAAGGCACTGCAGAATGTCAGGGCGTCCTCGTGCTCAGCCCGGAGGTTGCTGTCTGTCTTACCTGGCTGAAGGAGAAGGCTCAGTCTGGCAGCCTCCGAGGAGGAGCACACCAGATGGAGGCAGGATTTGGTGCTGGATTGACTCAGTCACACCAGCATAGCCACAGAGCAGCCTCCTTCTGCTGCGAGAGTGGACATAAAATGTGGTGTGGCTGCTTTTCCCCTGAGTAAGACATTTCAGTTTACCTTGCTCTCATCTTCAGTACCTGTACAGAGATTTAAATTACTCCATGCCTGACCCTGCTTGGGGGGCAGCCCTAGGTAAGCTTACTGAGCTGCGGTGAAATCCCTGGGTGTAAGAACTTCAGGAACTCCTTCCTGTAGCCCAGGTATCATCCCCTTGCCATGTCCTTTCAGTAGTTTGTTTTAAGTTTAAGCTGTGTAGCACAGCTACAGCTACAGGTCTGCAGAGGTGTGGAGTTCTCACTTGCTCATTGTCTTTACTAAAAAGCTTTTCCTGTGTGAGCTGAGCTAAGGTATGAATTTAATCTGCTGTACTTAAGGCCGTGTAACCATTATGGGGCAACTCCAGGCAGCTGTGAATGGCTTGCTTTCCCTTCTTCCTTTCTTCTCATTTCCCTGGGGTGTCCTATGTAGGAAGGGCTTTTGTGAAACCTCAACTGTTGTTTGGGAAGCTGTAGCCTTTCCTGGGTAAGCAAGGCACCTCACACACCACTAGAAACCTATCGAGGCTGTGAACCTAAGGTCACCTTCCCTTCACGGTACTGCTGGAGTAAAAGGTTTCTGTCCCCTCAGGCCAGGAACCATCCTAGGGATATCTAGGTCACCGGGATGGCCAGTGTCTGAAGGAGTGACACAGCTTCCAAGGGATTTGTCCAGGTAACTGGCCTGACACCGGTGTCTGCTCCCATTAGCGCTGGAACTGGATGGGCAAGTTGTATGTGCTGTTGGTGTCTGCGCTGGAAAAGTTATGAAATAATTGAGGGTGTGACTGCAAAGCAGCTCCGCTGCCAGACTCGATTTTTTTTTTTTTTTTTCCTCCCCCTTCCTCAGAAGTGGCGTTTTTGCAGTTGGGGCTGCTGTGTGAGTTGTTCCTCAGCAGGTGTGGCGACCTGCCTGTGTTGGGAACTGGGAGTACTGGGAGGTAGATGCGATAGATGGAGGCCTCCTCCTGCCACCGTTACCTCCAAGAGGTAACTTTACTTCACCTTCTTCTCAATTTTAAGCATGTTGTGGTGAAAATACCCCCCAGGGTCTGCCTGTGCCTGGCTTGTACCCATGTGGCAATGTTTTCTGCCATGGAGCCTGGGATGCTGTGCTGATGATCTCGCTCAGACTTTGAAGCACTGAGTGTGTGTCTGTGGAGTGGGTATTGTCCTGAGCTTGGGGGCAGGAGGGAAATGAAGGCACTGAGGTAAAATGCTGTGTGTCCCCGGGGAACAAAACCTGGTTTCCTACAGAGCGTCCCTGTTCACAGGTAGCACTTGTGTGAGTAGTTCCACAGAGTATCCCAAGTTCTTTTATTTCTTGTCTTTAGTCTCTTTCTGTGGTAGTCAGAAACAAATCCATTTTCATACGGCCTTTTCTTCAGAACTGCAGTGCGTAAGCTTTATAGCAGATGATCTAAGCTTTTATTGTAACTGTGCTCAAGAGGAGAAGACATGGGGCTCCTGGCTATAAAGTAACTTAGCAAGGTAAGGCCTTCATAAATCAGTAATGAAACACAGGGATTCCCCTCCCAAGGAACAGATCTGTAAGGTCTACAGGAAGCAAATAATTCCCTCTGTTTTTGTTCATTTTAATAAATGAAGAGGTGATTCTCCTGTTAGATTTAGCACTGGTGCAGCCTCACCTTGAGGCAGTTTTAGACTCCACACTATAGAAAGGGAGTTAAGGTCCCCGAAAGTGTCCAGAAGAGGGCAACAAGCTGGTAAGCGGGCCGAAGGCACGTCCTGTGAGGAAAGCCTGGGGACACTGGGGCTGTCTGGGCCGGAGAGGAGGAGGCCGAGAGGCGGCCTCACGGCTCTGCACCGCCCTGAGGGGGGCACCGGTCCCTGCTCCTGGTCACCCGTGGCAGGAGCGGCACCGAGCTGTGCCGGGGAGGTTCTGGGTGGCAATGAGGAAAAATGTTCACCGTGGGGGCGGTCAGGCACTGGAACAGGCTGCCTGGAGAGGTGGTTGGTGCCCCGTGCCTGTCAGTGCTTGAGGGGCGTGTGGGTGATGCCCTCAGTAATGTGCCGCGTATTTGGGTAGCCCTGAAGTGGCCGGGCGGTTGGACTGGATCTTTGGAGGTCCTTTCCATCTGAACCCTTCTATTCAAAGTGATTTTATGGATGGATGTCTTGTCAATTCTCTGCTGAATGTCAGAAGGTCAGCTAACCTGCTAAACACCAGAAGTAAATGGCACCTGCTGCTGGGTCATGGATGGCAGCATTGTGCTTCAGGAAGGCCAGGAGGTTCTGTAGGGGAAGATGCAGTACGTGAAACAACTTTTTCTCAGTGGAAAGGTCACGGATGTGATGTTCTAAACGTAAGGACTTGATGACAGGGAAAAAGAGGAAGCTCTCAGTGCTTGGAATCACTTTCCCCTCCTGAAGCCCAGTGTGGAAATATCAGCAAGGATATTATTGAGATATATTTAGGATTAGAGGTGGAAAGCTTTAAAAGGAGATCGCTGCTGCAGTTAAGTTGTTCAGAATGTTTTCTGTAATTAATGAATTGAAATCTTTGCTTTAAAAAAAATCAGTATATATGTTTTTAACTACTGATAATGTTGGATCAGATTTCCATTTGTTCCTTGCAGTTACCACATTACAATGAAGGCCGTTTTTATGCAGACTGGGGTGTTGTACTTGTTTCTTTACGTTTGCATCATGACACTAGGTCTTTATGTACCATTTCAGAGCCCCAAGGATGTGTAACCTTCTGTTTGAGTTAACAATATGGGTACTTTCTATTTCTGACACTCTTCCTCCCTCCTTTGTCTCATTTTAGAGCGATACCAACTGGCAACGAATGCACTCGTTACCTTACTGTGCAGTGACATTCTCATCTCACTTCTGAATAACGACAACCGTACCTTGGATGAGGGTTTTATTTCAAAGCATACCTGATGAAACGTGATGTGCTAACGCAGTTATGCATGATGTTTCGCATTCCTAGGCTAGTGAATGATGTCTATGTTCTTACATCTGACTTTAAAAAAAAAAAAAAAAAAAAAATCTAGGAAAGGGCAGGTGGAAAGAAAAAAAATATCCTCATTTTCAATGTGTGTCTCAAAATTTCACAAAACATTACACCTCTAGGTGATGCATAGGGCGAACAAGACTGATAGTCTTCATGCTCTGATGCAACAAGACAGGGCAGACTCCAACCTGTGTGAACGCAGGGCATGGCACAGGCATTTTCCTTTGTCCTCTGTGTGTGCCCTGTGCTCCCAGGGATTTAGATGGCTGGGGAGGTTCCCTTTCTAATTCACAAGTGGTGTGTGTTTTTAGAGGCACGGCAGTGCTGAGATTGGTATTATTGTAGGTGGCCTTGAAATCACTGGGATGAAGAGGAAAGAACAAGGGAAACTCCCCATGGCTTTTGAGCAATGGTAGAAGTGGTAGGGTTGTGTAATTACAAGTGAGATTTCTGTGGAAGGGCCAAGCTTAGTTAGGGAAGCGAGGGCACTTATTTAGGGTTGTTATTGCTAGAATGGCAAACTTGGGGATGGTAATTGCTGTTTCTATTTAAAAAATACATACATACATACATTATATATATATATCCCTTCGTGGCATGGAATTGATGGCTCTGTAGGAATAGCAGAGGAAGGACTTGTGTCAAAAACCTGCTTTCCTAGCAGTGCTGGTAGTGCTGCTTTGTCCTTTACATCTGGCTTGCAGAAGTGGCGAGCCAGATGTAAAGGAAGGTTTGGATGAAGAAACGAGATGTTCAGGAAGGTTCACAGGGTAAAGGTAGGCGTGACCAGTCCTAAACTTGACGAAGGAACAGCAGCTGACCACCTAGAGGGTTTCTGCCACAGCATTGTAGTGGTCTTGTGTCTACGTACCACAACCTGCTGTGTCTTCTGTCTTTCCCCTGCCACTAGAGGGGAAATTCTTCTTGCAGGTGGTGCAGTACAGCAAAGGCACGGTGCCCTTGCTGTACGTGGAGCCTTGCTGCAGGGCCGTCGCTCAGCCTGCTGGTACGTGGCCTCCTGGTTTGGGAACGGAGAGGCAACCTAGAAGCTGTGTGAAAGCTTCAGCTTTCCAGCAGCATCGCCCCCAGCAAAGTGGGGCCTGGAAGGATCGGGGCTGGTATCCTGTTCCCACAGGCTGCGGGCTGGGATCTGCGGGAGGGCTTGGCTCTGGGCTGGGAGGTGGGGGAGGGAGGCTGCATCACCGCTGTCCGACGGGAGCGAGTCTTCCAGCCCGCCCGACTCTGCAGGAAAAGCCATCCAAGGGCAGCGAGCAGGAGGTGTGGGAGCTGCGGTGCTCCGGTGTCACCTTTCCTAGAAACTGCTGCAGTTCTCTTACTGGAGATAGCGCCGACACTTAAAGGTGCTGTGGGGAGGGAGTGCCGTGCTCCTGGGGTGCTGCTGCAGCCAAGGGGGCAGGGGTTCTCAAAGGGAGCCCGTCTCGTTCGGCATTGCTTAATTGCTGCTCCTTTTTCTTCTGCAGGAATAGCCTCAAACCTGCTCTCCCAGCATCTGTGCTAGTCTCATGTGACTCGTCTGCATACTGACTGGGCAGTTGCATAAGGAGATTCTCGGGGGGGATCTTATCCTCGTCTATAAATACATTGGGAGGGTGCAAAGAGGACAGAGCCAGGCCATTTTGTTTGGTGCTCAGTGCCAGGACAAGAGGCAGTGGGCACAAACTGGAGCACGAGAAGTTCATCAGGAAGCACTTCTGTGCTGTGTGGGTGATGGCGTGCTGGCACAGGTTGCCCAGAGAGGTTGTGGGCCCTTGGAGATCCCCAAAAACTGCCTGGATCCTGGGCAGCCTGCTCTGGGTAGCCCTTGAACAGGGGTTGGACCAGGTGGCCTCCAGTGGTCCCTGCCAACCTCAGCCATGCTGTGGCTCTTGGAGGTGCTAAAATTGAAGGGGGGGGACATGCTGGGGCTCTGGGCCTCATCCTTGAACTGCTGTTGGGCTGATGTCTCTGATGAACCTGTTTATTGTACTGGTGGCTGAATTGCTGCCCCTTACAGAGGTGTGGGGAGGAACTGAGACTCTTGGAGGGGACCCCATTTGCAAGTGAAGACCAAACTCTGCAGGCAGCAGGCATCTGAACTCTCTTGCATGTAAATTGATGGTTCTGGTTCAGCACAGCATCAGGTGCAATGGGACGGCTGCTAATGGGTGTGGGACATCGCTATCAGAAAGTGGACCCCTAAAGCTTTTTGTAAGAAACTTTCATTTTCCTTTCTCTGTGGGGACATGGGGAAAAAAGTAAGGCCACAAAAGCCGGGAGCTTGGCAGTCTGAAGTACTGTGCAAGTACTGGCTCCAGGTTTAAGGCTAACGTTAGGGCTGTGGCTGGAGGCCCTGTGAGTTGATCTGGCGTGGTTTGCCATCCTGCTCACGGTGCTGTACCTGTGATAATAGCTGGCCTTGAAGAAATGAACATCACAGAGTTCCTGGGGCTCATCAGGCATGTTGCTGTTGCCCTTTATGTTCCAATTTATATTGGAATTTGGCATCTTTTACAGGCTGTGGACTCTTCCTCGTTTGTTGTGGGTTCAGGCTAGGTGTTAATGAACAGAAATGTACCAAGACTCTCTGCCAGCATCACAAATACCTGACTGCAAATAGTTTTATCAGTAGAGAACTGGACTTTTCAGGGGATGGGGGGAGGTGAGACTGAGGGATTTCCTGAGTTTAGGAGGAGTAAAGAGAAGCCTATGGAGTCAGCTTGCCCTGAATTATTTTGCCACTCATTCTTTCTGTTCAGCATAGCTATAACTGAGCTTGTAGCAGATACTTAAATTTGTATTTGAGCGGTGGCACAGAGCAGACGAGGACTCTGGCAAGACTCTCCAATAATAGGTAGGGTGGAATCTGCTGCAGCAATGCCTACAGCTCCTGGTCGCAGAGCAGCTCTCAGTGCTAAGATTGGTGATGGTTGGTCCCGGTGTCACGGTCCCCGTCCTCTTGCCTTAAAGGACAAACTACAAACTCCTCTCGAAGTAGCTGCCTATGAAAACCCAGCTGTCAGGGAAGGTGATCTTTCCATAAACGCAAAGCTTTGTGCTGGGGGTGTTCCAGAGGAGGTGCAGGCCAGGACAGAAATGGAGACGGCGCAGCTCTTCTGGTGAGGAAGGTGCAAGGGTCTCGATGAAGGTGCAAGGGTCTCGATGCTGGGCAGAGCCCCTCTCTGCGGGTAAATGGTGCAGATCCCTGCCCTGCCTTTCCTTGTGTTCTTCGACAGCCTGCTTGCCTCTCTGGTGCCAGGGTGTCTCAGCTTTTCTCTGCTCCAGCCCACATCTACACCCGTGAGGCTGTTCTGTTCTCCAGGGAGCTCTGCACAGATTTCTTTTTTTTTTTTTTTTTTTTTCCTCTCCTTTGAAGGCCCCAGCAACCTTAGCACGGTTTAGCTTCTCAGTCTCTAATAACTCAGCTCTTCTAAATACTGTCCCTCCCCTGGGGCTCCCTGTCCTCTTTATGTCCCTGTGTGTTTTGTTTCCCTTGCTGCCCTCTTCTTGTCGCTGCTCTTTTTTCCTTTATTTTTTTTCCTCCCCCCTCCACATAGACATGTGTGACACCCCATTAAGCCCTTTCCTATAAGCTGCGAGAGCTGAAGTTTGGAGCTGAAGTGGCCCGGTGGCAGAACAAGAGAGGCTGCACGGGTCACTGCTGCCGAGGAGGTGACAGCGTGGAGAAAGTGCTCCGGAGCCGTCAGGGTGGCAGCGTCGGATGGAGGAGCGGGGGGACAGCTCAGCAGTAACGTTGTGAATCTGTCCGGGATGGTGCGGGGCAGCCTAATTGATGTCTGAGGAGGCACAGCTGGACTCCTGTCAGGCAGCTGCTGGGGGCTGGCCACTGCGTTTTTCCATTATATAATTTGTGGGAAAGGAAACGAGACTCCAGGCTCTCGCAGCGGCGGGGACGCTCTGGCTGCTTTGCCTGAGATGATAGGTTTGGGGAGGAAGGAGAGGGCTTGTTTTGCCCTGAGCATGAATTAAATCCGAAAGGGATTTTTATTTTTTTTTAAATCGGAGAAAGCTGAAGAATTTTCAGCCTCACTAAAGAGGCATTTAAGTGCTGAATAGGATTTCGGGCCTCAGATTGGAAAGAGTAATGGCCCTGAACACAGTAAAATTACGTTAATTTTGTGGCTGGGTGTCTGTGGGAGCGAGGGAGGGCCGTGCTGCAGGGCTGGCAAGTGCTGTGTGAGCTGAGCCACCGGACCAGGTCGGGCCCTTGGCTCCCCACCAACCCCCCAGTTTCTCTTTCCAGCGGGGTCTTGGCTCCCTCCTAATCTGCCAGGCTGGCACCTGGCTGGTTTCTCCTCATCTGCCCAGCCTGAGCCGGGCAGAAAGCCGCGTGCTGAGGGTTACAGGCCTCTCTGCGCTCACCTTCCTGCTCATGTCCTAATTGATTTCTTTCCGAATGTGCTGCGGCATGCAAATGCTGGCGCTGCACAAGGAGCGCTCCTAATCCCCCAGTGGAGGCAGCTCAGGAAAATCCCAACTTCTTTGCTCCTGGTGTTCCTGCCGCTGCCTGGTGCTGGCTCTCCGGGGTTCGTCTCGCTGCTGCCAGGCACTTTTTGGGGTCGTGTGTGTTCAGAGTGAGGTGGGAGCAGGGGCTGGACACGGCACAGGGCGCTGCTTGCCGCGGAGGAGCAGTGATGAGTTAGGTGCTCAGCCCGCTTCGTGCTCTGAAGTTATTCATGCGGACACGAGGCAATCTTCTAGCTCTGAGAGCCTTTTGAAGGCGGGGGGGAGGAGGAGAGGAGCCAGGAAGCTTGTGCTGGATAGTCTTTTTACTAAAAGTTGAACGCTAGGAACAAAATTACACGATCTGTCATGATTGCTAGCTGCATTTTAAATATAGTGCTTACTACTTCCCCGAGCTTGGCAAAAACGGGGGAAAAGATCGACTCACTTGTGAAATATGTAGGAAAAATGCGATCCGATAGCTCTCGGGAGCTGCCTACATCTGAAGGGCACGTTAAATCTGACTTTGTTTTTGGGTGTTAAGGCTCTCCTTAGAGCGCCCAGCACGGTGAGCAGGTGGCAGGAGAGGGACTGTCTGTGCCTTGGGGAGCTCGCGAGCTAATGAATACAGCAGTCATCTCCGAGGAGAACTGGAAGCAGATCGAGGTTTTTAAAATTGGATTTGAAATATTAAATGTGTTATTTATGGGCTCCTATTTGATTTCAGCATTTCTGAGAGCGGGATGATGAGGAAGGATGACCCGTAGCTGGGGCTCCACCACAGGGCCCGGGAAACCTGGCTCGGCTCCTGTGGGCCTGGCGCTCAGCGGCGTTTTGTGCCAATAAAAGCTCTCGTGCCCTGCTAGGGGTGCTGCGAGGATAAGGAGCTGGGAGACCGGCATGGAAGGGGGTGAGAGGAGGATATGTGACCGTCACAGATGTTTAAAAGTCGGATTTGTGTGGGTTAAACCAGGCATGCTCACAGCCTGTTGATTGCGGTTGCACGCCACGCTGGTGCGTGACTCAGACGGCTGGGTGGGATCTGATACATCAGCGCCTCTTAGGCTCACGTCGGCCTGAGGAGAGGGGTCTCCTCCTGGAGGTGGCTGCATCATCAGAGCAAGTTGGTGCCTCCTTTTCAGAGGCTGCTATCTCTGCCCCTGCCAGCCGGGCTGCTCACGTAATCTGTCTGAAGCCGGCTTCAGGTGAAGTTGGCTGTGTTAGTTGGAGGTGCTGTGCTGCCTGCACGCAGCGGGGTTGGGAAGCTCCGTGCTGTAACGCGGTGGGCTGGCTGCTCGCTGCCTTCAGACGTGGTGGGGTCTGACCCGGCTTCAAGAGCGTGATGGTGTGAGAAATCCCTGCTGCCTTTGAGCTGGCTGTGCTGAGCTGCTGCTGACTGACTCAGTCTGCTGAGCAAAATGGTTCGGCACAGCTAGCGTACAGCAAAATGAAATTTCTCTCTAATTTGGCCTTTTGGGCGGATTTTTGTCCAGGTGGAAACATCAGCGTGTCCTGCCTGCATGCCCTTCACAGTACTCTCTGGCCAAGCAGTAACACGTTTTGTCCAGCAGCCGTAGTCCATAAGCCTTGAAGCATAGCTCGTTGTGATTTTTTGGTTTTCTTGAACTGCTGGGCTGTTAATAAAAATTACTTTAAGCAAGAATCTGCATTTTCTAATACTGCTTTCCAGGCACTCGTTACTTTCACTAATCAGCATAAACTATCTCAAAAGGATGTTGTAGCTGAACTTTGGATGGATGGGAAGGGAAGAGGTGTTGCTGACAACATCAAAAAGTAATCTGCAAGAAAGTCAGTAGTGAAGCGTTAGCACTGGGTAATAGAAACAGGCCAGCTGGTCCTTAGTGCTTGGGAAAGACAAGTAAAATGCTGCCCGATTGGGGTGTAACTGGGCCTGTTCTGTGATTAAGGAGAGGTTCAGGGTTTTCTGAAGCAGGCATAGTGAGAGCATCCCTTCTGAGCAGAGACAACAGCCCTAATCCCTTCTGCCCCATTTCTTTTCCTTCCTCTCATCCCCTAAAAGGTGCTGGGGAGTAGGGAAGGGTGGTTGGGGAGCAGGAATTGCTTGGGTCTGTGGTCTGAGTCCCTGCCCTGACAGGGAGGGGGATGGGGGGGAACCACCAGGTCTGCAAAACCTCTGTGGGCTTTTTGCTCTTCACATCATGTCTTTGGGGTTGGGGAAGATGCCCTGGGAAGCCAGAGGTGTCCTGTGGCTGTAGAGGAGCCACCGTGAGCTTTTCACTGAATAAAGCAGCACTTGTGTATTCCCCATTTCAAACGACACATTCCTTTTCTCACTTATTTTTACTATTAACAACTGGATTGTCTTTTTGTGGGTACGTAAAGACAGCCTGTGAAAGGGAGGAGAGGGTGGCTGGGGGGCTGTGGATATTCGCTTGGGGGGAGAACGGGCAACCTGTTCAGCCCACTGACAGCACGGCAATACAGGTGACAGGTGACACTTGTTATGTGCTAAGAAATATTGGGGTGAGGGGGAGAGGGAGGAACAGCCCTTGACTGTATGTGTACAGCAGTGGTCTCTAAATTAGCTGTTGCATTTCCAGATAAAGATCTTGGGAGTCATAGTGGTTTTTTCATCAGCTCGATGGTAATAGTGAAAAGGCAAGTGTATTGTTAAAAGCTGTTATGAAAGCATCTGAGAACAAAACAGAACCTAATTACGGCATGTTTTATAAATCCTGTGGTGTACCCTCTTCTCGAACACTGTGTACAGTTCTGGTTGTGCCCCGTATCCATCCCTCCCCCATGCATACATGCTTCTCAGGGCTGTAAGATAACGAGATAAAGTACGGGAATTGCTCCTCTCTGTGCAAGAGGGAGGCAGCAAAGCCCAGACCGTCTAGCCTGGAAAACAGATGACCAAGAGGAGCATGGCAGAGGGTCTGTAAAACAGTGCGAGACATGGAGGAGGTGAGCAGGGCACAGTTACTCTCTGTTTCTCATAAGCCAGGAAATGGGGCCACCAAATGAAATGACTGGGTGGCAGCTTCAGAGCTGAGAAAGGAGTGTGTGCATGGGTTTTCTTTGTTCTTCTTCAGACAATAAACATATAATTAAATTGTAGCACTCTGCCACAGGATGTTGTAGATGCCAAAATTATAAATGGGTTCAAAAAGGATTAGACAATTTGATGGACTTTTTTTTTCCTCCTCCCATGAAGGGCCATTAAATCCGGTGATGCAGATACAGTGCCAGGCTCAGGAAGTCTCTGTGCTTGTCCTGCTCTCATATGTTATTCCTAAGTGCTGTCAGTGAATAATCCCGAGCAGCTCTTCTTGCCGGGGTGAGGGAACGTGGCAGAGGACCCTACTTAATGGCGAGGAAGAGCTGAGGACCGGCTCCATAAGGGAATGGGAGGCCACATGAGTGCAGAGCTGTGTGTAGGAGTTGGTGATGACAAGGAACGGGGAGGCAGCAGAACGAACTACCTATGGTGGAAAGAGGAAGACGTGTGCCTTATTTTTGCTTCCTCATCAGAAAACGGTTTGGCTTCAGATGGATTTGGCAGCGCCTAGCTGCTGGTCAGCAGCCTGAAACCTGGCACTTGAGGGAATCGTGCCATGTAATTGTTCCTTTTTTAAAGATTTCTTGTGGTGTGTGTTTCTATATTCAGATCTTGCCTGCATGCACGTGGGTCTGCCTGCGTGGCTTGGGCACTGAATGTAAGTGGAAGGGCAACTGTGGAGGGAGGGAAGGCAATCTCTCGGTGGGTCAGCGTTTGGGGAAACCGAACAGCAAGCAGCAGCAGCAGCAGCAGGCTCCCTCGGGCTGGGGTTTGGCTCTCAGAACTAACAGCGTGTGTGCATTTACCTGCTTGTGACAAACGCTGAAATGGCTCTGAGGAGGTCCTGCATGGGTGCTCCTGGTGAATAGTGAGGGGGCAGGTGAGCCTCGGGAGGCCTGCGTTTCTTTTTTGGCTGCGTGCTCCGGGTTGCTGTAGTCTACAGTCACCAGCCCTCCTCCTTTTTGAGAAAAAAAAGTGGATGTTGCAAATCTAGAAGAGGAGAAAACAAGCCTTTTGAAAACGTAATTTCATACTTCAAGCCTGCCTTTAAAGAAGCTCCCCCCTTTCCCATTCCAGTACAAAACCCCAGCCATGTCTAGACAAAAGCCTGTTGTGATTAGCAGAGGTGTGATTCTTAATGCGGAGCGTGGGGGGGTGGATTCCTGCTCAGATGCTATGTTAATGTGTTTCCTGCTCCTGCAGGGGCTGCAGGCCTTGTGCACGCAGAACTCCCGGCAAAGCCTGGCTTGGAATCGCATGCATAGAGAAAAATAATTTTACACACTCGAAGTATATGTTGGAAGGCTGCTTGTATAGTTATTCAGGCTTCATCTACAGCTGCACATTGGTGCCACCTGCTTGCAGGAAAGAATGAGTGGACTTGTATTATTCAGGAAAAAAAAAATCAAGGCGAGGCCTCAACATCTGTTCTGGCTTTATTGTTCACTCCGGCCTGGGCTGTGGGCAAAATGTAGGCCACAGCGTTTGCTTTACTGCTGGCTCTTAAACTTAAAAAGAATCTTGGATCAGATATGTTTTTAAGAAAGTTTAAAAAAAAAAAAAAAAGTAAAACCTGATGATGTGCAGTTCAGACTTGGCATGGGTTAAACTTGATTACTATAAAAAAGGGGAACTGTATTACTATCCCTGTTTTCTTCATTTTTCTCTTCCAGCTCTCCTAATGGCAATAATTTTTATCGCTGCAAAGTGACCTTTGTAATCGTTGCTGGATGATTAATCTTTAACTGGGTAATTTTTAAAGCAATATTTTTCACACTGTCATAATGTGTGATACCATGTATTTTGTAGCACAGCACCTACAGTTATTCTGAAGCAATAAGGCCCTTCGGTCTGCGCTTCCAGTGCTGCTCTGTATGGAAACCCAAGCAGTAGCCTTTGTTTCCTTAGGAGGATACAGAAATGCCCTCAGAACTTTATTTGCATACAGATTACAGTGTCAGTCAGGTGTAGTCACGTATAGGAAGAGCTAAGCACTGCTTAATTCATAACTTTTAAATTAAAAAACATTCCTTAAGTTGCAGGATTCCAGTTTAAAATATTCTGCTACACTTAATGTTGCTGTTGTCTGTACAAGGATGGTATTTCTGCGATTCTTCCTAAATCTAGGCAATCCTCAGAAAAAAGCACAGGCTCAAGGGGGCTGCAGGCATTCATTGTCTGCTGACCTGGGAGAAGTCCCGTGCCCAAGGAGCTGGAGATGGGCAGCAGGGCTCTCCCCACCGCTATGAGCTGCTGCTTGAGACCCTGGTGCCAGCAGCAGGGGAGGATGGCAGAGAAGCTTTTCTTCTAATTCTTAATTTTGTTTGAATTCTCCTGTGTCACATAGGTACCTCGTTGTATTGCAGCTGTGCATGTACAATTAGACGATGAGCCTGAGTAATATCAATGAGCCAGTGAGGAGTTCTTCAAGTTATGGGAGCCGGTGCCTCCCTTGTCTTATTTTAACAGTCACCGTGGGTACTGTAAGCAGGGGATTTTACCCTATGCAATAAATATAAGGTCTGCATTGATACCGAAAATGCAGGATTGGGAACAGAAGTACTTGTTTAATCTCACTTCATCAGAAGTAAATACGTGTAGACCTGGTCCAAAACTGCTTTAAGCAGCATTTATAGCAGCTAAGTCGTTATATGTCAGCTCCAGCTCTCACCCAAACAATTAAAACATCTATTCACCTCCATGGATTACGCAATGCATGTTTTATGTAAAATGGAAAGGGTTACATATTAAAAGTAAGGGGTGTTTCTTAGTCTATTTTTTTTTTTCTTTTAAACCTGCAAAATGTGATTTAAAGGTGAATTAGTACCATTTATGGGAGGGCTCAGTAAGTGCTATTAGTAACGCAATAGCCTTTGCAGGAGGGAATTCTGCCATCCTGTACCTTGGGGATTTCAGCCTGTTGTGTAAACTTTAATAACTCCTAATGAAACACATTGTTTAGGTCTGGAAACCTTTTCTTACCTGCTGCCTTGCAAAAGATTACCTGAAGATTTCCCTTTTGTACTATGGGAAGTGCTTTTTGAAACTTTGTTGATTTGTCCATGCTTGCCTTCCAAAGAAGATATAGCAGTGTGCATCTGTATCGAACACCTGACCCTGACTGTGCTTTTCTGGGTTAGCATTTGCTGCTTTAAGTAATGCAGGAACTTAATAGTGTCAGATTCCCACTCTTTGTGTTGCGTGTTGCAGTGCTGTCATGGTGGTGTGTTGGTCTGTTTGCCTTCTTCGAAAGTCAGAGGGCTCCAGTAGCTCTGAAATGCATTATGCAAACAGCAGCAGCAAAAAAAATAAATAATAATCACACCTGAGGCTGTTGAAAGGGTTACGGAGAAGGGTGAAGGCTGGGAATCCTCCTGGCAGAGCTTCGTCCTGACTTGGGCAGGATGGAGCTGGGAGCAAAATGTGTCTTGGCATCTGTAGGAGACTGGGGTGATCTCTCTGAGGGGTCAGGGTAGGTGCCAGAAACAAAGCGTAGCATGCTCTTGAGCGGCTCACAGCTGCAGCTGGAGCAAGCAGCATCCCTGGGCAGAGCTGTGAGAACGAGCAGCTCCCTCAAGTGCAGAAACTCAAGTGGGAGTTGGCACCGCTGCCTTGCACGGAAGCAAGAGGTAGGTGACAGTGATGGGCGGTCCTTTCAGAGGCCTTGGCTCCCATGAGTTTATTCTGGCATGTTTCATCTCTATGAGGGAGAAGAAAAGTAGAATGGGATATGTTGGGCCAGAGCAGTGGGTTTGAGGTAGCTGAAGCTCCAGGTGTCCTGCCTGTCCTGTATGCTGGAATTGCACTCGCAGCCCTTCAGACAGCGTAGAGCAGTGCCGTGGTGGATGGAGGTCGCCTGCCTGTCCCCTTCCCTTCCTCGTCTCTTAGGGTGTGCAGTATAAAACTAGGAATTAGTTGAGAACCTTTTTTTTTTTTTTTTTTTTATTAGGATTAGGCTCCCCTGCTCTGGCTGGCAGCAGCGGGGTGAAGCTGCGGGGCAGCAGAGGCCCTGTCCACGTGAGCCTGCTGCTCCCTGCGCACCCGCTCTGCTGTTTGTCTGGTCTCGCAGCCAGCTGATTTGATTTAATAACTCAGGGAAAACGCTGTTTGCTTTTTATTTTGCCAGGTTAGTTTTAGCGAAATGTGCTTGGCTTGGGTGGACAAATGCCAGAGTCAACAGGAGGTGGGGGGGAGGCGGGGAGTGCGTGTCAGGAGAGCAGGGAGATGCCGGCTGAGCAGGCCCTCCTCCGCCTTCAGCAGCGCTGAGGTGTGAGATGGGCTCCAGCTGTGAAGTAAAACTTTCACCCTTTGGCCTTTTGACTCAGTTTCTCCGAGCCTCTTGGTTCACCTCCCCGAACGGAGGTGCAGGTGGGATGAGGGAGCGGTGTTTTTACAGCTTTCCTGCTCTCCTGACTTCAGCTGCTCCATGGCTCACTGAGACAGGGAGGGGTCAGCCATGAAGAAGGCTCTGTGACCTGTGGAGGAGACGTAGTGCCTCTGACACTGCTTTGTGTGGTATCGATGGCCTTTGGTAGCTTCTGTCTGGCGATGTGTCCACCTCCTTCTCCTAACAGGCATCTTGGCTTCCCCAGCACCCTGGCAGAGGTTGGGCGAGAAGCGCGCTTCTTGCTCCTGGTCCTGCTTCATTGGCAGCCTTTCCGCAAGCGTGGTGGCTCGCAGCCTGCAGGGCACGCGCGCGTCGTTGCTCTCGCTGTGCTCTGGAGAGAGCCTGAACAAAGACCTGTGGTTTCGTGTCAGCACAAATGTATTCATGATGACAAACTCCGCAGCACATTCAGCACTGACCTTATTCATACAGTCCTGACTCTAGCACCGGTGCAGCGTAAGTTTGCATAGAAAAAGTCGTGCTGTCTGCAGGAAGCCCTAAAGATGCCAGGTGCTCGTGTATCGCATCAGGCTGTGGGTGCTGCTCAGGGATCGTGGGGCCCAGTCCCTCTGCTATGGAAGTACACGGTCTTGTTGACTTTGGCTCGGGGCTGTGTTTTGTAGTATGAGGAGGAGGTCCTGACCTTGCAGGTAAAATGATAGCGGGGGACTTGCAAGGGTGTTGGGTCTCGGTGCATTTAAGAAGTTCCTTGCAAGGAACTTATGCGCATCACTTCTATCCTGCTTCTGCTGAGGGTCCTGGCAGGGCCAAACCTCTGCTCTCTGGCTTGGAGTGAATGCAGCAGAACGTGGCTCTAGGGAGGAAGGGAGGATTGTAAGAGGGTTTTTTGAGTCTCTTGACTTTCACTTTCCTCTTTGTTCTCTGCCTTGTGTACGAGCTGGGATTGCTCAGGTGTGGGCTGACCTTAAGCTGGATTTACTTCTGAGGCTTTAAACTTGTGTGGTGGTGGGAGAGCAGGACTGACACCTTTCTGTGTGCAAGTGAAAATTGTGCATACATGCTTGGGAGTGAGGCTGTCCCTTGTAGTAGCCTTCACAGCAGGGTAGAGAGATGCTTTAAAGACTCAGGAGCAAGATACTTTGTTTTAAATCACCCCAATGCCTCTTAGAGTCAGCTGCTGCTGGTTGAAACCTCCATCTTGTGTTTTTTCTTAGTGAGTTTTAACCTGGGTCAACCCCCTCTTCTGGTTCAGTTTATGGTTCATCACACATGGTGTCTGTGTGGCTAAGGAAATGGGGTAGGAGCATGTTCTGGGGGCAGCTCTGGAAAAGAGCCATGGTACTGTACCTGGTCAGGAGGGCTGCCCATCTCTGCTTGGGTGAAGGCAATGGGAACTTGAATCCCCTGTGGGTTTTGGCACTGGGATGAAGGACAGGAGGAAGGATCCGTGATTCCTCTGAGCCGTGACTTTGGGACAAACAGGAGAGCCTGCAGTGGGGACAAGATTTGGAACTGTTTGCTCCTGTATCATCTGTGATAGGGAGCTAATGGCTGTGGCAGAGACTCTACAAATACCTACTGGGTAGTGTACATGAAAGTGCAGGATTAACTGAAATGTCAGATGATCTTTCTGCCAATATACAGCTTCTTTAAACACAGGCTGCACTGGTTTAACTGCACTTGCTTAAATGAGTAAACCCCATTGATCCTGAATTGATGTTACCCTAAAAAGAGTAACCCTTGCCCTCCTTAAGTGACTATTTTAATGTAAAATACATAATGGATTAAATTAACGTAGCTTTTTAGCTTTGTCACTGAAGTGTGGAGTGTTTGAATTCACCCTGTTAACCTTTGCGTGGAAGCAGGGGGTGGGGGAAGGAATTCCCCCATGTTGGTGGGCCTTGTGCTGTGCTTAGATGCAGAAAAGGGCTGCAAGAACTGCTCTGCAAGAGCTGTGCCATGCCCTATCCTCTCTCCTGATGGTTCTTGCTCAGAAATAACCATTTCCACTTGCTTTTAAACTCTTCCTTGCTATGTCATGTAGTAAGAGTCCTGGTGCTGCTTGTATTTTGGGGGTCAGCACTGGGCTGTTAGGAGGGATAGGTGCTGGGTCTGCCTCTCCTGCTGGGGATGGGGAGCGAGGGTCTGTAGGCTTTGAGGGCTGATAGAGGGGATGATATGGGGCTAAGTCATATGTGGTGCTAGGAAGGGAGTCCTAGCCTCTGGGGTGTTTGCCTTCCATGTCATCTGATGTTGGCCTTTGTAGGTGTGCCTGTCCTTTGCAGAGTTTTAACCTAACCCTGGTGTGCCTCACACTGGGCTCTGCTGAGGGACGTCTGTGGACTCGGGGTGCTGCTGAGGCTGGTGGGAGGTGAGGGGAAGAAGCGGGGCTGTGGTACTGGGGCAGGAGGGGATCCTGCAGACAGCACAACGCCCCATGTTGGACTCAATGTTCAATGATTTGCAGGGAGTTCCTGCTCAAGTGAGGCCCAGTGAGAGATTTATCCTGGCCAGAGGGAAGGGTTGGACATGGGCAGCCCCTAACGCAAAGCAGTCCCCTGGCAAAGGAGGGCAAGGAACGTGTTTCACCGGCCACCTTGATGCCACAAAGTCCCTCAATACCACCTTGCCCTGGTTGCCACCTCCCAGGCTTTGGGGATGGCCATGGTGGCCTCTTTGTGTTACCTTCCCCTCAGGGCCCAGCCTGCTGAGGGGACGGCTGGGCTCTACGCCGTGTGTGGCGGCCTCCAGGCGCCTCAGGGAGCAGGCACAGCCTGCTGCACTGGGGGAGACCCTTTCCCTTCTCCTGGATTAGGCGTTTTGGCCGGTTTAGTGAGCCAGGATGATGGGTTACCGTGGTGTGAAGGCTTGCTGGCAGAGTTTGGGTGCCAGGCTCCTAACTGGGGATGGGTTACAGTTGTGGGGAGGGGTGTGGGGTTTGGGTTGGCAGGGTTTAGCTTCTTGGAGGCCTGCCTGATGATTTCCACCTTTGAGCATTTCTCTGGGATTTGGAAGTGGAAGTGCTTTTCAGTGTAATGCCAAGTGAGCAGAGAGCCTTCTTTCTATCTATTTCAGACCCTGCACTGAACTAAATAGCAGGACAGACTGCTGTGGGGAGAGTGAGGAGTGAAATTTGATAAAGAGGCTTAAAGCTGCCTCTTCCTTTGCATTTCTAACTTACACTTGGTATGGGGCAAAAGTAAAATTTAATCCCAGAAGTATGAAATTTTTTTTGTAAAGTTCAAGAAATGTAGTTACAAAT